>NC_140991.1:75848077-76448077 GCF_052327205.1 Somniosus microcephalus
ACCCCAAGTTTTCATCAGTTTCACTGATTTCCTTGATTACACTGATTGAGGGCTATCAGTGGGGGGGGGCGGTGGGGGGGGTAGGGGTATGTTATGTATTGTGTGTTCTCCTCCCACCTGTGGTGGCGCTGTCACAGGAGATAAATGGTTGGGTGTTCTCTGTTAAGTTTAGCTCTCTTTGTTCGGAACTTTCCAGAACTTCCTTTCCTTCCAATAAAGCACTTCATGTTTGAATCTCTGAGTTCTGAGTCCTAAATTGTGTCTAGGTAGAAAGGTACCGACACAACAAGTGGCAACGAGGAGCGGATGAATCTGCGTACGTTACGGGTGCAGTGAGTAAACAGAAAATTTAATTTGAAACGTGAGATGGCTACTATATTAGGAAACATCGGTGATTTTTATGAAAATGTGGAGCAATGGAGTGCTTAAACAGAACGTTTTGACTATTTTGTATTGGCGAATGCGGTGGCAAATGAAAAGGTCGTGCCTACCTTTTTGAGTGTAATCGGACCGAAGACATTCAATTTACTTCGCAGCCTCGTGCAACCAGATAAGCCAGGAACTAAAACATATAAGCAACTAGTGGAAATTCTTGGAGCACATTTTTCACCAAAACCTCTGGTTATTGCTGAGAGATTTAGATTTCAGAAACGGAATCAAGAGGAGGGGGAATCAGTGACGATGTTTATTGCTGCTTTAAAAAGGTTGTCGGAACACTGCCAGTTCAAGGAAGTGCTGAATGACACCATTAGAGACAGACTTGTGTGTGGTCTGCAAAATGCAGCCACACAGAAGCGCCTTCTTACTAAGGACAACCTTACTCTTGAAAAGGCCATTGAAGTTAGTGTCTCCATGGAGATGGCGGAAAAGGAGGCTCACCAGTTGAGTTCAACAGGGAGAGTTCACAAGGTGTCGTCTGAGCCTAAAGGTGCACGGAACGGCACATGTTACCGTTGTGGGAAAACGGGCCATCACGCTAATGACTGCTGGTGTACGGAGCTGGAATGCCAAAATTGTGGCAAAAAGGGTCACATTGAACGCGCCTGTAGAAGTAAAAAAAGAACAGACAGAGCTGGGAAGCATGGAAGCAAAATGTCTGTATTTGGACAAGAGAGGAAAAAGAGTGTTCATTCAGTGCAGTATGATGGAACAAGCAAAACAGAGGGGAGTGACACCTCTGAGGAGGAAGAGGTGCACATACTGACGGTTGCAGGTGATTTAAATGGCTACTGGGTGTCACCACTGGTGGAGGGACAATCAGTGCGGATGGAGGTGGACACAGGCGCGGCTGTGTCCCTTGTTTCAGACACTGTCTACAACAAAATGCTAAAGCATCTTACCCTTCAGCCAACAAACATTGTGCAAAAGACGTATACCGGCGAACCTGTGGCCATGAGAGGCGTCATTGAGGTGACAGTTAAATTGAATGGACAGACTGCAAAACTGCCACTATATGTGGTAAAGGGAAATTACCCATCGCTACTGGGATGTGCGTGGCTAGAGAAAATCATGCTGGACTGGCCTGCAGTCCGCATGATGTCAAAAGGGGAGTGAGGTCTGACTGCAGTGTTAAACAAACATGCAGAACTCTTCAATGGGGAACTTGGGAGCATGAAAAAGATCAGCGTGAGACTGGACATTAAACCTGACAGCAAGCCGAAGTTTCACGAAGCCCGACCTGTACCCTATGCAATTAGGCCAAAAGTTGAGGCTAACTTGGAGGCCTTAGTCGAGAATGGAGTCCTGGAGCTTGTGAGCATGAGCAAATGGGCCACACCCATTGTTCCTGTCCTGAAAAAGGATGGATCTGTTCGAATCTGCGGGGATTTTAAAGTGACTATTAACCCGGTGCTGTCTGCGGAACAGTACCCTCTTCCCCTCATTGATGATCTTTTTACGGGCCTGGCCGGAGGGCAAAAGTTCAGCAAAATAGACTTATGCCAGGCTTATCTACAAATGCATGTCGATGACAAATCTAAGGAGCTGCTGACAATTGTGACACACAAGGGGCTATACAGGTACTGCCGCCTTCTGTTTGGAATTATGTCGGCCCCTGCTCTATTCCAAAGGGCAATGGATCAGATTTTGAGTGGACTGCCAGGAGTCCAGCGTTACCTGGACGACATCCTTGTCACTGGGACAAATGAGGAGGATCATCTTCTGAACTTGGATGCGACACTACAACAACTGAAAGAGTACGGACTCAGAGTTCGTAAAGACAAATGTGAATTCTTTCAGTCTTCAGTTGAGTACCTGGGGCATGTGATTGACACTACTGGCCTGTATAAGGCGCCGTCAAAGGTCAAGGCGATAGTGGAGGCCCCAGCACCCCAGAATGTGAGCCAGTTACGTTCATTTCTGGGGCTACTTAACTACTATGGGAAGTTTATTCCAGACTTAGCAACATTGCTGAAGCCGTTACATCAGTTGCTATGTCAAGGCAAAACATGGAAATGGACTGAACTGTGCAACGAAGCTTTCGCCCAAGCAAAGAAAGCATTGCTGAAATCAGAGGTCCTGACACACTTCGACCCAAAGCTACCCGTGCAGCTAGCATGTGATGCATCACCATATGGGTGGGAGCAGTCATATCCCACATCATGCCTTCGGGTGAAGAGAAACCTATCGCCTTTGCATCACACACCTTGAACAAGGCCGAGAGTAACTATGCACAGATCGAGCGCGAGGCCTTGGGAATCGTTTTTGGAATTCGAAAATTTCATCAGTACCTGTTTGGGAGAAGGTTCACACTCCTGACGGACCACCGTCCATTGACTTCAATCTTCGGGCCCCACATCGGAATTCCGTTTCTCGCAGAAAGCAGGATGCAAAGGTGGGCTTTACTGTTGTCAGGACACACATACGACATCAAATATCGCAAATCAGACTTGCACGGCAGCGCAGACGGTCTCTCGAGGCTACCCTTGCCTGTTACTCCCCCAGAGCCTCGTCAGATAGACATCTTCTACTTTAGACAAGTGGAGGGAGCACCTGTCACGGCAGTTCAGGTGCGAAGGTACACCCGCAACGATCCAGTCCTGTCTGAGGTAATGGACGATGTCATTCGAGGGAGAGCTATAGGAGATTCTCCTAGTTTGAAACCTTACATTTCAAAAAGAAATGAGCTCTCCGTCCAGGCAGGTTGTCTTCTTTGGGGACGCCGTGTCATCATTCTGCCACCTCTGAGGGAACCTATACTGCAACAACTTCATACAGGCCACAGTGGGATGGTTCGGATGAAGGAATGGGCAAGAAGCTACTTCTGGTGGCCAGGTCTCGATGGGAATATTGAGGAGAAAGCCAAAACATGTTACCCATGTCAAAGGGTCCGGAATGTTCCACAGCTGGCAACCCTACACCCCTGGGATTGGCCTGCAGAAGTGTGGCAGCGAGTACATGTGGACTTCGCCGGTCCTTTCGAAGAGAAGATGTTTATGGTGGTTGTGGACGCTCGTAGCAAGTGGCCGGAGGTCGCTGTGATGAGGTCTACCACGGCAGAGAAAACAATTGAGAAACTTGGTGAGATGTTCAGCCGTTATGGCTCACCGGAACAACTCGTAAGTGACAACGGTCCACAATTTGTATCACAGGAGTTTGCAACCTTCCTGCATGTGAATGGTGTCCAACACATCAGGTCTGCGCCCTATCATCCCTCTACTAACGGCCAGGCAGAAAGGTTTGTGCAAACTTTGAAGCACGCCTTGAAGGCATCGCAAGGTCAGGGCTCAATCCACCAACGTCTGAACAGCTTCCTGTTGTCCTACAGGAACGAGCCGCATGCCACAACCAAAACTTCCCCCGCTTCGCTCATGATGAAGAGGCAGTTGCGGACAAGTTTTGACTTACTCAAACCTCCAAGGGCAGAACAGGTTGTCCACTGTCAACAACAAGCTCAAGTTGAAAAGAGAGAGAAAAGAGCCAAGGAGAGACGGTTTCACCCTGGAGAGCACGTCCTAGCTCAAAACTACAACACTGGATCGAAATGGATTCCTGCTATGGTGATCGCGCAGACGGGCCCTGTGTTTTACATGGTTGAGACTGCTGAGGACATCGTCTGGAGAAGACACACAGATCAACTGTTGCTAGGAGCAGAGACAGCCACAGAGGCTCCAACGGCTGGTTGGCCTGAACTGTTTCCGGATGATACCGCAAACCAGCATCCTTTGCCACAGTGCTCTTCTCCAACACAGGAAGTCAAAGAGACTGTTCCACCTGTGCAAACTCCTGACTTTCGACTGACACAGGCACCTTCTCCATCCAGGCCTGTGTCAATGCCTACTGCTGTGGAAGCCAGCGATGACCGCCGGTATCCTGTCAGAGAGCGGCGGCCTCCAAGTCGCTTGGATCTGTAAGCTTATTGACTTACCCACAAGACTGGGGCAGAATAAACCCCAGGGTAAAGTCAGGGGTTGAGGCAGTCTACCTCTACCCTAGGTTCGTTGAATGCATTGAAAGTAACTTACCTGTTGAGGAATAATGTGGACCTTCCATTTAAGAGGGGAGGAAATGTTATGTATTGTGTGTTCTCCTCCCACCTGTGGTGGCACTGTCACAGGAGATAAATGGTTGGGTGTTCTCTGTTAAGTTTAGCTCTCTTTGTTCGGAACTTTCCAGAACTTCCTTTCCTTCCAATAAAGCACTTCATGTTTGAATCTTTGAGTTCTGAGTCCTAAATTGTGCCTAGGTAGAAAGGTACTGATACAACAGGGTAGGTGAGGGGGGTGGGGGGGAAGAGGGAGTTGGGGGGGGTTGCGGGGGTCCATAGCGCAGTCAGTGTCGGAGCAGTGAATAATTGACCACTACTTCAGGATTTCCACATTTAGATGCGCATGTGGTACATCCTGAAGTTGCGGTCAGTTTCAAAAGGTTAATAACGGTGAACGCTGTTAGTTTGCCGTTATTACCCACCACAAATTCTGGCCCATCAGCTGTTATTTTGTAGTAAGTGTATATATCCTGTGATTGCACAATCTGACCACTGGGTTCCCACAAATTGCTCAAAATGTTTTCTGAATCTTTCCATGCTCTATTTTTATCTCATTAACTGAAATTTTGAATGTCCAAAATAAGAGTTGGAACAACATTTTTTTTAAAGTCCAAAAAATGACATGTATCACAGTAACATGATTATATTCATCAGATGAATTTTTGTGTCTGACCACAGCTCAATTTTGAAATCCTCATCGTTGTTTTCAAATCCCTCCATGGCCTCGCCCCTCCCCATCTCTGTAACATCCTCCAGCTCTACAAGCCTTCGAGATCTCTGCACTCTTCCAATTTGGGCATCTTGCACATCACCGATTTTTACCGCTTCACCATTGGCGGCCATGCTTTCAGCTGCCTTGGCCCTAAGCTTTGGAATTCCCTCCCTAAACCTCTCCACCTCTCTACCTCTCTCTCCTCCTTTAATATGCTCCTTAAAACCTTCCCCTTTTTGTCCTGATATTTCCTTCTGTGGCTCAGGGTCAAATTTTGTTTGCTAACGCTCCTGTGAAGTGCCTTGGGACCTTTTGCTACATTAAAGGCGCTATATAAATCCAAGGTGTTGTTGTAATATTTATATTTAGCGCTTAAAAAAATCAGAGACTCTGGGCTTGTGTTTGAAAGAGAAAGAGAAATAACAGTGTTCTAATAACATATCTGTTATAATTTCTGTTTTGTATTCTATAAACCTTAAAAAGTGTATTGAACTGAGTGAGAGGTAGAGAGAGATACTACACTCCAAAACAGAGGGGAGGAGGAGAGAAATTGGGGTCATAGAGTGAGAAGTTGCTTTATTTATTTAAGCTGCTCACCTCTGCTCCTCTCTATCTGCCAATTGGCTGCTGCAAGCCTCATCCATGCTTTAGTTGGTTCCAGATTCAACTATTCCAATGCTCTCTATATGGCCTATGCTAGAAAGCCTCCCATCCTCCACACTACATAAACCTCAGCTCATCCAAAACGCTGCTGTCTATATTTTATCTTGCACCAAGTCCCAGTTGCCTTCACTACTTAACATGGGCTCCTGGTCCCCTAACACCTCAAATTTAACATTCTCATCCTTGTGTTTAAATCACTTCATGGCCTATCTCTGTAATCTCCTTTGTTCCAAAATCACAAACCTCCCGCTTCCCCGCCCCCCGACCCCTCCCCGCCCCCCCACCCCCGCCGAACTTTCTGCCTCTCTGTCTCTAACTTCTTTCAATCCCCTGGCCCCCTTTGCCCAATGCTTGGCAGTCATGCCTACAACCAGCTAGGCCCCAAACTGTGTAATTCCATCCCGAAACCCCTCCACTTCTCCACCTCCCCCTCCTCCTCCTCCTTTAAAACCCACCTATTGGATCAAGTCTTTGGTCTCCTTCATAATATCTCCTTCCTTTGCTCGGTTTCTATTTTTCATTACAATTCTGGAAAGCACTTTGAGATGTTTTGCTAGGTTAATGGGGGTTTATAAAAATATAAAGCATTGTTAAACTTGTAATATTGCTTAAATTTTCAACAAAAAAAATTGAATTCTGAAGCCAATTAATTATCTCCGCCTTGGTTTTGTTGACAGAAAAGATCATTGCTAATTGTGTACACATGTGGGACAAAGCTTCTGACTTCTAGCACCCGAGAGACAGAGAGAATGACACAAAGAGGGAGTAAGGCAGTTAATAGTTTATTTTCTCATTCTAATCCGATTTTTTTTTAAGTTAAATTTTGAAAGTAAACAAAATCTATGAGGGGAACAGATAGAAATGGAGGGTAGAGGTGTGGCGATAAATGGTTGATGGTGAAGAGGCCTCTGGTCTATCAGCACCAACCCTTGGAGTGAGAGAGGGAGGGGGCAATGCATGAAGTGTTGTGGGTGAGGTGAGGAACAAGGGGAGGGGAGGATACAGTGGATGAGTGCAAAGGGGAAACGGCGCAGGTAGTGATAGAAGTGAGGGAGAGGTAGAAAGGGGACAGGGAAGTGGAAAAGCAAAAAGGTAAGGGGCACGATGGGTGTGAGGTAGTGATGGAATCACAAGTGACTGGGAGAGGGGATGGGAAGTGACTGGCTGAAGGCCACATTTTCCCCACAACCTTACCCCAAATGCAGCCTGCAGTCGTTGGTGGCTTTTTTCTCTACCACACCACATCATATCACCTCCCTTCTGAAAGGAAAGAAGAGTGTAAGAAAAAGGTGCAGAGACACAGCTGCTTGTAACACCTGTGGGATAAGCAATAGCAGCCATTTTATAGTTGAAGGGATCAGGCAACCAGATTTCCACAAATCGCTCAAAATTCTTTCTGATGTTTTTTTCTCAGTAACATAAATGCCATAATGTCCAAAATAAGGGTTTAAATAAAATTTTTGAATTAAAATAGTTGAAGTATAGGGATCAGAATTCAAAAATTTACATTTTTCTCATTAGCAAGATTAAATTTATCAATTGAATTGTCTTTTGCACCTTCCAATTTTTCATTAAAGGTTTTACTTGAAGGCCTCAGCCTTTCCCAAACTGTGCAATATTTTTCATCCAGAGCAGTGATTCGTTTAGTTTTATTTGGATTGTGCAGTCTGTTTCCAGGATGCATCGGTATCATACCTGGTACCAAATAGGGAATTCCAGAATATTGATCCAATGATGATGAATAAATGACAATACATGTCCAAGTCAAGATGGTGTGTGCCTTGGCGGGAACCCAGAATTAATGAAGTTCCAACGATATTGTTGCTCATGTCTTTTTTGGTGGCAGAGATCCTCGGAGATGCTGGTGAAGTAACCTTGGTAAATTGCTGCAATATATCCTATAGCTCGGTCATACTGCAGGAACAGTACATTAGTGATAAAAACATAGAAACATAGAAACTAGGAGCAGGAGTAGGCCATTTGGCCCTTCGAGCCTATTCCGCCATTGAACGAGATCATGGCTGATCATCCAAACCCTAGCACCCGGTCCCTACACCGACAGCCATCCCACCCAAGCCCTATCCCCGTAACCCCGTAACCCCACATATTTAATCACCCCCAACACTAAGGGCCAATTTTTATCATGGCCAATCAACCTAACCCGCACATCTTTGGACTGTGGGAGGAAACCGGAGCACCCGGAGGAAACCCACGCAAACACGGGGAGAATGTGCAAACTCCACACAGACAGTCACCCGAGGCCGGATTTGAACCTGGGTCCCTGGTGCTGTGAGGCAACAGTGCTAACCACTATGCCACCGTGCTACCCGATGGATGGGGTAGATGTTGAGTTCGGTTGGAGAAGGCACTAATCAAGGAAACTTATGCTTCCACTTTTAGTCAAGTGGTCTAGCCCATGGACTTGGTACAATGGATAGTATTAACATTTAAAGAAAAAGACTTACATTTATATAGGACACTCACCTGAACCAACAGAACAGCCACAGCGCACTCAGTTTAACATCTCTGTGATAATCACCTGACCTCATGCTCCTGGTGGGAAGCTTCTCTCATTGGCAGCAGATATCAGAAATGCAGGCACATGCTGCTCACAATGTTCCAACCACTTAAAATTAATGGTTGAAAAATTATGGTCAGCGCAAATCAAATTTCCAGTGAGGATCCCCACCAGGAGTGTGAAGTCAGAAAGCTTATCCAAAGGATGACACCTCCAGTAGTGCAATACAGCACTGGAGTATCAGGCTAGACTTTGTGCTCGAGTCCTGGAGTAAAGCTTGAACCCATAATATTCTCACTCAGAGGCTAGAGTGCTATCAACTGAGCTAAGCTCATCCCTGCCAGCTTTTCATCTATTCTAATATGGAGGAATCTATACCATACACTCTTTACCAGAATACCCTATACTCTCCCAATGAGTAGGGGCAAACTTGAGTTTTAATAAAGGCCGATTTGAACTTACAATCCATTGGTTGAGAGTCCAATGTTCTACAACTGTAATAACTGAGGCGTTACTCATTTAGAATTTATACATTCTTACCAAGTAAAAATATGCTACAATGTCCTTGCGCTAAACATCAAGGACATTTAAATTGTGTGTTAATTCTAATTATCTGGTGATTAATTACATCTTTCATCTTAATTACTCATAAATTCCACTTCTCCATAATTAAGAAAAAAGTAATGAAGAGTTTTTTTTAACATCGTGCAAATCATGGTCAGGTGTGTTTAATTAGTCTCATCACTAACACTTAGGAGATTCAAGCAAACAGATCATTTACTTTCTGAAAGCTTGCCTTATACTATTGTCATCTTCTAATTAAAGTATTTTTGTAAAATACTCCTCGTACTACGAAAGGGCAGATGTTGACGTCCAGTAAATTGGCACAGATGTCAATGAAGAGACCCCTCATGAGGGCTTTTCCCCTGTGCCAGGCTGATGATACTGAAGTTATTCAGTGAACTGACAGAAATTTATAGCACTCATCCTTTGAATATGTAAGAAAAATTAATGAGTGACTTTATCATACGAGACAAATATATTCCACACTTAGCAGACCGCAGTTGGAAATTCAGCTTACAGTGTGTATTCTTTATTGCTTCTTGTTAATTTTCGAGAAATAATTCGTTTGATGGGGCAGTGAAGCTACATCTTGCTTTGCATTTATTACCTTCTTCTATTCCCATTGCTTTCCCTGGAAATTAGCAGCTGTTTTAGATGAATTATCGACCTTGACCCAGCGGTCGCACTCTCGCCTCTAAATCAGAAGGTCATGAGTTCAAGCAAACAGGACCTGAGCACACAATCTCGGCTGACAGTGCAGTACCGAGGGAGTGCTGCACTGTCGGAGGTGCCGTTTTTCAGATCAGATGTTAAACGGAGAACCCCGCCTGCTCTCATGGACATAAAAGGTCCCATGGCACTATTTGAAGAATAGCAGAGGAGTTTAATTTGTCATTTATCTCATTACTGTTTGTGGGACCTTGCTGTGTGTAAATTGGCTGCCGCATTTCCTATATTACAAAAGGTGACTACACTAAAAGTACTTAATTAGCTGTATAGCACTTTGGGATGTCCTGAGGTCATTTAAAGTCCTGTATAAATGCAAGTCTTTCTTTTTTTCTTGCTAAGTTCAAACTGGAAGGACAAGATTAAAAGTCGAGTCCATTAATCATTTAGCATATCCTCAATTTGGCAAGACTGTGTGCACAGTCCATTATTATTCAACAGTACTTGAGTGTTTTAACTAACCTCCAAAATAAATATTGTATTATTGTACTACAATCCAACCTCTATTCCCCCAGCACCCTTGGTGTTGACCTGCTTTACTCTTCGAACAGGCTTACCGGCCAATGGAGACGGCTCTGCTCGGCAAGCTTTTCATACTTCCCTTTCACCTGCCTATTCCCTGTCCTGTTAGCAATGCACACACTCTCTATGCCTTGTATATGTCTATTTCTCTCATTGTGCCTCATATTGTCTCATACTTACATCACTTCTGCCATTTAACCATCTCCTATTTGCTGCTTAGGAGTTCTCCCAGTGTGCTGGCCAATGTTTATCTCTCAAACAAAAACACGAAAACAGTTTAATTGGTCATTTATCTCATTGTTGTTAATGGGACCTTGCTGTGCAGAAATTGGCTGCTGCATTTTACTAAGTTGCAACAGTGACTACACTCATAAATAATTCATTGGTTGTGAAGCACTTTGGGACACTCGGAGGTTGTGAAAGATGCTTCTTACCTGGGTGGCTAATTCATGCCACAGAAATAATGATCTGAATGTAAGCTCATTAGAAAAATACTCAAAGAGAAACAGATCATGACTTTAAAATATCAGCAGGATGTACATAACAACTGAGAAACCCATCAAGGGCATCTATGTCTTATCTGTTCAAAATGGCATGACAGTATTATCTTTGTCTTCTAGGTGATCCCTCTGAAGCTACCAGTGTAAAGTTTGCATTCAAAGGTTGCATGGGGTTCGATTTAGTTATTTTACTTTCTCTAGTTATGTTGTTTGCCCACTTAAGGCAACAGTTTAAACCATAGATTTCATGTGAATGAACCAGAGCTTTCCAAATGGTAAGTAAATCAAGGGAGAAGATGTGATATTGTAATGGGAATTCATTATAACCCATCTCTCTGGGGCTTGTTTGATCCCATTTTATTTTGGATGAAGTAACAGTAGTATCTAAAGCATTATCATAGGGTGGGGCAGGGAGAGACAGAAAGAAAGAGCAAAAAAGAGAGAGAGAGAATGAATGATTCAGTATCACAAAGAAAACAAGCTTCTCAAGTTTCCATCTAATTATATGTTGTTTTGTAAATTGCTCATCAAACTCTATCCAGATAACCCTTTCAACAATGGTTTCTCCCTGCTCAGGTAGGTCTTCAACGGTGAGGGTGTGGGGTGGGTGGGAGGGAAGCAATTTGGGAGGGAGGGGGCAACCAGGAAATGGGGTGGCAAACCGGTAGAGGGTCAGTTAGGCGATTGAGAGAGGGGTGGCGATCGGGGCAAGGGGGGTAAATCGGGAGGGAGTGGCAAGTAGTGACTGGCAGCAGCCAATGGTTTTAATGTGGAGCTGGGAGGAGCACTGCTCCACATTCAGGTAAGTATTTTTTTTAAAGTACCGTTTTAATGGTGGCTTGCAGTTGTCACTTTAAGGACTGCACTTCGGTCGCATGCAGACATGGTTTTCCTGACCGTAGCTGGACTGACACCGGTTGCGTTCAGGGCACAGGGGACCTCACTGGAGTTAGGCCTCTTATTTGCATATGCAAAGTATCCAATGTCTGTTTCAGGTGTGGGCCCTGGATGTTTATTTTTTTGCCTATACCACTATGGCTTGTAATGAGCACGTACTTCCTGCCGTCAGGTTGGATTTTTAGGCGCCCATTTAGCGCCTGAAAATAGGCATGGCAGCATAAAATTTCCTGGTGTCATTGTGGCCAAGAGGACGCTGTGATGGTCAGTAACAGAGGGAAGGTAAGGTGCGGGACTATTGTTGAATGGGGAATTAGGGTTGCATTCACTGGTACCACAGTCGGATGAGTCGATCACGGACAGCCCGAGCAGAAAAGGACTGTCTGGGTTGCCTCCTCCATTCCGCTTCCTTCTCCTCCTCAATTGATCGCCATATTCCTGGTGGCAAGGGCTGTACCCTTATGATGGCGAGATTGTGGAGCATGCAGCAGACCACAACGAATCTTGAAATGCATTCTGGTAAGTACTGCAGGGCTCCTCCAGAGCGGTCCAGGCAGTGGAAGCGTTGTTTAAGGACGCCAATGGTTTGCTCTATCAGGTTTCATGTGGCAGCATGGCTCTCACTGTACGCATGCTGCCCACATGTGGCTGGGTTGCAGAACGGAGTCATGAGTCAGGTGGTCAGCAGATAGCCCTTGTCGCCCAGTAGCCACCCTCTGGTTTGTTTTGGTGGCTCAAAGACTGAGGGGACAATGGACTGGTGCAGAATGAAAGCATCATGACTGTTGCCAGGATACCGGGCATTCACCATCTTGATGTGCTGAGCATGGTCGCACGCCAACTGCACTTTCATCAAGTGGTAACCTTTGCGGTTGCGGTACATCTCAGTATTTAGATGCAGCGCCCGCAAAGCCACATGGGTGCAGGCAATGGCACCCGGCACCATGGGGAAGTCCACTATCTTGGTGAAGCCATGTGCACGCTCTGCCTGCTTCTCACTGGTCAGAGAGAAGACAATGAAGTCCCCTCTCCTGGCATAAAGAGCGTCTGTCACCTCTCTTATGCAGCAGTGGACGGTGAACTGGGAGATGTTACAGATGTCACCTGCTTGCCTGGTAGGATCCTGATGCAAAGAAATTCAGGGCTGCGTTTACCTTCACAGCCATTGGCAGCGCTGTCCTTGCCCTGGTGTGAGGCTGCAGGTCTGGTTGCAAGTGGTGGCAGAGTTCTGTGAGCACCTCCTTCGTAAAGCACATCACCTCACACACTGCCCCTAGCTCAGGCTGAGGTAAAAGAATTGCTTTTGGAAGACCTAGGTGGGTAAGGCCTCCTGCTGAGCGCCCTTCTCCCCCTCCTCCTCCTCCCTCTGCGAGCAGCTTGTCCTCTTCTTTGCTGCCTCTGCTCCATCTCCCTGTCACTGCAGGCTGAGGGGGATGGCAACTACAGCACCCATGACTGGGAACAAGTGGTCTGACCAGAACCCTTGAATTCAGAACTAAGGCCTTCTCCACTTGCAGCACCATTCCATCACCTCACCAACTTTAAACAACTCTAGAAAGCTCCAAACACTTCCACAAACTTACACAGAGGCAGTAGAAATTAATCAGCAACTGGCCTGAGAGTGGTTGATGATCCCTTTAAATATCGCTGGTAGGGGGTCCTTGCAGCTACTGAACACATGTTCCGTTGTGCAAGGTTAACACAGGGCATTACTTCCAGTGTTGAGGATGAAAATGGCAGCACTGGTGTCAAATCAGCATTGCACGCTGATTGACGTCACGATCTGCCTACTCTACATACTTCTGGTGCACGCTCCCAGTGCCAATGCTAATGCCCTCACCAAGATGGTGTCTGGCACGGTTCAGATGCCATTTTTGACCAAAAACGACACCCGTAGCACCCAAACAACGGGAGCTATGCAATCAGAGTTTTAGCCCAGTGCCTTTTATAGGGCTGACCAGAAATCCTAACGTAGCTGAGTTTGACATTGTAATCCAGTGATGAATCCTGCCTTGAAGAACTCACCTGTTGCCTGCTGCATCACACTGTTCAAAGCTGAAATCTGGAGGTACCAGTTCCCTCCTAAAATATGGAATGTAACTTGGGCTCAGTCTCAATTTATGATTTAAATTTATGTTACAGATAATATGCATGGGCTGTCTACAAAGTAAAAAATCTTAGAGGTCAGTATTTTGGAGGAGTAACACTTGGTTTTCATGTGCATAAAGCTCTGGACCAGCACCAATCCACTGCCACTCACTGGTAGTTTTAGTTTAGTTTCTTCATTTGGATAAATTACAGCACATTGGCCAAATGTTTTGCAGTCTAAACAACTCCAAACTAGGAGTGATACCTTGGGGGAATCAAACTGTGTTACGGAATTAATTATTCATGACTAAAAGTATAATTCTGTCTGTCCAATTTTCAATAGCTAATAACCACACTTAACTGCACTCTCATCCCCTGACCCCTATTCCCCAGTCTTCAGTCCTCTCTCCTCCAAGACCTCATTCACATACCCCATTGCCCCATTCTCCGTCTCTCCTCGACAATTAACTGCACTTTTGTAAAACTCAGCTCCCAGCAGATTTTTGAATGTGGCAATCTTGAGTGTCTAATCTGTGTCCCTGTCTGCTAAACCATGAAAATAGACCCATCGTTTTCCTCCTAAGCTAATTCAATTATTTTATACTGGTAGACATTAGCTACAGATGTATTTCAGTGACTTAGTGACAGTTATTAATCATAAATGTCACTGGCTGACAGTCAAATAAAGCAACACAGGAAATCAGGATATTGGACTGAGTCAGATAGTTGTGAGCTCAAATCCCATGCCAAGACTTGAGCACATAATCTAGACTAATGCTTAAGTGCAGTACTGAAGGAGGGCTGTGTAAAGTCTGTGGGTTGTATAGCGAAGTAATACACAGACTACAAGAGTAACTTAAACAGGACTTTACTATTTGAAGGTCAGGGCGAATCTGCCCAATAAATCCTGACACAGCACTTATATACTGGTGTGGTCACCGTCGGTATTACAGTATACAGCAGCCAAGATAAAGTAGTGCCACACCTAAAATAGTTCTCTTAAAGGTGAACGGTTACATACAATAGTTCTCTTAAAGGTAGAACAGTTACATACACTACAATCCTCCCTTTTTAGCTTACAATATACTTATTCCCCATTAACCATATCATTAGAACATATATACAAATTATGTAAAACAGTTCACAGATTCAGTCTCTCTGGAGGTCTCCTGACTCTGTCCGGATAACGCCTCGGTGGTGTAGTAGTTTTCGGCGGGGTAGTAGGTTCTTCCGGCAAGGCCGATTCAGCTTGAAGGACAGTGTCCGGATCATCTGATTCCAGTATTACCAGATCGGAGGTAGGTGCTCTGGGTATCTCTGTTTCTACATTAGCCGTGTAAGGTTGTGGAGTAGGTTGGCTCTTTGTGGATGACCCTATGATCTGGTCAACATGGCGCCTTATTATGCTGTCACCAATGTCCACTGTATACAGCAGCGGCCCTAGCCTTTTTACAATAGTTCCAGGCTGCCATTTCTCGGTACGGTAGTCCCGGGCCAAAACTTGTTGACCTGTCTGAAAAGATCTAGTTGGCCTTTCATTCATGCCCTGGAATTGCCGGTTCTCTACGTCCCTTCTGACGTTTGGCTTAATCAAATCCAGCCGGCATCTTAGTCTTCTATTGAAAAACATCATGGCGGGAGTTTGATTTGTGACCGCATGTGTTGCATTCCTGTACGCCAACAAGAAGTTATCTACCTTATGTTGTAAGTTGATGTTCTCATTACCCATGGCCTTTATGGCCTTCTTGAAGGTCTGGACAAACCTTGCAGCTAAGCCATTGGTGGCGGGATGGTATGGGGCTGACGTGTAGTGCTTGACCCCATTGCTTTTTAAGAACTTCCTGAATTCTTCGGACACAAATTGTGGTCCATTATCAGAACAGACCTGTTCCGGCAGCCCATTCCTGGCAAACATGGTCCTTAATACTGTGATGGTTTTTTCCGTGGTGGTGGAGGACATCTTTATTACCTCCGGCCACTTAGAGTGTGGATCCACCGCTATTAGAAACATTGAGTCCATAAATGGACCAGCAAAGTCGATGTGTACCCTTTGCCAAGGAGATGAGGGCCACTCCCATGGATGCAGAGGAGCTTGTGGTGGCGCGTTTTGGACCTTCTGGCATCCTAGACAACTCTTGGTTATTTCCTCGATGTCTCCATCAATACCTGGCCACCACACAAATGCTCTTGCTAGGTTCTTCATTTTCACTCCACCCAGATGCCCCTCGTGAAGTTCCTTTAGCACCTTATGCTGAAGTTTGGGTGGAATCACCACTCTCGATCCACACATCAAGGTTCCTCGGCACACTGACAGCTGTTCTTTCTGTTGCGAAAATGCTGGCAGTGTTGGTTCGCCATGTGCTGGCCATCCCTCCACTGTTAGATCGTAGACCCGTGAGAGAGTCGGGTCATTTCTTGTTTCACTCTCGATCATCGAATTGGTTACTGGTAGACATTCTACTATGGATGAGTGGAACATCTCTACCGGGTCCATTGTAGCCGCCTCTTCTACTACCGGCAACGGTAGGCGCGATAACCCATCAGCATTTCCATGCTGTTTGGAGCTTTTGTATTCAATGTCATATTGGTGTGCCCCAAGTAACACGGACCACCTCTGTAACCTTTGCGCTGTCATAGTGGAAACGGCCTTGTTAGGGTTGAATATGGACACCAACGGCTGGTGGTCTGTCAGTAATGTGAACTTCTTGCCCTGCAGGTAATGATTGAATTTCTTTACTCCCCACACAAGGCTGAGGGCCTCCCTGTCTATCTGAGTGTAATTTCGCTCCGCGGAGGTCAACGATCGGGACGCAAATGCGACTGGCCTTTCCGAGCCATTTGGTAACTTGTGTGAAAGTACTGCTTCAATTCCATAAGGGGAAGCATCACAAGCTAGACGAAGAGGTAACGTTGGGTTGAAATGAGCCAACACTTCCTCAGAGGTAATCAACGCCTTGCTTCTGCGAAAGGCCTTTTTACAGTCCTCGCTCCACTTCCATGGCACTTCTTTCCGTAACAGAGCATTCAGCGGATGTAGCACCGTGGATAAATTTGGCAGAAACTTGTGATAATAATTAATCAACCCCAGAAACGATCTCAACTGTGAAACGTTTTCCGGAGCGGGGGCCTTCACGACAGCTTCTATCTTGTCAGGCGACTTGTGCAGCCCCTCTTGGTCAATGACATGACCGCAGTACGAGATCCGTTTCTGGAAGAACACACATTTCTGGCGATTAACTCGAAGGCCATATTCCTTCAACCTGGTGAGCACCAGTTTCAAATTTGTGAGGTGTTCCTCCTCGTCTTCTCCCGTAATCAGGATATCGTCCAAGTAACACTGCGTGCTTGGAACACCTTGTAAGACCTGCTCCATTGCCCTCTGCCAAATTGCTGGAGCCGAAGCTACTCCAAAAACCAGTCTATTATAACGATACAAGCCTCTGTGCGTGTTGATTGTGAGATACTGGCGCGACTCTTCCTCGACTTCCATTTGTAAGTATGCCTGTGCCAGGTCTATCTTGGTGAAGTGTTGCCCGCCAGACAATGAAGCAAAGATATCCTCAATCCGCGGAAGCGGGTATTGTACCGTGTGAAGCACCGGATTAACTGTGATCTTGAAATCTCCGCAGATGCGGACCTTCCCCAGTCCCCCTGGCTTGTTACTTGATGAAGACTTCATGACGGGAACAATGGGTGTGGCCCACTCACTCCAGTCCACCTTAGACAGTACCCCTGAACGTTCAAGCTCTTCCAGTTCTGCCTCCACAGCAGGTCGTATCGCATAAGGTACCGATCTGGCTTTGAAAAATTTTGGGCTTGCATGTTCTGCAATCTTGATTTTTGCTTTAATTCCTCTCAGTGTTCCCAGTCCTTGCTGGAATACCTCTTTAGCTTCGTCCAATATTCTGGACAACCGTTCAGGTTTGACCTCTTCCTTCCCGGAATCTACCGTCATTGTGTTTAGTGAATGCCAGTCTATCTTTATTTTCCTGATCCACTCCCATCCCAGAAGTGGTGGACCTCCCTCGGGCAGCACATACAAGTCCATCCTTTGGTGATCTTTGTCTTTGTATCTCACCTTGACTTCTATCTTTCCGATGGGGTATACTTTGTGCCCCGTGTATGTCTGCAATACTATCTCCGTATCCCGTAGGGGAATATGTTTGAATAACTTTTTGTAATCATGCTTATTCATGACCGTCAACGCCGATCCGGTGTCCACTTCCATCTTCACTTGGACTTTTGCAATCTGTAGTGTGATCCAGATAGTTTGTCGGTCAGCTTCTTTACTCACATTATGAATCCTCAGACTACCCAGTGCCTTGCTGTTGGAGTCTGAGTCCGAATTCTGTTCATCTGGACTCTTCCCAGTCACCTCATGTACCTTTCTGTACTTCTTCTGCGGTGACTTATTATTGTTGTTCTTCTTTCCTGACCGGCATACCTTAGCTATGTGGCCAAGCTTGCCACATTTCCTACAGTCCTGGTTTTTAACCCAGCATTGGTTCTGGTCGTGTGTTGTCTTCCCACAACGAGAACATTTCGTTGTACCCGAAGTCATTTGATCCACACTGAGTACCGCTGTCTTCCGCTGCATTTCCGCCGTGCCTCTCGCTGCGGCTTTGTGCGATGCTGCAATAAGGACAGCCTTATCAAGTGTAAGATCGTTCTCTTCGAGTAGTCGTTTTTGCGTTCCTTCCTTCGACAATCCACACACGAACTTGTCTCGCAATGCCTCTGTCAGATTTCCTCTAAACTGGCAGTATTTCGCTAGTCTACGCAGCTCGACCAAGTACTCCGCGTTGCTTTCCTCTTTTCGTTGCGTTCTCCCGTAAAATTTAGATCGTTCCGCTAACATCAGCGGTGCGGGGTTAAAATGATCCTTCAGGACAGCAACAATATTATCGAAAGACTGATCCGTCGGTTTAGCTGGTGATAGAAGATGCTTCAATAACCCGTATGTCCTCGCACCCATTGAGTTTAATAAGGTTAGAGCTTTTTCATAATTTGCTATCTTATTAGCCGTACAATATATCTCGATGCGTTCTACATACGTGGGCCAGTCTTCCACCTCGGCATTGAAACCGTTGCTGTTACTATGCTTAGGCATCTTCACACTCTTCCTGAGAAACAACAACAATATTCTTTAACTTTTTTTTTCCAGATGGCGGTTTCCCGCGTTTATCTTCTTTCCCCGCCCACTTTAAAAATGGCGGTTCCCGCTTCTGTCTTCTTCCCCGCCTACTGGCGGCTTCCCGCGTTTCTTCCCCTGGCAGGAGGGGTAAGCTTCCCTCGGGCGACGGCCGCTGGCTTTCGGGTTTGCAGCCTGCGCGTCGGCTTCAGCGCGTTCCCTTCTCTCGGCAGGGCAGCCGGTGCTGGGTACAACCCGTTGGCGGCGAACAGTTTTAGCCACTGGGCTGGATCTCGCTCAGCCTTCCTCGCTCGGGCTCTGTCTCTCCCGCTCGCTCGGGCTCCCAATCGCGCCTCCAGCCCTCTCGCAGTCCGGTGCTTCCCTCCCCGGCTGCGGCTACGTTCTCCGCGGTTTATTTATTTTATATCGTCCCGCGCCTTACGATCCGGTCGCAGCGCTTCGTGGCCTCAATCACTGTCTGGCCTTTTTCACCCCAATCGCGCCTCCCAGCTTCTCGCAGTCCGGTGCTTTCCTCCCCGGCTGCGGCTGAGTTCTCCGTGGCTTATTTATTTTTATATCTTCCCGCGCCTTACGATCCCGGTCGCAGCGCCTCGTGGTCACGGTTGTTGTCCGGCCTTTCTCGCCGTCGCGGTCTAGCCGTCTCACGACGCTCCCCAGCCCGCTTGTACCGCGGCTTCTGCTCCACGCTGCTCCAGTCTCAGCGCCTCTGGGCCCGACTTCTGTCCGGCTCCTTTCCCCCTCGACCGTGGTCGAGTGCACCGCCCTTATCCTCCGTTTATTTGTTTCTATTTTCCCTTTACTCACAGGCACCGTGGCCGACTTGTTTCTCGTGTTGATCGGCTCACTCACCACCGTGGCAGAAGGGACAATCCGTGCCTGTTGCTGATGGAAGACTTCGTGTTTGAAATCTTCCTCCTTTCTTGGTCTGCAGACTTGAGTTTCCTCTCAGCAAAACGACGAGGGCGGGTGCCTCTTTTCGACGCTCGTTTACTTCTTCAGAAGTATTGTTGCCGCAGGGTAAGATCGAACTCATCGCCACTGTAAAGTCTGTGGGTTGTATAGCGAAGTAATACACAGACTACAAGAGTAACTTAAACAGGACTTTACTATTTGAAGGTCAGGGCGAATCTGCCCAATAAATCCTGACACAGCACTTATATACTGGTGTGGTCACCGTCGGTATTACAGTATACAGCAGCCAAGATAAAGTAGTGCCACACCTAAAATAGTTCTCTTAAAGGTGAACGGTTACATACAATAGTTCTCTTAAAGGTAGAACAGTTACATACACTACAGGCTGCTCTGTTGATGGTGTGGCGGAGCCACTAAGGGACTCCGATCAATTGTATATAATTCCCTTTAATAATATGTTAGCTACAGCCTGAGTCTGTATCTTTGTTTTCACTGTTTACATGTACAGAGCGCGATCACTTTAATAGCGCGGGTAAACGCGATGACGTCACGCCGTTCATCACGTGATCCCCACCGGCGGGAAAAACATGATGACATCATGACATCAGCCACGGGACCATCCAAGCAGTCCTCGTGGAGCCTCCGAACTGACTAGACCTATATTCGATGTTCTCCTGTAGTTATTCGTTAAACTCTGTTAGTTTTCATTAAACCTCATTTATTTGATCGCCTGAGTGGACCTCAGTCTTTTGGATAGGAACTAAACATTCCTACAATGGTACCATTTTTTAGATGAGATATTAAACTGAGATCCCATCTGCCTGCTTAGGTAAACATAAAGATCCCGTGGCGTTATTGAAAAAGGGAGTTCTCCTGGTACCCTGGCCAACATTCTTCCCTCAATCAAAAGAAAAACAGATGAACATAATTGATCTAATTTATTGTTTGTGGGATCTTGCTGTACACAAATTGGTTGCTGCTGTCTGCCCACAAAACAATAACAACTGCAGTTGAAAAGTAATTCTTTGGATGTGACGTGTTTTGGAGCACCTTGAGAATGTAATAAAATGCAACTTCTTTCTTTCTCGCTTACCAGTAAGAATGGCTGACCTTCAATCTGAATTGAACCTGAAAGTTGAGTTAAAGGAGTTGGATTTGCAGCCGGTTTGTGCTCGGTAAAAGATTCCAGGAGCCGGTTGAACGGAGGCGACGATGGCGGCCCCGCCTTCCCACAATGCAGTATGGTGGAGAAAAGGCCTCATCGATAGCTCGGGCCGCACTGCACTCTGGGGGATTGAGTCACTTGACACCGTGTTTTGGCCAATAGTGACTAGCCAGAGAGCAGAACCTTTAAAATGCGTGGGAGAAGCCGAGGGCGTGATGAGAACTGGTGGGTGAGTGCATTTACTTTACCTCAGATCAGTATGGTGCATTGTGTTTTTTTTACGAAAAACAAGCTTGAAATTCTCCCACTGGGAAGAGGTTTCTGAGACAGACGGTGTTTCACACCTTATACGGAAAGTCTCAGTCTGTTTGGAACAGATTTAAAATTGAGAAATTAAAAGTTGGTATTCAGGGTCGAGTATAGATGGTGCAGCACTATTGCCAGAACACACGCAAGATTCGAGGTTCGGTGTAAAGTGAAAATGGTATTGACACTATGCGTATTCCACTAACAGAAGCAACAAAGTCGTCTTGCCAGTTTACTTGAAACGCATCCGGGTTACTTTGCTGTGCTCCCACCCTGTGTGTCCCCGGATTCTGTTTAGAAAATATGGTCACTCTACTTCAGGTGCACTGTCTCACCTGCACCCAGGGCCGCTCAAAAACAGGTAACCTAAACTCTTAAAAAGATTTTTGTGCTCCTCCTGACACCAAAAAACCTGGCCACTGCAATGCCAAGCCCTCTGCAGCCCTCTGTCAGGATTGCGCACCCCCCACCCCCCGCCCCATAACTTACCTGCATTAGCTGGGCTCCGCTTTGGAACCACTGTAGTTTCGAGCAGCTCGCTGACGGTACAGAAATGAAATGCAACAATAAAAATTGCTTAGGCGGCCTTGGACGGCTTACATCAGGCAGACATAGAAACATAGAAGATAGGAGCAGGAGTAGGCCATTCGGCCCCTCGAGCCTGCTCCGCCATTCAATGCGATCATGGCTGATCACCCAAATTCAGTACCCGGTCCCTGCTTTCTCCCCATATCCCTTGATCCCTTTAGCCTTAAGAAATATATCCAACTCCTTCTTGAATATATTCAATGAATTGGCCTCTACTGCCTTCTGTGGTAGAGAATTCCACAGGTTCACCACTCTGGGTGAAGAAATTCCTCTTCATTTCTGTCCTAAGTGGCATACCCTTTATCCTTAGACTGTGACCCCTGGTTCTGGACTCCCCGACCATCGGGAACATCCTTCCTGCATCTAGTCTGTCTACTCCTGCTAGAATTTTATAAGTTTCAATGAGATCCCCTCTCATTCTTCTAAACTCTAGCGAATATAAGCCTAATCGACCCAATCTCTCTTCATATGTCATTCCTGCCATCCCAGGCATCAGTCTGGTGAATCTTCGCTGAACTCCTTCCTGTAACGTCCGTGTGTAATTGAGACACGGACTGCAGGAGTTGGTTATAACAGGTGTTTACTGAATGGAGACAAAACTGGAACTACTATACAAAGTTACCGCACAGGCTTATATACCGGGGTGGTCACGACTGGTACTGCAGTATACAGGGGCTGCAGAATATAGTTCCTTCTTCAAAGTATATACACTACAATTCCTCCCCCTTTAGCTAAACAGTACATAACATTCGATTAATAATTAAATAACATATTTACAATTACAGTTGCTATATACATTAGCTGAAGTTAAGCAATTATAAATTCAGTCTTTGAGGAGGCTTCCTGATTCTGTCCGGATAATGCCTCTTTGGGGTATCAGGTTCTTCTGGCAAAGTTGATTCGGGATCAACGTCGTTGTTTGGTTCGTCTGCTTCCAATATCACCGATTCTGAGGTAGATGCAATTGGTACTTCGGTTTCATCACCAGGTGTATCGGATCGTGGTGTGGATTTGACGTTTTCCAGTGACTCTAGAATCTGGTCAGCATGGCGTCTTACAATGCTCCCTCCAACGTCCATGGTATACATTAGAGGTCCTTGCCGTGTGCAGATCGTTCCTGGCTGCCATTTCTCTGTGCAGTAGTCCCGGGCCAAAACTGGTTGACCTATCTTAAAACTCCTGGTTGGCCTTTCATTCATATTCTGAAACTGCCTGTTCTCCACATCTCTTCTGACGTTTGGCTTAACCAAATCCAAGCGGCATCTTAGTCTTCGATTGAAGAACATCATGGCTGGAGTTTGGTTGGTAACCGCATGTGTCGCATTCCGGTAGGCAAACAAGAAGTTATCCACCTTGTGTTGTAAGGGTATGTCTTCATTACACATTGCCTTGATAGCCTTCTTGAATGTTTGAATGAACCTCTCAGCCAATCCATTGGTGGCTGGATGATATGGGGCGGATGTGTAATGCTTAACACCATTGTTCTTTAAGAACCTCCGGAACTCTTCAGACACAAACTGTGGTCCATTGTCGGAGCAAATCTGTTCAGGCAGCCCATTTCTGGTGAATATTGTTCATAAGACTGTGATGGTTTTTTCTGTGGTGGTTGAGGACATTTTTATTACGTCTGGCCACTTTGAATGTGCATCCACCGCAATTAAAAACATCGAGTCCATAAATGGACCAGCAAAATCAATGTGTACTGTAGTGTATGTGCCTTTAAGAGACCCATGTGTACTGTAATGCCGGTAATGGCCACTCAGGCTATATAAGCCTGTATATTGTGTTGTATCCGTTAGTTCCCCTCCAGACTTTGTTTAGTAAACACCTGTGAAACCAACTCCTGTCTTCAGTGTCTCTATCAACACACGGACACAACAGTGGTGACGAATTGGAAACGGACTTACCTGCAATTCGGCAGCACCTCAAGGACATCGATTCCTCTGGCGTCCAAGGTTGAAGAGAAATCAAGAAAAAGAGAAAGCTGTGGTTTCACCAGCTAGCCAAGCTGGTGGCAGGTACTGCAATAATCCTTCCTGGGCGTCGGGCTGGGGCTCCAGCGGCTGGCACTGCAGCTAGGCCAAGCAGTGAAAGCGGAGGCAAGCAGTAACAGACGGGGAGGGAGCACTCGGGAGACGGCCGGCGCTGCAAGCAGGTCGGCGTTCAGACCTAGAGAGAGAGTCCGGCGGGAACGAGTCTCCAACTGTAAATAAATAAATAAAAAGAACGGAAACCGCGGGAAACAGCGTTGTCATCGGCAGCAGCGGCGGGGAAGCGTGGGAAGCGCCATATCTTTTCCGCAGAAAAGAAAGAAAAGCGCGGGAAGCGCCATTTTTTTTCTAGGATGCCGAAGTCTGGCAATATTGATGCTTTTGATAACAAGATAGAGGATTGGACCACATATGTGGAAAGAGTGGAGATATATTGCACCGCAAATGGAATAGAAGATGAAAAAAAAGCTTCAGTACTTCTAAATCTAATGGGCGCAAAGACATACAAGCTGTTACGAAACTTAATCACTCCAGCCGAACCGATGGACAAGAATTTTAAGGAGATTGTTGATACCCTACATTGCCATTCGAGGCAGGACTGGCAGATTCTCTACGAGACAAATTCGTCTGCGGTCCCCTAAGTGAAGGAACACAAAAAAGGCTACTTTCTGAGAAAGATTTGTGTGCAAGAGGAGCTGCAGAGATACAGCAAAAGCCACAGGACTTCGGCACCCACGAAATGACACGGGGTTTCGAGAGATGTTATCACTGCAGCAGATCCACCCATGACCAGAGGGACTGCTGGTTCAAGGACAAAGCATGCAGGCAATGCGGAAAGATGGGACACATTACACGTGTATGCCGATCTGGAAACAAAAAATCCACTAACAGAAAAAAAATCAATAAGGAAAAGCACAGAAAGGTACAAATGAAGACGGACATTAGCTCCGAAGACCAGAAGAGCGATAGCAACTCCGGAAACAAGAGACTAAGCTCTCTCAAATTACATAATGTAATTGCCAAAGAAGATTATCAGACCATTTGGGTTACCCTCACAATAGCAGGGTCCCCAGTTAAAATGGAGCTAGATACAGGATCAGCTCTGACCGTCATAAATTGACGGGATTACGAGCGGCTATTTCCGCATATACCTTTAAAAGACACATCCATTATCTTGAAAACATATACGGGGCAGAAAGTATACCCCAAAGGAAAAATAAGGGTGCCTGTTGTATACAATGGCAAAGAAATACAGAAGTTGTATTTATACGTTCTACAAGATGGTGGTCCACCGCTGTTGGGACGTGAATGGATCAGGAAAATATGTTTAGACTGGCACTCCATTCAGGCACTGACGGTGACCAGTAAGGAAAAAAATGATGATGACGTCATACCTGAACGATTAAAAGACATCTTGACCAACGCCAAGGAAGTGTTTCAAGAGAAACTAGGAATCTTGAAAGGCATCACCGCCTCAATAAAAGTGGAAGATGCGGCAATTCCCAAGTTTTTTAAGGCAAGACCGGTGCCATACGCAATTCGTCCAGCAGTCGAGGCAGAGCTGGAGAATTTGGAAAAGGCAGGCGTATTATCCAAAATAGATTGGAGCAAGTGGGCAACACCCATCGTCCCGGTCATGAAGAAAACTTTGAATAATGATAAATCTGAAGAACAGAGAAAAATTCGCATCTGTGGAGACTTCAAGGTGATGGTAAACCCGGTCCTACACACGGTACAGTATCCTCTTCCGAGGATAGAAGATATTTTCGCCTCACTATCAGGAGGGAAACGTTTCACCAAAATTGACTTGGCACAGGCATATCTACAGATGGAGGTTGAAGAGGCCTCTAAAAAAATATCTCACGATAAATACACACAAAGGTCTGTACCAGTACAATCGACTGGTTTTCGGAGTAGCATCCGCTCCAGCTATCTGGCAAAGAGCTATGGAGCAAGTCCTCCAAGGGATTCCGGGGACTCAATGCTACCTAGACGACATCCTTGTAACAGGACAAAACGACAACGAGCACCTTGCCAATTTGGAGCAGGTGCTCACTAGGCTGAGAGAACGGGGCCTACGAGCAAATCGCCCCAAGTGCGAATTTTTCCAAAATCAAATATCATATTGTGGCCACATAATTAATAAGGAAGGGTTGCATAAGTCACCTGAAAAAATTGAAGCGGTCATAAAAGCCCCAGCACCTGAAAATGTTTCACAATTAAGGTCGTTCCTGGGATTAATAAATTACTATCATAAATTTTACCGAACTGTAGGGTTTGAAAATCCACAACCACATTTTATTGAAGCCCTCTAAGGACAAGGTGACCAAAATTGGATTGCTCTATACAGTTTAAAACCAACATTTTCGGCCAATGCAGTGGTCCCGAAAAGCAGGCTGGGATATCTGAATACAGGGGACTGTGGCTCAGAAGCAAGCCATAGATGCCGGCCAATCGAAACAAAGTGCATTCTCAAAGGCCAATCAGGGGACTGAGTCGGACCTGAAGCAAGGAAATCCCCGGCCAATGGGAACGACCCGGCCCAGGTTTGAATATGTGACTCACCCCTAATCGAGCTATGAGTACAGGCCATCATCACCTTAATCAACTCGGACTAGAGACAATAGTTTTGGGATCACTACAGTTAAGAGGTGGCCCAAAATAATCAAGTCCCAGGACTGACACAATGGGACAGCAGACTTGGAGGAGCTGCTGTGCACTCAAAACAATACCCCTGCCCTCACACTTGTAAACACCAATTTAATTGGGCGCGAAGAGGCCGAAATGGAATTGGGTATAAAATACAGAACCAAGAGATTATTAGAAAAAGACCAGAAGAAAGAGCAGGAGAGCGAGTTAAGAAGCTGAGGGAGAGACGAGCTGGGGCAAACTACCATCTAAAGAACTCCAACCACGCTGATGAGAAGATCCACCATCAGGCCCCAGACTCAATCGGCACACTGAAAGTTTACTCCGCTACCAGACGGCGCAACATCACCGCAAGAAACCGCACCGTATAACGACTCCCGTCACGGGGACATCAACAAGAAGACACCAACGACCGAAGTGGCTGTGGAAGGCAGCATTCACTCCCGCTATTTCGGGAGCCTTTTCCATCAAGCACAAACCAACCAACAACAGCAACAACCCAACAACCGCACTCAAAATAGGCTGTGAGTATAATCCAAGGGCCTGCAACTGTCAGTCTAGTCTAGGTAGGAAAGTGGGTTGGTGGGTTTGGACTTGGTAAAGTTAAAACAGTGTAAAACATTCTTGTTATGTCCGTTCTCTCCCATATTTTATTTAGAGTTAGAGTGTGTGTGTTTATTACGTTCGTGGTAGAATCAAATAAAATTGGTTGTCACCTGTTTTTTCCAAGGACTACTTGTCTCCGAGTGTCTATTTAAAGTGCATCGTACTCCATCCAAATTCTGGAGTTAGAACCAGATAGGGGCATTAGGGTGCTTCGAACCCGCCAAACAAGGGAACAGCAGGCTAGGGAAAAAGAGAGAGGACTACAGGAGCCCTTGGGCTCAGGAGTACCCTGCAGATTAGGTATAAACTGTGCGGGTCGTCACCGTATTCTAGTCCTCCTCTATAAGCTGTTGTTCCCTATCTCCTTAGAGGGTGTTTAGTGACACCCGACCTGCAGGCTAACATAATCTGCAAGGGTATAAAGGAGACAGAGGCTCAATACATTAACAGGCACTAAAGACCCCTGTAATTGGGCAGAGTAAAACCCCCTACAGAACTTATCAACTCTTCTACACCCTCTTAATGAACTGCTGCAAACAGGAGTAATTTGGAAATGGAGTGAAGACTGTAAACATGCCTTCCATAAATGCAAAGACTTAATCACGTCCAAAGAAGTTTTGGCTCATTACAACCCATCACTGCCAATCAGACTGGCGTGCGATGCATCCCCTTATGGCATAGGAGCAGTATTATCGCATAAATTCCCTGATGGCTCGGAACGGCCGATAGCTTTTGCGTCACGCTCATTGAACTCAGCTGAGTGTAACTATGCCCAAATCGATAGGGAAGCACTCAGCCTGGTATGGGGAGTGAAGAAATTCAACCATTACCTACACGGACAAAAATTTACCTTGTTGACTGACCATCAACCCCTCATCTCCATATTCAACCCTAAAAAGGGTGTTCCCATCATGACAGCACAAAGGCTACAGAGGTGGTCCCTTTTTCTAGGGGCACACCAATACAACATAGAATACAAAGGATCAAAACAGCATGGGAATGCTGACGGTTTATCGTGCCTACCGTTGCCAACGGTAGAAGAGGCACCTACAGTAGACCCAATGGAGATGTTCCACTCAACCATAGTGGAATGTCTACCAGTAACAAATTCTGCCATTGAAAAGGAAACGGGAAATGACCCGACTCTCTCATGAGTCTACGACTTAACGGTGAAGGGATGGCCAGCACATGGCGAACCACTGTTGCCAGCATTCTCGCAAAGAAGAGAACAGCTGTCAGTATGCCGAGGAACCTTGATGTGTGGATCCAGAGTGGTGATTCCACCCAAACTCCAGGATAAAGTGCTAAAGGAGCTTCACGAGGGGCATCTGGGTGGTGTGAAAATGAAGAACCTAGCCAGAGCGTTTGTATGGTGGCCAGGTATCGATGGAGACATCGAAGAAATGACCAAGAGCTGCCTAGGATGCCAGAAGGTCCAAAACGCTCCACCCCAAGCCCCTCTACATCCATGGGAGTGGCCCTCATCTCCATGGCAAAGGGTACACATCGACTTTGCTGGTCCATTTATGGACTCAATGTTCTTAATTGCGGTTGATGCACACTCCAAGTGGCCGGAGGTAATAAAGATGTCCTCCACCACCACGGAAAAAACCATCACAGTATTAAGGACCATATTTGCCAGGAATGGGCTGCCGGAACAGATCTGTTCTGATAATGGACCGCAATTTGTGTCCGAAGAATTCAGGAAGTTCTTAAAAAACAATGGGGTTAAGCACTACACGTCCGCCCCATACCATCCCGCCACCAATGGATTGGCTGAAAGATTTGTCCAGACCTTCAAGAAGGCCATAAATGCCATGGGTAATGAAGACATAAAACTTCAGCACAAGGTGGATAACTTCTTGTTCGCATACAGGAATGCAACACATATGGCTACAAACCAAACTCCCGCCATGATGTTCTTCAATAGAAGTCTAAGATGCTGGCTGGATTTGATCAAGCCCAACATCAGAAGGGATGTGGAGAACCGGCAATTTCAAGGCATGAATGAAAGGCCAACTAGAACCTTCCAGATAGGTCAACAAGTTTTGGCCCGGGACTACCGTACCGAGAAATGGCAGCCTGGAACTATCTGCACATGACTAGGACCACTGATGTATACCGTGGACATCGGAGAAAGCATAATAAGGTGCCATGCTGACCAAATCATAGAGTCATCCGAAAAGGGACAACCTACACCACAACTCTATACGCCTAACGATGAAGTAGAGATACCCATATCTACCTCTGATCCGGTGATACTGGAACCCGATGAACCCGACACTGGCATTCAAGCCGAATCAGCCTTGCCAAAAGAACCTACTACACCACCAGAAACTACTACACCACCGAGGCATTATCTGGACCGAGTCAGGAAGCCTCCAGAGAGACTGGCTTATAATTAATTAACTGCAGCAATGTGTATATTATTTTTCTTGTAACATGTAATTAATAATTACTTAAAATATTATGTACTGGTTAGCTAAAAGGGGAGGAATTGTAGTGTATGTGCCTTTAAAAGCCCCATGTGTACTGTAATGCCGATAATGGCCACTCGGGCTATATAAGCCTGTATATTGTGTTGTATCCGTTAGTTCCCCTCCAGACTTTGTTTAGTAAACACCTGTGAAACCAACTCCTGTCTTCAGTGTCTCTATCAACACATGGACACAACATGTACCCTTTGCCATGGAGATGAGGGCCACTCCCATGGATGTAGAGGGGCTTGTGGTGGGGCGTTTTGGACCTTCTGGCATCCTGTACAGCTCTTGGTCATCTCTTCGATTTCTCTATCGATTCCCGGCCACCACACAAACGCTCTGGCTAAGTTCTTCATTTTTACCCCTCCCAGATGACCCTCATGAAGCTCATTGAGCACTCTATCCTTCAATTTGGGTGGAATTACTGCTCTGGATCCACACATCAAGGTTCCTCGGCACACTGACAGCTGTTCTCTTCTCGGCGAGAATGCTGGCAACAGTGGTTCGCCATGTGCTGGCCATCCCTTCACCGTTAAATCATAGACCCTGGAGAGTGTCGGGTCATTTCGTGTTTCCTTTTCTATGTTTGCATTCGTCACAGGTAGACATTCGACTATGGTCGAGTGGAATATCTCCACAGGATCCACTGCAGGTGCTTCTTCCACCATCGGCAACGGTAGGCGCGACAATCCATCAGCATTCCCATGCTGTTTAGTTCCTTTGTACTCGATGTCATATTGGTGTGCCCCTAGGAAAAGGGACCACCTCTGTAGCCGTTGTGCTGTCATTATCGGGACGCCCTTCTTAGGGTTGAAAATGGAGACAAGAGGTTGATGATCAGTCAGTAGAGTAAATTTCTGTCCGTGCAGATAGTGATTGAACTTCTTCACCCCCCACACCAGGCTGAGGGCCTCTCTGTCAATCTGGGCGTAGTTACGCTCGGCTGCAGTTAACGAGCGTGACGCAAAAGCTATCGGCCTCTCTGAACCATCAAGGGATTTATGTGACGGTACCGCTCCAACGCCGTAGGGAGACGCATCACTCGCCAGTCTTATCAGTCGTGATGGGTTGTAGTGAGCCAATACTTCTCTTGACGTGATCAGACCTTTACACTTCTGAAAGGCTCGCTTACATTCATCGCTCCATTCCCATGCTACTCCAGTTGGTAGCAGGGCGTTCAGTGGGTGCAGAATTGTGGACAAATTCGGCAAAAACTTATGGTAGTAATTCACCAATCCGAGGAATGACCTCAGTTGCGACACATTTTCAGGCGCTGGAGCCTTAACTACTGCTTCAATTTTGTCAGGGGACTTATGTAACCCCTCTTCATCAATCACGTGGCCACAATACGATATTTGTTTCTTAAAAAACTCGCACTTGGGGCGATTGGCTCGTAGCCCATGTTCTCTTAGTCTAGTGAGCACCTGCTCTAGGTTGGCAAGGTGTTCACTGTCATTTTCACCTGTCACTAGGATGTCGTCCAAGTAACACTGAGTCCCCGGAATCCCTTGCAGGACTTGTTCCATCGCTCTTTGCCATATAGCCGGAGCTGATGCAACTCCGAATACCAGTCGATTATACTGGTAAAGACCTTTGTGAGTGTTTATCGTGAGATACTTCCTAGAGGATTCTTCAACCTCCATCTGCAAATATGCTTGCGCTAGGTCAATTTTTGTAAAACGTTTCCCTCCAGATAGTGAGGCAAAAATATCTTCTATCCTCGGAAGAGGATACTGTACTGTGTGAAGGACTGGGTTCACAGTCACCTTGAAGTCCCCACAGATGCGAACCTTCCTTGGCTCCTCAGACTTATTGTTTAACGTTTTTTTCATGACAGGAACGGTGGGTGTCGCACACTCGCTCCAGTCTACCTTAGTTAGCACGCCTGCATTCTCCAGATTCTCCAGCTCTGCCTCAACGGCTGGGCGAATTGCATACGGTACCGGTCTTGCTTTGAAAAACTTGGGAATTGCATTCTCTTCTATTTTTATCGAGGCGGTTACGCCTTTAAGAGTTCCCAGTTCTTGTTGAAATATCTCTTTAGCGTTAGCCAAGATTTTTGACAATCGTCCAGGTGTGACGTCGTCATCCTTTTTACCAGCCACCGTCAGTGCCTGAATGGAGTGCCAGTCTAAACTTATCTTCCTGATCCATTCACGTCCCAATAACGGTGGACCACCATCTTGCAGTATGTACAGATACAATTTCTGTATTTCCTTGCCGTTGTATTCGACAGGCACCCTTATTTTCCCTCTGGGGTATACTTTCTGCCCCGTATATGTCTTCAAGACAATGGATGTGTCTTTCAAGGGTATGTGTGAGAATAGCCGCTCGTAGTCTCGTCGATTCATGACTGTCAGGGCTGATCCTGTATCCAATTCCATTTTGACTTGGGACCCTGCTATCGTGAGGGTGACCCAAATGGTTCGGTGATCCTCTTTTGTGATTACGTTGTGTAGTTTGAGACAGCTTAGTCTCTTGTTCCTGGATTCACTATCGCTCTTCTGGTCTTCGGAACTACTGTCCGTCATCTTTTGTACTTTCCTGTACTTTTCCTTAGTAGTCTTTTTGTTGTCATTAGTCTTCTTCCCGGACCTGCAAACTCGTGCAATGTGTCCCATCTTTCCGCATTGCCTGCATGTTTTGTCCTTGGACCAGCAGTCCTTCTGGTCATGGGTTGTTCTGCCACAGCGATAACATTTTTCAAATCCCCATGTCATTTCATGGGTGCCGTATTCCTGTGGCTTTTGCTGTATTTCCGCAGCTCCCCTTGCTGCTGCTTCGTACGATACTGCCACACTGAAAGCCTTATCTAGCGTCAGCTCTTTCTCTGAGAATAACCTCTTCTGGGTTCCTTCACTCAGGAGTCCACAGACAAATTTGTCCCGTAGGGTATCTGCCAGTCCTGCTCCGAACTGGCAGTGCTTTGGTAGCTTGCGTAGTTCCGTAAGGTAATCAGCATTGCTCTCATCTTTATGCTGATTTCTCTTGTGGAATTTAAATCTTTCTGCTATCAGCAGCGGTGTAGGATTTAGGTGTTCCTGTAGGATAGCAACAATTTTGTTTAAACTCCTCGCCATTGGTTTGACTGGAGTGATCAGGTTCCACAATAGGCTGTACGTTCTTGCGCCCATTAAGTTTAGTAGTACCGATGCCTTTTTCTCATCGGCTACTTCATTTGCCTTGCAATATACTTCGACTCTTTCCACACATGTGGTCCAGTCTTCTATTGCACTATCGAAGGCAGTGATATTGCCAGTCTTCGGCATCTTGGAGATCTAAGATGGCGCCTCCCGCGCTTTGCCTTCTTCCCCGATTGAACAAAATGGCACCTCCCGCGCTTTGCCTTCTTCCCCGCTGGATTAAGATGGCGCCTCCCGCGCTTTCTGTCTTTTCCGCTGCTGCTAGCGCTGTTGCTGGCGTTTTTATGCCTTGATGGCGATGCCCTATGCTCTTCGCGCACTTCCCCCCCGAGCTGCTGCCAACGCCGCTCTCCGCGGTCCCCGTGGCAAACTGCAGCTCCTTGCGGCTTTCTGCGCTTCTAATTTCTTTTATTTTAATTACTGTTCCCGTCGTCAGAGCAGACCCTATGGGACACTTTCCTCCCTCTTCTCGGGTCTGTACGCTGCCCGGCTTCGTAGCACCGGCCGCGCCCTGTGTGCTCCACCCTCTCTCTCTCTCTCCTCTTCCCGACAACGCTGCTCGGCCCCATTGAAAAGTCACCCGATCGAGCTCTAGCCCGCCGCAGCCCAGGAAGGATCAGTGTACTGCCTGCCACCAGCCTGATTAGCTGGAACACCATAGACTGGATAACCAAGCCCAGCTCTCGACAGCCTCTCCTGCAAATCTTCGAATTCGATGAATCAGAGGGCAGTTGCCCACGGTCGACACCCGTTTCTTCTGTTTGTTTTTTTTTTCTTTTTGGATTTCTTCCTTCTGGCCTCGACCTCTAACAACTTCGCTTCAGGGATGGATCCCCGTGAGGTGGTGCAGAACTGTAGGTAAGTTCGGATCTGTTCGTCGCCAGTGTAACATCCGTGTGTAATTGAGACATGGACTGCAGGAGTTGGTTATAACAGGTGTTTACTGAATGGAGACAAAACTGGAACTACTATACAAAGTTACTACACAGGCTTATATACCGGGGTGGTCACTACTGGTACTGCAGTATACAGGGGCTGCAGAATATAGTTCCTTCTTCAAAGTACATACACTACACTTCCATGGCAAGAACATCCTTCCTCAGATAAGGCGACCAAAACGGCACACAATACTCAAGATGTGGTCTCACCAAGGCCCTGTACAACTGCAGCAAGACATCCTTGTTCCTGTACTCAAATCCTCTCGCTATGAAGGCCAACAAACCATTTGCCTTCTTAACCTACAGGTAAGCCTACAGGGGTGTAGATTGCTCTGCAGAAATAGGAAGAATAAAGTGGCGGGGGTGGGGGTGATTCTTTATATTACAGAGGATACTGTGACAAACATGTTAGGACAAATTTGAATTGGATACGGATGAAGTGGAAGCAATGTGGACTGAATTAAATAATTGGAAACTAATAATTGGATTTTGTTACAGGCCACCAGATCAGGAAGAGACATTCGACCCACAACTTCATACTCAAATTATGGAAGTACGGCGATCAAACATAATTGCTTCGGAAGACTTCAATTTACCGTGGATAAATTTGGAGTAACAAGAGAGAAAACATTTTTATGGAAGTAACCACACACTGTTACAGGACCCAAATGATTAAGGAAACTTCAAAGGAAGAGGCAATATTAGACTTGATATTATATAATAACCAGGCAATGAACAAAACGAGCTGCAAGCTCTTCTCTGTCAGCAACTCCTCACTCCTGCCTTTAATAGCTGACCCTGAAAAGCGCTGCGCCTAATATAAAGGACCTTGTAGAAGGCTAATAACATCACCTGTAGAAACTAGCACTGCATATTTTCACGGACTCCCACTCTCTTATCAGCTTTTCCAGCCGCCTTCATTGCCTGCTTTGCCTAATGTAATAAGTTCAATGAAGGAAGGATCTGGCAGACTAACTGAAGTGACCTTGGAACTCTTGCGAAAGAGACGCGAGCAGGCAACATTACAGTCAGGCTGCCTCACTAAAACTATTGTCAAATGAAGATTAATCTGCCCACTTTCTGATTCTAGCAATATTTGTTTGCAGTGATTCAGTGCAAATTGTTGGTTTAATGGAGTCTTCACCCTGTATAGATTGTGGTGTCATCAGCAAAAAAATAATTCCATCGCTTTTCATGACATCCACCAAGATATTAAAAGCATGACAAGTTTGCCCTGAAGCTAAATTAAATACAAACTAGCAGGTTGCTTGATTGAGTGCAACCACTTCTAGTAAACTCAATCTGCAATGGCAACTGAGCTATTAAATTCTCCAGAATCAAATTGTTGAAGGAGACATAAAACTAGATTGATTGGACTGGTTGAATTCTTGGTCTATATTTTCCTCATCATGTAAACCATTATGAAAGCGATGCAGCATATAAACTGGCGAGGAAATCTGCTGATAGTTTCATAAATTCCCTAAAAACTACTTTATTGTCGACCAAAGGTAATTTGCTTCCAAACATAAAGTATTGATATGTAAATATTGAAAGCAGAACATTTTGCCAAGGACCTGTTAATTGTTTAAATGTCAGGAATATTATTTCTGAACATTTTTGTTTGCATAGTAGCAGTTGATGCTTTCCTCAACTTAGAAATAATTCAAAGAAAATAATGTTGTTGTCCAGTGACACCTGACAGAAATGTTGAACAGAGATGCTGCTGTCCATGATCTGTATTTTGTTCCATGTGTAACATTAAGGAATTTTTATAATCCAGCAACAGTTTAGTTTAACAATTTCTCTTTGAACACATGTAGAAAATTATGGGTACAAAAGCAAAATACTGCAGATGCTGGAAATCTGAAATAAAAACAAAAAATGCTGGAAACACTCAGCAGGTCAGGCAGCATCTGTGGAGAGAAAAACAGAGTTAATGTTTCAGGTCGATGACCTAGCATCAGAACTGGAAAAAGTTAGAGATATCACAGGTTTTAAGCAAGTGCAGAGGAAGGGAAATGGGGGAGGGGGAAGAAAGAACAACAGGGAAGGTCTGTGATAGGGTAGAAGGCAGGAGTGATTAAATGACAAAAGGGATGATTGTACAAGGCAAAAGGAGATGATAATGGGACAAGTAAAGAAACAAAAGATGGGTCTAGAAGAGATGTAAATGGGAATAGCAGAATCATCAACATGTGCAGTCTGGAAAAAAATGGGGACAGAGGTTGACATAAGAAAACTACTAGGCACTTGGTCTAAGCATTAAACAAAGCTTTAATCAACTGTTTTACAACATGGAGGCCTAGTTCTATCCTTCACTAGTTCCTTTTAAGAATGTCCTGCGCAAGCTGGGCCCGTGCCCGAGTATTTATACTCTCCCTGGACAGCGCCACCTGCAGGCCGCTCAGTTGATTCATGTCAGAGGTTATGATCTGAAATTGTTGAACTTAATTTTGCGTCCAGAAGGCTGCAAAGTGCCTAATCGAAAGATGAGGTGCTGTTCCTCAAGCTAACGTTGAGCTTCATTAGAACGGTGTAGGAGGCTGAGGGCGGTGAGGTCAGAGTGGGAGTGGAGCGGAGAATTAAGGTGACAGGCGACCGGAAGCTCAGGGTCACACTTGTAGACTGAATGGAGTTGTTCCGGTCACCTAATCTGCATTTGGTCTCCCCAATGTAGAGGAGACTGCATCGTGAACAGTGAATACAGTATACTAAATTGAAAGAAGTACAAGTAAATTGCTGTTTCACCTGGAAGGGGTGTTTGGGAAGGGAGGAGGTAAAAGGGCAGGTGTTGCATCTCCTGCGCTTGTATGGGAAGATGCCGTTGGAAGGAGAGGGGTTGTTGGGGGTGATTGAGGAGTGGACCAGGGTGTTGCGGAGGGAATGGTCCCTTCGGAATGCTGAAAGGGGAGGGGAAGATGTGATTGGTGGTGGGGTCACACTGGAGGTGGCAGAAATGGTGGAGGATGATCCATTGAATGTGGAGGCCGGTGGGGTGAAAGGTGAGGACAAGGGGAACTCTATCGTGGTTCTGGAAGGGAGGGGACGGGGTGAGAGCAGAAGTGCAGGAAATGGAATGGACATGGTCAGGGGCTCTGTCAACCACAGTAGAGGGGAATCCTTGGTTGAGGAAAAAAGAAGACATATCGGAAGCACTAGTATAGAAGATGGCATCGTAGAAGATAGCATCGTCAGAACAGATGCGACAGAGACAGAGAAATTGGGAGAATAGAATAGAGTTCTTACAGGGAGCTGGGTGGGAGGAAGTGTAGTCAAGGTAGCTGTGGAGTCAGTGGGCTTGTGGGAGTCAGTGGGATGTTGGTCGATAGCCTATCCCCAGAAATGGAGACAGAGAAGTCGAGGAAGGGAAGGGAAAAGTCAGAGATGGACCATGTGAAGGTGAGGAAAGGGTGGAAATTGAAGCAAAGTGAATGAAATTTTCCAGTTCAGGGTGAGAGCAGGAAATGCCACCAATACAGTCAACAATGTACCAGAAAAAGAGCTGAGTGAGGGGATCTGAGTAGGACTCGAACAAAGAATGTTCCACCCATCCCATGAAAAGACAGGCATAGCTAGGACCCATGTGGGTTCCCATGGCAACACCTTTTATTTGGAGGAAGTGAGTGGAGTCAAAGGAGAAGTTTTTCAATGTGAGAACACGTTCAGCCAGGTGGAGGAGGGTGGTGGTGGATGGGGACTGGTTGGGCCTCTAGAAAAATATGGGGCTGATTTTCTTCTCCCTCACCCCCTCCCAGGCTGGATGCTGTACAGGCACAGAGCAAGCAAAGTGTGTTGTGCTTGTCAAGAAATCTCTGCACCCCCATTATGGTGTCCCAAGCCATTAGCATGGCTCAAGAAAGCCCTATTGCAGGGCTAGGAACTGGAGATGGAACCAGAAACACCTCTATCTACAGTCCTGAAGTCTTGGAGAGCAGCAGGCAGAAAGCTTCAAGACCTGAAGATTCTGTTGGTGCATGAAAAAAGTGAATCATTGGTTGTGGTAACTCTGACTTGCTCCCAGGGTGCTTTCAGATCCTCCAATCTGAGATTGGTCCTGGTGCAAGCCCTACTGCCAACCTTTTGGGGCATCCCTGCATTTGGGTGTTCCCCATGGACGTATCTGGAGGAAATTGAAGCGGGCGTGTCAGGAACTTTCCGCCCCCCCCGCCCGCATCATTACCTGAGCAACACTGGGAATGCACCTATTGCAGGTACAGGCTCAACTCTGCCCATTCAGAAAAGCCCCAGAAATCCCAGCGCCACATAGAAGGGGTAAAGTCTTAACATAACGGGTCCTCACTCCCTTTTTCTCTTTGTAGTGCTTGGGAACTGAGCATTTCCCAGATGCTGCAGAGAGGAAAAGCATATCTCCATTGAGTGGCGCCCCCTGCCTTTCTGCCTGCCGCTAGCAACGACAGGTTGAGGGGAGCGTTATGCTGTCAGAAAGGGACTAGGGGAGCGCTATTTAAAGGTGACCGCTTCCTGCCTTTTTTTGTCGGTGACATTTTTGCACCACGCATTCTGAGAGAGAGAGAAAGAGATTTCTGGAGAGATTCAACGCTGTGTGAAGGAGTTTTGAGTACTGAGCAGTACTTTGCATGTTTATTTTGATTTGCCCTTCCTTGCTTCGCCAGCGTTCTGAGGTAGTGCCTCGCTCCTCGGCCTTTGCGCCTTAAGACAGGTGTGAAGTGCCTGATTTAGCGCTCCAATCACCTCCAGGGGTGATAAAAGCCAAGTTTGCTGTTGGAGGCGATAATTAGCGCCAGGCGCTAAACTTTGCACACAGTAAATAATGGCGCCCCAAATGGGGCGATACCAAATTTTTCCCCCCTTGTCCCTACCCCTGTCTGGGGGGCCTAGAACGAGGGGTCATAGTCTCAGGATACGGGGTAGGACATTTAGGACTGAGATGAGGAGAAATTTCTTCACTCAGAGGGTGGTGAACCTGTGGAATTCTCTACCACAGAAGGCTGTGGAGGCCAAGTCACTGAATATATTTAAGAAGGAGATAGATAGATTTCTAGACACAAAAGGCATCAAGGGGTATGGAGAGAGCGCGGGAATATGGTATTGAGATAGAGGATCAGCCATGATCATATTGAATGGTGGAGCAGGCTCGAAGGGCCGAATGGCCTACGCCTGCTCCTATTTTTCTATGTTTCTATGTTTCTATAAGGCTTAATGGGCAATGCTGTCCAAACAGGGGAATCTAGGTCATCTTCAAAAGAAGGACTTAATTGGTTGTAAAGTGCATTGGGAAGTCCTGAGGGCATAAAAGGCAATATATAAATGCAAGTGGTTTCTTTCTTTCTTTAATCATCGCCTTCCATTTATGACGTGATCCTCACTCTTACCTTATTGTCTGTCATGACTTCCTTGCTGAAAACACTCCTCCCCCTAGAGAGCTGAGCCTGATATGAAGTACATAAGAACATAGGAATTAGGAGCAGGAGTAGGCCATTCGGCCCTTCGAGCCTGCTGCATCATTCAATAAGATCATGGCTGATCTACCTCAACTCCACTCTCCTGCCCTATCCCCATATCCCTTCATTCCCCTAGAGTCCACGGGGGCTAAATTCGGTTGATAAGAGGGCGCTAACTGGGCACAAATCAACTAGCGCCTGGGCACGGCGCCGCTAACACCTCCCGCGAAATTCAGCGGGAGATTAGCGGCAGCGCTAACCGTTAGCGATGACATCATCACCGTGCGCAGTGCCCCGCTCGTGCCCCGGCTGTAATATTGGGTGGCGCCCCCCGACTTACCATCAGACGCTATGTCTGCCGGGGTCAGGGGAGCCTTCCTGCGGCCGGGGCGCCGTTAGTTAAAGGGGAGGTAGCGGGTGGCCATTTTTGTTGCTGGCCGCCTGCCAGCACCTGCCCCCGTTGCTATCCCCTGCCCCCGTGAAGCCAGCTGGGGCACTCTTCTTGAGTGCCAGGCTCGTTTGCTGGCACTCCCGATCCCTGCTGGCCCAGCTGGGCACTGGGACGCGCTGCGCCAGGCCCCTCCCATTTAATAAGGGGGGGAAGGCCTGCAGTACCGCGGCGCGACGTAGGTCGTGCTGTGATATTGGTTTGCAGCACCCCAAGAGGCTTTGTACCACCTGGCTTTGTATTATCAGCAAACTTGGATACATTGCACTTGGCCCCTTCAGCTAAGTCATTAATTTAGATTGTAAATAGCTGAGGCTCAAGCACTGATCCTTGCGGCACCCCACTAGTTACAGCCTGACAAAGTCTAAATAACTTTTATCGCTACTCTCTGTTATCTGTCCATTAATCAATCCTCTATCCATGCTAATATATTACCCCAACCCCATGAACCCCTATCTTGCAAAGCAACCTTTTATGTGGCACCTTATCGATTGCCTTTTGGAAATCCAAATATACGACATCCATGGGTTCCCCTTTATCTGCCCTGCTAGTTAATTCCTCAAAAAACTCTAACATTTGTCAAAAATGATTTCCCTTTCATTAAACTATGTTGACTTTGCCTAATCATATTTGATTTTCTAAATGCCCTGTTACCACTTCCTTAATAATAGATTCCAGCATTTTCCTGACAACTGGGGGGCGATTTTCCCACTGGAGGCAAGATGGAGGCGGGTTTTAGTTTGGGTGGGTTTGAAACTCACCTCCACTGATAGGTTTCAAAAATGTGTGAATGTCCCATGATTGGCCACTTGATTTCAGAGGTGTGGGATGCCCTTGCTCAATTAGTGTTTTGGGACTGAAACTTGCCTCTGTTGACAGCATTTTTCCAGTCTGATTTTATGGCTTCTTGCTCCCTTGGCTCATTCCACAGCATTTCTGCGTCTCCTGCACCACCTCCAACATCTTTTGAGAAACCACTATGTCCAATTCCAAGGCAAGGGCCTACCCGAGGCTCTCGGATGAGGCGCTGCAAATGTTGTTTGATGGGGTGACAGCTAGCATGGAGGTGCTCTTCCACTCATCTCGGAGAAGACGCCTGCCAAAGAAACCATGGCTATGTGGGTACAGCTGGCAAGCGATATAGGGCTGGATTTTGTCAATGGAGGCGAGTTGGAGGCGGGACTGCTGCTTGTTGTGTAAATGTCCCGCCTCCATCCTTGTCTGACCATTCAGAGGGATTTTCCCCTGATTGAGCTTGTTAAGCCCGCCCTGCGGGCTCAGCAAGCCAATTAGGGAAGAAGTCACTAACAGAGCACGTCAACATCAGACGTGTTATCTGTCAAGACTTCTTGAAAGAAGAAATGACAGCGTTTGACAGCTCTGTGAAGCTGTCAAACACTGACATTCTCTTGAATTTGATTAGTTTTTGTGGTGAGGACTGAAAAAACATTGTTGAAAAGTAAATTTCAGATGTCTGATGGATCGGAGGGTCCATCAGCCATTACCTGAAATTGACAAGGTGGATGTCAAGGTGGAGGTAAGTGAACACTTTTTTAAACTTATCACTCACCTTGCATACTTACCACTCCACACTTGCACCCTATACTCACCTCCTCACACCTCACTTCCAGGTGCCTCCGACCACCGCAGAACTCCTCCACGTCTCCTCCAACTCGACGGGGTTCTCCGAAGTCGGGAAGCCTTCAGCTGTGAAGGTAAAATGGTACTAATCCCTTTTTCTGCCTGTTAACTACCTGTTAACAAGCAGTTAAAAGGATTAAAAGCCTTTCCCGCCTCCAGGAGACGGGACCCGAAGCTGCACATCTTCCTGCCTCCTAGCAAAAGGGCACGGAGGCGGGATGGGGGCGGGTTTGCCATCCGCCCCACTTTCTCCAATTTTACGTGCTGTCCCGCCTCCATGCCCGCCTCCTCAGGGCTTGGAAAATCGAGGCCATAACCTTCAGATCTGTGTGCCGATTTGGAGACTGTTTCTGTGTATTGATGAAATGCCATCCGTGTTGGAAAGCATTAAAATGATTTGAAGCCAAAACGTTGGCGTTATGCCATCTGTTCTTTTGCCTTAGGCAGCTCCACATTGCGGGCTCCGCCACACTTGCGTTGTCAGGTTGGTGGCCTGAGAGAAAGGAGGCCAGAGAGTCTTGTTCATTGTCAATGATGTTCTAGGATGGAGCCAAGGACATGTGCCAACTTGGGCAACCTATGTAAATCTGGCTATGATAAGTTCATCCCTTGCATCCCGGGCAGCCATGTGCTCGCGTGCTGCTGCTGGTCGATACACCAGCGCTCTGACCGCCCCCTCCTCCAGATCCTCCTCCTCCTCATCCTCATCTGAGGTCCATGCAGAAAGAAAACGAATGGTTCCCATGCTGCTTGTAGATGCCTCCTTTGGGGAAGCGCTCATTGCAAGCGGGTTGAGGGTCTTCCAAGGAGGTCCCACAGTTGATGGAGTCAAGCTGCAGCACCTCCGACTTCGGAAGGCCTTCTAAAAGTGCTCGGAGACCTTTTAAAGCCAAGGTCTGGCACCTGCAAGTAATCCTTGCTGCAATAAACGATGTCTTGTTAGACCTGCAGCTGTGAGGAGACCACCCACGAGTCAACCCGCCAGGTATACCAAAAATACTGGAGAACCGAGGGGCTAATAAGAGTGAGGAACTTAAAGTAATTAATATCAGTAGAGAAAAAGTATTTGAGAAACTAATGGGACTAAAATCCGACAAAGCCCCAGAACTAATGGCCTACATCCTAGGGTTCTAAAGGAGGTGGCTGCAGAGATAGTGGATGCATTGGTTGTGATCTTCCAAAAATCCCTAGATTCAGGAACGGTCCCAGCGGATTGGAAGGCAGCAAATGTAACCCTGCTATTCAAGAAAGGAGGGAGAGAGAAAACAGGGAACTGCAGGCCAGTTAGCCTGACATCAGGGGGGTGATTTTCTGACGTCGGAGGAGGCAGGTTTGGAGGCGGGAAAGGCGGGAAAATCAGAATCGAAGAGGTTGGGTTCGGAACCCGCCTCCAACCCGCCAGGCTTACCTGACGTGGTTTAGGAGGTGCGTGGATCATGCCAAAAAGCTGGAAAAATCACGAGGACCTCTCAAAATAGGCTTAGAGAGGCCCTTAACAAGCATTTAAGGATCTTTAATAGCGCAATGGCCAACTGGAGGCAGGAGTGTTTCCCCACCTCCAGAACCAGCACCAGCAAAATCCCGCAGAGACGGGTTGGAGGTGGGTTCCGAACCCAACCTCCTTGATTCTGATTTTCCCGCCTTTCCCACCTCCAAACCCGCCTCCTCCGACATCAGAAAATCGCCCCCCTGATGTCAGGCTAACTGGCCTGCAGTTCCCTGTTTTCTCTCTCCCTCCTTTCTTGAATAGCAGGGTTACATTTGCTGCCTTCCAATCCGCTGGGACCGTTCCTGAATCTAGGGAATTTTGGAAGATCACAACCAATGCATCCACTATCTCTGCAGCCACCTCTTTTAGAACTCTAGGATGTAGGTCATCAGGTCCAGGGGCTTTGTCGGCTTTTAGTCCCATTAGTTTCTCAAGTACTTTTTCTCTACTGAAATTAATTACTTTAAGCTCCTCACTCTTATTAGCCCCTTGATTCTCCACTATTTGTGATATGCTTTTTGTGTCTTCTACTGTGAAGACAGATATAAATTGCTGGATTTTCCAAGCCCCAAGGAGGTGGGCATGGAGGCGGGACAGCCAGTAAACTCAGAGAAAGTGGGGGCGGCTGGCAAAGCCGCCCCCATCCCGCCTCCGTGCCCTTTTGCCAGGAGGTGAGAAGATGTGTAGCTTCGGGTCCCGTCTCCTGGAGGTGGGAAAGGCATTTAATCCTTTAAACTGCCTGTTAACAGTTAGTTAGTAGGCAGAAAAAAGGGTTAGTGCCATTTTACCTTCACAAGTGAAGGCTTCCCGACCTCAGAGAACCCCGTCGGGTTGGAGGAGACGTGATGGAGGTCTGCGGGGGTCGGAGGCACCTGGAAGTAAGGTGTAGAGGTGAGTGATGGGTGCAAGTTTGGAGTGGTAAGTATGCAAGGTGAGTGATAAGTTTAAAATAGTGTTCACTTACCTTGTTTTCTTCATACAGCCTTTAGCCGTGGTGGATTGGGAGAGCTGACATCCTGCTTGTCAATTTCACAGAATGGCTGTTGGAAGCTCCGTTCCAATAGCCATGTGAAATTTACAAATTTGAAAGGTTTGATGAGTCTGCAACACAAGGACTCATCAAACTAAAGAGAATGTCAGTGTTTGACAGCTTCACAGAGCTGTCAAATGCTGACATTTCTTCTTTCAAGAAGTCTTGACAGGTAGCACGTCTGACGTTGACGTGATCTGTCAGTGACTTCCTCCTTAATTGGCCTGCTGAGCCTGCAGGGCGGGCTTAACAAGCTCAATCAGGGGAAAACCCCTCTGGTTGGTCAGGCGCGGATGGAGGCGGGCCATTGACATGACAAGCAGCTGTCCCTCCTCCAATTCACCTCCATTCACAAAATCCAGCCCAGAATATTTGTTTAAAGTCTCTGCCATTTCCTTATTCCCCATTATATTTTCTCCTGTCTCAGCCTCTAAGGGACCAACGCTTACTTTTGCTACACTCTTTCTTTTTACATACTTGTTGAAGCTCTTACAATCTGTTTTATATTTCTTGCTAGTTTATTCTCATATTCTATTGTTTCCTTTTTATCAATTTTTTGGTTATCCTTTGCTGGTTTCTAAAACTCTCCCAATCCTCAGGCTTACTATTATTCTTTGCCACATTATAAGCCCTCTTCTTTTAATCTATCCTTAACTTCTTTAGTTAGCCACGGATGGATCACTTTTCCCGTGGAGTTTTTATTTCTCAATCGAATGGAAGTATGAGGTGCTAATGCATTTTCTTTGCAGAACAAACCTACTAGGGGCAGATTAACACAAGAGCCTATAGAGCCTGTGCCTTGGGGTCCCAGCCAACTACGCAGCCCGTGCTGGTTCCAGTTAAGTGTAGTATATTGTGATATGATTTGCTTTATTATTAAACATTTTGTGGGCCTATTTCTTAATGAATTTTACTCAACATTTATGTTTTAATAAGTCTGGGGCAGGGTTGCAGAGGAGCTCTGAATGTTCGTGGTGCCCAAGACCCAAAAATTATGAAACCTACACCCTGAGTTTATTAAAGTGTATTTGTGACAAACATTGTAAATTACTGTCAGCCACATAGATTGTCATTACCTTCTTCTACAATATACTGCACAAAGGTGCTGACTCACAAAGTCATGCACTGTAACAAGAAATGACAACTCATTTAATTACTCATCATGTCTCAATTTTGCACTTGCCATGGCTTCAAATATTTCTGACAGTTCTTTAATGTGACTGCAATCAGAAGTTTACTAAGTTGCTCTATCTTCCAAATGCAGGTTTGTTTTCCAAAGAAGAAAGGTACATTAAATTATGAAATGTTTGGAAGGAAAGCTTGCACTGCAGCCTTGGTGATCGCGGATAAGATACACAGTGCCACCGTGCCTGATGACTTCTTTGAAACATTCCCATATTCAATGCAGAATAAAAAGATAATGGGGTGGATTTTTAACTTGCCAACCAGACGTAAAAGTGGTGGGGAGGTGTAAGGGGACAAAAATAACTTCTTAGAATTAAAAGTTAGAAGAAACTATAACTTCTTAGAATTAAAAGTTAGAAGTAACTATAACTTCTTAGAATTAAAATTAGTGGAAAATAAGTGTCTCCTATCCTTGTTTAGGAATGTAGAACCCTGATAAGACAGGAACTGTAAAACTAATAAGCTGGTCTTTTGTCCTTGCTTAAGATAAGGCAGGACATACAGATGGGATGAGGTAAGCACTCCTGTCCAGAGCAGGAATAGATAAATTAGCCCACGAATGCTGTAAAGATGGGTTTCTGTCGGCGGGAAACTCGAGCGGCAGAGCGGGGCTATAAAAGTCTCCAGAGACCAGGTAAGGCCTCAGAGCGTCGGCGGGAAACTCGAGCGGCAGAGCGGGGCTATAAAAGTCTCCAGAGACCAGGTAAGGCCTCAGAGCGTCGGCGGGAAACTCGAGCGGCAGAGCGGGGCTATAAAAGTCTCCAGAGACCAGGTAAGGCCTCAGAGCGTCGGCGGGAAACTCGAGCGGCAGAGCGGGGCTATAAAAGTCTCCAGAGACCCAGGTAGGTTTACCAGTCTCCGAACTCGGAACTCAGAGGGAAGGAGAGAGGTAAAAAATAATCGAAGTGTGACGTCACCAGAAAGCAGGTAAGTGATTGGTTGGTGAGTATTTCTCTCTTTTTAAAGTTAAACTCTGTGGTTTATAGTTTCTAAGGTGTGATATTCATCATCTAGAATCGGGGCAGAGGGTATTTAAAAATAACATTAATAAATTTAATTAATTACATAGAATGGGAGAGCAGGTGATGTGTTGCTGCTGCAATATGTGGGAGCTGGTGGACACCATTGATGCTCACGGTGATCACATTTGCAGTAAGTGCTGGCAGCTCGAGGAATTCCGGCTCCGTGTTGAAGAGCTGGAGTCCGAGCTTCAGACACTGAGACACATCAGGGAGGGGGAGAGTTACCTGGACTCTGTGTTTCAGGAGGTAGTCACACCAATTAGATTAATTAATTCAGATGTAGTCCGTGGCCAGGGACAGGATGGTGTGACTAGAAGTGAGGCAGGTACGGGGATCCAGGAGGTAGTGTTGGAGGAGCCGCAGCCCTTGCTCTTGTCCAACAGGTTTGAAGCTCTTACTCCCTGTGAGGATGGAAACGGGGACTGCGGAGAAGATGAGCAACCTGGCCACAGCACCGTGGAGCGGGGGGCCATTCAAGTGGGGGGAGTTAAAAGAAATGTTGTAGTGGTAGGGGACAGTATCGTTAGGGGGATAGATAGGGTTCTTTGCAGCCGAGAGCGAGAGTCCCGAGGGCTGTGTTGCCTGCCCGGTGCCAGGGTTAAGGACATCTCCTCTGGGCTGGAGAGAAACTTGGAGTGGGAGGGGGAGCATCCAGTTGTTGTGGTCCATGTTGGTACCAACGACATAGATAGGACAAGGAAAGAGGATCTGCTGAGGGAGTTTGAGCAGCTAGGGGCCAAATTAAAAAGCAGAACCACAAGGGTAATAATCTCTGGATTACTACCTGAGCCACGTGCAAATTTGGCTAGGGTAAATAAAATTAGAGAGTTAAATGCGTGGCTCAAAGACTGGTGTGGGAGAAATGGGTTTTGCTTCTTGGGACACTGGCATCAGTACTGGGACAGGAGAGAGCTGTTCCGTTGGGACGGACTTCACTTGGCCAGTGCTGGGACTAGAATCTTGGCGAATCGAATAACTAGGGCTGTAAAGAGGGCTTTAAACTAATTAGTGGGGGGGAGGTTTTAAGAGAGCGAAAAATAAAAATGACAGCGGAGAAGGCAATAGAGCAAGGTAGCAGTGGGGGAATTAAAAACCAGAGCGTGTCAGGAAGGGACAGAATGTATAATGATAAAGGTAAAGTAGTAAAAGGGGTAAAAGCAGGAATAAATTGTCAGAAAACATATTTGAAAGTTCTTTATCTGAATGCACGCAGCATTCGTAACAAAATAGACGAGTTGACGGTACAAATAACTACACATGGGTATGATCTGGTGGTCATTACGGAAACATGGCTGCAAGATGATCATGACTGGGAACTAAACATACAAGTGTTGGAACGGAAGTTCCTATCCGAATAACGAAGTCCAACGCAGTGAAACGAAATAATTAAACTTTAATAAACAAAATACTTTAACTGATAACTACAAGAGCAGAGGTCAGCAGATCTGTCCAGGTCTCCAGCCTTTCTCAGACTGCCCTTAAATACTGGAAACTGACGTCATGACGTCATCACGTTTTCCGCGCCAACTGGGGGTCACGTGATCGCCGTCATGACGTCATCACGTGGAAATACAAGAACCTACACACAGCTTAAAGGTGCAGTCCACAACTGCACTACAGAGTGGTTAAAGGAATGATTACAGATTGTTCAGTGTCTCTTGGTGGCTCCGCCACAGGCGCCCCCCCAGAATTCTCTTTAACAGACAGCATCAAACGTGCAGGAGGTTTAATTATTCTGCCCGAACGACTACGAACTTCAGACGCTGGATCGTCAGAAGATGAGCCAACATTTGGCTGTGTCTGAAGCGGTACATCTGGGGTGGAGGAAACTGTAGCAGAAGGTGTAGACGAGGATGGAGCCGAAGCAGGCAATTTAGTAGTAGACTGCTGCATAATTGGTCTAGTAGCCAATGGTGGTCGTCCACGGCGAGGTGGCTGAGCAACAACCACCGGTTCACTCCGATCCAGATGTGCTGGTTTAAGTCGGTCGATGGAGATGGTATCCGATTTACCTCCCATTTCGACCGTAAAATATTTCTCTCCCGCTGCAATAACACGAAACGGTCCATCATAAGGTGGTCTGAGTGTATCTCTATGAGCATCCTGCCGAATAAAAACATAATCGGAACTCATAAGTTCTGCCGGAACATGAGGCTTCTGTAGATTGTGATGCGAAGTTGGAATAGGCAGGAAATTCTTTGCCACCTCTTGGTGCTGAAGAAGCTGCTGAGCAGGCGACCATGATTCTGTATGTGGAGGGAGAAAATCCCCTGGTACTCGAAGCGCTTGACCGTAGACTAACTCAGCCGATGAAGCCTGGAGGTCATCTTTGGGGGCTGTACGGAGGCCTAGCATCACCCAAGGGAGTCTATCCACCCAGTTGGAACCACGCAAGCTGGCACGGAGGGACGCCTTTGAAGACCGATGAAATCTTTCACATAAGCCATTTGCTTGCGGATGGTAAGCGGTGGTACGATGCAGCTTGGTACCCAAGCCCTGTGCAATTGCATTCCACAACTCTGACGTAAATTGTGGACCACGGTCAGAGGAGATATCAGATGGCACTCCAAACCAGGCCACCCATGACGAAATAAATGCCCTGGATACGTCCGCTGTGGTAGTAGCAACCAAGGGAATCGCCTCTGGCCACCTGGTAGTACGGTCCACTATTGTCAGGAGATGCATAAAACCCCGCAAAATGGGGAGGGGGCCCACTAAGTCCACATGTACATGGTCGAACCGGCGTTCAGGCACTGGAAATATGGCCATTGGAGCCTTCACGTGACGATGAACCTTTGATTTTTGACAGTCCACGCAATTGTTTGTCCAGTCCCGAACGTCTAAATGCATTCCCTTCCAAACAAACTTACGGGACATAAGTCGTTGTGAAGCTCGCATCCCCGGGTGTGATAAGCCATGTATAATCTGAAAAATCTTCTTACGCCATTCGACTGGCACAATGGGCCGGGGCACTCCCATGGATATGTCACACAAAAGCGTGGTTCCTGCTGATTGGAACATAACATCGGCTACCTGCAAGCTAGAAGGCATGGTCCGATACGCCTGAACTTCAGGATCCGCCAGCTGTTCTTTTGCCAACCCGACGTAATCGATTCCCAGGTGAATTGCCTGGACTGGGGCACGCGACAGGCAATCAGCCACAAGATTATCTTTGCCAGACACATGTCGCAAATCCGTTGTAAATTCCGATATAAATGTAAGGTGGCGCTGTTGCCGGGCTGACCACGGCTCCGCCGTTTTGGCCATTGCAAAAGTGAGCGGTTTATGGTCCACAAATGCAGTAAACGGGCACCCTTCTAGAAGAAAACGAAAATGCCGGATGGCCAAAAACAAGGCCAGCAACTCCCTATCAAAAGTGCTATATTTTCGCTCATTTATACGCAGTTGGCGGCTAAAAAAGGCCAATGGCTGCCAAGTCCCGTCAACCCATTGTTCCTGCACTGCCCCGATGGCGTAATCGGAGGCGTCGGTAGTAAGGGCGATGGTCGCGCCCGGGAGTGGGTGTGCAAGCATAGTTGCATCTGCCAATGCCGCCTTGGTGTCCAGGAATGCCTGGTCCATCTGTGGTGTCCAAATGATAACATCTTTACCCGACTTCCCTTTAAGTGCTTCGTACAGCGGCTGCATTAATTGGGCAGCCTTGGGGACAAAACGGTGATAAAAATTCACCATCCCCAGGAGCACCTGAAGAGATTTAAGTATATGTGGCCGCGGGAATGCCGTAACTGCCTCTACCTTAGTGGCCAGTGGGACGGCGCCTTCTGAGGTGATCCTATGCCCTAGAAAGTCAATGTTGGTTAACCCAAACTGGCATTTGGCTAGATTTATAATGAGGCCATGTTGGCTGAGACGGGCAAAGAGTGTACGTAAATGAGCCATATGCTCTTCCTTATCTTTACTAGCAATAAGAATATCATCCAAGTAAATGAAAATGAAAGGAAGGTCCCGTAACACAGAGTCCATAAGTCGCTGAAAAGCCTGAGCTGCATTTTTCAATCCAAACGGCATGCGAAGGAACTCAAAAAGGCCAAACGGTGTGATGACCGCCGTTTTGGGGATGTCTTGAGGGTACACAGGAACTTGATGATATCCACGGACGAGATCTACTTTGGAAAATATTGTTTTGCCGGTCAAATGAGCCGAAAAATCCTGTATATGCGGTATTGGATACCTATCCGGCATAGTGGCTTCGTTAAGGTGTCTGTAATCCCCACAAGGCCTCCATCCGCCACCTGGTTTGGGTACAATGTGTAATGGGGAAGACCAAGGACTGTCGGAGCGTCGGACAATCCCAAGGCGCTCCAGAATCCGAAACTCTGCTTTGCGGCTATAAGCTTTCCGGGTTCCAATCTTCGTGCCCGGGCGTAAACAGGCGATCCCGTTGTGGTAATATAATGCACCACACCGTGCTTCGCAACTGCTGCCGAGAATGTAGGCCTGGTGAGCCCCGGGAATTTGCCAAGTAGGCGCCTAAACCCTGATGCGCTATCAATTCTAATGAGAGGCTGAGCAGAGTTCAGAACGACAGGCTTTTATTAACTACTGAATTGCACTTCAGACAGATCAGGACTATGCCTCTAGTGGATGACCGAATGCCTGGAGCTGCCATGCGGCCGTCCTTATACTCGGTAGCCGAGGGCGGAGTCAGCTGAGGCATAGTCAGACATAACAGTTAAACAAGAGTGAACGACAACAACAACAACAAGTGAACACAGTGAACTACAGTGGTTTACCACAAACCCTTCCTGCGATGGAACCGCACAGGCAACCGACCAGGAGACAGCAGTACTGCGGTGACAAGGCACCGCATGGAAGGTAGATGCATTAATGAGTCGACAATGTTGGACGTCGACCAGAAAACCATAGGCACAAAAAAAATCAGCCCCCAGGATGGCCTGTGATACTTTAGCCGTTATAAATTCCCATACAAAACGTTGACCTCCAAGAGTTAAATTAACTGTCCGTTTACCGAACGTGCGAATGGCTGCACCATTGGCTGCCTCAAGGGAAGGGCCGTGACCGCCGGATTGTAGATCCAGCTTTGAGACTGGCAAAATACTGCACTGAGAACCAGTATCACACAAGAATCGTCGCCCTGTTCCGGAATCAGTAATATAGAGGAGTTTTCCTGCTGAACCGACTGCCATGGTGAACTGGGTGTTTTTGTCAGCCCCTGTCTTCTTCGAAGTTTGTGAGTCTGCTGGAGACTTTTTTTCAACCCAACTGCAGGGTGGACGGCAGCGTCGAGCCTTGGCGCCAAAACGGGCGTGGTACATACACAAGCCTGATGGAGGAGGGCTGGACTTTGCTCGTGTAGGGGAAAGACGCCTCGTAGCTGCGCAACTCTGCTGTATGACCATAAAAGACTTATCTGCCTCCGCAGCCAGCTCGGCACAGTCCGTAATCGTAGAACTGGCCAAGACTGCCTGAACTGGCTCGGGTAGCTGGCAGAGGAAAAGCTCTCGAAATAAAAAACATTGGGGCTCTGAACCCAAAAGCGTGAGCATTTGGCTCATCAATTCTGATGGTTTTGAGTCCCCAAGACCCGGCATTGCGATAAGCTTGCGTGCACGCTCTGACTTAGTTAGACCATACACTTGTAGTAAATGATCTTTTAAAGCTGAATACTTGCCCTCTGCCGGTGGATTCCCCAGGATGCTTGTAAAATCTGTGTGCTATATTGCAAATTATTACACAGACTACAAGAGTAAACTTTAACAGGACTTTACTATTCGAAGGTCAGGGCGAATCTGCCCAATCACTCATTACACAGCACTTATATACCGGTGTGGTCACCACCGGTATTACAGTATACCGCAGCCAAGATAAAGTAGTGCAACACCTAAAATAGTTCTCTTAAAGGTGGACGGTTACATACACTACAATCCTCCCTTTTTAGCTTACAACATACTTATTCCCCATTAAACATAACATCATAACATATATCCAACTTCATGTAAAAACAGTTCACAGATGTAGTCTCTGCGGAAAACAGTTCACAGATTCAGTCTCTGCGGAAAACAGTTCACAGATTCAGTCTCTGCGGAAAACAGTTCACAGATTCAGTCTCTGTGGAGGCGCCTCCTGTGCTTCTTGACTCGGTCTGGGCAACGCCTCGGTGGTGTAGCAGTTCCCTGTGGTGTAGTCAGTTCACTTTGCTGGGGTGACTCATCCAATAGTCCTTCACTGGACTTAACAGCTTGAACTTCCGTCACTTCTGAACCAGCATTGCTGACTTCTAAAAGCTTGAGTACCTTGGGAAGTTTTTCTACTTCCAAACTGATTTGGTTCCGTTTGGAGGGACCACGTGCGTGATCTGGTAGGGGTGATAATGGTTCAGATGGGTCATCTTCTTCTGTTTCGTCTTTTCCTTTCCTGCTTCTTGGAGACTCTCTGTGCTCCGCTGCCAGCCGCATGCACAGTTCCTCCTCCTCTTTCTCCTGTTGCCTTAGCAGTGCCACCATCTCCCGGTGTTTCTTAGACTTTTTGTGATTCTTCAGGGTTTTTGCACTTCGGAAGATTTCCCCACAAGCTGGGCAGAACAGGTCATCGTTATGTTCAGTGTCGTTCAACAGGACATGGTAATAATCGGTGTCGTCCTGAGCTAGGCCAGCGAGAGGGTCTTTTATTTCCTCCATGCCCAGCTGGACGTTAGTCAGCTTTTGTTCCAATTCCAGACATCTCTCCTGAAGAGACTTCTTCATGTGTTCAGCTTCCTCCAGCTTTTTCTGGGCTTCCTGCAAGTCTTTTACTAATGACCTCATTCGTGATTTCAATACTTCAACTTCATTCGGAGATTGATTGATCGTCTTATTCAATCCCTCTACTGGAGCAGTTGTTTCAGCATTCTGTTGTTCAACATTGACGTGAGTCAGCGTACTTTTGGCATCCAAGGGTTGCTCTGCTGCCATCTTCTCAGTCTGTGTTGCAACCTCAGCTATTTCAATAACTTTTGAGAGCTCCAAACCCCTCTCCTTCGAAGATTTAAGCTCATGTTCAAATTGTTCCCATTTCAGAGTCTTGTCCCTCAGCATATGAAGGAGTTGGCTGACCGTTAACTCTTCTGACATCATCCGTTTCCCAGTAGCTGCAGGGATGTTTATAACCTTGCCCTGGGGCTCCTTTGCTGTTTCTACTTCGCCATCATCCGCAGCCTCCACCATTCGAATTTCCACAAATGAATCGTCCGGTGATGCTGCACCCAACTTCAGTAGGAGCTCGGAATTCATGGCGACCAAATCAGCCTTTTCTGCCTGCAACCTGCGAATAAGCGCCTTCAGTTGCTGAACATCTTGCTCCACCAGATTAGAGCACGCACCTTCAGAAACCGAATCAGCTTTGATTCGTTTGGCCTCCTCGCGCAGACGGTTTGTGTGCTCCTGCTCCCTTTTCTCCATCAGCTGCTTCTGTTGTCTTTCCAGATTCTCCCACTCTGTGTCAAAGAACTTTTTCATTGCTTTCATCTCTTGCTCAAGACGGCAACTCAATTGTTCTAATTGCTGTTGTAATTTGAAATGGAGTTGAGTTCGAGCCCGGTGTTCCTCAGAATTGTGCATGTCTGTAAACTGGACAGACTCAGAATTCTCTGTCAAACTATGTTGTTGTTGTTCAGTGGAATTCTGCTCTGAAACTTTGTTCTCCTCTGAAGCATAAGCATTTATGCACTCCTTCGTTTTTCCAACCTTAGTCAGCAAGTCCATTTTAGACTTGTCTTTCGCACCTGGGCTGGTCTTATCGTCATCAGTTTCAGAGTCTGAGCTGATTGTCTTCACCGAGTTCTCACTCGTTATTGCTTTTAGGTAGTGCCATTCCATGTTTATTTCCCTGATCCACTCCCGTCCCAGAAGTGGTGGACCTCCCTCAGGTAGTACATATAAGTCCATTCCTTGGTGTTCTTTGCCCTTGTCTCTCACCTTGACTTTTATCTTTCCGATGGGGTATACTTTATGCCCCGTGTATGTCTGCAATACGATCTTGGTATCTCTCAAGGGTATATGTGAGAATAGCCGGTTGTAATCCCTTCAATTTATGACTGATAGGGCTGATCCTGTGTCCAATTCCATTTTTACTTGGACTCCGGCTATTTTTAGCATGACCCAGATAGTTTGTAGGTCAGCTTCCTTACTCACATTGTGAATTCTCAGACTACCCAGTTCCTGGCCGTTTGGGTCTGAATCCGAATTCTGTTCATCCGAACTCTTCTCAGCCACCTTGTGTACCTTGCTGTACTTTTCCTGCCGTGACTTTTTTTTGTTGCTGGTCTTCTTTCCTGACCGGCATACTTTAGCTATGTGACCAAGCTTGCCACATTTTCTACATTCCTGGTTTTTAAACCAGCATTGGTTCTGGTCGTGTGTTGTCTTCCCACAACGATAACATTTCATTGTACCCGAAGTCATTTGATCCACGCTGAGTACCGCTGCCTTCAGCTGCATTTCTGCAGTGCCTCTCGCTGCGGCTTCGTGCGATGCTGCAATAAGGACAGCCTTATCAAGTGTAAGATCGTTCTCTTCTAGCAGTCGCTTTTGTGTTCCTTCCTTCGACAACCCACACATGAACTTGTCTCTCAATGCCTCTGTCAGATTTTCCCCAAACTGACAGTATTTCGCTAATCTACGCAGTTCAACCAAGTATTCCGCGTTGCTTTCCTCTTTCCGTTGCGTTCTCGCATAAAATTTGAATCGTTCCGCCAACATCAGCGGTGTGGGGTTCAAATGATCCTTCAGGACAGCAACAATATTAGCGAAAGTCTGATCCGCCGGTTTAGCTGGTGATAGAAGATGCTTCAATAGCCCGTATGTCTTCGCACCCATTGAGTTTAGTAAGGTTAGAGCTTTATCATCATCTGCTATTTTATTGGCCTCACAATATATCTCGATGCGTTCTACATACGTGGCCCAATCTTCCACCTCGGAATCGAAGTCGTTGATGTTACCATGCTTAGGCATCTTCACTATCTTTCTGAGAAACAACAACGAATTTGTTCGTTACTTTTTTTTTTCCAAAAATGGCGGTTTCCCGCGCTTGTCTTCTTCCCCGCCCATTTTCAAAATGGCGGTTTCCCGCTCCTGTCTTCTTCCCCGCCTACTGGCGGCTTCCCGCGTTTCTTCCCCTGGCGGGGGGGGTAAGCTTTGCTCTCGGGCGACGACCGCTGGCTTTCGGGGTTCGCAGCCTGTGCGCCGGCTTCAGTGCGTTCCTTGTTCCCTTTTCTCGGCAGGGCAACCAGCGCTGGGGACAACCCGTTGGCGGCGAACAGTTCCAGCCGCTGGGCGGAATCTCGCTCGGTCTCCCTCGCTCGGTCCCGTTCCCCCTCGCTCGGGCTCTGTCTCTCCCGCTCGCTCGGCTCTGTCTCTCACTCAGCGGCTTCCAATCGCGCCTCCCCGCCCTCTCGCAGTCCGGTCCTTTCCTCCCCCAGCTGCGGCTGAGTTCTCCGCGGTTTTATTTATTTATTTATTTATTTTTTTATTTCTTCCCGCGCCTTACGATCCCGGTCGCAGCGCCTCGCGGCCTCGGTAGCTGCCCGGCCTTTTTCGCCGGTCGCGGTCGAGCTGTCTCATGACGCTGTTGCGTCTCCCAGCCCGCTTGTAGCCCGGTCTCTCACACCGGCTGCGTTCCCGCTTGTAGCCCGGTCTCTCACACCGGCTGCGTTCCCGCTTGTACCGCGGCTTCCGTGCCCTACGCTGCCCCAGTCTCAGCGTCTCTGGGCCCGACTTCTGTCCGGCTCCTTTCCCCCGACCGTGGTCGAGTTCACCGCCCTTATCCTCCGTTTCTTTTTATTTCCCCCCTACTCACAGTCAACGTGGCCGACTTGCTTCTCGTGGCTGATCGGCTCACTCACCACCGTGACAGAAGGGACGATCACTGCCTGTTGCTGATGGAAGGCTTCATGTCTGAATTCTTCCTTCTTCCTTGCTCTGCAGACTCGAGTCTTCTCTCAGCAGAACGACGAGGGCGGATGCCTCTTCTCGACGCTCGTTAACTGCTTCGGATGTATCGCTGCCGCAGGGTAAGATCGAACTCGTCGCCACTGTAAAATCTGTGTGTTATATTGCAAATTATTACACAGACTACAAGAGTAAACTTTAACAGGACTTTACTATTCGAAGGTCAGGGCGAATCTGCCCAATCACTCATTACACAGCACTTATATACCGGTGTGGTCACCACCGGTATTACAGTATACCGCAGCCAAGATAAAGTAGTGCAACACCTAAAATAGTTCTCTTGAAGGTGGACGGTTACATACACTACAATGCTGACGACCCGTGAAGCCGTGGCGCTGTCCAGAGCGGAAACCACGTAATAATAACGGGTTGAATCCGCTGTAATGTCCCGGATAGCAAACTGGGCTTCTGCTTGGAAAAACCATGCTTCTGGTTGCTGTTCCCAGAACTGCGGCAATTTAAGGGCAACGGCGTTCGTGTTCATTATGAATATCTCGAAGAAAGTTGTCCAACGAGCTCGGGGTCACCAATGTAGGAACGGAAGTTCCTATCCGAATAACGAAGTCCAACGCAGTGAAACGAAATAATTAAACTTTAATAAAGAAAGGCCTAGAAATTCAGTTGCGTTCGCCAGCCGTTAACGCCATAAGAGGGGTAGATTTCCAGCGCTAGGCACTTAGCGCCCGGGCGCAGGCCGATCTGCGCCTACGCCCAACTTCAGTTGACATTTAGCGCCGGCGCAAAGTGTTTGCGCCCGCTCAGCTGCGCGCGCAGCTTATGACGTCATTTCGTCGTGCAACGCTGTTTGTGCGCCCCAAACCGGAAATTCAGTGGCGCCCGCCCAATGTGGGCGTGGCGCTGTTAAGAACTGTGAAGTGGAACGCAGCAGAGGCCCTGCGGGCCTCGGGGAGCGCTAATTAAAGGGCACTTACACTGAACTATAAAGGCCAGCCATTTTGCTGCAATGACTTCAGTGCTTTGGATTTCTGTACAGAGACCAAGGAACAGACCTTACTGATTTGGGACAACATAGGAGAGGTATTTTTGGCTTCTGGCCAGAGCTTGGAAATTTGACTCTTGTGATTTCACTGTTTGCAAGTTTATTATGGGGGCTGCATGGGGTTCCAACCCTCAGTTCCAGCATTATGTGCGAAGGGCTCGCAGACGCTGTGTGAGAGGGGCAGCCATGCCTAGACGCAGAGGGGCCATCAGGCGTTGGCAACGTAGGCCTTACCCACTCAGGGAATACCGGCAGCAGGTGTCCTATCTCACCATGACTGCCGCGCATTGTGTTCAGAGGCTGCGCTTCAGAAGGGAGGTGGTTGCAGAGATCTGCCAGCTGCTTTGCAGAGATCTGCGTCCACAGCTGATGTGCAGGACCTCTCTGTCGGTGGAAGTGAAGGTCACGGTGGCTCTGAACTTTTATGCAAGCGGCTCCTTCCAAGCCGCTGCTGGGGACATAGCGAACATCTCCCAGTTCGCCGTGCATCGCTGCATCCGGCAGGTCACCGAAGCACTTTTTGCAAGGAGACACCAATTCATCTCCTTCCCCATGACCCTAGAGAGGCAGGAGCAGCGTGCAGTCGGATTTGCCAGGATCGCCGACTTCCCCATGGTGCAGGGCGCCATTGACTGCACGCATGTGGCTATGCGGGCACCTATCGACAATGCCGAGGATTACCGCAACCGGAAGGGCTACCATTCCCTCAATGTACAGCTGGTGTGTGACCACAGGCAGCGCATCCTAGCTGTCAATGCCCGCTTTCCAGGAAGCAGCCACGATGCATTTATCCTGCGCCAGACTACTGTGGCTGACATGTTCGAGGCACAGCCTCCACCAAGGGGATGGCTTATTGGGGACAAGGGCTACCCTTTGTGTACATGGCTCATGACCCCGCTCCACGCGCCCAGGACCCCTGCGGAGGAGGCATACAACGAAAGCCATCAAGCCACAAGGAACATCATAGAGCAAACGATTGGCGTCCTCAAGCAACGGTTCCGCTGCCTGGATCGTTCCGGCGGATCTCTACAGTATTCGCCGGATAGAGTCTCCCAGTTCGTCGTCGTTTGCTGCATGCTGCACAACCTGGCTATCCGCAGGACTCAGGCACTGCCACCTCACGTTGGACCACCACCTCAGGAGGATGAGCAGGAGGACCATGAGGAGGAGGAGGAGGAGGAGGAGTACCAGCCCAGGAGGGAGCCACAAGGTCCAAGGGCCGTCCGCCGGCGGCTTATTGAATGGCACTTCTAGGCCCCCTGTCAGGGAATGGCTTGTGGCAATGAACGCACCTGAATGCAGCCGCTCCACAAGCCCTCAGCCGGTTAACGCAACAACCACTTGAAACATGACACCTGAACAATCTGAATAAATAAAAAGCTTTATTTAACAAACTCAGGGCCCTTCCCACATGAAACAGAGAAACAGACAAGACCCCCAAAAAACAGTCAAAAACATATCTCACTCCCACAATCTGGGGAGGAATAACAAAACTTGTCAATAACATTTGCCTTCATCCTCGGCCTTCCCAAAATAAGCCCCCCCCCTCCAGAACACAACCACCCCCATATAAAAAAACATTTGCCTTCATCTTCGGCCTTCCCAAAATAAGCCCCCCCCCCAGAACACAAACACCCCCATATAAAAGAAACAGTTGGCAACACACTCTACTTGGTGTGCCGAGAGGGCAAGTCCTTGTGCAGGCTTTTCCGGCCCCTGCCCGACCTGTTGCTCCGCCTCAACCTGGGCCCTGTGGGTGTGGCAAGGCTGGGGGAAGGCTCCTGAGGGGCACACTGCGTGACGGCAGATGCCCTTGGGGGTCGGCCTAGACGAGGTCCGGCCCTGGAGGGGCCGGCTGCTGACTGCTGCAGCTGTGGCTGGGCAGCATCAGTCTCTGCATCAGCTCGTTGCACCTTGGCTGGGGGAGTGGCAGTGGCGGCTGCAGCAATGGGGGCAAGCTGGCTGATGCCAGGCGCTCGCTGGTCGCCAGAGACACTGGCACTCGGCCGGGCTGGCACTGCAGCAAGCGTAGCAATCTGGTGGAGGCCAGACCGCTGTGCTGCAGCAGGGCGGCGGGTGCCCTGGCGATGCTTCCGTGACACCGCGAGTGTGGCAGAAGTGAGTGCCCGAACTGCCCTGGTCTGTGCCCGCATCAGATCAGCCAGTGTCTGCACGGCACCACTCATGAACTCACGACTCGCGTCCTGTGCTGCCGCGAGTTGGTCGACACCCCTGGCCTGTGCTGCCGCGAGTTGGTCGACACCCCTGGCCTGTGAGTCCCCGAAAGCGGCCACACTATGAGCCAGGGACTCAATGGCCTGAGGCATCTGTCCCACAACCCCCATGAACTCGTTGTGGCGCCGCTCCGAGGCCGCGGACATTTCATCAAGGAGGCGCACCTCCTGGGCGAGGACCGTCTCCGGACTGGAGGGCGGACTCTCCCTCTGGGGAGAAGGCCGCCGAGCTGCCCGACCCTTCCCGCGTGCCTGGACGCCACTGGGCCCAGCAACTGCCCTCCCCTGCAACACTTCCCCCCTCTGGGGAGAAGGCAGCCGTGCTGCCCGACCCTTCCCGCGTGCCTGGACGCCACTGGGCCCAGCAACTGCCCTCCCCTGCAACACTTCCCCCCTCTGGGGCGAAGGCAGCCATGCTGGCCGACCCTTCCCGCGTGCCTGGACGCCACTGGGCCCAGGAGCTACACCCCCCTGCAAAACTTCCCCCTGGCTCTCCTCCAGGCAAGACGTCTCCCCTCCATTGCCATCCCCTGGCGCGGATGAGGGTTCCCCCGATGTGCCGCCTTCCTCTTGGTCCTCGTCGTCCTCCTCTTCCGAGGGACTGGCACTCTCAGCTTCATGGACTTCCTCCTCACCAGCTGAAAGCAGGAAGGCACAAGAGTAGCTTTAGAGTGAGGACAGGGCGTCAGCGAGGGAGGCATGAGTGGTGGCATTATGCGCATTGGTCGGACAGTGGCAAAGGATGTAGATCTGAAGCGCAAGGGGAACGAGAGAGGTCCAAACGGTTATGTCCTTACCATTGGGGCCCAGCACAGGGTCCGCATCACCAATAGCAACGGGGCCAACCACCCGGCCACGCATGAGTCGAGCCACGCGCTCCTCCAGCTCACTGAGCTCCTGGAACTGGGCACGGCCTCCCCCGGTGACATTCCGGCTCTTCATATTCTGGGCCAGCTTGGCCTGCAAGAGAAAGGATGGCCTCTAAGTACAGTGTGGTGCCCTGTTGTTGTGTGCACTGCCTCCCATGGTCAAATAGCTTGGCCAGTGTGTAAAGTGCAGAAAGTGCTATTGATGATCATGCCAGTGCCATAGCTGCGGGAGGAGGGATGGCCATTAGGCCTTTGAGGTCCCTTTGCCCATAATGTGAGGTGCACATGCAAGGATGAGGAGGACACTGGAAAGGCTACTCACCTTGACCAACCGAGTGAGGTCGTTGTACTTCTTGCGGCATTGGTCACCAGTCCTGGGGACATCGCTGGTGGCTGACACCCTGTGGGCGATTTCCCTCCAGGCTCTCCTGAACTGCCTCCTGGGAGCCTTCTTGCCACTGTCCGGGCACAAGATCTCTCTTCTCTTTTCCAAACCCTTAAGCAGCACCCACAAAGCAGGCTCTGAGAAGTGCTGCGCTCGTTCACGGGCCTTCTGCATGGCTTCAGGTGCTATTTGGGTCCACCAGCAGTGTTGAGGCCTAGCTGCAGGGCTCCACTATCCAGGGCGTGGCAGCAGACAAAGTCGACCCTTCCCCCTTTAAGAGCTGGCCGGCGTCAGGGTGTCTGCTGTCAATCAAAACATGACCGCACCTGCGCTGCGCCCGGCCTCGGCGTTATCAGTCCGCACCGCCGGCTTAGCGCCTAAAGATAGGAGTGCAACGCCAGTTTCAGCGCTCGCCCAAACTCCTTGGCCAAATCTACTGAATTTCGGCGAAGTGGCCTACACTTTCCGGCGGGCGCTAACTTTAGCGACCGCCCGACTTTAGCGCCCCAAAAGTGGCGCGACTGAATTTCTAGGCCAAAATACTTTAACTGATAACTACAAGAGCAGAGGTCAGCAGGTCTGTTCAGGTCTCCAGCCTTTCTCAGACTGCCCTTAAATACTGGAAACCGACATCATGACGTCATCACGTTTTCCGCGCCAACTGGGGGTCACGTGATCGGCGTCATGACGTCATCACGTGGAAATACAAGAACCTACACACAGCTTAAAGGTGCAGTCCACAACTGCACTACAGAGTGGTTAAAGGAATGATTACAGATTGTTCAGTGTCTCTTGGTGGCTCCGCCACACAAGGGATTTGACAATTAGGAAGGACAGACAGGAAGGAAAGGGAGGTGGGGTTGCTATGTTAATCAAGGATGGAATCACTGCAATAGTCAGAAATGATATTGGGTCAAAGGATCAGGATAGTGAAACAGTTTGGGTGGAGATAAGGAATAATAAGGGGAAAAAGTCACTAGTGGGCATAGTCTATAGGCCTCCTAACAGTTGCAACTCCGTTGGTCGGAGTATAAATCAGGAAATAGTTGGGGCTTGTAATAAGGGAACAGCTATAATCATGGGGGATTTTAACTTTCATATTGACTGGACTAATCAAATTGGGCATGGCAGCCTTGAGGAAGAGTTCATAGGGTGTATTAGGGATGGGTTCCTTGAGCAGTATGTAACTGAACCAACCAGGGGGCAGGCAATCTTAGATCTGGTCCTGTGTAATGAGACAGGATTAATAAAAAATGTCCTAGTAAAGGATCCCCTTGGAATGAGTGACCATAATATGGTTGAATTCCAAATTCAGTTTGAGGGCGAGAGAGTTGGATCTCAAGCCAGCGTACTGAGCTTAAATAAAGGCGACTATGAAGGTATGAGAGTAGAATTGACGAAAGTGGACTGGGAAAATAGATTAAAGTATAAGATGGTACAAGAGCAGTGGTCTACATTCAAGGAGATATTTCACATCTTTCAAGCTGATTTGGAATTCCCCATGGTAAGGTGCAGACCCTTCTACCTGCCTCGGGAATTTACGGCTGTTATCATCACTGCAGTCTACATCCCACCACACGCTAATGCCAAACTAGCACTGAAGGACCTCTACAGGGCCATCAGCGAACAACAAACTGCGCACCCAGACGGAGCTTTTATCGTCGCGGGGGACTTCAATCACATAAACCTAAAAACTGTACTACCGAAATTCCACCAGAATGTCTCCTGCCCCACAAGAGGGGAGAACACACTGGATCAAGTCTACACGAGCATTGTAGACGCTTATAAGGCCATTCCCTGCCCCCACCTTGGGAAGTCTGACCACCTCTCCCTGTTTCTAGCCCCGGCATACAAACCGCTCATCAAAAGAGGGAGAACATCAGTGAGAGCAGTGAAAGTATGGCCAGAGGGCGCAGTATCGGAGCTTCAGGACTGCTTCGAACGCACTGATTGGGGCATGTTTGCCCATAATGACATCGAGGAATATGCATCCACAGTGCTATTCTACATCAACAGCTGCGTCGAGGTCGTCACGACCCATAAAAATATCAGGACATACCCCAACCAGAAACCCTGGATAAACGGAGAGGTCCGCTCACTGTTGAAAGCACGCGACGCAGCATTTAAATCTGGCGACGCGGCGGCTTACAGTGCAGCTAGGACCAACCTAAAAAAGGGTATCAGGACTGCCAAAAGGAAACAGACACTGCGGATAGAGGATCACTTCCGCAACAACTCGGACCCCCGGTGCATGTGGCAAGGCAGCCAGTCCATCACTGACTACAAGGGCAAAAACACCAGTCCCCCGGTTAGCGATGCCTCCCTTCCGGAGGAGCTTAACAACTTCTACGCCCGCTTCGACAGGGACAACAGGGAGCCGGCTACCAAAGCCTTGCCACCCCCGGAAGACCAGGTGCTCACTCTGTCGACCTCCGACGTAAGGGGTGTTCCACGCGGAGTGAACACACGAAAGGCTGCTGGACCGGATAGCATCCCTGGATGGGTACTCAAGGAATGTGCTGATCAGCTGGCTGATGTCTTCACTGTGATGAAATATATGCCTTCATCAGCCCATGTGTTTTACCTGCTTGTATTGTGTGAACCGCCCCCTTTTGTTCCTATTGTGTGTATTGGCTACGCCCCTGTCTTTTGCCATATAAAGGTCTCAAAAGCTGTATGAGTCATTCCTACCAGACGAACCCGATGTGGGAAGACCTGTAATGCTGCAATGTTCTGAGTGATTAAAAGCCTTTAGTTGAATCCTTAAACTCCTTGGCCTAGAAATTCGGTGGGGTTAGCGCCCAATTAGAGACGTTAGAGGGCCTTGCGCCGGAATTATAGCCGTGATCGAAATTGCATTGGGCCCTACCATCGGCGTTAGCCGGTAGCGCTGCGCCGGCACCGATGACGTCATCGGTGTGCGCAGCGTCCCGGTTGCCGTGGTAACGCGGCCGGACGCCCAAATTCAGTTGCGGCCGCCTCGCCCGTGGCAGCCGCAACCAACGATTGTTCAACGGGATGTTGCAGCACGTAGCGCCGGCGCATTAAGGTGGAGCGGCGGCCGGCCGCTTTCCCGGCGGCCGCCTGCCCGCACCTCCCTCCCCGGATTCCTCCACCACCCCCCCGCGGCACTGATGTGTGTGGCCCGCGAGCCCGGCACTTCTCCGGGGTGCCGGGCTCCTTTGTCGGGCGAATCGACCGGTCAGCGGTCGGCTGCAGGCAGCTCCTCCTTAACAGAAGGAGGAGGCCTGCAGTACCCCAGCCTGCCGCACCGCATCGGGTGCCGCAGCGGGGGATTAGCGCCGCAAACCTGCATTCAGCGCCCATAGCGAGGCGCTGAAACCCTCCATTAGCGCCCGCAGCCGTCTGGGCGTGGGGCAGCTGAATTTTTGGCGGGCGCAGCGGCAATTATCGCGGGCGCAAAATTTCGGGCGCAAAAGCCCTGGCGGAGGCAAACCTAATTTCTAGGCCCTTGTCTTTGAGTTATTGAAGGCACATCATTCACCGCCATCTTCAATCTGTCATTGGCCCAGGCAGTAGTCCCTACATGCTTCAAGACCGCTACCATTATTCCTGTGCCAAAACAAACGGCTGTGACGTGCCTGAACGACTATCGACCTGTCGCACTCACACCCATCATAATGAAGTGTTTCGAGAGACTGGTCTTAGCCCACATCAAAGCCAGTGCCTCTCTTGACCAACACCAGTTTGCCTATCGTGCAAACAGATCAACGGAGGATGCAATCACAACTGCTCTACACTCGGCACTGAATCACCTAGATGGTAAGGAGACCTACATCAGAATGCTCTTCATAGACTACAGCTCAGCATTCAACACTATTGTCCCCAACAAGCTGGCCACCAAACTCCAAACTCTTGGCCTGAACACTTCCCTCTGCAACTGGACCCTGGACTTCCTAACAAACAGACCCCAGTCTGTCAAATTAGGTAACCACACCTCCCCCCGCTGACCCTGAACACGGGGGCCCCACAAGGATGTGTGCTGAGCCCCCTCCTCTACTCCCTCTTCACCCACGACTGTGTGGCTGTTAATGGTTCCAACACCATCATCAAGTTTGCGGATGACACCACGGTAGTAGGCCAGATCACCAACAACAATGAGTCAGCCTATAGGGAGGAGGTCCAGCATCTCGTGAAGTGGTGCGCCGATAACAACCTCGCCCTTAACACCAAGAAAACAAAAGAAATAATTGTGGACTTCAGGAAGTCCAAAGGCGGAAGTCACACCCCCATCCACATCAATGGGGCGGAGGTGGAAAGAGTGGACAGCTTTAAGTTCCTCGGAGTCCACATCACGGAAGACCTCTCCTGGTCCCTCAACACCTCCTCTCTGGTGAAGAAGGCCCAGCAGCGCCTATATTTCCTAAGGAGGCTGAAGGGATGTAATCTGTCACCCCTGATCCTCTCTAACTTTTACCGCTGCACTATAGAGAGCTTCCTGACAAACTGTATCACAGTATGGTATGGCAGCTGTAGCTACTAAGCCCTGCAACGGGTAGTCAAAACTGCCCAACGCATTACCGGCACCCGGCTACCGACCATAGAGCACATATACCAGAAACGCTGTCTACGGAGGTCACGGTCCATCATCAAAGACCCTACCCACCCCAGCCACAGTCTGTTCGCCCTCCTGCCATCTGGGAGACGCTACAGATGCATTCGCACCCGTACGACCAGATTTAGGAACAGCTTCTTTCCCAGGGCTGTCATCCTACTGAACTCCACAAATAAACTCTAAAGCCTGCACATCTGCCAATGCACTTTATTATGGTTATATTTATGTTAATATACTACAAGCCAAATGTATGTTGAATGTTTAAATGTCTTAATCCAAATGTGCACTCTCGGGAGCTGCAAGCCTACATTTCGTTGTACTGCACTTGTGCACTAACAATGACAATAAAAAAAAAAGTTGAGTTGAGTTGATTTGATAAATATACTCCACTGAGGAAAAAGGGGAGTAAAAGAAAAGACAGCCATCCGTGGCTAAGTAAAGTAATAAAGGATAGTATCCGACTGAAAACAAGGGCATATAAAGTAGCCAAATCTAGTGGGAGGATAGAAGATTGGGAAACATTTAAAAGCCAGCAAACAATAACTAAAAGATTAATTAAGAAAGGGAAGATAGATTATGAAAGTAAACTAGCAAAAAATATAAAAACAGATAGCAAGAGTTTCTACAGCTATATAAAAAGAAAAATGGTGGCTAAAGTGAACGTTGGTCCCTTAGAGGATGAGACCGGGAAACTAGTGGTGGGGAACATGGAGATGGCAAAGACACTGAACAAATATTTTGTATCAGTCTTTACAGTAGAGGACACTAAAAATATCCCAACACTGGACAAACAGGGGGCAATGAGGGGGGGGGGTGCGGAGGAGCTAAACATGATTAAAATCACTAAGGAAATGGTACTCGGTAAAATAATGGGACTTAAGGCGGATAAATCCCCCGGACCTGATGACCTACATCCTAGGGTCTTGAGAGAAGTGGCGGTAGGGATTGTGGATGCATTGGTGATTATTTTACAAAACTCCCTGGACTCAGGAAAGGTCCCGGCAGATTGGAAAACTGCTAATGTAACACCCTTATTTAAGAAGGGAAGTAGACAAAAAGCTGGAAACTACAGACCAGTTAGCCTAACATCTGTGGTTGGCAAAATGTTGGAGTCCATTATTAAGGAAGCAGTAACAGAGCATTTGGAAAACATAATTTAATAGGACAGAGTCAGCATGGTTTTATGAAGGGGAAGTCATGTTTGACAAATTTGCTCGAATTCTTTGAGGACGTAACATACAGGGTGGATAAAGGGGAACCAGTGGATGTAGTGTATTTGGACTTCCGAAAGGCATTTGACAAGGTTCCACACAAAAGATTACTGATCAAGATAAAAAATCACGGGATTGGAGGTAATATACTGGCATGGGTGGAAGATTGGCTATTTAACAGAAAACAGAGAGTTGGGATAAATGGTTCGTTCTTGGGCTGGCAATCAGTAACTAGTGGTGTTCCGCAGGGGTCAGTGCTGGGACCCCAACTCTTTACAATCTATATTAACGATTTGGAGGAAGGGACCGAGTGCAACATATCCAAGTTTGCCGACAATACAAAGATGGGAGGGAAAGCAATGAGTGAGGAGGACATTAAAATCCTGCAAAAGGACATAGACAGGCTAAGTGAGTGGGCAGAGATTTGGCAGATGGAATATAATATTGGAAAGTGTGAGGTTATGCACTTTGGCAGAAAAAATCAAAGAGCAAGTTATTATCTAAATGGAGAGAAACTGCAAAGTGCTACAGTACAAAGGGATCTGGGGGTCCTGGTGCATGAAACACAAAAAGTTAGTATGCAGGTGTAGCAGGTGATCAGGAAGGCCAATGGGATCTTGGCTTTTATTGCAAGGGGGATGGAGTATAAAAACAGGGAAGTCTTGCTGCAGTTATATAGGGTATTGGTGAGGCCACACCTGGAATACTGCGTGCAGTTTTGGTTTCCATATTTAAGAAAAGATATACTTGCTCTCGAGGCAGTTCAGAGAGGGTTCACTCGGTTGATTCCGGAGATGAGGGGGTTGACGTATGAGGAAAGGTTGAATAGGTTGGGCCTCTACTCATTGGAGTTCAGAAGAATGAGAGGCGATCTTATCGAAACATATAAGATTGTAAGGGGGCTTGATCGGGTGGATGCGGTGAGGATGTTTCCACTGATGGGTGAGACTAGAACTAGGGGGCATAATCTTAGAATAAGGGGCTGCCCTTTCAAAACTGAGATGAGGAGAAACTTCTTCACTCAGAGGGTAGTAAATCTATGGAATTTGCTACCCCAGAGAGCTGTGGAAGCTGCAACATTAAATAAATTTAAAACGGAGATAGACAGTTTCCTAGCAGATAAGGGAATTAGGGGTTACGGGGAGAGGGCAGGGAAGTGGACGTGAGTCTAGATTCGGATCAGCCATGATCCTATTGAATGGCGGAGCAGGCCCGAGGGGCCGTATGGCCTACTCCTACTCCTACTTCTTATGTTCTTATGTTCTTATGTTCGCCCTGATAAGGGGCATCAAATGGACACAGCCCTTTGCCTATTCTGTAGACCAATCAATGATTGTAGAAAGAGGGTGCACGAGGGGTGCACGCCTCAAGTTAGGATATAATTGCTGTACGTATTTGATACTCGGTGGAAGAATCCTTTCTCTGGGATGAGGCTGAGATTTTCCCCGTGCATATGCTTGAATAAAGATCGTGAAACTTATCCAAGGTGTCCGTCTGGTGAATTTGTGGTTGCTATAGGGCAAATGTCGACCCCTTATTTCAGGGGGTCCGCTTGAGAGGAGGGACGACTTCTCTTTTACCCCAACAGTAGGGAATTTTGACTTTGGGTGATAGTATAAAACGGGCAAGATCAATTTAGCCCGCCGTTATCCATCTCTCCTGATTTTCATTTCCGTTTACTTCGATGGAAATCGGGAGAGATGTACAATGAGCGGCTGAATCCATATCGCCCATTTTACACTACCATCCAAAGTCAAAATTACACCACAGTTGTGGAATTGCCTTTCCATTATAGAACCTGCATAATTTTTATTCCCATTGAAATCGATGGAAATGAAATCCAGCCATTTCTATAACTGACGGCCAGGGCACCCCTAGAACTACTGGCCATGAACATTCTCAGAATGCCATCCTGGCTGTTACACCAGGATCATGCCTGCTGACAGCTTCCAGCACTGACTGCACCAGAGTTTGCAGGGTGAAATAAAGAATAGATTTGCCTTCCAAAGCTAGGCTTTATTAACTTTAAAATCTGCAGCACATCTTTCCACATCCAGTCCCAACCAAAGCTGGAAAAGAACTGAATTTAAGGTGGCCACCACACATCATGTGACATCAACTACCAATGAGATTACAACATATATCCCAAGGCAGTTAACAAACAACCAATCACAGTACTTTTACTAAACAAGGAATAATCACCACATTCACCCCTCCTTTTAAAATATACTCCAACCTAAATAACCTTTACAATTTATAATTAATTATTTACAACTAAAACTATGCACAACAAGAGTAAAACTGTTTACATGACACAATACTAAGTGAACAACAACAAATAATAACATTGCACATAAGTATTAAGTATCTCTCAACTAAAACAATATAATATAATATTTCAACAATTTTAAAACATTACTATCAATTTAAAAGTCCATTTTCAATCGGTCGACCGGATATCTTGTTCGTGTCGACCTTCTTAACCTTGGTGAAATTCCTTGCCCTCCCACACCAGAAGGCACAGAAGTATCTTCAGCAGGAAGGCTATCCATATCCCGATTTTCAATGGTTTCTGGATTAGAAATCCCATCAGAAGGTAAACTGGGACGGTCATAAACATCCATCAAGGGCTGACTAATAGAAGTATAATTATCTGCAATCGGATTGGAGACATTCGTAGTATCTGTAACAGCATCCACATTATCTAAATCATGACTATTGTTAATATCCTCAGAAGAGGGCTGGCCACCACAAGGAGCCAAGTTTTTAATTGAAACGGTACTTTCTTTCCCATCTTGGAATCGAATATGAGCATATTGGGAATTTGCCTCCAACAGCTCCACCTCCTCCACTAAAGGATCATATTTTGACAATCTAACATGGCGTCGAAGCAGCACAGGTCCCTGCATAGTAAGCCATGAAGGTACCGAATATCCCATAGTAGACCTCCGCGGATAGTTAAAGAGCCTTTCATGGGGGGTCACATTAGTAGCCGTTGAAAGCAATGATCTAATGGAATGCAGGGCATCAGGCAGTACCATTTCCCACTGTGTATTCTTAAGGTTCCGGGATGTCAAAGCCAACATAACTGCCTTCCAGATCACCCCATTGTATCGTTCGCACTGTCCATTACCCTGGGGATTATACGGGGTAGTTCTACTAGTAGAAATTCCCCGACTCTGAAGGTATTCCTTCAACTGGGAAGACATAAAAGAACTTCCCTGATCCGAATGGATATACGCAGGCATCTCAAAGATGACAAAAGTTGAGTCAGACATTTGATAACTGTAGCAGCTGATACATCTGCACAAGGAAAAGCAAAAGGGAACCTTGAAAACTCATCCACAACAGTAAAAATATATCGGTTTTGAGTAGTTGAAGGAAGAGGCCCCTTAAAATCGACGCTCAAACGTTCAAAAGGAGAAGTAGCCTTTATAAGATGAGCTCGTTGGGGCTTAAAGAAATTCGGTTTACACCGAGCGCAGATAGAACATGATGAAGTCATCCGCTTGACGTCTTCAACTGAAAAGGGCAAATTCTTACTGCGTACGAAGTGTATCATCCTCGCAACCCCAGGATGACATAAGGCATTGTGAAGATTAATAAGCGTATCTCCGTGAATCACAGAACAATAAGCCCTCGACAGTGCATCAGCAGCAACATTATCCTTCCCCGGACGATAAACTATGTCAAAATGGTAACATGCCAACTCAATCCTCCATCTCATTATTTTATCATTTTTGATCTTTCCAAAATGTTTAACATCAAACATAAAGGACACAGATTTTTGATCAGTTACCAACGTGAAATGTCGCCCCGATAAATAATGTCTCCATTTACGCAATGCTTCTACTATTGCGTATGCCTCTTTCTCTATTGAAGAATGTCTTTTTTCACTATTGTTCAAAGTACGTGAGAAAAAGGCCACAGGTCTTCCATTTTGGTTCAGAGCAGCCCCAATTGCAAAATCAGAAGCATCCGTCTCGATCACAAAAGGAACCTGCTCATCAATAGAATGCACAACTGCTCCTAAAATATCCTTTTTAAAATTCTCGAAACATGTCCTGGCCTCCCATGATAGAGGATATGTCGTAACCCGAATAAGAGGCCGGATCTTCCGTGAAAAATTTGCAATCCAATTAGAATAATAAGAAAACAGTCCAACAACTCGTTGCAAAGCCTTAGAATTAGTAGGACAAGGTAAATCAATCAATGGTCGCAGACGTTCTGGATCTGGTTTAATCTTGTTTCCCGAGATAATATACCCCAATAGAGTTACCTCAGTAGTCGAAAAGATACATTTCTCTTTATTAAAAGTTAAACCAACTTTTTCCGCAGCTTGAAGGAATCTTTTTAAATTAGAATCATGCTCCACCCTTGATTTGCCACACACTGTGATGTCATCTAAGTATGAAAGGGTGTCAGAGAGGGAGTTATCACTTATAAAAGCATCCATTGCCCGTTGAAAACAAGCAACACCATTAGTAACACCAAATGGTATTCGGCAAAACTGATACAGCTTTCCACCAGCCTCAAAGGCCGTATATGGTTGATCTTTCTTAACAATAGGAATCTGATGATAAGCACTCCTTAAGTCAATAGTGCTAAAAACCTTATACTGAGATACTTTATTGATAAGCTCATCAATCTTAGGCAAAGGGTATGCATCTAATTGAGTATACCTATTAATAGTTTGGGAATAGTCTATCACCATTCGTTTCTTATGTCTCTCGTTAGTCGTGACAACTACCTGTGCTCGCCAAGGCGAACAACTAGGTTCAATGATTCCTTCCAATAAGAGACGTTGAACTTCAGAATTAATAAATTCTCTATCCTGACTACTATATCTTCTTGACTTGGTAGCAATTGGCTTACAATCCGGCATCAAATTGGAAAAAAGTGATAATGGAGAAATGGATAAAGAGGTTAATCCACAAATAGATAAAGGTGGCTTAGTCCCTCCAAATGAAAGACTAAGAGACTCGTGTAACCGAAGCACATCATGTCCAATCAAAATATCCGCACAGAGATTAGGCAAAACAGATAGGCGTATATCAGTATACGTATTACCTAGAAGAATCATTTTCACAAAGCAGCAACCAGCTATTTGTGAAGTAAGGGTCGTCTGAGCCATACACACCTGATACGTAACAGGCGAAATTTTCAAATGCTTCTCCTTCGCAAACTGAAGACTTATAAAACTCTCAGTACTGCCCATATCTATAAGGGCCTTCACTTCCAACCCATTAACTTGAGCCGTAACTATAGCTTTGTTTAGGCCATGAGCAAATGCAGCAGAAATTGATGCAATAAATGCCCTATCTAAAGGCTGAATAGTCACAGAGGAGGAGGTGGTAGAGGAGGGCCCTCCCACACCAGGAGAGGAGGAGGTAATTGAACCTGATGATTTGCACACGCGTGCATAATGACCTCTCGTGCCGCATTTACTACACACAGCCTCCCGAGCAGGACACTTCAGACGAGGGTGCCGGATATTCCCACAAAAATAACACTTCTGAATCCTAGAGGCAACAGCCGCCGAAGTAGAAACTGTTTCAGAATCTAGTAAACCACTCCCATTAAGTCCACATAATTCCTTTTCATCCGAAACCATAGTCGCAGGCCGATTAAAAAGAGCATAAGAATCCGAACTTCTCTGAGCCACATCCAATGTAGAAGCTTGCTCAAAAGCACTTTTAAGATCCAAAGTCTTATTTTCTAACAACCGCTGACGAATTGATCTAGACAGTAATCCATTAATAAAAGCATCCCGTACCGATTCTTCCTTATATTCTACAGCCGTCACGGCCTTATAATTACAGTTAACACTAAGGCACCGAAGTGCTTGTAAATAAGTATCCAAAGATTCTCCCACCTGCTGCCTATGGGCAGATGGAAGGTGACGTGCAAATACCTCATTCTTTGGTTTAACAAAAATCTTTTCCAATGTAGAAATAGCCACTTCATAAGTTTTACAGTCCAAAATATATTTATATACATCCGGAGCAATGTAGTTGATCAGCATATTCAGCTTATTTAGAGACTCTTGATCCAAAACGCCCAAAAAGTTTTTAAATGTACAATACCAATGTTTCCATTTATCATCCACTCCAGCAGAATTGGGGTCAGCCTTGAATCGTTCTGGTTGAAGATATCGCTCCATTCTAACATAAAGTTAATAAATTGAAATAAAGAATAGATTTGCCTTCCAAAGCTAGGCTTTATTAACTTTAAAATCTGCAGCACATCTTTCCACATCCAGTCCCAACCAAAGCTGGAAAAGAACTGAATTTAAGGTGGCCACCACACATCATGTGACATCAACTACCAATGAGATTACAACATATATCCCAAGGCAGTTAACAAACAACCAATCACAATACTTTTACTAAACAAGGAATAATCACCACACAGGGTCAGTGGGATAGCACTAAATTTGCATGGGCCAGGCGTGGGCAAGTGTCAGTGCAGGTTCATCTCTGACACAAGTCTACCTCATGCAGGTAGAAAATGTGGTGCCAGACTGCCACTGAGGCATCTTTTCCAAGACAAAGCCAATCAAGATGTTTTATTTTTAAATGTAACTTGCTTCAGGAGTCCAAGCTACTTGGCCCCCAGTTAAATCTGTCTTGTACAGGGCGGGCAGAGGTTCCCCCTTTTACTAGGCATGCCTGAAATTTCCAGATATGGTAGAGATCTGGCACAACCTGGTTCCTGTCATTTTCCATTAGCTTCCACCAATGTCCCACTGGAATCCTTGCAGATTCTTGGGGCCACTGTCTCTTCGTTTGATGACAAACTGTGAAGAAAGATTTTCTATGAAGTGACAAAACTAAAAGCCCACTCTGGCTATGCTGGACTGCTCTTTGTATTTTCTGATGGTACGACCGCTGTCACTCAGCTGCCTCGCTCTTCAGTTAGAGGCAAGTCCCAAGATTGATTTCCTGATCAGTAGAAAAAAAAATCTTACTCTCAATAATTACTGGGATTTCCAGCAGATGGAATGCCAGTCTGAGGTACTTTCTGATGGAGATCATTACAATTTATTCCATCATAGAGGTATATCTTTGGAGGTACAAATGGAAGGCTACATGGATGCCTAACACATGCTGTTCAAATATGTCAAATGGTACTTTTAGTCATTTCAGATCAGAGGATTAGGGTCATATTACACACCTGATCCATAGCAGGGGATCAGTGGAATCATTCCATAAGCAAGGCACGAGTTCACTTTCGTTTAGCATCAGACAGGGGAATTGGCTGGTGTATAGAGGAACCAACTAAAGAGGATGCAAGCAGACAGAAGCTTCAAATGGTTTTTGCTGGGCTTTTAATTCATCTGTCAACATCTGTCTGCTTAAGTGGAAGTAAAAATCCCATGACACTATTCAAAGAAGAGCAAGAGTGTTCCCTTGGTGTCCGGGCCAATATTCATGCCTGAACCAACATCATTAAAACAGGATAACTGGTCATTTATGTTGCTGCAGTTTGTGGAACCTTGCTGTGTGCAAATTGGCTGCTGCATTTGCTTACATTACCACAGTGACTGCACTTCAAAAGAATGTCATTGACTGTGGAACATTTTGGGACATCGTGAGGACATGAACAGTGCTAGATAAATGCAGGTTCTTTCTTTCTTCTTTCTAGGAGAGATGCCTGCAATTGTTACAAAATGTGTCTAATTTTTTGAAGTTTTAAAAAGGGAATCAACTTGCACCTTAACATGTCTTAGGTAGCGCTCAGAATGCTTTATAACAATGAACTGATCATCATTTATATAGCAGCACTGAGTTTTAGGGTGTTCAATGCTCATTTTTTAAAACAGGAAGTATGCCTAATTAATATAATAATTAAATCAAGTTTTAGCAATTTTAAAAAGCACAACAATTAAACAGTATTTGCAAGTCTTTCTTTCTTTAGCAGCAGCCTACTATTTTGTTGCTTTGATACAGACATTATATTCTGCTCCATTATATTTCAGTACCAAAAGCTGACAGATGCATTCCAGCAGGACACTTTCCCAGTCCTATGTTGTCTTCTGAAAATGCTCACTACCAGGCACGTTCTGGCTTCAATTAAAACTGTATTGGACTTCAGTGCTGTGTGTTAGGATTATTTCCTCACTGGGAGTTCTAGGAATGCACATTTTATGATGCATAGCGAAATGTTTTATAACCTACATCATGAATCTTAATGTGTAGAATGCTACTTCACAACATAAAACCCAATAACTTATTTTGATCATATCCTGATGCTTCAAGGATAATCAAATCCATTTTAATGAGGATGGAATACAGTTTTGTTTCAGCAAAGTTTTCAATTGCAGCACTTGTTTTGTTAATTGCATTAATCGGTTCAATCTTTCATGGGAGTTGACAGTTTTGTTTTTTTTGTCTAGAATTTGCGTTACTTTCCATGGCACTATTCGAAGAGTAGCAGGAGACTGCTTCCAGTGTCCCGGCCAACATTTATCTCACAAACAACACCACTTCAACAGATTATCTGGTCATTGATTTCATTGCTGTATGTGGGACCTTGCTGTGTACAAATTGGCTGCCATGTTTCCCTACATTACAAGTCACTACAGTTCAAAAAGTACTTCTGTAGTGTCCGCGCCTTAATAATACACGGACTGCAGGAGAACAATAAAACAGGTATTTACTGAACAGGGGGTAACTTAAGACTGCAATACAGAAGCCTGCTATGGCTTTATATACAGGGTTGGTCACTGCCGGTACTGCAGTATAGAATCAGTTCTTCTCTTAAAGGTACATACACAACAACTCCTCCCCTTTTAGATAAACAGTACATAACATTCATTTAACAACTAAATAATAACTAATTACAATTACAATTTTCTCTGTACTATATACATCAACTGAAATAACCATTTATAAGTTCGGTCTTTGAGGAGGCTTCCTGATCCTGACTGGATAGCGCCTTTCACAAGTATCCTGTTCTTGTGGCGGAGTTGATTCTGGCTCATTGTCATTGGTTGGTTCATCAGCTTCCAATACCACTGCTTCTGAGGTAGACGCAATCTGTACTTCGGGTTGGTTACCAGGTGCACCTGCTCGTGGTATGGGTTTGGCTTGTTCCTGTGACTCTAGAATCTGGTCAGCATGGCGTCTCACGATGCTCTCTCCAACGTCCACTGTGTACATTAGTGGTCCCTGCTGTGTGCATATCATTCCTGGCTGCCATTTTTCTGTTCGGTAGTCGCGGGCCAAGACTGGTTGCCCTATCTTGAAGCTCCTGGTTGGCTTCTCATTTATGTGCTGGAATTGCTTATCCTCAACACCTCGTCTTATGTTTGGTTTGAGCAAATCCAGGCGACATCTTAGCCTTCGGTTGAAGAACATTATGGCTGGAGCTTGGTTGGTGACTGCATGTGTCGCATTCCGGTAAGCAAACAAGAAATTATCCACCTTGTGTTGTAGTGGTATGTCGTCATTATGCATTGCCTTTATGGCCTTTTTAAAGGTCTGCACAAACCTCTCAGCCAATCCATTTGTGGCTGGATGATATGGGGCAGATGTGTAATGTTTCACCCCATTATTCCTCAGAAACCTCCGGAAATCCTCGGACACAAACTGTGGCCCATTGTCGGAGCAAATCTGTTCTGGCAAGCCATTCCTGGTGAAGATGGTCCGTAGGACTGCAATAGTTTTCTCCGTGGTGGTGGAGGACATTTTGATGACCTCTGGCCATTTCGAATGGGCGTCCACAGCGATTAGGAACATTGGGCTAAAAATTCAGTTTGGGGCGCCAAGCTCGCCTGGGCTCCGGAATTACCGCTGCGTGCGGAGCCACTTGCGCCATCCGGATATTCAGTTTCTGCGCCCCAAATGGAAGCCGGCCGCTAAACGAGGCTTCCTGTGCCCTGCTTGGGGCGCTGAAACTGAATATCGGCGCGCAAAGTGCCGCAGCACCACCCGCTGCGGCACGGCACGCTGCGGTACTGCAGGCCTTCCTCCCACTGTTAAGGGGGAGGTGCCTGCAACAGCGCGCTCCCCGCTCGCGAGTGCCGGCAAATGAGCCCGGCACCAAGGAGAAGTGCCGGGCTCTCGGGAAACAGCCGGCAATGCCGCGGGGGGGGGTGGTGTAGGAGGCCGGGGACGGAGGTGCGGGCAGGCGGCTGCTGAAAAAGCGGCCGGCCGCACCTCCACCTTAACTCGCGCCACTACCGCCACAGGTTGGCCCCTGTGTACCGGTCGCTATTTGCGGCCGGCGCGGAAGAGGCGGGTGCGACCTAATATGGCGTTCGGGGCGGTACCGGGGCGCTGCGCACACCGATGATGTCATCGGTGGCGGCGCAGAGCTACAGGCTAACGCCGCCATTAGCGCCCTGCTAAATATCGTGGTGGTTGTGGCCAGTGGCGCTAAAGCCTCTGAGTGGCCTCTTTGGGCGCAAACTGGTGGCGCAAGCAACTGAATTTCTAGGCCATTGAGTCCATAAATGGACCAGCAAATTCAATGTGTACCCGTTGCCATGGAGATGAGGGCCACTCCCATGGATGTAGCGGGGCCTGTGGTGGAGCGTTTTGGACCTTCTGGCATCCTGTGCATCTCTTGGTCATATCCTCGATTTCTTTATCGATTCCCGGCCACCACACAAACGCCCTGGCTAGGCTCTTCATTTTTTCCCCTCCCAGATGACCCTCATGAAGCTCATTGAGCACTCTATCTCTCAACTTGGGTGGAATTACCACTCGGGATCCACACATCAAGGTCCCCTGGCACACTGACAGCTGTTCTCTCCTTGGCGAGAATGCTGGCAACAGTGAGTCGCCATGTGCTGGCCATCCCTTCACCGTCAAATCATAGACCCGAGAGAGTGTCGGGTCATTTCGGGTTTCCTTCTCTATACTTGAGTTTGTAACAGGTAGACATTCAACTATGGTCACATGGAATATCTCAACAGGGTCCACTGCAGGTGCTTCCTCTACCGTAGGCAACGGTAGGCGCGACAGCCCATCAGCGTTTCCATGCTGTTTCGTACCCTTGTACTCTATGTCGCACTGATGTGCCCCTAGAAAAAGTGACCATCTTTGCAGCCGTTGCGCCGTCATCACCGGAACGCCCTTCTTTGGGTTAAAAATGGAGACCAGGGGCTGATGATCAGTCAGTAGGGTGAATTTCTGCCCGTGCAGATAGTGATTGAACTTCTTCACCCCCCACACCAGGCTGAGGGCCTCCCTGTCAATCTGGGCATAGTTACGCTCGGCTGAGGTTAACGAGCGCGACGCAAAGGCTATTGGCCTCTCTGAACCGTCAAGGAATTTGTGTGACAGCACCACTCCGATGCCGTAGGGAGACGCGTCACATGCTAACCAAATCGGTAGTGTTGGATTGTAGTGGGCCAATACTTCTTTTGAAGTGATTAGGCATTTACATTTCTGAAAGGCACGCTTACACTCATCACTCCATTTCCATGTTACTCCAGTTTGCAGTAGGGTGTTCAGTGGGTGCAGAATTATAAATAAATTCGGCAAGAACTTATGGTAGTAGTTCACCAACCCGAGGAACGACCTCAGTTGCGACACATTTTCCGGTGCTGGAGCCTTGACTACAGCCTCAATCTTGTCCGGCGACTTATGCAACCCTTCCTCATCAATCATGTGGCCACAATACGAGATTTGTCTCCTGAAGAACTCGCATTTGGGGCGGTTGGCTCGTAGCCCATATTCCTGTAATCTCGTGAGCACCTGCTCCAGGTTGGCAAGGTGTTCACTGTCATTTTCGCCCATAAACAGGATGTCGTCCAAAAACACTGGGTCCCCGGAATCCCTTGCAGGACGTGTTCCATCGCCCTCTGCCAAATAGCCGGGGCTGATGCTACCCCGAATACCAGTCGATTGTACTGGTAAAGGCCTTTGTGAGTGTTTATCGTGAGGTATTTCCTAGATGCTTCTTCCATCTCCATTTGTAGATACGCTTGGGCCAGATCAATCTTTGTAAAGCGTTTCTCTCCAGATAGTGAGGCGAAAATATCTTCTATCCGTGGAAGTGGATATTGTACTGTGTGCAGGACTGGGTTGACAGTTACCTTGAAGTCCCCACAGATGCGAACCTTCTTCGGTTCCCCAGGCGTGCTGCTCAATGATTTCTTCATTACAGGAACGATGGGTGTGGCCCACTCGCTCCAGTCCACCTTGGACAGCACACCCGAACACTCCAGACTCTCCAGCTCTGCTTCAATGGCTGGGCGGATCGCGTAAGGCACCGGTTTGGCCTTAAAAAACTTTGGGTTTGTGTTATCTTCGATTTTTATCATTGCTGTTACTCCTTTTAGAGTCCCAAGTCCTTGTTGGAACACCTCTTTCGCATCAGTTAGGATTTTTGACAGTCGTCCAGGTGTGACGTCATCATCCTTTTTATCAGTCACAGTTAGCACCTGAATGGAATGCCAATCCAATTGTATTTTTTGGATCCATTCACGTGCCAATAATGGTGGTCCTCCATCTGGTAGTATATATAGATACAGTTTCTGTGTTTCCTTGCCGTTGTATTCAACTGGCACCCTTATTTTTCCTCTGGGGTAGACTTTTTGCCCCGTGTATGTCTTCAATACAATGGACATGTCCTTCAAGGGTATGTGTGAGAATAGCCGCTCATAGTCTCGTCGATTCATGACAGTTAGGGCTGATCCTGTGTCCAATTCTATCTTTACTGGGGACCCTGCTATCATGAGGGTGACCCAAATGGTTCGGTGATCCTCCTTTGCGATCACGTTGTGTAACTTTAGACAACTTAGTCTCCTGCTCCCGGAGTCCTTATCACTCTCCTGATCTTCCGAACTACTGTCTGTCAATTTCTTTACTTTCTTGTACTTTTCCTTAGTAGTTCTTGTAGTGTTGGTTTTCTTTCCCGACCTGCAGACTCTTGCTATGTGTCCCATTTTCCCACATTGCCTGCATACTTTGTCCTTAAACCAGCAGTCCTTCTGATCATGGGTTGTTCTGCCGCAGCGATAGCACTTTTCTGCTCCATACGCCATTTCATTAGTGCTGTATTCCTGTGGTTTCTGTTGTATTTCCGCAGCTCCCCGTGCTGCTGCTTCGTAGGATACTGCCACGCTGAAAGCCTGTTCTAGCGTCAGGTCCTTTTCCGAAAGTAGTCGTTTCTGGGTTCCTTCACTCTGGAGCCCGCAGACAAACTTATCCCGCAAGGTGTCTGCCAGTCCTGCTCCGAACTGGCAGTGCTTCGATAACTTGCGTAGTTCCGTAAGATAGTCAGCATTGCTCTCATCTTTGTGCTGGTTTCTTTTATGGAACTTGAATCTTTCTGCTATCAGCAGCGGTGTAGGGTTTAGGTGTTCCTGTAAGATATTAACAATCTCCTCAAAACTTTTCTCCATTGGTTTAGCTGGGGTAATTAAATTCCACAATAGGCCGTACGTTCTCGCGCCCATCAAATTTAATAATACCGACGCCTTCTTTCCATCGGCCACCTCATTTGCCTCGCTGTACACTTCAATTCTTTCCACATACGTGGTCCAGTCTTCTACCTCGTTGTCGAAAGCAGTGATACTGTCACTTTTCGGCATCTTGGGTGATTTAAAATGGCGCCTCCCGCGCTTTTTCTTCTTCACCAATGAATTAAAATGGCACCTCCCGTGCTTTTCCTTCTTCCCCAATGGAATAAAATGGCGCCTCCCGTGCTTTTCCTTCTTACCCTTGCTGCCACGCTGCTCCTAGTGTTCTGCAGGGTAATGGCGGCGACCCGCGGCTTCGGCGCGTCTCACTTTTCCTTCCCCTTGTTTTATTTTCGCTACGCTGCCCGGTTCTTGAGCACTGACCGCGCCCTGTGCGCTCCACCCTCTCTCTCTCTCTCTTTTCCTCCCGACGACACTGCATGGCCCCTTTGTAGAGCCGCTCGATCGAGCTCGAGCCCACCGCAGTCCAGAAGGATCAGCGCACTACCTGCTACCAGCACGATTTGCTGGAACACCTTGACTGGGGAGCCAAGCCCAGCTCTCCACAGCCTCTCCTGCAACTCTCCGAACTCCGATGGATCCTTGGGCGGTTGCCCGCGGTCGACGTCCGTTGTTCTGACTTCGACCTCCAAGAAGCTTCTTCTCAGGGAAAGATCCCCGTGAGGTGATGCAGTACTGCAGGTGAGTTCGAACCTGCTCGTCGCCACTGTAGTGTCCACGCCTTAATAATACACGGACTGCAGGAGAACAATAAAACAGGTATTTACTGAACAGGGGGTAACTTAAGACTGCAATACAGAAGCCTGCTATGGCTTTATATGCAGGGGTGGTCACTGCCGGTACTGCAGTATAGAATCAGTTCTTCTCTTAAAGGTACATACACAACAACTTCCTGGCTATGAAGCACCCTGGAACATCCTGGAAGTTGTGAAAGGCACTATATGAATTGCAAATGTTTTCTTTCTTCTTTTAAATCATTAAGGCCCTTCTTTTAAATTTTTGAACGATTTTGGGTGAGTGTATAAGATTCCAGAGGGATCCTGATTACAAATGATTCGAGATTGACCCATATTGGGGACAGTGATTTAACTTTATTCAGCACAAGCAAGACTTAATACATTACAGTATTCAAGCAGCAGTTTACAGAGAATAATTGAGACTTATATTACCCCATTATCCTCTGGGTAGAGATGCAACGGTGAGCGGGCTGCACCCCGTGTCTCTTGTCTCTCTCTCTCTCTCCCGGGTGTCTCCTTGATTCGTCCTGTAATCTTCTACTCCTGAAATCTTCTACACTTTGTGGCTGTTAAGACCCCCTTCTTATACCCTTACTCTCATTCAAAATCTATTGAATCCTCCTGGCAGACACCCAAACCCAAAATCCAATCATAAAGATGCCATTTTCATAGCACCCTGGCTTACTCAGGTTTTTGGTCTGATGACACTCTTACATCAGCTGTTTTTGACCATCAAGACTCATATCTGGGGTAGTTCTGGCAATACAAAAGGAATATGTCTCCATAGGTTGAAATACAGCCCTTGCTGTTGGCCTTTGGTTTTATAATTCACTGTGGATGTTGTAACATTCCAACACAATGGTAACTGCAGCTAACCTTGGTTCCCAGGCTAACTACAGTCTATTCGACCATGGCAATCTCTTTCTCACCCCAGGTTGTCTGGTTACAGGTTACTCACAGACGTCTAAGCATAAGAAAAAGGGTTACATGTTAAACATAATTCAGGTTATCATTGCATGCAGTTGATGATTACAAACTTCTACATTGAATCCTTACACATTACAGATCTATTACTGATGATTATAAGATATTAATGGTTATAAGATATCAAAACAAATGTTGAAAAAAAACAACTAATATGTAATTCATAACAATCTTATGGTCCCTGTCTCTTATCTCAGTCTCTAGAATTCCATTAATTCTTTCAGCTTTTCTCACAGACTGACTGTCGCTAACAAGGCTTGTTGGAGTTTGCATTTTTAATATTTGGTCAAGCAGGCCCAGCGCCTCTTCCTTCCATTTTAAAATCTAACCGGGTCTACCCAAGGCATATTACACTAGTTTCAAAGCATGATTATGCAAGAATCGGCGTGCATTGACTAACAGTTACATACAGTAATACAGACTTAAACCTACAACTAATAATGCTTGTTTCATTTCATTCATGTTAGTTAGTGGGAATCTGAAATAGAGATTTCTCAGTATTCTTACAAGTGTACAAAGATATGATCAAATACTTCATGAAACACAATGGTTTCTATGTGCTGAGACCATGAAACTATCACTTGTGTAAAGCAACTCTGCAGACTCAACCAGTTATTGCCCAGGGATCTCCCAGAATGGGGCATGGATTGCCTGAGTACTGCTGCTAGCAGCCTGGGAGATCTTCACTGCAGCAGCACCTACCTCCCCTCCGCTCCATGATGTCACCTGCTGCCACTGCAGAGAAACCTGCAGCTTAGTGGCATTGCTCCCCAATCCCCACTCCCCCCACCCCCCTGCCTCCCGCAACCCCACACCCGGCTATCAAAGAAAGTCGGGATCGGCTGCTGTGTCCTGAACAATCGGTAGTCGGTGTGGTGTGGGGGGGTGTGGGGGGGGGGGGGGCGTAGGGCATGAGGCTAGAGAATGGATGTTGGGAAGAGAGGGAGATGGGGGATGGGAGGCGGCAGGGAGATAACTGGAGAACGATGTGGGCATGGAGCAGCGTATTTCCTGCAGAGCGGGAGCTGCAGCAGCAGCAATAGCAACATGGTGAGTGGGAACGGCACCGAGAGAGGAGCAGCCAGTAAAGGGGTGAGTGAAATCTTGGGACTTTGTTGTGGATAAACAGTGAAAGATCTAGTGGGCGAATGGAAAATATGGGGACAGAGACCAATGATTCTCACTAGAAGAGCCAAAAGGGAAGGGAGAAGAATTGAAGGCTATTAAACCTTGGGCTGGTTCATCACAAGTGACTATTGAGGTGGAGACTAGAACCTGCTCACCCAGTGCTACTAGTATTGCTATTAGTTATCGATCCAATTTCAATGAATTACTATTAGTTACTTGTGGAATCAAAGTTCCTCCCACCTCCGGTTTCTCCTCTGAAAAGCATTCCCTCACTTTCAGTATCCCCTCTTCCCTACCCTTGGTTTCCCCTCTTCACCTGCTCTCGGGTGGCCTCCTGGTTCTTGGAACTTCTCACACAACAGCTGCTGGTGCGAAACCACCAGCAAAGATACTTAACTTCAGGGGACCCAATAACGTTTGCAGATGTCACATGATGAGTTGGCGCATGATCAGACATCATGTGACCAGATCATGTGATTAGAATGTTACATGATCAAACCTCCAGGAGTTGACAACCCTAAGCTTGACTTGGGAGAGACCTCCTTTCCAGGGGTGCATGTAGAGGAAGTGAGGTTGAGAGGGAGCGGGGGGTGTGAGTGGTGAAGGATACAAGGAAGTGGTCGGAGAGTGCCTTGTCTGCGATCAAGACCATGGGAGTAGAGAGTCCTCGTGAGATGGCAAGATTGAGATCGATGTCATCATTAAACGTCACCATAAAATCCGGCAATATCGCCAAGCATTTGATAGTAACACGTGGAAGGTAGATTCACAAAGCAACCTCATAAAAATATATTCCAAAGACACAAAATTAGGGCTGAATAAGATCTAAATCACTTTTTTCAGCATTGAGAGAGAGTTAATGGCCCCAATATTTACTGGGGTGGGGTTTCAGTGTGGGGGAGGGAGGAAAAATTGTGGTCGGGAGAAAGTCCGGGTGTCCCTGAGCGCCGTGGAGTTTTAACAGATTCCCCGCCCAGAAGTCAGCTTGATGTGGGCGTCGGTGGCAAAGCCAGCGTTTATTGCCCATCGCTAATTGCCCTTGAGAAGGTGGTGGTGAGCCACCTTCATGAACCGCTGCAGTCCGTGTGGTGAAGTTACTCCCACAGTGCTATTAGGGAGGGAGTTCCAGGATTTTGACCCAGCGACGATGAAGGAACGACGACTTACTTCTAAGTCAGGGTGGTGTGTGGCTTGGAGGGGAACTTGGAGGTGGCGGTGTTCCCATGCACCTGCTGCCCTTGTCCTTCTAGGTGGAAGAGGTCGCAGGTTTGGGAGGTGCTGCCGAAGAAGCCTTAGTGAGTTGCTGCAGTGCATCTTGTAGATGGTACGCACCGTAGCCACGGTACGCCGGTGGTGGAGGGAGTGAATATTTAAGGTGGTGGATGGGGTGCCAATCAAGCGGGCTGCTTTGTCCTCGATGGTGTCGAGCTTCTTGAATGTTGTTGGAGCTGCACTCATCCAGGCAAGTGGAGAGTATTCCATCACACTCCTGACTTGTGCCTTGTAGATGGTGGAAAGGCTTTGGGGAGTCAGGAGGTGAGACAATCACCGCAGAATACATAGCCTCTGACTTGCTTTTGTTGCCACAGTATTTATGTGGCTGGTCCAGTTAAGTTTCTGGTCAATGGTGACCCCCCGAGGATGTTGATGGTGGGAGATTCAGTGATGGTAATGCCGTTGAATGTCAAGGGGCGGTGGTTAGACGCTCACTTGTTGGAGATAGTCATTGCCTGGCACTTGTGTGGTGCGAATGTTACCATCCACTTATCAGCCCAAGCTGAATGTCGTCAAGGTCTTGTTGCATGCGGGCATGGACTGCTTCATTATCTGAGGAGTTGTGAATGGTGCTGAACACTGTGCAGTCATCAGTGAACATCCCCATTTCTGACCTTACGTGATTCGACTAATGAACAGAAACTTCACAACGTAACATTTTCTCATACATTCATGTGCATACCCGTGTGCAACTACAAAGCTTTACTCTTCCTTTTTCTACCACTCCTATGTGGTGCAACTCCTGTGGCTTCAGCAGAGGTAGAGACAGGCTGCTCAGATCCCTGCTCTGACTGCTGAGATGCTCTTGGCCAACGTCCTCTGCGTTTTGGAGCCCATGAGGGCCCCGCCAAAAACTGCTCCACCTGCACCTGTGCAGGGAGAGACTCGGCCATCAGGACAGGAGGCAGCATGCTGGGTACTGACTGGGGGGGGTGGCGAGGGGGCAATGAGTGAGAAGTGAAAACAGTTTGAGTGGAGACCCCACTTCCATGTCCCCTTTCGCCATCATCTCTCTCCTGGGCCGGCCGCACTTTGCTGCTACCACTCTGCTGGAGAACACTTCGGTGCAGATCAGTGCGGCGCTGTAAGGCCAAGGCTAAGGTATCTGTCATCTTATTTAAGGTGCCAGACATGTTGGCATCCAGTGTCTGCATGGCCGTGGCCAAAACCTGCATGGACTCATTTGATTGCCATGATTGATGTTCCAGAGAGTTGGCCACTCTATCCATGAAAGAAGACATCATCGTAGTGCCCTGCGACATCAACCCACTCATGCTTTGGGTGGACTCATCTTTTCTCTCTGCAATTGTGTGTAAGGGGTTTTAGATCGCAGAGGTTTCTCTCTCTAGAGGCCTCTCTCTCTTGCACAGTAAAACCGTGAGTGGTTCGACCCACTCGCCCCTTAGATTCTGTACTCTGGACTTTGGGGCAGGAACTACAATGTAGAGAAAACGCTTATAGACCAAGTTTGATGAAACGAAATGAAATTTTATTGCATATGGTAACACAAATCAAATGCAAGCAAATCAGAGAGTACATGGGAGGGAAAAACACAAACAAATCATAACGACACAATACTAACTAAGGCAAATACAGGCATATTATACTCTACAAAGATCATCATGAAATAGGGAAACACACGGAACATCGAGGGATAACAACTCATGTTAATTATACCCTTAAATGTCCACCCTCTTAAACCTATCTAGATCTGATTATGAAGGGCCAGAAACATGCTCACCAATCCAACTAGGAAGTGTAAGGTTTTGAACCAGGTCTGCGTTTGATCCTTTCAGGCGTCCCGTCTCCACGTGGATCGTGGAGCCCCAGCGAGCTGCGCCACACCTCTCTCCTGAGGTGGGGGTCGGGGCAGCTGGACACCGGCTGGCCTGGATGTCGGTGGGGTCGGGGATCGTCGACTCGACCCCGGTCAGAGGAGCCTTGGGCTGGCCCCCATCATTTCTTCAGTTTCTTCTTATCTCTTCTCCTGGGCCTGGAGTGGGTCGATGGCCTCTCGTTTCGTCAACGGCCCGGGGTTGGTCGATGATCTCCCGATGTTTTACCCCGGGGCGGGACGCCGGCTCGAACGACCTTCTTGATGGCGGCTTAGTCTTCTTCTTCTTCCTCTCCAACAATGGACAGGAGTTACGCTGATCTTCTCCCAAAGCAGCTCCTCTTTACCCAGCTCAAAAGCTGGACAGGCCTGTAAGCTGGAAAGGTGAATAACCCAATTCCTACCCGTGTGTCTCCCAATTATACTTCTTTCCAGAAGCTCTTATCTCGCGCCAAATCAGGTTAGTCTTTGTTTAACTTTTGGCGGCTTGTTGCACAACGGGGTCGTTATTATATTTTAAACTGTTCTTGGATGGCTGGTAACGGGCCATCTCTGGTCTGGAATGACCTTCATTGTTTTTAATGTCCTGGTGATGTCCTTAACGGGCCCTAGATGCTCTTCTCATGAATATGAAACTGTTCCCTTTTGTCTGGGTCAACATTTAGATGGCCTTTATCTACAGGCCGATCTTGACTGGATCTGCATCCAATCTATATGTTTATGTGGGTGTCTGGTTTCGTTCTCTCAGAAACGGCTTCCAGAACTTACTTTGGGCTGAATCCACAAAGCTGTCTGAGGATTTGCAGGAACCATTTTAAAGTGTCCCAATAAGTTGATCACGGGGTCTGGTGGCCATTTTGTATGCCCCTTTTTCTGGGCTTCTTTTAAAACAGTCCTTAAAATCATGGCCTCTTCTGCCATTCGACCCTTTATAATATAAAGTTCAATTTTGCGAATCCTACATGTGGACAGTGTGCCTGGAAGTCCTGTCAGTACATTACACATTATCTGCTGCTGCTCAATGATTCTGCTTTTCATTGACGGCTCTTGTGGTACAGCATCTGTGTCCAGCTGAGCAGAGCTTGGAGAAGCCTGTGCCCTCCAGTGCAGAATCTCCACTGCTGTCCCTGCCACCATAACTGCTCTTGTTTACTTGTGAACTGTGAATCACCAGGTGAAAACCCAACTATCTGTCTAACAGGTCCCACCAAAGTGCGAGTGTCTGAGCTGGTGCATGGAAAGCATGAGTCCTGTGACAGTGCACCCTCAGAAGGAATCAGTCCTCTGAGGATTTGATGTCTACGAGGTCCATGGGCTCCTGCTATACACGTGGAGGCGCTATCGGAGAGAAAAGATATGAATTAGTCCTTGCGAGGTAAGAAAGTTGCAACTTATCATTATGAAGCTGATCATATTTCACTCGCTGCTGAAATCAAGTCAACATGACTGAATGTTGTATGACATGTGGGTGCTGATGTGCCTCAATAAATCCGAGACTCGATGTTAGCGAAACAAAACAAGGCTTTTATTGACTTAGAAGGTAACACACAGAGGAGAATGTATCTTCCATCCAGAGGTCTGCTGTACTGGATGTGCTGCAGGCTGGGCCAGCTTACATAGGAGCCAGGTATGGGTGGAGCCCTACACACAGTACAATACAATGGAAATGAAACTGAAACCAACCACAGTCACAGGCAGAGAAATACTGATGAGTGATGAATGGAATATTTCATCACAGGTGCATTATATTTCATTCTGTCACCAGTTAGTTGGGAGGTCCCCATCTCCAATGGCCAGGAGCACCGAGACGCCACAGATCTCAAGCGCTTCCTCCTCGCCAGTTGTCAGTTGTGCAAACTGTGGAGGACCAACTCTGGTCCTCTCCCTCTCCCTTGTGTTCTTTGCTCTCTTCTCCTGCAACGGGGGAAAGAACAGACCTATGAATGAGTGTAATGGCATGTGTTCACCAATTGGATGGAATGCATTTGGTGAGGGTGACTATCAAGGAGAACATCAAATTGCATAAGAATCAGGGTGAGTGGCAGTGGTAGATGGATAGATGGGGTTGTGAGGAAGTGTATAGACAGAGAAGAATGGGAGTGCGTACAAAATAAGTGGATGTGAGGAGTTATGTGATGGAGTAGGCAGAGTGAGGGTGGTGGGGGTGATGCGCACAACGGGATGTAGGTGAATGTGCAACTGCACTCACCTCTCCTGACCTGCGTAGGTCATGTGAGCACATAATCTAGGCACAGTGCGTGCAGTACTAATGGAGTGCTGCATTGTTTAAGGTGGCGTTTTTCTGACGAGATGTTAAAGTGAAACTTTGACCTGAATATTAATTTGGTCGGGGTTTCAGAGCGGGGGATGGGGGAGCTCGGGTGGTGGGGGCAGGGTGGTAGGAATTCCCCAGAAGCCGTGGAGTTTTAACTGATTTATTTGATTTAATCCTTGTTCTACTGTTGCTTTGCTTTAAATTGCTTTTGTTTCCCTGAATAATGTCCAGTGGTACATCTGGTAATGAGAAAGGGGGTCCAGCTGTGCCACCAGGCCATGAGCCCTTGTTATAAATTTATAAAAACACCTTATTTGTTTTCTCCATTACTGCCTTCCCCTTTTCTTATTATTTTTCTGACATTCCACATCTAACACGATGAATTTTCCAGACACCGAGATCTAAAGCTGAATGGAGGATGTAACATTCAAACAAAATAAATACAGACAATTGAGTAATCCCATCAGTAAAAAGTCTGTGCTGATTTTTGTGTTTAGATTGGAAACATGGTTAGAATCCAGCTGGAGGAATAATGCCTCAATTGATGCTGATTGGACTTTAGATTTACTGAGATGCTGAATGAACATTTCAGTAAAACCAATATCAAAGAAAAGCAGATTTCCATTTGTCCTTGAGGAACTGAGTTGAATCGCAATATGGTGAACATCCTGATTTTAAAACTTCAGTTCAAAAGATACCAGGTAGGGAAAAGACTGGATTGTATCACAGCACCATAACAAATTACCTCTGGTTTGACAATGTAAGTTGCAGGGTTCTCAAAATTCCCGCACTCCCCAAATTATGGATCAAGGGACCCTGTTTTGGACAAGTTATTAAAACCAGGGTACCCAAAATGGCTTCTGTTACCTCGTGACCAAAACTGACAGGATTTTTAAAAGCAAGGCTCTGCAGACAAGCAGGCCCGGAGACAAAACTTAAAATGCAGGAATCTGTGAAACAGGATTCTCTGGAGCCAGCCAGACAAAGTAAACACAGAATATGCATTCATTCGACTTGAATCCAATCAAGCTAAAATGGGCCTATAATCGTGGCCATCAAGTCAGGATGGGGACAATTAGGTCTTCTCCATGACAAACAACCAGGACACGGGGCCATTAGACCCGGAGACAACCACTCCAAAAGTCGTTAAAATAAATGGTTGTACTCATTTAAAACAAGCCCGCCAAAAGTTAAACAATGGACTGCCCTGATTTGGTGCGCAGATAAGGAGTTGAAGAACAGGTATAATTGTAGGCCCATCAGTAGCAATCGCTCTCTTAGCTCTCTTAGCTCTCTTGCTCCTGCTCTCGTCGTTTGGCCTTTGGTCTGCTGCCGCTCGTACTCACGCCCTGGCTTCGTGGTGGGTTCTCTTCTCGCTCCCCGCACCGCTCAACAACCAAGGACGCCCATTACACCGGGGCCAAACGTGGGAGGAGAACGAGACCCGAGTTCAAAGCCACACAGGACACACAGGCCAAAAAGGGGCAGACGAGACGAGATGAGACGAGATGAAGAAGAAGGTAAACCGATAAAAGCAGAGAAGGGTAGCGAAAGATGCATTGGTAAAAACCAAACGCCTAGTTATAAGCTGGCGTTTGGTGAAGAAATTGGCAGCGCATGTATGGACAGTGAGAATAAGTTGGCGTTTTGAACATTGCGAATAAGCTGGCGTTAAATGTGGGTGGCAGCACCCGCGATGAATAAACTGCCGTTCGAAGCTTGGGTAGTGAAATCATCTAAGCGGTAAAACCACCAACCAACCCCTGACCGTAACATTACCGCCGACGACCGCCCGAGGGAGAAGAAGAAGAAAACCCATCACGACGAGACGACGATGGCAGCTAAGGAAAAGGAGGGTGCTTCGCATCAACAACTTCAGCGCCGTGCCCTGAGACCACGTGGCGACAGGGTACCCCAAAGGACAGGGAGAACAGACCTCAAAATTCACAACCGTTACAGCAACAGGTCTTGGATTGGTGAGCATGAATTCCTGGCCCCTCATAGTTTAATCTAGTTAGGTATAGGGGGTGGGATAAGGATAAGGGGATTGTTAATGTAGTTGTTTTCCCTCGATGTGCCATGTGTTCCCCATTCCCATATAAGTGTAATTGTTTATGCCTGTATTATTTTCATACCAGTAATTTTCATAAGATTGTTGTATTCTGCTTTTAATAAAATCTTGGTTTTCTTACACCAAACCACTTGTCTACTCGATTTTCTGTATCGCCGCCTGTACCTAAGTCCGGTGTCTAGAACCCAGGGGTGTGGGAGCGATTCGAACCGCTCACAGGACAGTCAGAGGCAAAGCTGACTGGGCGCAAACGCCACCCCCTACAACAACAACAACAAGTACTTGCATTTAAATAGTGCCTTTAACATAGTAAAACGTCCCAAGGCGCTTCACAAGTGCAAGCACGGGGGTGATGGGTGAACGGGACTTGCTGCAAGCTAGGATACGAACAGCAGAGTCTTGGATGAGCTCAATTTTATGTATAGTGGACTATGGAAAGCCAGCCAGGAAAGCATTGGAATAGTCAAGTCTAGAGGTAACAAAGGCAGGGATGAGGTTTCAGCAGTAGATGAGCTGAGGCAGGGGCGAAGTTGGGCGATGTTACGGAGGTGCAAGTAGGAAGTAAGATAGTCAGCTATTAGCCTCACTAATGGAGCGTGCACTCAGAGGAACTCCATCATATTTGTATCTTGATTGGCCTGATATTGCCCATTTCAGTATATTGCATGATATCTGAGGGGTTATGCAGTTGGACTAGCAACCCAGAAATTGTGAACTCAAATATCACCACAGCAAGTTGTGAGATTCAGTGCAATAAATCTGATCACAGTTGGGCTAACACCAGAAAAATGGCTATGAAATCTGCTGGATTGTAGTAAACAATCGGCTGGTTTGTAAATTATGTTTTGTTCAGGTAAGGGAAGCTGCCACTCCTACCCAAGCTGGCTGACAAATTACTCTAGTACCACAATATGTGGTTGACTCTTCGTGGCTTCTGAAGTTGCCAACTAAGCCACTAAGTTACAAAGCAACTGCTACAAAACTGAATAAGAGAAATGTTGGACAACCCCATTGACAACAAACCAAGCATCGAATCAGGATAAAACTCAGGCATTTCCAGCCCAATCAACCCTGCCAAGTCCTCCCACCAACATTTTGTGCCCAGGTTGGGAGAGTTAGTTAAGCAACAGCTTTACATAGTTGTATTCACAGAATCATATCTGTCAGTCAACATCCAGGATTCTGCCATCACCAGGCCTGGGCATGCCGTCTCAGGCCAAGGAAAGCTTTTGCTAATTACTACCGTCTTCAGGCAAAAGTGCCGAGCGGATGATCCTAGCATCATAGATGGCAATGTCCAGTCAATTCGGTTCACTCCACATGACATTAAGAAGTGAATGAATAGAATGGACATAGCAAAGACTATGGGCGCTGACAACATCTGGCTATAGGGCAGAGGACCTGCGCACCAGAACTAGCTATTTCCCTAACCAAACTATTCAAGTGTAGCTATGGCACTGGCATCTACCCAAAAATTAATCTCATATATCCTATCAGCAAAAAGTAGGAAAAATTAAATCCTATCCAATTGTCACCCTAACATTCTCCTCCCAATTATCAGCAAAGTGATGGAAGAAGTCATCTGTAGTGACACCCACTCACCAATAACCTGTTTGCCAATATTTAGGTTCCACCAGCACTACACCACCGCCAGGCTCCAGACCTCATCAAGACCCTTGATCCAGACATGGGCACCAGAGCTGAATGCCAGAGCAGAGGTGAGGTATCCCAAGTTCATCTCCAGTAACCTGCCTCCCATTTAAATTATGCTGCAGCAGCTATTTTTTTCACCAGCTCATGGCCCCTCACACCCACTGTCATTCCCTCAGCAATTCTGCTGGCTGCATATTAAGGTTTTTGTTGTTGAAGTGCCACTTGTGAACTGGACAATAATGGAATCTATACAAGGAACCTGTGTGATTGTTGCTTAGTCCCAAGTAGATGGCCATCAACAGTTAAATTAAGAGCTGAAGTTTAAGAATCTACAGGGGTAGAATACCTTTGTTATCAGATTGGAATATTAATTAAAATTATTTAGGGTAGGGTACACCTCTCCCTTCATGTAATTGACAGTAATGTTAGTGCACACAGTCTCTGTTAAAGTAGTGACAGATTGACGGAGGAGAGTGGGATGGGAAAGGGGGGGATGTATGGTGGTAGTAATAAGGACATAAGAACATAAGAAATAGGAGCAGGAGTAGGCCATTCGGCCCCTCGATCCTGCTCCGCTATTCAATAAGATCATGGCCGATCTTCTACCTCAACTCCACTTTCCTGCACTATCCCCATATCCCTTGATTCCTTTAATATCCAAAATCTATCGATCTCTGTCTTGAATATACTCAACAACTGAGCCTCCACAGCCCTCTGGGGTAGAGAATTCCAAACATTCACCACCCTCTGAGTGAAGAAATTTCTCCTCATCTCAGTCCTAAATGGCCGACCCCTTATTCTGAGACTGTGACTCCTGGTTCTAGACTCCCCAGCCAAGGGAAACATCCTTCCTGCATCTACCCTGTCAAGCCCTGTAAGAATGCTGTATGTTTCAATGAGATCACCTCTCATTCTTCTGAACTCCAGAGAATAAGGGCTAAAAATTGAGTAGCGCCCCAATTGAGGCGCTAACTTCACCGGGGCACTAAAAGTAGCGCCCCAGAAAAATTAGCAACCCCCGCGCTGGAGATTGAGTGGTTGCACCCCAAGAGGGAAGCGGGGCGCTACTGGAAGCGCCCGCCTCCCTCTTGGGGCGCTGCAAGTGAATATCGTGGCGCTACGTGCCGCAGCGCCTTCTTAAAGGGGAGGGGCCTTGTGCAGCGCGATCTGGGGCCCAGCTGGGCCCCCGGGGATCGGGAGTGCAGACAAAAGAGCCCGGCACCCAAGAGAAGTGCCGGGCTCTTGGAGCGCAGCTGGCACTCCGCGGGGGGGTGGGGTTCAGGAGGCCAGGGACGGGAGCGCAGGCAGGTGCTGGCAGGTGGCCAGCAACAAAAATGACCGGCCCGCACCTCGCCTTTAAATTGCGCCTCCCCGGCCACAGGTACGCCACCCTGACCCTGTCGGACATAGCGTCTGGCGGTAAATCAGGGGGCGCTCCCGAAGATCGCAGCCGGGGCGTGAGCGGGGCGCTGCGCTCACCAATGACGTCATCGCCAGCGGCACAGCGCTACCGGTTAGCGCCACCACTAACCTCCTGCTGAATTTTGCGGGAGGCATGGGCAGTGCCGCGCCCAGGCGCTAGTTGGTTTGCGCCCCACTTAGCGCCCTCTTAAGGCGCTAAAGGGTGGCGCAACCAACTGAATTTTTCCCCCTATATGCCTAGTTTAATCAATCTCTACTCATTGGACAATCCACCCATCTCAGGAATCAGTCTGGTGAACCTTCGTTGCACTCCCTTTATGGCAAGTATATCCTTCCTTAGGTAAGGAGACCAAAACTGTACACAATACTCCAGGTGTGGTCTCACCAGGGCCCTATATAATTGCAGTAAGACGTCTTTACTCTTATACTCAAATCCTCTTGTAATAAAGGCCAACATACCATTTGCTTTCCTAATTGCTTGCTGTACCTACATGTTAACTTTCAGTGATTCGTGTACAAGGACACCCAGGTTCCTCTGAACACCAACATTTCCCAATCTCTCACCATTTAAAAAATACTCTGCTTTTCTATTTTTCCTACCAAAGTGGATAACTTCACATTTCTCCACATTATATTCCATTTGCCATGTTCTTGCCCACTCACTTAGCCTGTCTATATCTCCTTGAAGCCTCTTTGCATCCTCCTCACAACTTACATTCCCACCTAGCTTTGTATTATCAGCAAACTTGTATATATTACATTTGGTCCCCTCATCCAAATCAGTGATATAGATTGTGAATAGCTGAGGCCCAAGCTGTACCCCACAAGTTACAGCCTGCCAACCTGAAAATGATCCATTTAATTCCTACTCTCTGTTTTCTGTCCAGTAACCAATCCTCAATTCATGCTAGTATATTACCCCCAATCCCATGAGCCCTAATTTTGTTTAATAACCTCTTGTGTGACACCTTATCGAATGCCTTCTGAAAATCCAAATACACCACATCCAATGGTTCCCCTTATCTATTCTGCTAGTTACAACCTCAAAAAACTCTAACAGATTCGTCAAACATGATTTCCCTTTCATAAATCCGTGTTGACTCTGCCCAATCCTATTATTATTTTCTAAGTGCCCTGTTACCACACTCTTAATAGTAGATTCTAGCATTTTTCCTACCAGTGCTGTCAGTAACAAGGGGACAATAGAGTAGGTGACAACCAGGCAACTGTTTTTTAGCTACATCTTTGTTATTGGGGTCACACCTCATGTTCATAAAAGCATCAATATACGAACTTCCTAAATTTTTTCAGAAAAAGGAAGAAATAATGTAGAAAGAAAGACTTGCATTTCACCTCACGACATCCTAAAGCACTTTACAGCCAATGAAGTACTGTACTAGTACTTGGTGCTGCATGTGCCTTCAGTGCTGAGATGACCTCATGCTATAATGCAAGGTAAGCTCTTCTGCATAATACCGTGTGCTCCTGGTGTACAGCACATAAAGCAAAGACAGCATTATCCTGCACCAGTAACTCCTACTGGCCACCTTAAAGCTGTAGTGCTACTGAAGGGCAGAAATAGCTGCTGAAGGACAAGACACTCCACTCGAGCCTCCTCCCACCTTACCAACGCAAGTTACAGTGCCCATGTAACAACTTGTCTATTATGTCATAGGCTTATAATCACTACTATTCTCAAGTTGTCAGCTTTTTGTTTGGGCCTGTGTCAGCTTTTGTTAGTTTTCTAGGTTAGCATGCATGTAGTTCTTTTCTTTTCCACCTGATGCAAGGCATATCACATTACAATAATGTGGATGCTTAGGCTGGCCTGTACTGAATGGCCTTTCTGTTCCTGCCCTTACTTCTCCAGAACCTGCAGATAAATAGAAATTGCTTTTGGGTTACCTATTAGTCCTATTTAGGCAGTCCTATTTAAAGTTCACTTACCCTTAGCTAACACTCACAGATGACAGATGGGGCATCTTTAAAAAGATGTGAATAGGTGCAATAGTGAAACACAAGGACACCATGAAATAAACACTGAAATTGCTGGGTCAATGTGCAGTTACTTGATTCAACTCCCAAGCAAGCTCCTTTTTACAGAAAAAGAACCAGCAGGACTGAATACACCAACTGTTCAGCACCCATTTTATATGGGCGTTGAACTCCAGCAGTGTAGTTCAGGCTTTGAATTCACATTATGGGGCAAGGAGCAAATCAACACTTTTTTAGACTTTAGTGAGCCTGCTACATAATCCTATGCTATGTGCAGCAGCCTCAACACCTGATAATATGGTAGCAAAATACTACGGAATGCTGAAAGGAGAGGGGTGAGGAAGATGCGTTTGGTGGTGGGATCACACTGGAGGTGGCGGAAATGGCGGAGGATGATCCGCCTGTCATTTCAATTCACCGCTCCATTCCCACTCAGACCTCACCCTCCTTGGCCTCTTGCATTGTTCCACGGAAGCTCAGCGTAAGCTCGAGGAACAGCACCTCATCTTCCGATTAGGCACATTACAGGACTCAATATCGAGTTCAACAATTTCTGATCATAACCTTGGCCCCTATCATATTTTTATATATTTTTTATCCACACTTTTGGTTTGTGCCTTTTCCTTTTTTTCTCTCCCACATGGCAGTTGTCTTTCATTCTGCCAGCGCATTTCACACTTCATCTAGAGCCATCCTTTGTCTCTTTACTTGTCCTATTACCATCTCGTCTCGCCTTGAATATCTCTTAATGTCTCCTCACCCCTCCCAGACCTTCCCTTTTGTTCTTTCATCCCCTCCCCCATTTCCCTGCCCCCAAACTTGCTTCTTAATCTGTTTCATTTCCTGCTTTTTTCTCAGTCCTGACGAAGGGTCTTCGACCTGAAACGTTAACTCTGCTTCTCTCTCCACGGATGTTGCCTGGCCTGCTGAGTTTTTCCAGCATTTTCTGTTGTTATATCTGATAATATGGGTTGCCTGTGGCTAATGTGCATCAGCACTATTGTCCCCATAGCATTTAAAGGGAAAGTCGCCAGCCCTCACCCACTGCATAATAAAGTAAACAAATTTAAGATGTGCCCATAATAAAAGCTGGATTATATCAGGCAAAGTATGCATCTAACAGCAGTGTGTCCTCTCACTTTCCTCCACTCTCCTTTGTGCAGTTTACTATGGCCAAACACAATGCATGATCTTTACTGATACACAGCCACTAATGTGTCAATTGATCTCCAGCATGACCACCCCATGGTCCTCTCAAAGTCTGACCTTGTGTTAATTAAGCAATAATCTAAATGGGTTCTGAGCATTCTTGGCGAGAATAGTTTCCTGTGCTGATTAAATGCCAAAGCCCCTGGCTGAGCTGTTCAATCAAAGTGCAGGAGCTATCTTTTTCCTGAGCATAACACAGGTTATTATTGATTTACCATATGTTTATTTTTTTTATAAAGAGTCACAGTGAATATTGGAAAATATATATTGAGACAAACAGATGAGTAAAATATATGATATATTGATATATAGAAGTAATGTTATGGGCATACTATAGAAAGCATTCTTCTACATACTTACATAGAATATACAGCACAGAAACAGGCCATTCAGCTCAACCAGTCCATGCCGGCATTTATGCTCCACTCAAGCCGACTGATATTAACTTTTTCCTCTCCTCGTGTTCAAAGTGGCTTTTAAAAAAAAATATATATATAAGAAAGATGTAGACATGCACAATAGCTCCTTTTTAATCTGCATGATGGTGTGGGACAAATACAAGCCTAGATATTACTGCTGGCGCATTAGCGGACAAATGCTTGAGATATTTGTATGACATTCTTCAAACTGTTATTTTAACACAGGTATTAAACGAAGCATTAGAGAAAGAACTGATTATAAATAAAATTGACCAATCAAGAATGAAGAAGCACACTTAACTAACTTAACCAATCACCAGGGAACATTTGAAATCTGATTTTACATTAAAATTATGTTGGTGTCTTGGGATGATGTAGTGCAAATACACTTTAACATCTGTCACATAACATGAAGTTTTTCCCCCACCTATTTCCTTTACATCTCTTGTGTTGAATCAGGCTGGATACAGCCCTCCAAGTACCCATGCAAGTGGTCATTCGTCAATGAGTGAGCCTGGGCAAATTTAAGTGTTAGCAAGTCATTTGCCCCAAAAAGGCATCTTGGTTAAGCCCAATCCAATCCAACATCCATGCATGCATCCTTAACAGCAGCTTCTTTATCAAGGCATTGGATAATGATAAGCAGCAAGAGCCCTAACTTACTTCCCCCTACCCCCCATCCTTCATAGCCCAGGGAGGCTGAAGCCAAGTACAGTGCCCACACTGCCACCTCCACTGCAATCAGCTAATTCCTCAGAGCCATCCAATCTGGTACTGTCTTGATTGATTCAGTACTTCACCAGGAAGTGTCTTTACTCCAGAGTCATCATTTAAGACATTTTAATTTCTGGTGCTGGGATATTAAGGTAATTTTCTATTGATTTCTCCCAGCATAAAGCTTCGCCTGCTTAGAGCACATATCATGAATGCACGTGCGCGATTTCCAGATACACATATGAAGCTTTGTGCTGAGAGCACATAAATAGAAAATGTGCCCATATTCACCTACTTATATGATTCAGGCTTATTCAGGTGCCTTATCTTCTGCCTCTTTCATTATACAACTAGATATTGGAAGTAGTCTGCAGTGCACTCAGACAAAATTTCCATACTTAATGGGAACCCACCATAAAATATTTAAATGGTATGAAAATGGAAAACTCCAGTAATATACAGAGTTTTAGATTATTATGTTTCATCCCACTTTTAAACTGATCATCAAGACTGTAAAGTCTGTGGGTTGATTAGTTAATTAATACACAGACTACCAGAGTAACTTAAAACAGGACTTTACTATTCGAAGGTCAGGGCGAATCTGCCAAATAAATCCTGACACAGCACTTATATACCGGTGTGGTCACCGTCAGTATTACAGTATACAGAAGCCAACAAAGTAGTGCCACACCTAAAATAGTTCTCTTAAAGGTGAACGGTTACATACAATGGTTTTCTTAAAGGTAGACGGATACATACACTACAATCCTCCCTTTTTAGCTTACAACATACTTAGTCCCCCATTAAACATAACATATATTCAACTTTATGTAAAACAATTCACAGGTATAATCTATGCGGGAAACAGTTTACAGATTCAGTCTCTGCGGGAACAGTTCACAGATTCAGTCTCTGGTCTTGACTCGGTCCGAACAACATCTCTGTGGTGTAGCCGGTTCACATTGCTAGCGTGACTCATCCAATAGTCTTTCCCTTGACTTAACAGCTTGAACTTCCGTCCTGCTGAACCAGCAGTGCTGACTTTTACAAACAGCTGGACTGCCTTGGTAATTTTTCCTACTTGCCAACTGATTTGGCTCCCTTCGTAGGGCCCATGTACATGATCTGGTAGAAGTGATAATGATTTAGATGGTTATCACCTTCTGCTTCGTCTTTTTCTTTTCTGCTTCTTGGAAACTCTCGGGGCTCCCTTATCAGCTGCCAGCTGTAGCGCCACCATCTCCCTATGTTCCTTAGACTTTAAGTGCTTCATCCTGATTTCTGCACTTTGGGAGTTTTCATCACAAGCTGGGCAGACCACGTCCTCGTAATATTCCGTGTCACTCAACAGGTCATGGTAATATTCGGTGTCATCCTGAACTAGTCTAGTGAGAGGGCCTGCTACTTCTTCCTTACCCAACTGGACGTTAGCCGACTGTTGTTCCCTCCCTAGACATCTTTCCTGAAGAGACTTCTTCATGCGTTCATATTCATCCCGCTCTTGCTGGGTTTCCTGCAAATCCTTCACTAATGACCTCATTTGTGATTTCAACACTTCCCCTTCCATCGGGGATTGATTGATCGGGCTATTCAATCCTTCTACTGGAGCAGCTGTTTCAACATTCTGTTGTTCACATAGACGTGATTCAGCATACTTTTGGCATCCCAGTAAAATCTGTGTTGCAACCTCAGCTATTTCCATAACTTTTGAGAGCTCCGAACTCCTTCCCTTTGAAGATTGAAGCTCGTGTTCAGATTGTTCCCATTGCAGAGTCTTGTCCCTCAGCATATGAAGGAGTTGGCTGACCGTTAACTCTTCCACGGGAACACTGTGGATCAGAGTCTTCTCCATTTCATCCACCTTTTCCTCCAATGCTTTCACCTTCTTTTCCTCTTGTACTTTGGCTTTCAGCGCTCGGAGAAGTTGCGCCTTGATGCTCTCTAGCTCATGTTCAGGGGCCATTCTTACAGTCTATGTGTTTCTTACAGTTTCCTCTTCTTCCACTGAAAGGATTCCCAGTTGAATCTGTTCTTCAAGTTGTTGAACCTCGGTCATTGCCGCCTCATATTTGTCTTGGGTTTCCTTCAATATTTTTATGAGTTCTTGGACATCTTGTCTTTCATGTTCTGCCATGTCTTTCACCTCTAATTTCTCATCTATGGATGGAACTTCTACCGATGAGTCTGTCTTGGCCTTGAGCTCATCAAGAATTTCCTGCAGCCTTTGGACTTCTTGCTCATGTTCAACCTTTAGTTGCTCATATGCTTCTACTGAAACTAGCTTTTCGGAGGTTGCCGAGTTAATCCCCTCCAGGATTGTAGCCTGGGCCTGTTCATACTGTTCCTTCAACTTCTCAAACTCTGCTTGTAAGGAGTCATAGAGAAGAACGGGAATAAAATTCCGGCTTCCTGAAGATTCCTCTTCATTTGCTCCTTCCTGCAAATATTCTAACTCCTGAACAGCATAAGGGAGATGTGATCGGTAATTGGTCACAATGGCTCTATGGTCGCTCTCTGCTTGAGCTAGCTGCTTCTGTTGTCTTTCCAGATTCTCCCATTCGGTGTCATAGAACTTTTTCATTGTTTTCATCTCTTGTTTGAGACGGTAACTCGCTTGTTCTACTTGCTGTCGTAATTTGAAATAAAGTTGAGTCCGAGCTCGGTGTTCGTCAGTCATGGATATGTCCGTAAACTGAACAGACTCAGAATTCTCTGTCAAACTATGTTGTCGTTGTTCGGTGGAGTTCTGTTCTGAAACTTTGTTCTTCTCTGGAGCATAAGCCTTTATGCATGCCTTCGTTCTTCCAACCTTAGTCGGCAAGTCCATTTTAGCCTTGTCTTTCATATTTGGGTTGGTCTTATCGTCATCCGTTTCAGAATCTGAGCTGATTGTCTGCACCGAGTCCTCACTCGTTATGGCTTTTAGATAGGGCCATTCCATGTCTATTTTCTTGATCCACTCCCGTCCCAGAAGTGGTGGTCCTCCCTCAGGTAGTACGTATAAGTTCATTCTTGGGTGTTCTTTACCCCCATCTCTCACCTTGACTCTTATCTTCCCCATGGGGTATACTTTATGCCCCGTGTATGTCTGCAATACGAACTTGATATCTCTTAAGGGTATATGTGAGAATAGCCGGTGGTAATCCCTTCGATTTATGACTGATAGAGCTGATCCAGTGTCCAACTCCATTTTCACTTGGACTCCAGCTATTTTTAGCATGACCCAGATAGTTTGTAGGTCAGCTTCCTTACTCACATTGTGAATTATCAGACTGCCCAGCTCCTGGCCGTTTGGGTCTGAGTCCGAATTCTGTTCGTCTGAACTCTTCTCAGCCACCTTGTGTACCTTGTTGTACTTTTCCTGTGATGGCTTCCTTTGGTTGTTGGTCTTCTTCCCTGACCGGCATACCTTAGCTATGTGACCCAGTTTGCCACATTTCCTACATTCCTGGTTCTTAAACCAACATTGGTTCTGGTCATGTGTTGTCTTCCCACAACGATAGCATTTTGTTGTACTGGAGGTAATTTGATCCACACTGAGTGCCGCTGCCTTTAGCTGCATTTCCGCAGTTCCCTTCGCTGCGGCTTCATGCGATGCTGCAATAAGGACAGCCCTGTCAAGTGTAAGGTCGTTCTCTTCGAGGAGTCGCTTTTGCGTTCCTTCCTTTGACAACCCGCACACGAACTTGTCTCGCAATGCCTCTGTCAGATTCCCTCCAAACTGGCAGTGTTTCGCTAGTCTATGCAGTTCGACCAAGTATTCTGCGTTGCTTTCGTCTGTCCTTTGCGTTCTCGCATAGAATTTGAATCGTTCCGCCAACATCAACGGTGTGGGGTTCAAGTGATCCTTCAGAACAGTCACAATATCATCGAAAGTCTGATCCGCCGGTTTAGCTGGTGCTAGTAGATGCTTCAAGAGCCCGTATGTCTTCGCGCCCATCGAGTTTAGCAAGGTTATAGCTTTGTCATCTTCTTCTATTTTATTGGCCTCACAATAGATCTCAATGCGTTCCACATACGTGGCCCAGTCTTCTACCTCGGAATTAAAATCATTGATGTTACCACGCTTAGGCATCTTCCTCTCTTCCTGATAACACCACGAATTATTTCTTTAAATTTTCTTTTATTTATTTATTTTTTTCCAAGATGGCGGTTCCCGCGAAAATGGCGGTTTCCCGCGCTTATCTTCTCTCCCCGCCCACTTCAATGGCGGTTTCCCGCTTCTGTCTTCTTCCCCGCCTAATGGCGGCTTCCCGCGTTTCTTCCCTAGCGGGAGGGGTACACTTTCCCCACGGGCGACGGCCGCTGGCTTTCAGGTTCACAGCCTGCGCGTCGGCTTCAGGGCTTTCCCTTTTCTCGGCAGGGCAACCGGCGCTGGGTACACCCTGTTGACGGCGAACAGTTTCAGCCGCTGGGCTGGCTCTCACTCGGTTCCCCTTGCTCGGGCTCTGTCTCTCTCCCGCTCGCTCGGCTCTACCGGCGCTGGGTACACCCCGTTGACGGAGAACAGTTTCAGCCGCTGGACTGGCTCTCGCTCAGTTCCCCCTTGGTCGGCTCTGCCTCTCCCGCTCACTCGGCTCCCAATCGCGCCTCCCAGCCCTCTCGCAGTCCGGTGCTTCCCTCCCCGGCTGCGGCTGAGTTTTTATATCTTCCCGCGCCTATGCTCCCGGTCGCAGCGCTTCGTGGCTTCGGTCGCTGCCCGGCCTTTTTCGCCGGTCGCGGTCTAGCTGTCTCACGATGCCGTTGCGTCCCCAGCCTGTCTGTACCGCGGCTTCCTTGCTCCATGCTGCCCCAGTCTCAGCGCCTCTGGGCCCGACTTCTGTCCGGCTCCTTTCCCCCTCGACCGTGGTCGAGTGCACCGCCCTTATCCTCCGGTTATTCTTTTTACTTCTCCCTTACTCACAGTCACCGTGGCCGGCTTGCTTCTCGTGCTGATCGGCTCACTCCTCACCGTGGCAGAAGGGACAGTCAGTGCCTGTTGCTGATGGAAGTCTTTGTCTCTGAATTCTTCCTCCTTTCCAGCTCTGCAGACTCGAGTTTTCTCCCAGCAGAATGACGAGGGCGGTTGCCTCTTCTCGACGCTCGTTAACTGCTTCGGAAGTATTGTTGCCGCAGGGTACAACCGGACTCGTCGCCACTGTAAAGTCTGTGGGTTGTTTAGTTAATTAATACACAGACTACCAGAGTAACTTAAAACAGGACTTTACTATTCGAAGGTCAGGGCGAATCTGCCAAATAAATCCTGACACAGCACTTATATACCGGTGTGGTCACCGTCGGTATTACAGTATACAGAAGCCAACAAAGTAGTGCCACACCTAAAATAGTTCTCTTAAAGGTGAACGGTTACATACAATGGTTTTCTTAAAGGTAGACGGATACATACACTACAAAGACCCTTTCAGAATCCATGGGGGAGAAATTGGACCCTGCTGAGCCCATTTTCAGGGCACAGAATGTGGGCGAAAAGCACCAATTTGACAGTGCTGTTTTCCATGCCCCAAGGACACCTGAAATATGTCCAAAAGCATATTGCGTCGGCCAATATTCAGGCGTCTCAGGGAGCTGCCTAAAACAGGCATTGGGCCCTGAGCATATGTTAATGAGGGGCCTAACACCTACTTCAGGACCTCTCCTGGAAATTCTTTTGGACTGAGCTGACTATGCTCTGCTCAAAGATTTGGGCTCTTCAGCCATCAAAAAGCAAAGTATTTTCCTTTAAATTTGCCTTCATGTGGAGTTGGGGGGAGCAAGTGTGCTCCTCTTGGCTTCGTAGCTCTCCTGTGGGCTGTTGCTGGCCCAAGCTAGCTCCCCTCCATTTCTCCTCCCACACCAGGACGTACCTGAGGGCCGCTGCTGGCGACATTGCCAGCCCAAATTGGTCCCCTTCAAACCGGCGAGCCACCTCTGGATGCCCAGTTGACGTCCACATCTGATGCTGATGAGACACCGATGCACAATTTTGGTTTTGGACCTCCAGCTGTTGCGGTGCAATCCCAGCACGCCGACCATTCTGCACCTTAAAACAGGGCAAAATGAATTTTTATCCCTATATAGCCATTGTAATATGGTTTTGCCTCAATTAGATGACAAGCTCTGTATCAAGCCCTACTACTGGTGATAATCACTAGGAGATAAAAATCCCACTTCAGTGCTCCATTACTTTTAATGGACAGAAAATCATAGGCTGGAGTTGCATAATATTAGAATAAGTGTTCTCTGCATGGATGTTTTACTCTTAGTGCACTGTTATTTCCCAGAAGACCAAAGATAATGAGGCAAAATCAAAAGAAAGTGAAACAAGAAGCAAAGAGAGGTAAAACGAGAGAGAGAGAGATAAAGGCTGCTTCTACATCTAACGCTTCTGTAAGCGGGGATCACTGGAGACCAACATCTGCGTCCTGGCTTCACATATTTCCATTGCTAAAGTCATCACCTTATCCTGACAGAAATACAGGAAGCCAGGGCATGGATGTTGGTCTCCCATGATCAGGCCTACAGAGGCATTACAAGTACAAGCACCTAAAGAGAGGTGGAGAGAGAGTGAGTCAGCCCGCATGCACGAGGCCTAGAGCAGTACAAATAGTCTTGCTGAACAAAAAAGCAAGATAACTAGACACAGGAGTAGGGAACTTTAAAGAATTGTATCATTGAAGTTACATCAATCATTAAGTTTATTTTTGAAGAGAAATATCTTCAATCGTTTTCATTTTTTTCTTGTTATGTTCACATTTATGAAGAAGAAAAAAGGAGGAAAATCCCACAAAGGATGCTTTATATACAGAAATCTAATCATGACCTGAAAGTATGGTCAGCCTTGTGATGTGACAGGGGCATTCCATCAAGATCTTTATCAAGGGTAGTGAGGTAGCCTGGAAGATGCATTGTGAGACTTTTTAAATAAAGGTTTCATAGAAATAAAACATACGTTTTTAATGAGGTTTCTGAGGGACATAAAAAAGAATATTTTTTTCCCATGGCACAACTTACCTCAATTTATATATGTCTTGGATATAGTTGGATGTTAGACTGGATAGTTTGGAGTTCTGAAATGGCTTTTTGGCATCTTTGACTTTTTCTTATGCTCTTATTTTACCCAATCGGTGGCTTATGTATCTGTGGGCCAGAGCTGCACTCAGAATGTGACAAGAACTTGGTAGCGCATGTTCAGAACAGGAAAGACATCCTGTTCCCTTTGCCTGGGTGCTGTATCTCACAGAGAGCTGGAGAACATGCCAGCAATATGTACCCAGGACCTGCCTGCTGTGCAGAAAGAATTTCCATGACTTTGCCAGGTGTATGAACATACAAACAATAATGGACAGGAAAAGACCCTCTGATCCATCTAGCTTGTCCCACACAATTGTGATGCCTTATATATCACAATATTAACACTCCACCCCATCCAAAAACTATGTGATCTCCAAGGAGAGGCAGAAAAAAACCCAGATTAAAAACTCAGGCCGATTTGGGGAAATAAATCTGGGAAATTCCTCTCTGACACCCCATGGCAATCAAAACTAGTTCAGGAGATCTCTCTCATCCTGAATTCCTTGCATTACCGACCTTTTGTAAGAGGTGAGCTCCGCCCCAGCCGGAAACTGGTCCAGCGTTCGCTTGAAGGAATTCAGCAAATTGGCGTCCACCACATGAGCCTCAGCCTGTTCCAGAGGTCTACTATTCTCTGGGAAAAGAACCACCTCCTGACATTTAACCTAGATCTGGCCTTATACAAATTAAAATTCTGACCCTTGGTCCTACTTAACCTGTTTAATTAGAACAAATTGTCAACTTGAACACAATCTATTATCTTCATCATCCTATAAACCTCGATCAGATCACCCCTAAGTCTACTCTTCTCTAAATTGTAAAGTCCCAACTCTTTTAGCCTATCTTGATAACTGAAATGCTTTAAACTGGGAATTGGTCTAGTCGCTCTCCTCTGCACCTTTTGCAGAACCTCAAAATCACCCACCATGTGAGGAGACCAAAACTGGACACAGTATTCTGAGTAAAGCCTGATCAAGGTCTTGTAAAAGGACAAAATAGTATGCCTTGTCTTATAATCAATTGTCCTATGAATGCACACCAACACCCTATTCACTCTCACTTTCACTTTACAGCATTGCTCATAAACCTTTAAAGATCTAGGCAGTAGAACGTCCAGATCTTTCTTTCTCCACCTTCTGTGCTAAGTTAGGAAACGCCACTCACGCCTTTTATTGTTTAAACTCTGTAGTGCATAACAATATGCTACATTACAACAGTGACTACACTTCAAAAGTACTTCATTGGCTGTAAAGTGCTTTAGGGCATCCTGAGGTCGTAAAAGGTATTATGTAAGTGCAAGTACTTTCTTTCTTTCACCCTTAATTTGTACTTTTGTTGGAGGTTTCCCATGATTGTCCTCAAGGCAGCAGGGAAGACTTTTCTGCACATCCTTTCTGCTTTTCCCAACATTGAAAAGCAGCTTCCACTGACAATTACTTCCATCTATTGTACAGCATAATGCTTGTTCCTGTCATCATACACATTATGGTTATCATGCTGATATATGGCAAAGGCAGAAAGCCCTTTTGCCAGTGTTAATTATTTACCCCCTTCTACTTTTCTTGCAGGAGAAGACTGCCCATAAGAAGTGCAAGAGAAGCTGCACAGGAGGAGCCCCCTCCCCAAACTCCAGACTCTCAATCCTTATCATGAGGCTGCACTAGAAACCTTGGGCAGGGACAATACAGTCTTTCACTGAGACACAGCAGTTCATCAACTCCCATGCTTCAGCAACTGGATGGGGAACCTCCCCATAGTCTCCTCCCAGTCATCAGTAGAGTGATGGAAGGAGTCATCAATAGTGTTATTAAACAACACCGACTCACCAATAACGCACTCAATGACACTCAGTTCAAGTTTTGCCAGAACTACTTGGCTCCAGATCTCATCAAATTTGTCTCCGGCCTCATTTGCTTATTACTGGCGAACTAGTTGTGGCCCCAGAGGCAGCTCTCCGACTCCAGGGGACAGCAAGATCGGCTGACTCAGAAGAGGGGAACAGATTCAGTGGCATGGCAATCGAGTTTATGGTAGGGGCTTAAGTGGCTTTGATCTTTCTAATGTTCCGTTGGTCGAAGTTGTGCTTCATCCCATGACTTAATCTGACAGTAGGGTGGTGGTTATGGGATTGGGAAAAGTGATGTAGAGGTAGAACCTGCTGTGATCGGCATACACCTGGAAGCTGGCACCGCACCTGTGGATGATGTCACTGAGGGGCTGGATGAGGAAGGAGAAAGGCCAAGGATAGTTCCTTGGGGGACTCCAGAGGTGATAGTGCAAGTTCAGGAAGAGAAGCCATTGCTGGAGCTACATAGGCTGTGCTTGGATAGGTAGGAATAGAACCAAGCAAGAGTAGTTCCACAGAGCTGAACAACAGAGAAGGGGCAAGATGACGCATCATTAAAACAGATTATCTAGTTATAAATCTCATTGCTGTTTGTGGGAGATTCATGTGCACAAACTGGCTACCACATTTTCCTACATTACAACAGTGACTACACTTCAAAAAGTACTGCACTGGCTGTGAAGTACTTTGGGACATCCTGAGGTTGTGAAAGGTGCTATATAAATGCAAGTTCTTTCTTCCTTTCTGGAGATTCTGGAATAGAAGACAGTTTTGATTGAGGAAAGCAAGGCAAGATAAGCTTGATATGGTCAAGCTGGATCTGGCGATGAATGACAAGAATTGTTGTGCGCCAGGTACACTCAGGTTTATGGCCCTCTGACTGGAGGGAGCAAAGATTAGGGGGGGAAAATTCAGTATTGGCTATTTTGGGGCGCTAACATCGCCCGGGTGCTAACTTTAGCACGCGGTGCTAATTAGCGAAATTGAGTTTTCGAGCCCCAAGAGGGAAGTGGAGCACTAAATCAATGGCTACACACTTCTCTTAGGGTGCTAATATCGGGGAGCGGGGCGCTACTGCAGAGCGCTACTCAAGTTCAGACGCTGTCAATTACAAGTAATCAGACAGACTGGCGCCTTCCAGTTCTTAAAGGGGAGGTTCAATCATGCTGCACAGCCTCGCTCATTGCTGCTTGTGACCTGTGTAGTGTATGTGCCTTTAAGAGCCCCAGGTGTGCTGTAATGCCGGTAATTGCCACTCGGGCTATATAAGCCTGTATATTGTGTATATCCGTTAGAACCACCCCCAGGCTTTGCTTAGTAAATACCTATGAACCAACTCCTGTCTTCAGTGTCTTTATCAACACACGGACACTACAGTGGCGACGAAGTGGAAACAGACTTACCTGCAATTCGGCAGCACCTCAAGGACATCGATTCCTCGGGCGTCCAGAAGACTCAAGGAAGTGAGAGAAGCTGTGGTTTCACCAGCTGGCCAAGCTGGTGGCAGGTACTGCGCTAATCCTTCCTGGGCGTCAAGCTGGGGCTCCAGCGGCTGGCTCTACAGCTGAGACAGGCAGCAAAATCAGAGGCAAGCAATAACGGACTGGGAGGGAGCACTCGGGAGACAGCCGGCACGGCAAGCAGGTCAGCGTTCAGACCTGGAGATAAACTCCGGCGGGAATGAGTCTCCAACAGTAAATTAAAAAAAAAAGAGAACGGAAACCGCAGAAACAGCGTTGTCATCGGCAGCAGTGGCGGGAAAGCGCGGGAAGCGCCATATCTTTGCTGCAGAAAAGAAAAAAAAGCGCGGGAAGCGCCATATCTTTTCTGAAAGGCCTAAGTCTGGCAATATTGATGCTTTTGATAGCGAAATAGAGGGTTGGACCACATACGTGGAAAGAGTAGAGGTATATTGCACTGCAAATGGAATAGAAGATGAAAAAAAGATTCAGTACTTCTGAACTTAATGGGCGCAAAGGCATACGGGCTGGTACGAAATTTAATCACTCCAGCCAAACCAAAGGACAAGAATTTTAAAGAAATTGTTGATACCCTGCAGGAGCACTTAAACCCAACACCGCTGCTGATAGCGGAACGATTCAAGTTCTTCAAGAGAAATCAACACAAGAATGAAAGTAACGCTGATTACCTAACCGAATTAAGAAAGCTATCAAAGTACTGCCAATTTGGGGCAGGACTATCAGATTATCTTCGAGACAAATTCGTTTGCGGTCTCTTAAGTGAAGGAAGACAAAAAAGGCTGCTTTCTGAAAAAGATTTAACACTGGACAAAGCTTTCAGTATGGCTGTATCATACGAAGCAGCAGCAAGAGGAGCTGCAGAGATACAACAAAAGACACAGGACTTCGGCACCCATGAAATGACACAGGGTTTCGAAAGATGTTATCGCTGCGGCAGATCCACCCATAACCAGAGGGACTGCTGGTTCAAGGACAAAGCATGCAGGCAATGCGGAAAGATTGGACACATTGCACGGGTATGCCGATCTGGACAAAATAAATCCACAGACAAAAAAAAAAAATCAATAACGAAGAGTACAGGGAGGTACAAATGATGACGGACAATAGCTCCGAAGACCAGAAGAGCGATAGCGACTTCGAAAACAAGAGACTAAGCTCTCTCAAATTACATAATGTACTTGCCAAAGATGATTACCAAACCATTTGGGTTACCCTCACGATAGCAGGGTCCCCAGTTAAAATGGAGCTAGATACAGGATCAGCTCTAACCGTAATAAATCGACGGGATTACGAGAGGCTATTTTCGCATATACCTCTAAAAGACACATCCATTATCTTAAAAACATATACGGGGCAGAAAGTATACCCCAAAGGAAAAATAAGGGTGCCTGTTGTATACAACGGCAAAGAAATACAAAAGTTGTATTTATACATTCTACAAGATGGTGGTCCACCGTTGTTGGGACGCGAATGGATCAGAAAGATACGTTTAGACTGGCACTCCATTCAGGCACTGACGGTGAGCAGTAAGAAAAAAAACAATGATGACATCATACCTGAACGATTAAAAGACATCTTGGCCAACACCAAAGAAGTGTTTCAAGAGAAACTAGGAACCTTGAAAGGCATCACCGCCTCAATAAAAGTGGAAGATGCAGCAATTCCCAAATTTTTTAAGGCAAGACCGGTGCCATACGCAATACGTCCAGCAGTCGAGGCAGAGCTGGAGAATTTGGAAAAAGCAGGCGTATTATCCAAAATAGATTAGAGCGAGTGGGCAACACCCATCGTTCCAGTCATGAAAAAAGCATTGAATAAAGATAAATCTGAAGAACAGAGAAAAATTCGAATCTGTGGAGACTTCAAGGTGACTGTAAACCCGGTCCTTCACACAGTACAGTATCCTCTTCCGAGGATAGAAGATATTTTCGCCTCACTATCCGGAGGGAAACGTTTCACCAAAATTGACTTGGCACAGGCATATCTACAGATGGAGGTTGAGGAGGCCTCTAAAAAGTATCTCACGATAAACACACACAAAGGCCTGTACCAGTACAATTGACTGGTTTTTGGAGTAGCATCAACTCCAGCTATCTGGCAAAGAGCTATGGAGCAAGTCCTGCAAGGGATTCCGGGGACTCAATGCTACCTAGACGACATCCTTGTAACAGGAGAAAACGACAACGAGCACCTTGCCAATTTGGAGCAGGTGCTCACTAGGCTGAAAGAACGGGGCCTACGAGTGAATCGCCCCAAGTGCGAATTTTTCCAAAATCAGATATCATATTGTGGCCACATAATTAATAATGAAGGGTTGCATAAGTCACCTGAAAAAATTGAAGCGGTCATAAAAGCCCCAGCACCTGAAAATGTTTCACAATTAAGGTCGTTCCTGGGATTAATAAATTACTACAGGTAGACTACCCTTTATCCGAACTTCCGAAAACCGAAACCCTCTAAAAACCGAAGGTTTTTTCGTTCAGCGTAAGTCGTGCGCACGACATGACCAGAGTGGCGCACGACTTACGCTGAGCAGGGCAGAGGGTTACTGAGTTCCCTCCTGGGTAGGAGATTGCAGGCCGAGCCGGGCAGTGTGAAGGAGGTATACCGGGAGAGTGATCCCAACAATACAGCGGCCCGTCCGATAGCTGCAGCGGCCTGTCCGATATTCTTTTCTCCCCGACCCCCCGCCGACCCCCACCCTTTCGGATAAGGGATAGTGTATCCTTTATCCGCACTTCCGAAAACCGAAATCCTCTGAAAACCGAAAGTGTTTTCGTTCAGCGTAAGTCATGCGCACGACCCCGACCCCCGCCGAACCCCACCCCCGACCCCCCACCGCCCCCCACCCCCGCCCCCCGACCCCCCGCCGACCCCCGCCGACCCCGACACCCGACCCCCCGCTGACCCCCACCCCCGACAAATTTCCCAGTCTTATAAAATACCTTCCGAAATCCGAAATTTTCCGAAAACCGAAACACGGCTGGTCCCGAGGTTTTCGGATAAAGGTAGGCACCTGTATCATAAATTTTTACCAAACTTATCAACTCTTCTACACCCTCTTAATGAACTTCTACAAACAGGAGTGATTTGGAAATGGAACAAAGACTGTAAACGGCCTTCCATAAATGCAAAGACTTAATCACATCCGAAGAAGTTTTGGCTCATTACAACCCATCACTGCCAATCAGACTGGCGTGCGATGCATCCCCTTACGGCATAGGAGCAGTATTATCCCATAAATTCCCTGATGGCTCAGAACGGCCGATAGCTTTTGCGTCACGCTCATTAAACTCAGCTGAGCGTAACTATGCCCAAATCGACTGGGAAGCACTCAGCCTGGTATGGGGAGTGAAGAAATTCAACCATTACCTACACGGACAAAAATTTACCTTGTTGACTGACCATCAACCCCTCATCTCCATATTCAACCCTAAAAAAGGTGTTCCCATTATGACAGCGCAAAGGCTACAGAGGTGGTCCCTTTTTCTAGGGGCACACCAATACAACATAGAATACAAAGGATCAAAACAGCATGGGAATGCTGACGGTTTATCGTGCCTACCATTGCCAACGATAGAAGAGGCACCTACAGTAGACCCAGTAGAGATGTTCCACTCTACCATAGTGGAATGTCTACCAGTAACAAATTCTGCCATTGAAAGGGAGACGAGAAATGACCTGACTCTCTCACGGGTCTACGATTTAACAGTGAAGGGATGGCCAGCAAATGGCGAACCATTGTTGCCAGCATTCTCGCACAGAAGGGAACAGCTGTCAGTGTGCCGAGGAACCTTGATGTGTGGATCCAGAGTGGTAATTCCACCCAAACTCCAGGATAAAGTGCTAAAGGAGCTTCACGAGGGGCATCTGGGTGGAGTGAAAATGAAGAACCTAGCTAGGGCGTTTGTATGGTGGCCAGGTATCAATGGAGACATCGAAGAAATGACCAAGAGCTGCCTAGGATGCCAGAAGGTCCAAAACGCTCCACCACAAGCCCCTCTACATCCATGGGAGTGGCCCTCATCTCCCTGGCAAAGGGTGCACATCGACTTTGCTGGTCCATTTATGGACTCAATGTTTTTAATCGCGGTGGATGCACACTTCAAGTGGCCGGAGGTAATAAAGATGTCCTCCACCACCACGGAAAAAACCATCACAGTATTAAGGACCATATTTGCCAGGAATGGGCTGCCGGAACAGATATGTTCTGATAATGGACTGCAATTTGTGTCCGAGGAATTCAGAAAGTTCTTAAAAAACAATGGGGTTAAGCACTACACGTCCGCCCCATACCATCCCACCACCAATGGATTGGCTGAAAGGTTTGTCCAGACCTTCAAGAAGGCCATAAAGGCCATGGGTAATGAAGACATAAAACTTCAGCACAAGGTGGATAACTTCTTATTCGCATACAGGAATGCAACACATATGGTTACCAACCAAACTCCCGCCATGATGTTCTTCAATAGAAACCTAAGATGCCGGCTGGATTTGGTCAAGCCCAACATCAGAAGGGATGTGGAGAACCAGCAGTTTCAAGGCATGAATGAAAGGCCAACTAGAACCTTCCAGATAGGTCAACAAGTTTTGGCCCGGGACTACCGTACCGAGAAATGGCAGCCTGGAACTATCTGCACACGACTAGGACCACTGATGTATACCGTGGACATCGGAGAAAGCATAATAAGGCGCCATGCTGACCAAATCATAAAGTCATCCGAAAAGGGACAACCTACACCACAACTCTATACATCTAACGGTGAAGTAGAGATACCCATATCTACCTCCGATCCGGTGATACTGGAACCCGATGAACCTGACACTGGCATTCAAGCCGAATCGGCCTTGCCAGAAGAACCTACTACACCACCAGAAACTACTACACCCCCGAGGCGTTATCCGGACCGAGTCAGGAAGCCTCCTGAGAGACTGACTTATAATTAATTAACTACAGCAATGTGTATATTATTTTGCTTATAACATGTAATTAATAATTACTTAAAATATGATGTACTGGTTAGCTAAAAGGGGAGGAATTGTAGTGTATGTGCCTTTAAGAGCCCCAGGTGTGCTGTAATGCCGGTAATTGCCACTCGGGCTATATAAGCCTGTATATTGTGTATATCCGTTAGAACCCCCCCCCCCAGACTTTGCTTGGTAAATACCTATGAACCAACTCCTGTCTTCAGTGTCTTTATCAACACACGGACACTACAACCTGGGCCTGCAAGGAGCTGCAAGTCTTCACTCAGAGGTCATGGCTGATCAGAGGCCCAGAGAGCAAGCTCGCCGGTTCAGCGGCCAGGCATTGGAGGCTCTGGTCCCAGCCATGGAATGCCATCAGGCAGTGCACTGGCAGGAGGCATTGCCACAGGCCTTTAGGAGGATGTGGAGGGAGGTCACCCAGGACATGTTGACCAGAAGTGAGGTCCACAGATCTCTCACCCAGTGCCGGAAGAAATTCAATGACCTCACTCGGGTGGTCAGGGTGAGTACATGCTTCAAAAACCTCTGTATCCCACCATCTCAACCTCACTCTGTGCACACACTGTATAAACCACCACATCCCCAACACTCACCCGCCAACTATGCCCACCTACAAAAAGTCACATCCATATCTCACGCCTTGCATACGTTAACAGCTATTCAACTATGGTAGGCACATCTGCCAAACACATAGCTGCACACTCACTCACATGCTTTCCTCTTTCTTGGAGACCAAGCTTGCTCACAACAGGAGGGAGAAGCTATGAACGGGAGGAGGTGAGGTGGACCTGCACCCACTTACAGACCTGGAGGAGCGAGTGGTCCACATCATTGGGGCCCAGGTCGTGGGCGCTGAGGCCGTCAGAGAGGTCGACCCCCTTGGGGACAACAACGGTATGTTCATCAGCTCTCCCACTTCTCTCATACCACTTCCCCCTCACACCACCTATCCCACTTTCCATTTATGTATAATGTCTTCATTTCTTGCTCCCTTCCTGCCCACCTCCCCTGACCTTAACCCCACTCTTGTGCCTTTATGCTTTCAGATAATCAGCCACCAGCTGACCAGCCTGTCCCTCAGCCTCCCAGTGGCAGCGATGGGGGAGAGGAGGAGGAAGAACAGTCAACGCCTCATTACCTGTGTCTCCCGAAGGCGCTAGGTCCGATAATGGTGAGATGTGGTCACTGGAGGGGGGCCTGGTAGATGGGTCTGATGTGGGTGAAGCTTCGGGACCCAGCGGGCTCCAGCAATGTCATGGGGAAAGGAAAGCTCGGGGGCCATCTCCCCGGAGGGCGAGTGTGTGCACGAGTTTTGCTGCACAGGACTCAGATGAGGATGTCGATGTAGAGGCGTTGACCAGACGGGCGACGGGCATGCACACTGAGCTCCTGGGTGCAATGGCAAGGGTGCCCGAGAGCATGGATGCACTGGCTAGGAGCGTGGTAGAGTCCGCCTCCACCATTGCTCTCAATCTCTGCGCAAACCATAGAGCCCGTCCTTGGCACTTTGCAGAGGATGGTTGACTCGCAGAGACCGTGGGGACCCAGGCCTTATGCCGCGTGTCATGGATGAGGCGGCAGCATCTATTGCAGCACTGGCCGAGACAATGCAACGGCTTAGTGCTGTAATGGAGTCAGTTGTTGGTGGCATCCAATCTCAGAAAGCTCTCATGCCATCTCAGATTGATACCACACAAGCGCTGACTGCTGCCATCGTCGCTGGGTTGCCCACTGTCCACCGGGGATCGGATGGTGCCACAGCAGGCCAGCAATCTGTGCTCGAGCAGATTGCTCCAGATGCTGAGATTCTGCCCCGGGGGAGTGGCAGTGCGTCGGTCGAGCAGGGAGGTGCTGTCCTCTCTCAGGATGACAGCATTCCTGCTCCCACCACTGCCACTCCACCATTGCACTTGTCTCAGCCTGTAACCCAGCCAGCCCAGACTGCTGCTGCCCATGCTGAGTTGGTGCAGTTTGCAGCCGGGCCCTCCAGGCCCAGAGCTGGTTGAGGGCATCCTGCAAGGCCATCTGCAGTCTCTGGCTCCCAGACTCAGCAGCCTTCTGCCAGCCTTGCTGCAGCCACTGGGACCACAAGTCAGGATTGTGATGGAATACTCTCCACTTGCCTGGACGAGTGCAGCTCCAACAACACTCAAGAAGCTTGACACCATCCAAAACAAAGCAGCCTGCTTGATTGGCACCCCATCCACCATCTTAAACATTCACTCCCTCCACCACCAGCGTACAGTGGCTGCAGTGTGTACCATCTACAAGATGCACTGCAGCAACTCGCCAAGGCTTCTTCGGCAGCACCTTCCAAACCCACAACCTCTTCCACCTAGACGGACAAGGGCAGCAGGCGCATGGGAACACCACCATCTCCAAGTTCCTCTCCAAGTCACACACCATCCTGACTTAGAAGTATATCGCCGATCCTTCATCGTTGCTGGGTCAAAATCCTGGAACTCCCTACCTAACAGCATTGTGGGAGTACCTTCACCACACGGACTGCAGCAGTTCAAGAAGGCGGCTCACCACCACCTTCTCAAGGGCAACTAGGGATGGTAACAGAGCTCTAATTGAGAGTAGACTGATGGGACGGTAAATGGCTAGGTTGGATTTGTCCTGGCTTTTGTGGACAGGACATACCTGGACAGTTTTCCACATTGTCGGATAGATGCCAGTGTTGTAGCTGTACTGGAACAGCTTGGCTAGAGGCGTGGCTAGTTCTGGAGCACAAGTCTTCAGCACGATAGTCGGGCTGATGTCGGGGCCCATAGCCTTTGCTGTATCCAGTGCGCTCAGCCGTTTCTTGATATCACGTGGAGTGAATCGAATTGGCTGAAGACTGGCTTCTGTGATGGCGGGGACCTCAGGAGGAGGCCGATATGGATCATCCACTTGGCACTTCTGGCTGAAGATGGTTGGAAACGCTTCAGCCTTGTCTTTTGCACTCACATGCTGGGCTCCACCATCATTGAGGATGGGGATATTCATGGAGCCTTCTCCTCCTGTTAGTTGTTTAATGGTCCACCACCATTCACGACTGGATGTGGCAGGACTGCAGAGCTTTGATCTGATCCGTCGATTGTGGGATCGCTTAGCCCTGTCTATAGCATGCTGCTTCCGCTTTTGCTTTTAAGCATGCATGTAGTCCTGTGTTGCAGCTTCCCCAGGTTGGCACCTCATTTTTAGGTACACCTGTTGCTGCTCCTGGCATGCTCTTCTACGCTCCTTATTGAACCAGGGTTGGTCCCCTGGCTTGATGGTAATTGTAGAGTGAGGGATATGCCGGGCCATGAGGTTACAGATTGTGGTGGAATACAATTTTGCTGCTGCTGATGACCCACAGCGCCTCATGGATGCCCAGTTTTGAGCTGCTAGATCTGTTCTGAATCTATCCCATTTAGCACGGTGGTAGTGTCACACAACACGATGGAGGATGTTGCTCAGTGGGAAGACGGGACTTTGTCTCCACAATGACTGTGTGCTGGTCACTGCTACTAATACTATCATGGACAGATGCACCTGCGACAGGTAGATTGGTGAAGACGAGGTCAAGTAGGTTTTTCCCTCGTGTTGGTTCTCTCACCACCTGTTGCAGGCCCAGACTGGCAGTTATGTCTTTCAGGACTCGGCCAGCTTGGTCAGTAGTGGTGCTACCGAGCCACTCTTGGTGATAGACATTGAAGTCCCTCACCTAGAGTACATTATGTGCCCTTGCTACTCTCAGTGCTTCTTCCAAGTGGTGTTCAACATGGAGCTGTACTGATTCATCAGCTGAGGGATGGTAGTAGGTGGTAATCAGCAGGACTTTCCTTGCCCATGCTTGAACTGAAACTTCATGGGGTCCGGAGTCAATATTGAGGACTCCCAGAGCCACTCCTTCCCGACTGTATACCACAGTGCTGCCATCCCAGGTATGTCCTGTCCCACCGGCAGGACATACCCAGGGATGGTGATGGAGGAGTCTGGGACATTGGCTGAAAGGTATGATTCTGAAGGTATGATTCTGTGAGTATGACTATGTCAGGCTGTTGCTTGTCTAGTCTGTGGGACAGCTTTCCCAATTTTGGCAGAGGTTCCCAGATGTTGGTGAGGAGGACTTTGCAGGGTTGACTGGGCTGGGTGTGCCGTTGTCGTGTCCGTAGCCGGTGCCGAGGTCGATGCCAGGTGATCTGTCTGGTTTCATTCTTATTGTGTTTCATAGCGGTTTGTTACAACTGAGTGACTCGCTAGGCCATTTCAGAGGGCAGTTAAGAGTTAACCACATTGCTGTGGGTCTTGAGTCACATATAGGCCAGACCAGATAAGGACGGCAGATTTCCTTCCCTAAAGGACATTAGTGAAACAGATGGGGTTTTTTAATGACAATCCAGTAGTTTGATGGTTACTAGCTTTTTGTTCCAGATTTATTTAATTAGCTGAATTTAAATTCCCCAACTGCCGTGGTGGGATTTGAACTCATGTCTCTGCATCATTAGTCCAGGCCTCTGGATTACTAGCCCAGTGACATTACCACACCACTACCGCTACTGTCAGCCATTCTCCTACCTTTGGCCACATTTGGCAATCTCTGTCTCTTCATCCGCTGCCTCCGACGTAGTTGCCGGAGGGCGAGGTGGAGTGCCAGTCCAGCCCCCATAAATGAGAGAAAAGAGGACGTAGAAATGTTCAGAGCAATATAAGTGAAGAAACTGTTAGAGCAGCAACAAAGCAAAAATGGAGAAAATGTGAACGCAGCCACATTCACGCTATCTGACAAGCCAGCAATGAATCTGACCTCTCAATGAACCGGTAAGTGATCCCTTTAAATGGTGCCTCGGGAGCGGCAATCCCAGGTATCAACACCTGCTGTTTCTGTCATTCTCAGCGCCAGGCTGTAAGTCAGGGGAAGCGACTGAATTTCGTATCCGGGGCACTAACGGGGCGTTGCACACTCATTGACGTCACGGTCTAAGCGGCACTAGAGGCCAGTCACTAAGTGTTAGCGCCGGCGCTAAATGCTGACTGAATTTCGCGGGTGGCATTGGAATCGCCGCACCCGGGCAATAAGCACTTAGTGCCCCGTTAGCGCCCCGCCCGGGCACTAACAGGAGACGCTAAGGTACCGAACTTCTAGCCCTAGGGCTCTACCAGAGAGAACAGCAGGGGTGGGAGAGGTGAGCAATTTTCAGTCTTACTATGATGAAATTACCAATATTTTGTTTTGGAAAGCTGATCATTAATTTTCCATTATTTTAGCCTGAGCATCATTAATTGAACCTAGCACCTAAGGTAAAAAACATTTAGTTCTGTCTAAATTTGAATAAATTTCAATTATACTTGTTAAAAACAGTCTAATTCTTAATTATTCCTGTTAAAGGCATTCGTTCCAATTCAGCTATGAGAAGCGGGTTTGGAATTTCAGACTTTTGATAAAGCATATTATCAGTTTCATGACAGCATTCTGTCCATCAAAAGATTGTAATCCTCAGAGTTACTGAATTTGTTTCATTTTGTCAAACCAACAGCAATACTGCTGGATCTTGATGGAATAAATTGTTGTCATTGTGAACAAGGTTTCCTTGTAAAAGAATTCTAACTCATAAAGTATTTTAGATAATCAAAAAGTTGACACAACCAATATGTAAATATCAGAGGCAAATTCATTAAATCCATCAGTGCATTGAGTAATTCCATCACTGTACTGGATACACCATCTCCACACTTCAAATCATTTTCTGCACAAGGCCTCACTATGGCTGCAGACAGTTTTGTCGCTCCCACAGATGAACCAGGAGTTAAAAAGTATATCCTCATCATGGTTACAATATTTATTTTTAAAGCAAAAGCTTTCCCCCCACCTCCCGCTCAAATGAGGCATTTTGAATGAATAGACCTTTTTGTGCGAAATTTGCAGGTACCAAGATGCAATTAATGATAATCTATATATATAAACGGATCGTTCTGTCTGTCTGTCTATCTGTCTGTCCTTCTGTCTGTCTGTCCTTCTGTCTGTCTGTCCTCACATGTGCGTCTGTCCGGCTATGCGCTCGAAAGTTATAGAGCGTACCTACGCGTGCGTTACGTCGAAAGAAAGCTAACCTTTCCGAAACGGTCGTAAGCATATTTACGTTTCAGCCGGACAAAAATCGCGCCCGCGGTATCCGAAAAACGTTCAAAATTCCGCTCATTATCATCTCATTATCTGCTCATTAGCGACAGTGACCTCGAGGTCGACCAATCGTACGCCGGGTTCCTGGCGCGTGCGGCCGGGCCCTCCTACGGTCGAGTGACGGGACGATTGACCAATCCTACGCTTCGGTGACCTGACGGTTGACCAATCGGTGCGTGTGTGGGCGGGCCTTATCGTTCTGAACCGAGGTGAGTCGCCGCCATCTTGATTCCAAACTTTTCCTTTCTTTTTCCCGCTTTCTGCATCTTTAAAAAAAAGTTGCTTTTAAAACAAATAGGCCTAGAAATTCAGTTGGTTGCGCCAGCCGATAGCGCCTTAGGAGGAGTAGATGTCGGGCGCTAGGCGGCTAGCGGCCGGGCGCAGCGCGATCTGCGCCTCGCCCCAACTTCACTCAAGATTTAGCGGTGGCGCAAAGTCTTTGCGCGCGCTCAGCTGCGCGCGCAGGTCCTGACGTAATTTCCTCGTGCAACGCCCTTTGTGCGCCCCAAACTGGAAATTCAGTCGCTTCGCCCCATTGTGCGCTTGGCGCCCCTAGCGACTGTTACAGTGGAACGGTGCTCAGTCGATGCGGGGCGCGGGGGGCGCAAATTAAAGGGCACTCCTCCTGCACTATAAAAGGCTGCCATTTCGCAGCACTCCTTCTTGAGAGACGGATCTTTGCAGAGAGACCAAGGTAGAGAGCTTTCTGCTTTGGCTCATCACTCGGACCGGTACTTGTGGCTTCAGGCCACAGCTTTCCACTTGTCTTTGCCTTCATTGACATCCCATTGTTTGCCAGCATATTATGGGGGCTGCAATGGGTGTAAACGCTGGCTTTCTCAATTACATCCAAAGGGCTCACAGACGCCGTGAGAGAGTGGCAGCCCTGGCTAGATGGAGAGGAGGCAACAGGCGTCGGCAAAGGAGGCCTTACCCACCCAGGGTATACCGCCAGCAGTTCTCCTATCTCAACATGTCTGAAGAGCAGTGTGTTCGGAGGCTGCGATTCCGAAGGGAGGTGGTCACAGAGATCTGCCACCTGCTTGGCGGTGATCTGCAGCCACAGCTGAGGTGCAGGACGTCTCTGTCGGTGGCAGTGAAGGTGACGGTGGCTCTCAACTTCTATGCCACCGGCTCCTTCCAATCCGCTGCTGGGGACATTGCCAACATCTCCCAGTTCGCCGTGCATTGCTGCATCCGCCAGGTCACCAATGCCCTTTTCAAAAGGAGACGTCAGTTCATCTCCTTCTCCATGGCCCTTGCCAAGCAGCAACAGCGTGCAATGGGCTTTGCAGCATTCGCGGGCTTCCCCATGGTGCAGGGCGCAATTGACTGCACGCATGTGGCTTTGCGGGCACCTCTGGAGAATGCCGAGGATTACCGCAACCGGAAGGGCTACCATTCGCTGAACGTCCAGCTGGTGTGTGACCACAGGCAGCTCATCCTAGCTGTCAATGCCCGCTTTCCAGGCAGCAGCCACGATGCCTTCATCCTGCGACAGACTTCTGTGGCAGACATGTTCCAGGCCCAGCCTCACCCACGAGGATGGCTTATCGGGGACAAAGGCTATCCTTTGTGTACCTGGCTGATGACCCCGCTCCGTGCGCCCAGCACCCCTGCTGAAGAGGGATACAATGATAGCCATCAAGCGACCAGGAACATCATCGAACAAACAATCGGCATCCTGAAGCAATGGTTCCGCTGTCTGGATCGTTCCGGTGGAGCCCTACAATATTCGCCGGAGTGAGTCTCCCATTTCGTGGTCGTTTGCTGCATGCTGCACAATCTGGTTATCCGCAGGACTCAGCCACTGCCACCAGAGATTGGAGGACCACTTGAGGAGGAGGAGGAGGAGGAGGAGGACCAGCACAGGAGGGAGGCAGAAAGTGCAAGGGCCGCCCGTCGCCGACTTATTGAACGTCGGTTCTAGGCCCCCTCTCAGGGAATGGCTTGTGCCAATGTCAGCAGATGAATGTAGCCGCTCCACAAGCCCTCAGCCGAGCAGCGCAACCAGGACTTAACCAAAAAACCATGCACAGTGCAATTTAACAACAATAATTTATTGAAAACCTCTGCGCTTCCCACATTACATGCTCATGTGGAGAAGCCCCCTCCAAAAACACAAAACTACCAGTCTCGGCCTTACAAAAAGAAAGAAAGACACCAGTCTTGGCCTTACAAAAACACAACAGGCATTTGAGCATACCTTCTACTTTTTGCCCTGCAAGGGCAATGCCTTTCGCATCCTTGCCTGGCCCCTGCCCGCCCTGCAGCTCCTCCTCAATGGGAGCCCAGTGGCTGCAGCAAGGCTGGGGGAAGGCTGCTGAGGGGCAGATGGCGTGATGGCAGATGCCCTTGGGGGTCGGCCTGCACCAGCTCTGGCCTTGGAGTGGCCGGCTGCTGACTGCTCCAACTCTGGCTGGGCGGCAGCAGTCTGTCCAGCGGCTCGTGGCAGCTGCAATGGCGGAGTGGCAGTGTCGGATGCAGGAATGGTGCCAACCTGGCAGATCGCAGGTGCTCGCTGGTCGCCTGATACAGTGGCACTCGCACGGGCCAGCACTGCAGCATGCGCAGCAAACAGCTGAAGGACAGACTGCTGGGCTGCTGCTGCGCGGCGGGTGCCGTGGCGATGCCTGGCTGATCCAGCGAGGGTGGCAGCAGTTAGTGCCCGTGTGGCCCTGGTCTGTGTCCGCATGACAACAGCCAGTGAATGGACGGCACGACTGAGCACTTGGCTCGAAGCCGCCTGTGCTGCCGCGAAGTCCTGCAGACTCCTGGCCTGTGCTGCTCCAAATTGTTGCACACTCCTTGACAAAGACTCAATGGAGTCAGGCATCCTTGCCACTGCAGCCATGAGCTCATTGTGCCTGCGCTCAGCCTGGACGGCCATTTCCTCCAGGAGCCGCACCTCCTCTGCGCTCACCATCGCAGGACTGGAGGCCGCACTCACCCTCTGGGGAGAAGTCCGCCGAGCTTCCCCACCCCTCCCGCGTTGCTGCAGGCCGCTGGGCCCCGGAGCTTCACTCTCCTCCGACCCTTCCCCCCGGCTCCCCTCCAGGGAAGACGTGTCCCCTACATCGCCATGGGCTGGCGCGGCTGAGGGTGGCACTGATGGGCCAGCTTCCTCTTCCTCCTCCTCGTCTTCCGAAGGGCTGACAGTGGCAGCTTGAGGGCCCGCCTCCTCACCTGACGATTCACCATCTGAAAGCAGGAAGGTACAAGAGTAGCTTTAGAGTGAGGACAGGGCGGCAGCGAGGGAGGCATGAGTGCTGCCATTCACCGCATTGGTCGGACAGTGGCAAAGGATGCTGATCTCATGCGCAAGTGGAACGAGAGAGGTCCAAAAGGTGATGCCCTTACCATTGGTGCCCAGAACAGGGTCGGCATCTCCACTGGCGACGGGGCTAATCAGCCGGCCTGCCATAATGCGCTCCACATGCTGGTCGAGGTCGGAGAGCTCTTTGAGGTCAGGACGGCCTCCCCCGGTCTCAGTTCGGTTGCGCCGGTTGTGCGCCACCTTGGCCTGCAAGAGAAAGGACGGCCTCTAAGTACAGTGTGAAGCCCTGATCTTGTCTGCACTGCCTCCCATGGTCGAATAGCTTGTACAGTGTGTAGCCCTGATCTTGTCTGCACTGCCTCCCATGGTCGAATAGCTTGTACAGTGTGTAGCCCTGATCTTGTCTGCAATGCCTCCCATGGTTGAATAGCTTGTACAGTGTGTAGCCCTGATCTTGTCTGCAATGCCTCCCATGGTGGAATAGCTTGTACAGTTTGTAAAGTGCTGAATGTGCAAGTGATTTTCATGCCAGTCCCATAGCTGCTGGATGAGGGCTGGCCATTAGGGCTTTCAGGTCCCTTTGCCCATAAAGTGAGGTGCACATGCAAGGATGAGGAGGACACTGGAAAGGGTACTCACCCTGACAACCCGAGTGAGGTCGTTGAAATTCTTCCGGCATTGCACAGGAGTCCTGGCAACCACGCTGTTGGAAGACACCCTGTTGGAGACCTCCCTCCAGGCTTTCCGGTAGGCACTGGGCAGCGGCCTCTTGCCACCTTCTGGGAACAGAACATGGCGCCTGCGCTCCACTCCGCCAACCAGCAGCCTCAGGTCACCGTCGCTGAAGCGCTGCGCTCTCTCCCTGGCCTTCTCCATAGCCCTGGGCGTTGTGCAGGTGAAGCTGAAGTGGTCAGGCCTAGGTTGAGGGCTGCAGTATGCAGGGCGTGGCAGGCAAACAAATCGACCCTCCCCCTTTAAGAGCTGACCGGCGCCAGAGTGTCTGCCGTCAATCAAGAACTCGCCGCACCGGCGCTGCGCCCGGCCTCGGGGGTATCGCTCAGCACCGCCGGCTTAGCGCCTAAAGATAGTTGTGCATCGCCTGTTTTAGCGCAGCAGCAACCTCTTGGGGCGATGCGACTGAATATCGGCGAAGGGGGCGCGACTTTGCGCCGGGCGCAAACTTCAGCGGCCGCCCGACTTTAGTGCCCCAAAAGTGGCTATACTGAATTTCTAGGCCATATTGTTTTTAAAAAAAGTTAATTACTTTCTAAATCTTTTATCTAATCTCATTAATTTTCCTACCTTTCCCCATTTTTCCAGGTAGGCCTCGAAGCCTCGGCCTCTCCTCCGCACCCACGCCCGAGCTAGGCATCTTCCGGCCCCAGTCAACAAGCAGCCCCCGATCGCCGCCATCTTTGTGAAGGCCGGAGGGGCGGGCCTCAGCCGAGCACCGCTACCGCCGCCATCTTAGTAAAGGCTGGTGCAGCGGTGGCGGCACAGAGCTCCGCGGAGCAGGAGCGCGGCGGCGTCTAACTCACCCCCCCCCGAGTCTGTCTCTCTCTCTCTTCCCCGCGCCTCCTGAATGCGCGGGGGAAGAGGCCCGGGGCACCGTGGCCGCTTTCGGAGACTTCAACTCCGTGACAGGTGAGGAGGGTCTTTGTTCACGTTGGGCGGCGGGCGGTTTCCCCGGGTGCTGATTCCTGCCGGTGTGGGTGTGGGGCCGGAGCCCGGCTCTTACCTTGCCCCGGACAGCGGGCGGACGGCGGGGCCTGGAGTTGCAAATCGGGCACCGGCGCCAAGATGATTTCTATACAGAGCCTGAGCGGCCGGCGAGCTCGCAGACAAAAAATGGCAGAAGAAAAACTGAGAGCGGTAGAGGGGAACAGACGTCAGAGAGACAGAGAAATAGGGAGGGAGGAGAGGGAGAGGGGCAGGGAGGGAGAGAGGAGAGGGGCAAGGAGGGAGAGGGAAGAGAGAGAGGGTGGGGGGAGGGAAGAGAGAGAGGGTGGGGGGAGGGGAGAGAGAGAGGGTGGGGGAGGGGAGAGAGAGAGGGTGGGGGGAGGGGAGCGAGAGAGAGGGTGGGGGGAGGGGAGCGAGAGAGAGGGTGGGGGAGGGGAGAGAGAGAGGGTGGGGGGAGGGGAGAGAGAGAGTGGGGGGAGGGGAGCAAGAGAGGGTGGGGGGAGGGGAGCGAGAGAGGGTGGGGGAGGAGGGAGGGAGAGAGGGGGGTGGGGGGAGGTGGGAGGGAGAGAGGGTGGGGGGAGGAGGGAGGGAGAGAGGGTGGGGGGGAGGAGGGAGGGAGAGAGGGTGGGGGGAGGAGGGAGGGAGAGAGGGTGGGGGGAGGAGGGAGGGAGAGGGGGAGGGAGAGAGAGTAAAGCAGGGAGAGAGAGACAGGGGGACGGAGAGAGAGGGTGAGGGAGGGAGAGACGGGGGAGGGAGAGAGAGGGTGTGGGAGGGAAAGAGTGAGGGGGTGGGACAGGGAGGGAAAGAGTGAGGGGGTGGGACAGGGAGGGAGAGCTTACCTTCTTCCTTCCTTCGCAGGGGTCCATCGGGCCACCTTCCCCCCCCGTCGCTCTCTCTCTTCCCCCCCAGTCGCTCTCTCTCTTCCCCCCAGTCGCTCTCTCTCTTCCCCCCAGTCGAGCTCTCTCTTCCCCCCCAGTCGCGCGCTCTCTCTCTTTCTCTCTTCCAACAACAACATGCCCTCGAAAAAGCCTCGGCACTGCCGGGCACTCCAGCTAGTACTTTTATAAACTAGAAACAAGTTGATGGCAGATACACTGCAGTTGTGCAGCGGCTGAAAGCTCTTTATTCAAACACTTATTTTTTAAAAGACTTCAGAGCAAAATGATAATGTTCAGAAAGCTTAGAGAATCATCCTAACATTCTCAGTATGTTATTTTATTTTTGCTGTGTATTTACATAAGTTTAGCAGCCATGCAGACTTCGCCTCAATGTCCTTGGCAGTGTTATATTTTGTTAGGTGTCTGTTATAAATCTCATCATTCATCAAGAAACTACTCATGAAATAACGCTGGACGGCCAGCTGGTGGCGCCATCCAAGGAGTATAAATACTCGGGCGTCGGCCCCAGCTTGCCAGGGACATTTTGTAAGACATTTAGCTTTACCTTTAGCAACTTCCTTGAGGAATGTGGTGAGAATGTTCCTTACAAGTTACGAATGCTTGCTAATTATGTATCCCCTCGTGTTTGATTATATCGAAGACTGTGTAGACTATGACGCCGCTATCCAAATACTACAGCAGCTATATGTCAAGTCCCCAAATGAAAATTTGGCTCGGCATCTACTGGCCACAACTCGACAACAACCCGAGGAATCACTTGATGAATTCCTTCAGAAACTTCGCAGGCTCAGCAAGGATTGTAATCTTAAAGCTGTTACAGCTGAGCAGTACCAGGAGGAGTTAATTCGTGATTCCTTTATTAATGGGATTGCGTCTCCCTTCATACGTCAGCGTCTGTTGGAGAATAAAACCCTCAAGTTACAGGCTGCCTATGACCAGGCATGTTCTCTGGACTTAGCAAAGAGGAAGGCAGACACCTATCTTTCACCACATGCACGGGCTGCTGCTATCACTTTTAGTGACTCTTTCGATAGGCCTCGGGCGGAAGCCCTCACGGATGGCTCCTCCAACCCGGCTGATGACAACCCTACCCTAGAAACCTACACTGATGATGACCCCGCGCCAGCGGCATCTTGGCAATCTGGAAGGAAGTGTTTCTTCTGTGGAGGTGCGTTCCATTATAAGAAATGTTGTCCTGCTCATAACGCAACCTGCAATCATTGCAGCAAGAAAGGTCACTTTTCTAAGGTATGCCAGTCAAGAGCCGCTGTTCGTAAGAAAGGCCACTTTTCTAAGGTATACCGGTCGAAAGCTCCTGTTAGTTTTGCAGCTACTATCTATAAAACTGCTTCTCCCCCAAGAGCCACTACAAAGGTTATAGCTGCAATCTATAAAACTGCTCCTCCCCCAAGAACCACTACTAAGGATACAGCTGTCAAGGGTAAAACTGCCCCTCCTCCCATCACAGCTGTTTTCCCCCAAAGTCTGTCCCATGCAGCCATGAAGGTTTCGGTAAATGGACACATTTTGAGTGCACTAATCGACTCATGCAGCTCTGACAGCTTCATTAGTGAGCGGGCTGTCAGTAAGTTAAAACTGCGTATTTACCCCTCAGACAGGGAAATTGCAATGGCTCTGATAACACTGACCACCAATTCTTCCGGCTTTTGTCTTGTTGACCTTATTCTCAATGGCCGCACTTATTTCTCCACCCGGCTCGGGGTGCTCAAGAACCTATGCAGTGATGTGCTCCTGGGACAGGATTTCCAGAAACAACACAAAAGACTCACTTTCGCGTTTGGAGGGTCAAAGCCGGAGCTTACTATTTCCAAAGTAACATTTTGTGTGCTTTCGGTGGCTTCGCTCGACGAGCCCTCCTTGTTTGCCAATGTTCCCCCCAATGTAAGCCCATAGTCACTAAATCACGACGTTTCAGCCAAGATGATCGATCCTTTATCGAGACAGAAATCTCTCGCCTTCTAGCTGATGGTATCATTGAGCCATGTTCATCTTCCTGGCGGGCTCAAGGCGTCGTTGTTAAAAATCCTCTGAAGCAACACAAGAAACGTCTTTGCATCGATTACTCACAAACTATTAACCAGTATACCGACCTGGATGCCTACCCACTACCATGCATCGATGACATGGTCAATAACCTTGCCCACTACAAGGTATTTTCAACTTTTGATTTAAAGAGCGCATATCATCAAGTGCCGTTAAAGGACTCTGACAAGAAGTATACGGCCTTTGAGGCCAATGGTCGGCTTTACCAGTATTGTCGCCTTCCATTTGGGGTCACCAATGGGGTGGCCGTCTTTCAACGGGCAATGGATAGCCTAGTCAAACAAGAGAACTTAACGGTCACTTTTGCATATCTGGATAATATCACCATTGTTGGTCATGACCAGAAGGAGCATGATGCCAATCTCCAGAAATTTTATGACATTCTCCGTCGTCGCAACTTAACCTTAAATGAGTCCAAATCTGTGAAATCAGTACCATCAGTCAACATCCTTGGCTACTGGGTGGGCAATGGTGTCATCAAACCAGATCCGGAGCGACTTCGTCCGCTTCAGGAGCTCCCTCCCCCTATGAGTCTTGGCTCTCTTCGTCGGGCCCTCGGCATGTTCGCCTATTATGCGAAATGGATACCCCACTTCTCCGACAAGATCCAGCCCCTGCTTCACGCGAAGTCATTTCCATTAGAGGCAACGGCTATTTCAGCTTTCAACCTCCTCAAGCGACAACTGGAAAAAGCCATGCTTCTTTCCATTGATGAAAATCTTCCTTTCGCGGTCGAGTGCGATGCATCGGATGTGGCGATCTCTGCTACCTTGAATCAAGGTGGTCGACCCGTTGCATTTCTGTCCAGAACTTTGCAGGGTAGCGAGCTCCATTATCCTCCTGTCGAGAAGGAGGCTATGGCCATCATCGAAGCGGTACGTAAATGGAGTCATTTTCTCGCTCGTCACCATTTCACACTTATAACTGACCAGCGCTCCGTGGCCTTTATGCTGGATAACCGGAAACGCACTAAGATCAAGAATAACAAAATACAACTCTGGAGGATGGAATTGGCCGCCTTTGGACAAACCATACATTATCGACCCGGCAAAGAGAATGTGGCCCTGGATACCCTCACGCGGGCATTCTGCTCTTCTATGTCAACTTCGACTCTGGCGGATCTTCATACTGACTTATGCCATCCTGGCATTACCTGTATGTTGCACTTTGTGCGATCTAAAAATCTCCCATTTTCTACAGAAGATGTGAAAAGAACGTGCACCTCCTGTAGAATTTGTGCGGAATTATAACCGCAATTCTTCCGTCCATCGGATGGCTCGCTCATACACGCTATGCAGCCTATGCAGCGACTCAGCATTGACTTTAAAGGGCCATTGCCCTCCTCAACGTGAAACATCTACTTACTGACTATGGTGGACGAATATTCACGCTTTCCCTTTGCTTTCCCCTGTCCCAATATGCTTACTTCCACAGTGATCAAATGCCTTGATCAAGTCTTTTCCCTTTGCGGTACGGCCAATTTCATCCACTCTGATCGGGGTCCCTCCTTCATGTCAAGCAAACTCAAAAGTTATCTCCCCCAATGGGGAATTGCCACAAGTAAAACGACACCGTACCATCCTATCGGTAACGGACAGGTTGAGAGATACAATGCTATCATTTGGAACGCTGTTCATCTTGCGCTGAGGCCACGCAACCTACCAGACCAGCAATGGGAAACTATGCTCCCTGACGTGTTGCATTCCATCAAGTCTCTCCTTTCTACGTCTACCAATGTCACACCTCACGAGCGATTCTTCAGCTTCCAGCGTCGCTCCACCCATGGGACGTCTCTACCGTCATGGTTGGCAGTTCCCGGTCCCGTGCTGCTCCGAAGATTCGTCCGATCATCTAAAACCGATCCTCTCGTCGACGAGGTAGAACTCACTGACGTCAACCCCATGTACGCGCACGTGCAGTACCCTGATGGCCGGGAGTCCACTGTTTCACTCCGGGACCTGGCTCCCTGTCCAGCTGGTTCCACGGACTCAACCGATAGAGGGACCCACGGGGATGATGCCGACACTCTGCGCTCCCCCGAAGATGATGCCCTACCTGGGGCATCGAGAGATCTGCCAGCTACCCCACCAGATCCACTCGGGGAGCCGAGCGCTCCCCATGGGGTGGCCACCCGAGGCCAGGACGCTGGTCAATCCACGGCTATCCAACAGGATGAAACCAGTTCTGCGCCTGTGGGGACCCGCACCCGGAGTCACGATCTCCCCAGCCTCCCTCGGGTCGATCAGAGCCACACGGGCCCTGTCGATCCACCGGTACGGATCAAGCGGCCCAGGGACCAAGACACCGTCCGGGGAGACGTGTCTTCTAGCCATAAACAAAAATCTAAAAGACTGCGGCTCTTCGTGGTCTGCCTGATCCGCTAAGAGGAAGTCGTCGGACTTCCAAATCTTTTAGGCAGGAAGGATGTTATAAATCTCATCATTCATCAAGAACCTACTCGTGAAATAACGCTGGACAGCCAGCTGGTGGCGCCGTCCAAGGAGTATAAATACTCGGGCGTGACCCCAGCTTTCCAGGGACATTTTGTAACACAAGGAACTAGTGAAGTACAACTAGACCTCCATGTTCTGAAACAAGTTGATTAAAGCCTTGCTTTATGCTCAAACCAAGTGCGTAGTGAGTTTTATTACGTCAGTGTCAAACTGCTGAATAAGTGTTTTCCAAGAATAGATTATGGAAGAGTTCTTAGTTACATAATTTGTCCCCACTTATTGATGTAATTCAAGCCCACATGAATGCAGAACAGATATTCTGTCATTGGATTTCACAAGCACATTTAGTAAATGCCGTATCATATCTAAATAGCATAGTAATAATATAATTCTGAAGCGATAAGGGATTAAGGGATATCAGGAGAAAGTGGTTTGATGCAATTCAGATCCAATTGAAAAAAATCTACTTTTTGGCCCCAACACTTGTTCCTAAAAATTCCCATGTAATTTAGAACCAGAACATTGTTGGAGCATCAACTTAGGGCTGATTCTGTGCTCCCAGCATGGAGTGGCACTTGCAGGAAATCATGGATGCACAGCTGCATGTTGGGGATACCCTGCAATACATTCTCTGTGAGCGCAGAATCGGCCTTCTGTCTCCCCCCAAATCCAATATTGGACTCCGGAAAGTTGAACAAAGGGAGTAGGGCACAACTTTGGCATGAAATAGGTTGTGGCTAGCCACTGTAAAATGATTTTAAACCTATCCATTTTTCTGCTATGTTCATCAGAGTATTTATGTGTCAATTTGGTCAGAAACCTCATTAGTAGTCAGCCAGTGGGCTGAAAACAGGTGCCCTGGGGCAGCCTGCTGCAATATCAGGTGGCCCAGCAGCACTCCGAGCCGGGTGAAGGTAAATCCATGGGGGAGCCTGTTCTCGGAAGGCAGGGAAACTCACAGCGGCAGCAGGCAAGGCTGTGTTGTGGAGCTCGGAGGAGCTCTCATGCTCCTCCCAACCCCCCCAAAATACTGTAAATCAAAGCTGTGGACTTTTCTTTGGCTGGACCCACAGCTAATGCTGGGCTGAGGTTGCACCGCACACACTCAGCCCACTACTGTCCTAAAATACCATCCTATATACATCATAGCTGGTCCTGTGTAGGACCCTTGTTAAAAGGAAGATTGGAAATTAGGGGAGTAAAGAGTAGCACTTGGTACACCTAGTTGTCTACGACATCTTCTAGAACCTTTATGTAACTGTTAGAAGTGATTGACACCAAAAGAGCTAACACATGTCACCCAGATTGGTCATTTGCATAGAAGGAGTTTTTCTTTGCTTGTGAGGTATTTAAGGGAGTATTTGCCACATCTCCCAGCAGATTCTCTTTCATTTTGTTAGATGCAGTTTCTTTTTATAGTTACTAGAATTGTAGAAGATTATCTTTCTTTTCTTCTGCAGTAATCTTTACCTAGCAGATGTAGAAGGCTAACTCAAGTTAAAAGTATATTCAGGACAGAGTAAGTTATATGTCAAATTGTACGGCTACTCTAGCCAGTTACAGGCCAAGATTGTAGGCAGTATAGATGAAAGCATAAAAATACAAAGAGATATCGACAGATTAAGTGAATGGGCAAAACTGCGGCTAATGGATTTCAATGCAGACAAATGTGAGGTCATCCACTTTGGACCTAAAAAGGATAGAACAGGGTACTTTCTAATTGGTGAAAAGCTAAAAACAGTAGCAGTCCAAAGAGTCTTGGAGATCCAGGTACCGTACACAGATCATTAAAATGTCATGAACAGGTACAGAAAATAATGAAAAAGGCTAATGGAATGCTGGCCTTTATATCTAGAGGACTAGAGTACAAGGGGGTAGAAGTTATGCTGCAGCTATACAAAACCCTGGTTAGACCACACCTGGAGTACTGAGAGCAGTTCTGGGCACCACACCTTAGGAAGGATATATTGGCCTTGGAGGGAGTGCAACGTAGGTTTACCAGAATGATACCTGGACTTCAAGGGTTAAGTTACAAGGAGAGATTACACAAACTAGGGTTGTATTCCCTAGAATTTAGAAGGTTAAGGGGTGATCTGATTGAAGTTTTTAAGATATTAAGGCAACAGGTAGGGTAGGTAGAGAGAAACTATTTCCGCTGGTTGGGGAGTCTAGGGTGGTAGAAGTTTAAAACTCCCTTCACAAATGGCAATTGATGCTGGAGCAATTGTTAATTTTAAATCGGAGATTGGTAGCTTTTTGTTAACTAAAGGTATTAGGGGATATGGGCCAAAGTTAGGTTGTAGATCAACCCTGATCTCATTGAATGGCGGAGCAGGCTCAAGGAGCTCAATAGCCTACTCCTGCTCCTATGTTTCTAAGATAAGTGTGCCACTTAATTGTACAAGTTATCTGAGAGCCAGGAATGTGAGCGTTAAACCAGCTAGCTTCAGTCACTCGTGCATAAGGTAGATTCAGTCGGAAAAGAAGATCTGAGTGGAACAGATAACACCATCACCGAAGGGGCTCACCAATTTGACATCCCGGAAGCTAACATCTGCATCCCATGGAAAGAAAACAATTACCCCATTCACGCTGCTCGTACGAACCTGATCTTATAAGCTCTGGAAACATTGCTGGCCAGCAGCACATAGACTCTGATCTATCCATAAGAGCGGCTATCTGTGGTAAACCACTTTTGTCGTTCACTATCGTTACACTATAGTTATCACTGTTATATCGTTACTCTATGGTTATCACTGTTCACACTGTTGTATCACTATACGAGGTCGCCTCTTGTCACGCTGTTATACCTGGGCTGACCACTGCTGACTCCGCCCATGGCTCCACCTACCTGCCCAGGTATAAAGGTGGTCGACTGGCTGGTATTCCTCCTTGTTGGATCCGATCACCCACGAGGGTGGGCTCTGTTATTTAGCCAATAAAAACCTATAGTTACTTTCTTAACTCGTCGCTTTTCATTGGATGAATTGATAGGTATATCAATTTTATTGGCTAAATTTTAAAATGTCGACACTTGAGCAGTCAAACGACCAGTCAAACGACCAGCCAAGCGACCAGCCAGACGCCCAGCTACAACAGCCACAGCAGCCAGCCTGGCTGCGAGCCCTCCGACCACCGTACCTGGATCTAAACCCACAGGCAGCAAACTCAGCCCTCGACTTCGAACACTGGCTGAGCTGTTTTGAATCCTACCTGGGAGAATCCGGCGTGCCTCAGAAATCCACGCTAAGAGTTCTGACCGCCCAAGTGAGCCCTAAAGTATTCGCACTCATCCGGGACCTTAAAACATACGAAGCTGCCATCAACCTGCTGAAACAACAGTACCGGAGCCCGGTAAACTCCATGTATGCCAGACACCTCCTAAGATCCCGCCCGCAACAGCCAGGAGAGTCGGTAGATGAATTTTTACGGGCGCTACAAGCACTCGGCAGGGACTGTGACTTTAAAGCGGTATCAGCGGCAGAAAATACTGAAGATAACGTCCGCGATGCCTTCGTGAAAGGCCTGCGGTCCGACTACGCACGGCAAAGACTTCTTGAAGCAAAGGACCTTGACCTGAACACAGCTGCAGCCCTCGCTCGCTCCCTAGAAGTGGCCCATCGGGACCTCGAGGCGTACTCCAGGTACAGTAATTTGCGACCCTGGGACTCGGGACCGACCCCGACCGCGATACCCCTCGCAGCGCCGTCCCTGGGACCTACCTCTGCGTCGGCGTCCCGGACCCGATCGGGACCGCCACCCCCGGTACCGGCTGCGACTTCGGACCCCCGCGATCGGGCCGCCGGCTGCTTCTTCTGCGGCCAGGCGAAACATCCTAGGGCGCGCTGCCCAGCGAGAAACGCAACGTGCTCAAGCTGCCTGAAGAAAGGCCACTTTGCTAAGGCCTGCAGAGGCCAACAGAGATCAACAGAGGCCAGCAGTGCCTCATGCGAGTTGTGGGGGCGGCCATCTTCCATCAAGGCCACAGATGCCAGCATCCCCACGTGTGAGTCATGGGGGTGGCCATCTTTGATCCAGGCAACCGACACCAGCAGTGCCTCATGTGAGTTGTGGGGGCAGCCATCTTCTCTGCCATTTTGTCCAACCTCGTGGGCGCCGCCATTTTACCCTCCACGCTCGACTGCCACCTCGCCTCCGGACTCGACCACCGCCTCACCCGCAGACTACGGCAGCTCGCTGAGCCACACACTAGCCTCCGTCACACTGGACCAAGCCCGCCCGCACCACCTGTCCAAGTCCATGATGGACATCAAAGTAAACGGCCGCGCCACGACCTGCCTGTTCGACAGCGGAAGCACGGAGAGTTTCATCCACCCAGACACGGTGAGCCACTACTCCCTCACTGTCCGGCCAACGCGCAACCGGATCTCGATGGCATCGAGGTCCCACGCCACAGACATCAGCGGCTACTGTGTTGTGACCCTGTTGGTTAAGGGCACGGAGTATAAAAATTTTAAACTCCTCGTCCTCCCCCAGCTCTGCGCTGCCGTCCTACTAGGGCTGGACATCCAATCCCACCTCCAAAGCATCAATCTAGCATACGGCGGACCCCTCCCCCCACTCACAGTCGACAACCAGCAGCCTTTAAACCGCCCACCGCGTAACACCTGCGGCCTATCCACCCTCAAGGTCCCGCCACCTTCCCTGTTCGCTAACCTCACCCCCGACTGCAAACCCGTCGCTACCAAGAGCAGGCGGTACAGCGCCGGGGACAGAGCCTTCATTAGCTCTGAGGTGCAGCGTCTCCTGAAGGAGGGCATCATCGAGGGGAGCAACAGCCCCTGGCGTGCCCAGGTCGTGGTCATTAAGACCGGCAATAAAAACCGCCTGGTCATCGACTACAGCCAGACCATAAACCGGTACACCCAGCTGGACGCATACCCCCTTCCCCGCATATCTGATATGGTCAATCAGATTGCACAATACCGAGTATTCTCTACCATCGACCTTAAGTCGGCCTACCACCAACTCCCTATCCGCCCTGAGGACCGCCAGTATACCGCCTTCGAGGCGAATGGCCGCCTCTACCACTTCTTTAGGGTTCCCTTCGGCGTCACCAACGGGGTTTCGGTCTTCCAAAGGGAGGTGGACCAGATGGTTGACCAGAACGGGCTGCACGCCACGTTCCCCTATCTAGATAACGTCACCATCTGCGGCCGCGACCGGCAGGACCATGATGTTAATCTGGAGAGATTCCTCCGTACGGCCCAACGGCTGAACCTCACCTACAATAAGGAGAAATGTGTGTTTAACACCTCATGCCTTGCCATCCTCGGCTGCGTAGTAGAGGACGGACTCATCGGCCCCGACCCCGAAAGAATGCGCCCCCTCATGGAGTTACCCCTCCCCCACTGCCCAAAGGCGCTGAAGAGAACCCTGGGGCTCTTCGCCTACTATGCCCAATGGGTGCCCAATTATGCGGACAAAGCCAGACCCCTCATGAAGTCCCCATCGTTCCCCCTTACGGAGGAAGCGTGCGCTGCCTTCTCCCTCATTAAGGGAGACATTGCTAAGGCCACAATGCACGCGGTGGATGAGTCCATCCCCTTCCAAGGGAGAGCGATGCATCCGACTTCGCCCTAGCCGCTACCCTTAACCAGGAGGAGAGACCGGTGGCCTTCTTCTCAAGGACCCTACAGGGCCCTGAGATCCGACATTCGTCGGTCGAGAAGGAGCCCCAGGCGATTGTGGAGGCTGTACGACGCTGGAGGCACTACCTGGCAGGCAAACGATTTACCCTCCTCACCGACCAGCGTTCGGTCGCTTTTATGTTTAATAACAAGCTGAGGGGTAAAATCAAGAACGACAAGATCTTGAGGTGGAGAATCGAACTCTCCACCTATGATTATGATATCTTGTACCGGCCAGGTAAGCTGAACGAACCCCCTGATGCTCTATCACGAATTACATGCGCCAACGCGCAAATTGATAGACTTCAGACCCTCCACAACGACCTCTGCCACCCCGGAGTCACCAGACTTTACCACTTCATTAAGGCCCGCAACCTGCCCTACTCCATCGAGGAGGTCAGGACCATGACCAGGAACTGCCAGACCTGTGCCGAGTGCAAACCGCATTTCTTTAGGCCGGACAGAGCAAGCCTGATCAAGGCCACCCGCCCCTTCGAGCGCTTGAGCATCGATTTTAAGGGGCCCCTCCCATCCTCTGACCGTAATGTGTACTTCCTCAACATTGTTGATGAGTACTCCCGTTTCCCCTTCGCCTTCCCCTGCCCAGACATGACCAGTACCACGGTCATTAAATGCCTGAACGACCTCTTCGCCTTGTTCGGGTTCCCAAACTATATACATAGTGACCGGGGCTCCTCCTTCATGAGCGAGGAACTCCGCCAGTTCCTACTAGCAAGAGGTATTGCTGCAAGCAGGACCACCAGCTACAACCCTCGAGGGAACGGCCAGGTGGAAAGAGAGAACGCGACTGTATGGAAGGCCGTCCTCTTAGCCTTAAAGTCTAAGGGCCTCCCAACCTCCCGCTGGCAGGAAGTCCTCCCGGCAGCGCTGCATTCCATCCGGTCACTACTTTGCACTGCCATTAACGCCACCCCCCATGAACGAATGTTTGTTTTCCCCAGGAAGTCGACTACGGGAACCACACTACCAACCTGGCTGACCTCTCCGGGGCCCGTCCTGCTGCGAAAGCACGTGAGGGCCCATAAAACGGACCCCCTGGTTGAGAGGGTGAACCTCCTGCACGCCAACCCTCAGTACGCCTATGTGGCATACCCAGACGGGCGGGAGGACACAGTCTCCTTGCGAGACCTCGCACCCTCGGGCATTCCGGAGACACCACCTTCACGCCCCCCCATCCCCCCCCCGATTCCAGCTCAGGTAGACAGCATGCCGGAACCCCACGAGCCCTCGCCGACCACGCAGACACCAGCATCACCACCGGAGAATGCAACACCGCCGCTGCGACGATCGGAAAGGCTTACGAGGCCCCCGGACAGACTGACATACCAGAACTGGTAGTACACATCACCCCGCCAGACTCAAATCTAAACAAGGGGTGAATGTGGTAAACAACTTTTGTCGTTCACTATCGTTACACTATAGTTATCACTGTTATATCGTTACTCTATGGTTATCACTGTTCACACTGTTGTATCACTATACGAGGTCGCCTCTTGTCACGCTGTTATACCTGGGCTGACCACTGCTGACTCCGCCCATGGCTCCACCTACCTGCCCAGGTATAAAGGTGGTCGACTGGCTGGTATTCCTCCTTGTTGGATCCGATCACCCACGAGGGTGGGCTCTGTTATTTAGCCAATAAAAACCTATAGTTACTTTCTTAACTCGTCGCTTTTCATTGGATGAATTGATAGGTATATCACTATCCAATGCTGTTAACTTGTTAGCTATCTAAGGAGTTTCCTCCTGGAGTAATTTCACCATTTGCAGTAGTCTCAGACACTGATCTCAACAATTATTTGATAATCAGCAATCCAGTTAATGCTGACTTACAGTGATAAACTGAATTGCCTTTACAACCTGTTATGCATTTTGTTAAGTAACTGTCTACTCATTCTTTGTTTTTCAAACTGCTAGATAACTCTGTCTATTACTATTTATATCTAATTGTCTGTATACTCAATGTTTGAATTTACATAGTGATAATTATGATTTTGCAGTCAATAAGTAGTTGCAAATGGACAACTTGTTTTCTGACTTCTTCTTTGATGTTTTGGCAAGAAAGAATCATTTCATTCACTCAGTAACTTGTGGGTATCCTAATTGAGGGTGGTAAGGTAAACTCAAATTCAATCCAAACTGGGTGATGTAAGGCAGTTCGGCGAACTAACTGAGGCATCATTCAGTCCTGGGCCTCAGCTGGGCAGTAAACCCAGACAATTCCTTAGTGAGGAGTCGCGGTGAGGGGTTTAGGAACTGCCTCTGGCATCTAGTAGTACGATCGACCATGGTGAGGATGTGTGTGAACCCCTGCGACGGTGGAAGCGGCCCGACGAGGTCCACATTGACATGGTCGAATCGACGTTCTGGTACTGCGAACATGGCCAATGGGGCCTTAACGTGACGTTGCACCTTAGACGTTTGACAGACGATGCAGGTGCTGGCCCAGTCGCGGATATCCTTACGCATTCCTCTCCAGACGAACTTAGCCGACATTAATTTTTGAGATGCCTTCACGCCAGGATGCGAAAGCCCATGTATGGCGTCAAAAACTTTGTGGCGCCAGGCGACTGGAACGATCGGGCGGGGATCTCCCATGGAGACATCGCAGAGTAACGAGGTGCCTGCAGCGTGGAATTGCACATCGGTCGGTTGGAGGCTAGAGGTGTCGGTGCGATACGCCTGTGTTTCAGGGTCGGATGCCTGATTGGTAGCCATGAGGGCATAATCGATGCCCAGCTGGACCGCCCGTACGGTCGCGCGAGAAAGGCAATCAGCTACCAAGTTGTCCTTGCCAGCTACGTGTTGGACGTCTGTCATGAATTCTGAAATGAAAGTTAGCTGTCGCTGCTGTCGAGCCGACCACGGTTCGGCGGTCTTGGCCATGGCGAAGGTCAGTGGTTTGTGATCTACAAACGCAGTGAAGGGATGTCCTTCTAACAAAAAACGGAAATGGCGGATAGCCAGGAACAGCGCCAGCAACTCCCGGTCGAAAGTGCTGTATTTGCGTTCGTTGCGCCGGAGTTGGTGACTGAAAAATGCCAGTGGTTGCCACGTCCCATTGACCCACTGTTCCTGCACAGCGCCTATGGCATAGTCGGAAGCATTGGTGGTAAGGCCGATGGTGGCACCTGGCAGAGGGTGCGCCAACATAGTTGCATTGGCTAGAGCGGTTTTTGTGTTGTCGAAAGCGTTGTCCATTTCGAACGTCCAGGCTATTGTATCCTTTCCGGCCTTGCCTTTGAGGGCCTCGTAGAGGGGCTGCATGAGTCGTGCTGCCTTGGGCACAAAGCGATGGTAGAAATTCACCATGCCCAGGAATTCTTGAAGAGCCTTGGTGGACTGCGGCCCTGGGAATGCCGTAATTGCTTCGCCCTTTGACTGCAGCGGAATTGCGCCCTCCGAATTAATGCGGTGGCCCAAGAAGTCAATCTGTTGTAGGCCAAACTGACATTGGCCGGGTTGATTATGAGGCCATGTTGGCTGAGGCGCCAAAAGAGGGTGCAGAGATGGCAGACATGTTCCTCTTTGGTAGAGCTGGCTATCAGGATGTCGTCAAGGTAGACAAATAAAAAGGGAAGATCCCGCAGGACCGAGTCCATTAGTCGTTGAAAAGCCTGTGCGGTGTTCTTGAGCCCAAATGGCATCCGTAGAAACTCGAACAGTCCAAAGGGAGTGATGACAGCCGTTTTCTGGACATCCTGTGGGTGTACGGGAACTTGGTGGTAGCCACGGACGAGGTCGACCTTGGAGAAGATTGAGTTTCCCGCCAAATGGGCGGAGAAATCCTGTATATGCGGGATCGGGTACCGATCGGGAGTAGTGGCGTCATTAAGGCGTCGGTAGTCCCCACATGGCCGCCATCCACCGCCGGGCTTCGGGACGATGTGGAGAGGCAAGGACCAGGGACTATTCGACCGGTGAATAATCCCCAGCCGTTCCATCGTAGCAAACTCTGCCTTCGCAGCTGCGAGCTTGCCAGGTTCCAGGCGCCGAGCTCGCGCATAAACCGGAGAGCCAGTCATAGTAATGTGGTGTTTGACACCATGCTTAGTGGCCGAGGAGGAGAAAGTGGGCTTGGTCAGCTCCGGGAAGTCACCTAATAGGTGAGTGAACTCGTCCGGCGAGGACAATGCGCAGGAGACAGTGTGCGACGTTGCGGAACTGCGGAAGCAAGGGATGGAGTGGAAGGTGGCCGCGTTGATCAATCGACGATTTCTTACATCCACCAAGAAGCTGTTGGCACATAAGAAATTTGCGCCGAGGATGGCTTGCGAAACCTTGGCTGTATTAAATTCCCACTGAAACCGTTGCCCGCCGAAGCACACCTGGACCCGCCGTTTGCCAAAGGTACGAATGGCCCCGCCATTAGCTGCCTCGAGGGAGGCCATGTCTCCCAGACTGAATATCGAGTGCTGAGGCAGGAAGGATGCTATACTGCACCCCGGTGTCGCATAAAAAGTGCCGGCCTGAGAGGGAGTCTGTAATGTAGAGGAGCTTCCCGGAATTTCCAATCACCATCGCGGCCGCGGAACGTCCCTCAGACTCGGTCCTCCTTTTCTGGAGTTGCTGCTGGTGTTGATGTTGGGTTTTTTTTAGGCGCGAAACTGCAGGGAGGGCGGCAGCCTCTGGCTTTTGCGCCGAAATGGGCGTGGTAAAAGCACAAGCCGGGGGATGGAGGCGTCGGGGCAGCATTCGCGAGGGAGGGGTGCCTCATGGCGGCGCAGGATTGCTGCATGACCGCATAAATCATATCTGCTTCTGCAGCAAGTGCTGCGCAATCTGTGGCTTCCGATCTGGCGAGGGCAGCCTGAACCTGCTCGGGTAGTTGACTCAGGAATAACTCCCGAAAGAGGAAACATTGTGGTTCTGAGCCAAGGAGCGTGAGCATCTGGCTCATTAACTCAGATGGCTTGGAATCGCCAAGCCCGGGCAAAGCGAGTAGCCGGCGGGCACGCTCCGCCTTTGTGAGCCCGAAGACCTGTATTAACCGCGCTTTAAGAGTATTATACTTGCTGTCAACCGGGGGGTTTCTGAGCAGGCTGATGATCCGTGAGGCCGTGGAGCTGTCGAGTGCGGAGACCACGTAAAGGTAACGGGTCTGATCCGCAACGATGTTTCGGAGATCGAATTGTACTTCTGCTTGGACGAACCAGGAGGCCGCCTGTTGTTCCCAAAACTGTGGGAGCTTCAAAGCCACGGAGTTCGCTTCCATGTTTCGTCGCGCTTCGCTTCTTCCGCGAAAATTGTTCACGAAAATTCGGGGTCACCACTGTAGGAATGGCTGGATTCCTAACTAAAGGACTGAGGTCGAGTCAGTCTATCAAACAAATGATGTTTAATACTAATCAACAGAGTTTAAAACGAAAACACAGGAGAACTACATTACAGGTCTGTACTCTTTGCTGGCTCCATGAGGACTGGCTAGGGTGGCTCCCCAGCCTGACGTCATGACGTCATCACGTTTTCCCGCCGCTGGAGGATCACATGATCAACATGATGACGTCATCGCATTTGGTCTCATTCTTAAAGGGACCGCGCTATGTACATGCAATGATATGAACAAAGATACAGATTCATTCTGTAGCTAATAATTTGTTAAAGATAATTATGTACATTAGATCAGAGTACCCCTGGTGGCTCCGCCACAATACAATCAAAATGCTGACAATCTCTGTAAATTCACTCTGTATATAAACAGGGAATGTTGGGGTCACTATACTTGTACAACACATAGGTCTGATTCCACAAAGCGCATGAATGACTCCCAAACATATACTAATTTACATTTCCTGGGATTTTTCTCAAAGTTGCTACCGCTGTAACTTCACTGGAAAAGTGCAATAGAAACCTGGTTACTGCCCGTACACAGGGTTTTAGTTGCACTTCCGTCGAGGCTATGGCAACAGAGCTGAAGCAGCTCTGAGGAAATTGCTGACCTATGTAGTTGGTTCCATTCTTGGTGTAAATGAATACTGATAGCTAAGGGGTGTCCTCTAAACCTCTATGTTGCTTCCTGCTAATTATTCCTGACATTCTACCAAACTTTAGACATTATGAAAACCATTACATGCTCTCCAGCAACATCATAACACAATCCTTTGGAGTTCAAGTAGTTTATATATTATAATCAGGGATGGTGTTTGCCTTACGGGGGCCTTGTTAAAAGTTTGGTTTGGAGCCCCCTACATTTTATTAGACAAACGTATCACTGGTCCGCTCGGGCATCTGACTGGCACGAGTTGCTTGGTCCCAACAGCGCCCCTGACTATAATGAGCTGTGTATTACAGTGTCTGTTATGTCTGATTACATTGCTGTGAAGCGCCTTCAGACATTTTACTACATTAAAGACGCTATATGAATGCAAGTTGTTGTTGAATTTGCCAATACATAGCAGAAGTTGTAATACAGACGAGGTTAAGGGCCAAGTTCTAGTAACCAGAGATTATGCAAAACTGAAAACCTCAAGGAAGACATACTGCTTTTTATTTCTAAAAATGTTCCACTAGAGACAAATATCTATAAACCATTACAAGTCAGTGCACTAACAATGGAAGCAAAAGCAATACAGTACATAAATACTGAGGGAATAGACTAAATTCTAGGCAGGACGTTTTATGGCCTGTACATTCCTCATAATCTTTGTGAGCCTGATTTATATTTGCAGAGTGTCTGCAGTAGCAATGGCCAAATTGCCTCTCTTAATACTGTGCCTGGACTTGGAATGCTTTAACTGTTTCTGTAATACTGTGGAACATTATTTACATATTGTAATTGTTGATTAATGTACATTCTGATGAGCTGAACTACTGAAGCTTCCACTTTTGACTTATTCTGTGAGTGCTAAGACGTAATTGCTCGAGTCATTTGAACATACTTTCAAAATGAAATTCTAAACCAGCACTACTTGTATACTGGGATTTTGGTCTCATTCCAAGCATTTATTCTGTTGGCATTTTGAAATAGTGGTAATATAGCATCCTTAGTATATTGCAAAACCAGAGATGTTAATTCATTAAAAATAATATATGTATAATATATTTTATAGGGGGATAACGCAGTCATGCAATGAACTCTCCTGTTTTGATGGTATGAGTCGCCTCAGTTATATGATCTGTATTAGTTCCCTTTATAAATTTAGCACCAACATTTTAACTTTGTTGCAATTATCAGGAGTGCAAAAACAAAGACTTGCATTTATATAGCGCCTTTCACAACCTCAGGATGTCTCAAAGCTCTTTTTAGCCAACAAAGTATTTTTGAAGAGTAGTGACTGTTGTAATATAGGAAGCGCGGCAGCCAATTTGCACACAGCAAGCACCCACAAACAGCAATGTGATAATGACCAGATAATCTGTCTTAGTGGTGCCTCGGTTTAATGTCTCATCTAAAAGATGGCACCTCCGACAGTGCAGCACTCCCTCAGTACGGCACTGGAGTGTCAGCCTTGATTTGTGTTCAAGTCTCTGGAGTGGGGCTTGAACACACAACCTTCTGACTCAGAGGCAATAGTACTACCAACTGAGCCGAGGATTGTAGAAAACATAAAGCAGATAGCACTGGCGGTATTATGCCCCACCACCCCACCTAGCTTCTAAAGAAAGAAAGACTTGCATTTATATAGCGCCTTTCATGACCACTGGACGTCTCAAAGCGCTTTACAGAAAATTAAGTACTTTTTGAAGTGTAGTCACTGTTGTAATGTGAGGAACGCGGCAGCCAATTTGTTGCAGCAAGCTGCCACAACCAGCAATGTGATAATGACCAGATAATCTCCTTTTCTGATGTTGATTGAGGGATAAATATTGGCCAGGACACCGGGGATAACTGCACTGCTCTTCTTCGAAATAATGCCATGGGATCTTTTACGTCCACCTGAGAAAACAGACGAGGCCTCGGTTTAACGTTTCATCCGGTGGATTGAAAGTTAAGTATAATGGCCAGTACCTGTGACAGCCAGGCACGATGGAAATAGTGTAACGTGCAAATTGTAAAGGAAATGTGACATAAACCGAAAGTCTCAAAACTTTTAATACAGATGGATATTTTCTATTTTTGAAAGTATTTGGTAAAAAGAAAAGACAAAAGCTTTTCTATTGTTTCCCACAGTAGTTTCAGAGGTCCGCCATGTGAAGTTCTCATGTAAACTCTTAATACTCCTGACAAATAGAAGTCAAAATGTTGCTGCTAATTTAGGCCACTGTTTGGTAAGGAATTGCCTAGCCAAGCTCCCTGCCCCTTGAGCTGTGGTTGATGGGCCTCAATATACACAGAAAGTGCCCTGAAAGACAATGCTTGTTTCATTAATATTTCAGAAAATGCATCCAGGTTTCAGTCAGCATAATTGACTAAAAGTTCAACTTATAAATCAGGTTACTTATTGTACCATTTTCCTTTGATAGAAACATAGAAACATAGAAGATCAGAGCAGGAGTACACCATTCGGCCCCTTGAGCCTGTTCCGCCATTTAATGAGATCATAATAATAATAATAATCAACTTTATTGTCATTGTTAGTGCACAAGTGCAGTACAACGAAATGTAGGCTTGCGGCTCCCGAGAGTGTACATTTAGATTAAGACATTTAAACATTCAACATTCATTTGGCTTGTAATACATTAACATAAACATAATAAAGTGCATTGGCAGATGTGCAGGCTTTAGAGTTTATTTGTGGAGTTCAGTAGGATGACAGCCCTGGGAAAGAAGCTGTTCCTAAACCTGGTCGTTCGGGTGCGAATGCATCTGTAGCAGCTCCCAGATGGCAGGGGGGCGAACAGACTGTGGCTGGGGTGGGTAGGGTCTTTGATGATGGTCCGTGACCTCCGTAAACAGCGTTTCTGGTATATGTGCTCTATGGTCGGTAGCCGGGTGCCGGTAATGCGTTGGGCAGTTTTGACTACCCGCTGCAGGGCTTTCCGGTCATAGTAGCTACAGCTGCCATACCATACTGTGATACAGTTCGTCAGGATGCTCTCTATTGTGCAGCGGTAAAAGTTAGAGAGGATCAGGGGTGACAGGTTACATCCCTTCAGCCTCCTTAGGAAATATAGGCGCTGCTGGGCCTTCTTCACCAGAGAGGAGGTATTGAGGGACCAGGAGAGGTCTTCCATGATGTGGACTCCAAGGAACTTAAAGCTGTCCACCCTTTCCACCACAGCCCCATGGATGTGGATGGGGGTGTGACTTCCGCCTTTAGACTTCCTGAAGTCCACAATGATTTCTTTGGTTTTCTTGATGTTAAGGGCCAGGTTGTTATCGGCGCACCACTTCACGAGATGCTGGACCTCCTCCCTGTAGGCTGACTCATCATTGTTGGTGATCTGGCCTACCACCGTGGTATCATCCGCAAACTTGATGATGGTGTTGGAACCATGAACAGCCACACAGTCGTGGGTGAAGAGGGAGTAGAGGAGGGGGCTCAGCACACATCCTTGTGGGACCCCCGTGTTCAGGGTCAGCGGGGGGGAGGTGTGGTTACCTAATTTGACAGACTGGGGTCTGTTTGTTAGGAAGTCCAGGGTTCAGTTGCAGAGGGAAGTGTTCAGGCCAAGAGTGTGGAGTTTGGTGGCCAGCTTGTTGGGGACGATAGTGTTGAATGCTGAGCTGTAGTCTATGAACAGCATTCTGATATAGGTCTCTTTACCGTCTAAGTGATTCAGTGCAGAGTGTAGAGCAGTTGTGATTGCATCCTCCGTTGATCTGTTTGCACGATAGGCAAACTGGTGTTGGTCAAGAGAGGCGGGAACACATGGCTGATCATCCAAATTCAGTACCCTGTCCCTGCTTTCTCCCCATATCGCATGATTCCTTTAGCCTTAAGAAATATACCCAACTCCTTCTTGAGTATATTTAATGAATTGGCCTCAACTGCCTTCTGAGGTAGAGAATTCCACAGGTTCACCACTCTCTGGGTGAAGAAATTCCTCCTCATCTCAGTCCTAATGGCTTACCCCTTATCCTTTGACTGTGACCCCTGGTTCTGGACTCCCCCGCCATCGGGAACATCCTTCGTGCATCTAGTCCGTCTAGTCCTGTTAGAATTTTATAAGTTTCAATGAGATCCCCTCTCATTCTTCTAAACTCTAGCGAATACAAGCCCAATCGACCCAATCTCTCTTCATACATCATTCCTGCCATCCCAGGTATCAGTCTGGTGAATCTTCGCTGCACTCCCTCCATGGCAAGAACATCCTTCCTCAGATAAGGCAACCAAAACTGCACACAATACTCAAGGTGTGGTCTCACCAAGGCCCTGTACAACTGCAGCAAGACATCCTTGCGCCTGTACTCAAATCCTCTCGCTAGGAAGGCCAACATATCATTTGCCTTCTTAACCGCCTGCTGCACCTGCATGCTTACCTTCAGCGACTGGTGCACAAGAACACCCAGGTCTTGTTGCACTTCCCCTTTTCCCAATCTATTGCCGTTCAGATAATAATCTGTCTTCCTGTTTTTGCCACCGAAGTGGATAACCTCGCATTTATCCACATTATACTGCATCTGCCATGCATCTGCCCAATCACCCAACCTGTCCAAATCATACTCTGCATCCTCCTCACAGCACACACGTCCACCCAGCTTTGTGTCGTCTGCAAACTTGGAGATATTACATCTAGTTCCTTCGGCTAGATCATTAATATATATTGTGAATAGCTGGGGTCGTAGCACCAATCCCTGTGGTACCCCACTAGTCACTGCCTGCCACTCGGAAAAAGACCCGTTTTTTCCAACTCTTTGCTTCCTGTCTGCCAACCAGTTCTCGATCCAAGTCAGTACCTTACCCCCAATCCCATGTGCTTTAACTTTGCACACTAATCTCTTATGTGAGACCTTATCGAAAGCCTTCTGAAAGTCCAAATACACCACATCCACTGGTTCTCCCTTATCTATTCTACCAGTTACATCCTCAAAAAATTCCAGTAGATTAGTCAAGCATGATTTACCTTTTGTATATCCATGTTGACTTTGTCTGATCCTGTCACTGTTTTCCAAGTGCTCTGCTATTACATCTTTTATAATGGACTCTAGCATTTTCCTCACTACCGGTATAATTCCCCGTTTTCTCTCTACTACCTTTTTTAAATAGTGGGGTTACATTAGCTACCCTCCAATCCATGGGAACTGTTCCAGAGTCTATAAAATTTTGGAAGATGACCAGCAATGCATCTACTATTTCTAGGGCCACTTCCTTAAGTACCCAAGGATGTAAATTATTGATAGCAGTAATTAGTCATAATCTGAATGGTCTACTGCTTGTCTGAGTCACAAGAGGATGAACTCAGTTCATATTATGCTTCATATTGATTTATTGGTTTTAAAAGAACTAAGAAATTAGAACAGAATAAAATGAAAACAGAGAAATACATTCGGACTTAACCTAAAGGGAATAATGGTGTATAATCAAATCAGCACTCCATACAATTAAAAATAAAATCTCTACAACTTTTGCTTGAGTGATAGACAGAAGTCCTTTGTTATTAGATGCAGGGGACCAAGCTCAGCTTACACAAGATGCATGACCATGAAGAAAGAAAAGGTGCATGTAATGGAGTGGTAGTATCCTTCATGGTTTAGATTAATTAGTTTGTCGTCAAAGAGAAAACAAACAATGTAAGCATTGTAAGTGCCTTTACTGCCCAACAGGTCAATTACTCTGCTTTATTACAGCAATAAAGTTCAAGGTGTACAATCAGGATTTTCAATTTCTGAACAATGCAATGTAATAACATTAACTGTCAGAATTCAAAAGGGCTAGAGATTTTCTGCTTTTCAATTTTATTCCATTCTCTTCTGAAGACTTTATGCTGGGCTATGGTTCTAAAACCACTGGCAGCCCTCAGGCACCTTCTCTGAGTGGCTTGTTTTTTTATTTGTTCATGGGGTGTGGAGGTCGCTGGCAAGGCCAGAATTTATTGCCCATCCCTAATTGCCCTTGAGAAGGTGGTGGTGAGCCTCCTTCTTGAACCGCTGCAGTCCATGTGGTGCTGGTACTCTCACAATGCTGTTCGGGAGGGAGTTCCAGGAATTTGACCCAGTGACGATGAAGGATTGGTGATATACTTCCAAGTCAGGATGGAGTGTGACTTGGAGGGGAACTTGGAGATGGCAGTGTTCCCATGCACCTGCGGCCCTTGTCCTTCTAGGTGGAAGAGGTCGCGGGTTTGGGAGGAGCTGCCGAGGGAGGCTTGGCAAGTTGCTGCAGCGCATCTTGTATATGGTACATACTGCAGCCACGGCATGCCGGTGGTGGATGGGGTGCCAATCAAGCAGGCTGCTTTGTCTTGGATGGTGTCGAGCTTCTTGAGTGTTGTTGGAGATGCACTCATCCAGGCACGTGGCGAGTATTCCATCACACTCCTGACTTGTGCCTTGTAGATGGTGGAAAGGCTTTGGGGAGTCAGGAGGTGAAATACTCGCTGCAGAATACCTAGGATCTGACCTGCTCTTGTTGCCACAGTATTTATGTGGCTGGTCCAGTTAAGTTTCTGGTCAATGGTGACCCCCAGGATATCGATGGTGGGGGATTCAGCGATAGTAATGCTGTTGAATGTCAAGGGGCGGTGGTTAGACTCTCGCTTGTTGGAGATAGTCATTGCCTGGCACTTTTGTGACATGAATGTTACCTACCACTTATCAGCCCAAGCCTGAACATCATCCAGGTCTTGTTGCATGTGGGCATGGACTGCTTTATTATCTGAGGAGTTGTGAATGACATTGAACAGTGTGCAGTCATCAGCGAACATCCCCACTTCTGAACTTATGATGGAGGGAAGGTCATTGATGATGCAGCTGAAGATGGTTGGGCCTAGGACACTGCCCTGAGGAATTCCTGCAGCGATGATTGACCTCCAACCACCAGAACCATCTTCCTTTATGCTAGGTATGACTCCAGCCAGTGGAGAGTTTTCCCCCCTATTCCCATTGACGTCAGTTTTACTAGGGCTCCTTGATGCCACACTCGGTCAAATGCTGCCTTGATGTCAAGGGCAGTCACTCTGACCTCACCTCACCTCACGTCTGTAATTCAGTTCTTTTGTCCATGTTTGGACCAAGGCTGTAATGAGGTCTAGAGACGAGTGAACCTGGCAGAACCCAAACTGGGCATCAGTGAGGAGGTTATTGGTGAGTAAGTGTTGCTTGATAGCACTGTCGATGACACCATCCATCACTTTGATGATGATTGATAGTGGACTAATGAGGCGGTAATTGGCCAGATTGGATTTGTCCTGCTTATTGTGGGCAGGACATACCTGGGCAATTTGCTACATTGTTGGATAGATGCCGGTGTTACAGCTGTACTGGAAAAACTTGGCTAGAGACACGGCTAGTTCTGGAGCGCGACAGCTGGGATGTTGTCGGGGCCCACAGCCTTTGTTGTATCCAGTGTGCTCAGCCGTTTCTTGATATCACGTGGAGTGAATCAAATTGGCTGAAGACTGGCTTCTGTGGTGGTGGGGACCTCCAGGAGGAGGCCGATATAGATCATCCACTCGGCACTTCTAGCTGAAGATGGTTGCAAACGCTTCAGCTTTGTCTTTTGTACTCACGTGCTGGGCTCCACCATCATTGAGGATGGAGATATTCATGGAGCCTCCTCCTCCCATTGGTTGTTTAATGGTCCACCACCATTCACGACTGGATGTGGCAGGACTGCAGAGCTTTGATCTTTGATCTGATCCGTTGATTGTGGGATCGCTTAGCCCTGTCTATAGCATGCTGCTTCTGCTTTTTAGCATGCATGTAGTCCTGTGTTGCAGCTTCCCCAGGTTGGCACTGCATTTTTAGGTACACCTGGTGCTGCTCCTGGCATGCTCTTCCACACTCCTTATTGAACCAGGGTTGGTCCCCTGGCTTGATGGTAATGGAAGAGTGAGGGAAATGCCAGACAATGAGGTTACAGATTGTGGTGGAATACAATTCTGCTGCTGCTGATGGCCCACAGTGCCTCATGATGCCCAGTTTTGAGCTGCTAGATCTGTTCTGAATCTATCCCATTTAGCACGGTGGTAGTGCTACACAACATGATGGAGGCTGTCCTCAGTGTGAAGACGGGACTTCATCTCCACAATGACTGTGCGCTAGTCACTGCTACCAATACTGTCATGGACAGATGCACCTGCGACAGGTAGATTGGTGATGATGAGGTCAAGTAGGTTTTTCCCTTGTGTTGGTTCTCACACCACCTGTCGCAGGCCCAGACTGGCAGCTATCTCCTTCAGGGCTCGGCCAGCTCGGTCAGTAGTGGTGCTACCGAGCCACTCTTGGTGATAGACATTGAAGTCCCCCACCCAGAATACATTCTGTGCTCTTGCTACTCTCAGTGCTTCTTCCAAGTGGTGTTCAACATGGCGGAATACTGATTCATCAGCTGAGGGAGGGCGGTAGGTGGTAATCAGCAGGAGATTTCCTTGCCCATGCTTGACCTGAAGCCATGAGACTTCATGGGGTCCGGAGTCAATGTTGAGGACTCCCAGGGCCACTCCTTCCCAACTGTATACCACTGTGCCACCACCCCTGGTGTGTTTGTCCTGCCGGTGGGACAGGACAAACCCAGGGATGGTGATGGAGGAATCTGGGACATTGGCTGAAAGGTATGATTCTGTGAGTATGACTATCTCAGGCTATTGCTTGACTAGTCTGTGGGACAGCTCTCCCAATTTTGGCACAAGTCCCCAGATGTTGGTGAGGAGGACTTTGCAGGATCGACTGGGCTGGGTGTGCCATTGTTGTGTCCGTAGCCGGTGCCGAGGTCGAGGCCGGGTGGTCCGTCCGGTTTTATTCTTAGTGTTTTTCAGAGCGTTTTATTTTACAACTGAGTGGCTTGCTAGGCCATTTCAGAGGGCAGTTAAGAGTCAACCACTTTGCTGTGGGACTGGAGTCACATACAGGCCAGACCAGGTAAGGGTGGCAGATTTCCTTCCCTAAAGAACATTAGTGAACCAGATGCATTTTTACGACAATCCAATAGTTTCATGGTCACCATTACTGATGATAGCTTTTTATTCCAGACTTTTTTAAATTAACTGAATTTAAATTCCCCAGCTGCCGTGGTGGGATCGGAACTCAAGTCTCTGGATCATTAGTCCAGGCCTCTGCATTACTAGTCCAGTAAGATAACCACTATGGTACCGTTCTCAACATCTACTCTAATAGAGTTTGGCGTAGATTTTCCTCACCCTTGCCCCATGGGAAACATCCATTTCCTTGGGTACAAAGGCCAGCGCTCTGGCCCTTTTATATTGCTTTGAGATTTTCTGGCATTTCTGGAGAAGCAGAGCTGAGGCCTTTATCTGCAAAAGACCTATCATGCCATTGGTAATGAGATGGGACTAGTTCTAAACCATTAACTTCATTTTCCTGCTGGATCGCTGGTTGGCCGTTCCAGCGCAAGGACAACCAGAGAAATGTAGCTTTGTGGCCTGGCACTGAACCCCTGCTGACCGGAGGGGGACTTCAGGGATTCTGGGTGTAGGCTGAAATGTCTAAGGTAAGTTAGTTTTTCAAAATTTAGCCCCCCCCACCTCCTTCTCACCCAAATAACCCGCCCACCCCCCACCTCCGCCCCCACCACCATGCCCGTGCTTGTTTAGGTCTGATTGGGACCTGGAGATCAAGGTCTGGGAGATCCACCACGAGAGGAGACCTGCAGCTGTGTCCAGTTGGCTGCCCCTCCTGTTGCCGCTGGGTTCTGCCAGGGGTAAGCCTGTGCTAGGGGTGTCCATGTTAATGGTGTGGGACAGGAAATTCTGGTGCCCCAGCTCCTGGACAAGAACAACACACTTTGGGTAGACTGCTCCTGTCCAGCGCCGATGGGAGGGGGGACGGGGAACCGAGAAGAGGAAAAGCTACCCTTTATGTCAAGAAGGATAATTAGGATAGAAAGCATGCCAGATGAGCCCAATCCCATCCTCGCCTGAGTTCTATATAAAAGCTCAGTGTATCATGAGTTACTGGATAACAGTTAGAAATAGGAATTGTGGTTCATTTTTTAGGGATGCTGAGATTAATTGTAATACTGCAACTGCTGTCACAGCTCAGAGTTGCTAACTCAGCAGAGGCTCCCTATTCCTCACTGCCACGTTGCACAGCATTTTTACCCACTAAGCCATCAGGCGATTTTCCTGAAGAATACAATGAGCCATAGGAAATTAAACTAACATCTGCAGCAAACTTGTACAGTGAGACAGGTTGCGGTCTTAGACCTACAGTTCCCCACATTGTGCTTCCCAATCTCCGCTGGACTGGATGATGCACATTGAGCAGAAATGAGGCAATGCTCCACAAAAAGCAAAATCTAAGGCAGGCAGACCACTGAGCAGCCAGTTAGAGTGTCATTAACAGGAGACTCTGACAAAGTTGAATGGCTATTCTTTCAGCATGGGATTGTGCATAGAACAGGAGGAGACCTGAAACTGGAAGTGGGGGAGAAAAAAAACCTCAAAATGCAGCAAAACAAATACTGAATCACACATATTACTAGACACGCACATTCGTTATGCTTGCATTGCAGGTGCGCCCAGCGGTATGCCGATTAGAAACCGCAAAATGCTTTAATCATTTGCAGCCTGTCTATAGAGGCTATTAACGGAGATTTCAATACAACATCTGCTGAAGTTCCAGTTGTATGATCCCTGCCAGGTGTGAGGCTGTTCCATGAGCCAGCACCCCCTCTCCCACACCCCCCCCTCCCCTCCCCACGGCCAGTTCAGTTCCTGATCAGAGAGTTCGGCCCAGTCACAAAGCCACAATTGAAAACTACATTGGCCACAAGAGTCAACTGTAAAATAAATCAAGTGCACACCCTCACAAACACCAGCTTGTTACCAGAACAGTATGCTTCCAATTAGAAATGATGGGCTGGATTTTCTCAGCTCCGAGGAGGCAGGTATGGAGGCGGGACTGCCGGGAAAGTTGCAGAATTTGGGGGCGAGTGGCAAACCCGCCCCCAACCCGCCTCAGTGCCCTCTTGCCAGGAGGCGGGAAGCCGTCCAGCCCCGGGTCCCGTCTCCTTGGAGGCTGGAAGGGATTAAAGCCTATTAACTGCCTGTTAACAGGTAGTTAACAGGCAGAAACTAGGATTATCCCCATTTTTCATGCTGAAGTGCGAGCTTCCCGACCTGGGGGAACCCCGCCAGGGTGTAGGAGGTGAGCAGGACGTCTGCGGGGGTCGGAGGGGTCTGAAAGTACAATGTAGAGGTGAGTGATGGAGTGGTAAGTATGTGAGGTGAGTATAAAGTTTTGGAAAATGTTAACTTACCTTTGTTTCTACCTACAGCCTTCAGCCGCTGTGGAGCCAGAGTCCCCAACATCTCCATTGTAGAGATCACAGACTGGCTGTTGCATCCGCCGATGCAACAACCAGCTGATTTCTGCAAAGTAGAAAGGTTTGAGGAGTCCTGAACACAGTGACTCATCAAACTACACAGAATGTCAGTGTTTGACAGCTTCACAGAGCTGTCAAATGATGATATTTCTTCTTTCAAAAGTTCTTGACAGATGACACATCATATGTTGACGTGCTCTGTCACTGACTTCCCCCTAATTGGCCTGCTGAGCCCACCGGGTGGGCTTAACAAGGTCAATCAGGGGAAATTCCCGCTGGTTGGCCAGAAGCTGATGGAGGCGGGATTGAAACCCGGCAAGCAGCAGTCCCGCCTCCAAAAACTTCTCATTCAGAAAATCTAGCGCAATGTGTTTATACCTTATCAACACTTATCACACAGTCTATCACAGATTTGCTATGTTATTATAAAACTCTTACACAATTGGCTAAAATGATTGCACAGAACATGAATTTTGGAATTGCTGGGCAGAAAGTTATTAACATTTGAATGTCATGAAGAACAATTTCGCAGATAACTGATGTTTCTAAACTTCTCAATTCATTCATTATTCAGAGAAAGACAATGGAGTTTTGATTCTATCATCTAGACATACATGAAATATGGCTTCACAGAATTATTATAGATAATTCTTCTGTCATTCTGCAATTCTACTGTATTGCAGAAAGACTGGAAAATTATCAACAATAACCATTAATACATTATCATTCTAGTGGCTTATGCATTACTGCTCAAAAAGATGATTTCCACAATTGTAATGTACTATTACCAGGACAATATCGCACAGATACTAAAAATAATGACATTTGACCATGTTGTTTCAGAAAAGCAAATTCTGTTTTAGGAAAGAAAAGCAGATTTATCATTGGAAAAAGCTACTGTTTGACGTCATTTACACATATATAAGAACACAAGAATGTTAGGAACAGGAAAAGACCATTTGGTCCAACAAGGCCATCCATTTTTGATAGGTGTGAATCCCACCTATCAACTTCTCAGCAAGTGTAAGCTTGGCTCAGTTGGTAGCACTCTTTCCTCTGAGTTAGAAAAAAATGGGTCTAAAATGCCTGGGGCTGGAGAAGACATAGGCCGCGATTTCCCCTACCGAGGCGGGTCCAGTGCGGCTGGGGACAGTGGCGGGTCCCGACCTTGCTGCTGGCTCCAGCCCGCTGTCCAAAGTTATTTTACATTGATTGGGCTTGTTAAGCCCGCCCAGCGCATTTGCCAGCCAAATGAAGGAAGCGGGTCTGATGACATCACTTGATGATGCGTCATCAGCCGGTTACCTTAAAGGGACCATGTGCACCCCTCACACTCACCCTCATCCTAGTGCAATCATACCAACTAACAACACACAAGGGTAGGTACTTGCGTGTTTCAGACAATGTTCATGTGCAGTTTCTGTTAATGTGCTGTCAAACATTGAAATCTTTGTTTTTCACTCTTTGCGTTCTTGGACAGATTTGTGTGCACCTTTGGAAGTTGCTTAGTGAGTTGCAATGAATGGTGAGACATAACGGTACCCCACACAATGCTGATGAGTGTGAAAGGAATGGCTTGGGCATTGTAGGGAAGCTTTATGGTGTTGGTGTCGGCTGGTGCCAACCTAGCACATCATGTGGCAGCCAGGGTGTACAGCATCAAGTGAAGTAAATCTGGCCATGGTGAGGCCATCCCTTGCATAGAAACATAGAAACATAGAAGATAGCAGCAGGAGTAGGCCATTCGGCCCTTCGAGCCTGCTCCGCCATTCAATGAGATCATGGCTGATCATCCAAATTCAGTATCCTGTCCCTGCCTTCTCCCCATATCCCTTGATCCCTTTAGCCTTAAGAAATATATCCAACCCTTTCTTGAATATATTTAATGAACTGGCCTCCACGGCCCTCTGTGGCGGAGAATTCCACAGGTTCACCACTCTCTGGGTGAAGAAATTCCTCCTCATTTCAGTCCTAAATGGCTTACCCCTTATCCTTAGACTATGACCCCTGGTTCTGGACTCCCCGGCCATCAGAAACATCCTTCCTGCATCTAGTCTGTCCAGGCCTGACAGAATTTTATAGGTTTCGATGAGATCCCCTCTCAATCTTCTAAACCCCAGTGAGTATAAGCCCAATCAGATTGGTTGGTGAGTATTTCTCTTTTTTAAACTTTAACTCTGTAGTTTATAGTTACTAGGGTCTTTTCTGGTGTAGCAGGGACTGTTGGTAGACTATACAAGCGCCTTAGAGATATCTTTAATTGGGGATAGTGAATTAATTTAAATTAATTAAAGGGTAAGTCATGCCAGGAGAGCCCAGCCCCGTGTTATGCTCCTCTTGCTCTATGTGGGAATTCAGGGACACTGCCGGTGCCCCGGATGACCACGTGTGCCGGAAATGCATCCAGCTGCAGCTACTAGCAGACCGCATTGAGGTGCTGGAGCTGCGGGTGGATGGGTTGTTGAGCATTCACGATGCTGAGAGGGTCATGGATAACACGTTTAGTGAGTTGGTCACACCGCAGGTAAGGGCTGCACAGGAAGAAAGGAAATGAGTGACCACCAGGCGGAGCAATAGAAGCAGGCAGGTAGTGCAGGAGACCCCTGTGACCATTCCCCTCTCAAACAGGTATACCGATTTGGATACTGTTGAGGGGGATGACTCACCAGGGGAAGGCAGCAGCAGCCAACTTCCTGGCACTGGGGGTGCTCCTGCTGCCCAGGAAGGGAGGAAAAAGAGTGGGAGAGCAATAGTGGTAGGGGATTCTATAGTAAGGGGAACAGATAGGCGTTTCTGTGAATCCAGGATGGTTTGTTGCCTCACTGGTTCCAGGGTCAAGGATGTCACTGAGCGGCTGCAGGGCATTCTGGAGGGGGAGGGTGAACAGCCAGAGGTCGTGGTCCACATTGGTACCAACGACATAGGTAAAAAGAGGGGTGAGGTCCTGCAGCAAGAATTTAGGGAGCTAGGTGGAAGATTAAAGAGCAGGACCTCAAAGGTTGTAATCTCTGGATTACTCCCGGTGCCACGTGCTAGTGAGTATAGGAATAGGAAGATAGAACAGATGAATGCGTGGCTAAAGGGATGGTGCAGGAGGGAGGGCTTTAGTTTCCTGGATCACTGGTTCTGCTTCTGGGAAAGGTGGGACTTGTACAAGTCGGACGGTTTATACCTGAACCAGAGGGGAACCAATATCCTTGCGGGGAGGTTTGCTAGCACTGCTGGGGGGGGTTTAAACTAACTTGGCAGGGGTTGGGATACAGAGTGGAACTATAGTAGGGGGTGATTTACAGCCAAATACGGAGGAAAAAACAAGTCAGCTGGGAAGGCAGAGCAAATATGTGAAGGCAAAAGGGAATATGGCAGGGCTGGAAGGCATTTATTTTAATGCAAGGAGTCTTGCAAATAAGGTGGATGAACTGAAGTTGTTGTTGAACACATGGGAGTACGATATTGTTGCTATCACGGAGACATGGTTGAGGGAGGGTCAGGACTGGCAGCTCAATATTCCGAGGTATAGAATCTTCAGGCGAGACAGAGGGGGGTGTAAAAGGGGAGGGGGTGTTGCAATATTAATTAAGGAGTCAATTACTGCTGTAAGGAGGGATGATATATTAGCGGGTTCCTCTAATGAGGCCATATGGGTAGAACTTAAAAACAAAAAGGGGGCAAGCACTTTGCTGGGAGTGTACTATAGGCCCCCAAACAGTCAGGGGGAGATAGAGGAACAGATATGTAGGCAAATCTCAGAGAAGTGCGAAAATAATAGGGTAATAATAGTGGGGGATTTCAACTTCCCCAATATAAATTGGGATAGTCAGAGTGTGAAAGGCTTAGAGGGTGCAGAATTCTTAAAGTGCATCCAGGAGAGCTTTTTGAGCCAACATGTAGAAAGTCCTACAAGAGAGGGGGCGGTACTGGACCTAATTCTAGGGAATGTAGCCGGGCAAGTGGTGGAAATGTCAGTAGGAGAGCATTTTGGCGACAGTGACCATAATTCGGTGAGATTTAAGGTGGTCATGGAAAAAGACAAAGACGGCCCGGAAATAAGGTTCTAAATTGGGGGAAGGCCGATTTTAATATGATAAGGCAGGATCTGGCCAAAGTGGACTGGGAGCAGCTACTTATAGGAAAATCCACATCAAAACAGTGGGAGACTTTCAGAAGGGAAATAGAGAGAGTACAACGCCAACATGTTCCTGTAAAGGTCAAGGGTGGGACCAACAAGCAAAGGGAACCTTGGATGACAAGGGATATACAAAAATGCATTAGGAAAAAAAGGGGGGCTTTTGGCAGTTACAAAAGACTAAAGACGGAGGAAGCCCTAGAGGAGTATAAAAGGTGCAGGGGCATATTTAAAAAAGAAATTAGGAGGGCGAGGAGGGGCCATGAAATAACACTGGCGAGCAAAATAAAGGAAAATCCTAAGATGTTTTATAAGTATATTAAGGGCAAGAGGATAACCAGGGAAAGGGTAGGGCCCATTAGGGACCTGATGCGCCATCAATTACTCAAAAGACTGAGGTTGAGCGAGTAACAACCAGGCTTTTATTAACTAAAGAATGAAGGTCTTGTCTCGAGTGGTCGACCCGTCCAGAATACTAAGGGACTGGGAGGTAGTCACTTATATACCTGGAATAGTGGGAGGAGTCAGCCGAGGCATGTCCAGACCTGTACCTAGTGGAATACACATACAGACACAGACAGGTATGACAGTGGTTTACCACAGGACCAAAGTGGCAATCTGTGTGTAGAGCCAGATGATGTAGGCGGGGTTTTAAATGAATTTTTTGCATCTGTGTTCACTATGGAGAAAGACGATGCAGACATAGAAATCGGGCAAGGGGACTGTGACATACTTGAACATATTAGCATCGAGAGGGAGGAGGTACTAGCGGTTTTAGCAGGCCAAAAAGTGGATAAATCCCCAGGCCCAGACGAGATGTATCCCAGGCTGCTGTGGGAGGCAAAGGAGGAGATTGCAGGGGCTCTGACACAAATTTTCAGAACCTCTCTGGCCACAGGGGATGTACCAGAGGACTGGAGAACAGCTAACGTAGTACCATTATACAAGAAGGGTAGCAGGGATAAACCAGGGAATTACAGGCCAGTGAGCCTAACATCTGTGGTAGGGAAATTATTGGAAAAAATTCTGAGGGACAAAATTAGTCTCCACTTGGAGAGGCAAGGATTAATCGGGGATAGTCAGCATGGCTTTGTCAAGGGAAAATCATGTCTGACAAATCTGATTGAATTTTTCGAGGGGATGACTAGGTGTGTGGATGAGGGAAATGCTGTGGATGTGGTTTACATGGACTTCAGTAAAGCTTTTGACAAAGTCCCGCATAGGAGACTGGTCAAGAAGGTAAGAGCCCATGGGATCCAGGGTGCCTTGGCGCATTGGATCATAAACTGGCTGGGTGGCAGGAGGCAGAGGGTGATGGTCGAAGGTTGCTTTTGTGACTGGAAGCCTGTGTCCAGTGGGGTACCTCAGGGATCGGTGCTGGGTCCCTTGCTGTTTGTGATCTACATAAATGATTTGGATGAGAATGTAAAAGGTATGATCAGTAAGTTCGCAGATGACACGAAAATTGGTGGGGTGGTAAATTGCGAGGAGGAAATCCTCAGGCTACAGGACGATATAAACGGGTTGGTCAGATGGGCGGAAAAGTGGCAAATGGAATTTAACCCTGAAAAGTGCGAGGTGATGCATTTTGGACGGACAAATAAGGCAAGGGAATACACAATGAGTGGTAGGACCCTAGGAAGTACAGAGGGTCAGCGGGACCTTGGTGTACATGTACATAGATCCCTGAAGGCAGCGGAACAGGTAGATAAGCTGGTTAAAAAGGCATATGGGATACTTGACTTCATTAGCCGAGGCATAGAATATAAGAGCAGGGAGGTTATGATGGAGCTGTACAAAACGCTGGTGAGGCCACAGCTGGAGTACTGTGTGCAGTTCTGGTCGCCTCACTATAGGAAGGATGTGATTGCTTTGGAGAGGGTGCAGAGAAGATTCACCAGGATGTTACCTGGGATGGAGCGCCTCAGCTATGAAAAAAGACTAAACAGGCTGGGGTTGTTTTCCTTGGAGCAAAGAAGGCTGAGGGGGGACCTGATTGAGGTGTACAAAATGATGAGGGGCATAGATAGGGTAAATAAAGAGGAACATTTCCCCTTAGTAGGGGGGTCAATAACAAGGGGGCATAGATTCAGGGTAAGGGGCAGGAGATTTAGAGGGGATTTGAGGAGGAACTTTTTCACCCAGAGGGTGGTTGGAATCTGGAACTCACTGCCTGGGGGGGTGGTGGGGGCGGGAACACTCACAACATTCAAGAAGCATTTGGATGAGCACTTGAAATGCCATTGCATACAAGGCTACGGACCAAATGCTGGAAAATGGGATTAGACTGGACAGGGATTGATGGACGGCGCAGACACGATGGGCCGAAGGGCCTCTTTCTGTGCTGTAAAACTCTATGACTCTATGGGCTAGATTTTCAGTTGCTTGCGCCAGCAGTTAGCGCCTTAAGAGAAGTGATTTCCGGGCGCTATGCGTGTAGCGCCCGGGCGCAGCGCAGTTTGCGCCCCGCCCCAAATTAAGTTGCCTGTTAGCGCCGGCGCAAAGTTTAGCGCCCGCCCGGATGCGCGCGCAGAAAATGACGTCACATCCTCGTGCAACGCCCTTTGGCCGCCCCGATTGCAAACTTCAGTCGGACCGCCCCATTGTGCGGCGGGCGGCCGGAGCGTTTGGAAAAAGGAACGCAACACAACCAGCGCGGGCCCCGGGGGGCGCTAATTAAAGGGAACGTCCTCTCCAGTATAAAGGCCATCCTTTTTTCAGAAAACAGTCTTGTGCAACGCATTTCTGGAGACACAACAAGGAGGATAGCTAACTGGTTTCAAGCAGCAAGAGCCAGGTATTTTTGGACTCAGGCAACAGCGCTGCAAGTGGCCATTTGGAAATTAGAGTGTTTGCCAGGATTTGATGGGGGTTGCATGGGGTGCCAACGCGGAGCTGCAGCTCCATGTCCGTAGGGCTCGCAGACGCATTGTGAGAGGGGCAGCCCTGGCTAGAGGCAGAGGGGGCTACAGGCGTCGGCCACGTAGGCCTTACCCAGTCAGGCTATACCGCCAGCAGCGCTCCTACCTAAACATGAGTGCCGCGCGATGTGTTAAAAGGCTCCGATTCCGAAAGGGGGTGATTGCAGAGATCTGCCACCTGCTTCGCCGAGATCTGCGGCCAAAGCTCAGGTGCAGGACGTCTCTGTCGGTGGAAGTGAAGGTGACAGTGGCATTGAACTTCTATGCCACCGGCTCCTTCCAATACGCTGCTGGGGACATAGCAAACATCTCCCAGTACGGCGCGCATCGCTGCATCCGCCAGGTGACCGAAGCACTGTTCAGAAGGAGAAGCCAATTCATCTCCTTCCCCATGGCCCTGGAGAGCCAGCATCAGCGCGCATTGGGATTTTCCAGACTCGGGGAATTCCCCTTGGTGCAGGGCGCCATTGACTGTACGCATGTGGCTTTGCGGGCCCCTCTGGAGCATGGCGAGCAGTATCGCAACAGGAAGGGCTACCATTCTCTGAATGTGCAGCTGGTCTGTGACCACAAGCAGCGCATCATGGCAGTCAATGCCAGCTTCCCAGGCAGCAGCCACGATGCCTTTATCCTGCGGCAGAGTACTGTGCATGACATGTTCCAGGCACAGCCTCCCCCAAGAGGATGGCTACTCGGGGACAAAGGCTATCCTTTGTGCACCTGGCTCATGACCCCGCTCCGCGCGCCCAGGACCGCTGCTGAAGAGGCCTACAACGAGAGCCATCAAACCACCCGCAACATCATCGAGCTAACTATTGGGGTCCTCAAGCAGCGGTTCCGCTGCCTTGATCGCTCCGGAGGAGCTCTCCAGTATTCGCCGGACCGGGTCTCCCAATTTGTGGTGGTTTGCTGCATGCTACACAACCTGGCTATCCGCAGGACTCAGGCACTGCCACCTGACGTTGGACCAGCACCTCAGGAGGAGGAGCAGGAGGAGCATGAGGAGGAGGAGGAGGAGGAGGAGGAGGAGCAGGAGTACGTTCCCAGGAGGGAGCGACCAGGGCCAAGGGCCGCACGACGCCACCTTATTACACGGTACTTCTAAGCCCCCTGTCAGGGAATGGCCAGGGGCCATGAGGGAAGATGAATGCAGCCGCTCCGCAAGCCCTCAGCCGGCGAAGCCAACAAACACTAAGAAGAACAACCATGGAGACTGCATGAATAAAGATAATTTTTTATTACACAAAAATGAAAAGCCCTTCCCACATGAATCCCCAAAAACAATAAACGGGCCCCACAAAAAGCCCAACAAACGACTCACTCCCACAAACTGGGGAGGAGCCACTCCACCTTTATTGAAACCGGGCCTCAACGTCGGCCTAACGCAAAAAAAAAGCCCTCCAAAAGCACAACCATGGGCAAAATAAAGATGGCCACCGCCATATTAAAGGAAAGCTGGCCACACCCTCTACTGAGTGGCCCGCGAGGGCGAGACCTTGGCCAGCATTTTGCCTCCCCTGCCCTGCCTGCTGCTCCTTCGCAAGCTCTGCCCAGTGGCTGCTGCGAGGCTGGGGGAAGGCGCCTGAGGCTCAGATGCCCTTCCGCCAGATGCCGCTGGGGGGCGGCCTACACGGCGTTTGGGCCTCGAGGGGCCGTCTCCTGAGTGGCGCACCTGAGCCTGGCCACCATCAGCTGCAGCCGCTTGCCCTTGACGCCCCAGAGGGGGAATGGCGGCGACGGATGGCGCAATGTGGGCCAGCTGGCGTCTGGGATGCGCTGGCTGGTGCTGTGGCGCGGTGGCACTCGGCCGGGCCCGCACTGCAGGATCCGCAGCAATCAGCCGACGGCCGGCTTGCTGGGATGGTCCAGCGCGGCGCCTGCCCTGGCGATGCCTGCCTGAGACAGCGCGTGTGGCAGCAGTGAGTGGCCCTGTGGTCCTGGTGTGCGCGCGCATCACATCCGCCAGGGTCTTGACGGCATCAGTTAGCATGCGGCCAGTCGCGGCAGTTGCTGCCCCGAACTCGCGCACACTGGTCGCCAGCGACTCGATGGCCTCAGGCATGCGCCCCACCACGCTCATGAGCTCCGTGTGGCGCCGGTCCGAGTCGTCGGCCATCTGATCGAGCTTCCGCACCTCCTCCGAAGTGAAGGTGTCCGGACTGGAGTCGCGACTCTCCCGCTGGGGAGGAGGGGGCCGAACTAGGGGACCCTTGCCGCGTTGGTGACGGCGAGTGTGCCGAGCAGCAGCACTCCCCTCTGATCCTATCCCCCTTTGGGGGGAAGGCCGCGGGCCACGCGCACGGCTGCTGGGTGGCTGGACGCCACTGGTCCCAGAAGCTGCATTGCCCTGCGACAGTTCCTCCAGGCACTCGTCCAGTGAGGAGGTGTCAAGCATTTCCTCCTCTCCTGCGGGACGTGACTGTTCCCCCGAAGGTCCGGCTTGCTCCTCCTCCTCCTCCTGGTTGGAGGTGCTGTCACTGGCAGCCTCAGGGTCCTGGTCGTCACCAGCTGAAAGCAGGAATGCACAAGAGTAGCTTCAGAGTGAGGAGACGGCGTCAGCGAGGGAGTTAAGACTGGTGGGATTCAGCGCATTGGTGGGACAGTGGCAAAGGAGGTAGCTCGGATGGGCCAGTGCGACGCGAGAGGGCCAAAAGGCGAGGTCCTTACCATTGCCGGGCAGTGGAGGGTCGGATACACCGCACGCTGTGGGGACAATCACACGGGCTCCCATGAGCACACACACGCGCTCCTCCAGCCGAGTGAGCTTCTGCAGCTTGGCGCGGCCACCCCTGGCACGGGCCTGGCGATTAAACGCTACTTTAGCCTGCAAGAGAAAGGACGGGCTGTAAGTGCGCAGTGAAGCCCTGATGTAGTGTGCACTGCCTCCCATGGTGGAATAGCTTGGACAGAGTGAAGCCCTGATGTAGTGTGCACTGCCTCCCATGGTGGAATAGCTTGGACAGAGTGAAGCCCTGATGTAGTGTGCACTGCCTCCCATGGTGGAATAGCTTGGACAGAGTGAAGCCCTGATGTAGTGTGCACTGCCTCCCATGGTGGAATAGCTTGGACAGAGTGAAGCCCTGATGTAGTGTGCACTGCCTCCCATGGTGGAATAGCTTGGACAGAGTGAAGCCCTGATGTACTGTCCACTGCCTCCCATGGTGGAATAGCTTGGCCAAAGTGTAGAGTGCCGAATGGCCATTTGATGCTCATGACTGTCCCAATGCTGCTGGCTGAGGGCTGGCCAAAAGGACTTTCAGGTCCCTTTGCCCATCATGTCAGGTGTACATGCAAGAATGAGGAGGAGACTGGAAAGGCTACTCACCCTCACAATCCTGGTCAGATCGTTGTATTTCTTACGGCATTGTTTGTGGGTCCTGGGGGCCTCGCCGGTGAACGTCACCCTCTGGGCGATCTGCTTCCAGGCTTTGGTGTAGTCGTGGTGGGTTGGATTCCTCCCACTCTCTGGAAACAAGATCTTGCGCCTCACCTCCAGAGCTGTGACCATTATGTCCAGATCACCCTCTGAGAAGCGCAGGGCACGCTGACGGGCCTTCTCTGGCGTTGCCATGACTCCCTGGGGCTGAGCAGTAGTGTTGAGGCCTCTTTGCAAGGCTGCAGTGTGCAGGGCGTGGCAGCAGACCAATTCGTCCCTTCCCCCTTTAAGAGCTGGTCGGCACCACGGGGTCTGCTGTCAGTGCAAAAATGACCGCACCCGTGCTGCGCCCCGCCTGGGCGCTATCCCTCTGGACCGCCGGCTTAGCGCCTAAAGAGAGTAGTGGAACGCCTCTTTTAGCGCTCCACCAACCTCTTAGGGCGAAGCCACTGAATTCCCGGCAACGGGGCGCTACTTTGGGGCGGGCGCTAACTTCGGGCGGGCGCTAAAGCTAGCGCCCCAAAACTGCCTAAACTGAAAATCTAGCCCTATGACTCTAATCGACACAATCTCTCCTCATACGTCATTCCTGCCATCCCAGGTATCAGCCTGGTGAATCTTCACTGCACTCCTTCCATGGCAAGAACGTCCTTCCTCAGGTAAGGCAACCAAAACTGCACACAATACTCAAGGTGCGGTCTCACCAAGGCCCTGTACAACTGTAACAAGACATCCTTGTTCCTGTACTCGAACCCTCTTGCTACGAAGGCCAACATACCATTTGCCTTCTTAACCGCCTGCTGCACCTGCGTGCTTACCTTCAGCGACTGGTGCACAAGAACATCCAGGTCTCTTTGCACTTCCCCTTCTCCCAATCTATTGCCATTCAAATAATAATCTGCCTTCCTGTTTTTGCCACCAAAGTGGATAACCTCACATTTATCCACATTATAGTGCATTTGCCATGTTTCTGCCCAATCACCCAACCTGTCCAAATCGTACTGGAGTTTCACGACATCCTCCTCACAGCATACCCTCCCACCCAGCTTTGTGTCGTCTGCAAATTTGGAGATATTACATCCAATTCCCTCGTCCAGATCATTAATATATATTGTGAACAGCTGGGGTCCTAGGACCGATCCTTGCGGTACCCCACTAGTCACTGCCTGCCACTCGGAAAATGACCCGTTTATTCCAACTCTTTGCTTTCTGTCCGCCAACCAGTTCTCTATCCAAGTCAATACCTTGCCCCCACTCCCATGTGCCTTAATTTTGCACGCTAATCTCTTATGTGGGACCTTATCGAAAGCCTTCTGAAAGTCCAAATACACCACATCCACTGGTTCTCCCTTATCTATTTTACCAGTTACATCCTCATAAAATTCCAGTAGATTAGTCAAGCATGATTTACCTTTTGTAAATCCATGTTGACTTTGTCCGATCCTGTCACTACTTTCCAAGTGCTCTGCTATTACATCTTTTATAATGAACTCTAGCATTTTCCCCACTATCGATGTCAGGCTTACCGGTCTATAATGCCCCGCTTTTTCTCTCCCACCTTTTTTGAATAGTGGGGTAACATTAGCTACCCTCCAATCCATGGGTACTGTTCCAGAGTCTATCGAGTTCTGGAAGATGACCAGCAATGCATCTACTATTTCTAGGGCCACTTCCTTAAGTTCCCGGGCAGCAATGTGGTCGGGTGCTGATGCCCTCTATCCTGTGCAGCATCTGTTGATTGCGGAGAAGGTTGGACAAAAAATATAAAAACAGACAGTAAGAGCTTCTACAAGTATATAAAAAGGAAGAGAGTAGCTAAAGTAAACGTTGGTGCCTTAGAGGATGAGACTGGGGAATTAATAATGGGAAACAAGGAAATGGCAGAGATTTTGAACAAATATTTTGTATCTAACTTCACGGTAGAAGACACTAAAAGCATCCCAATAATAGTGCAAAATCAAGGGGCAAAAGGGAGGGAGGAACTTAAAACAATCACTAGCACTAGAAAAAAAGTACTAGGCAAACTAATGGGACTAAAGGCTGACAAGTCCCCTGGATCTGATGCCCTGCATCTAGGGTCTTTAAATAAGTGGCTGCAGAGGTAATGGATGCATTAGTTGTAATCTCCCAAAATACCCTAGATTCTGGAAAGGTCCCAGCGGATTGAAAAACCGCAAATGTAACGCCCCTATTGAAAAAAGGAGGGAGACAGAAAGCAGGAAACTATCGGCCAGTTAGCCTAACATCTGTCATTGGGAGAATGCTGGAATCCAATATTAAGGAAGTAGTAGCAGGACATTTAGAAAATCATAATGCAATCAAGCAGAATCATCATGGTTTTATGAAAGGGAAATCATGTTTGACAAATTTATTAGAGTTCTTTGAAGATGTAATGAGCAGGGTGGATAAAGGGGTACCAGTAGATGTAGTGAATTTGGATTTCCAAGAGGCATTCGATAAGGTGCCGCATAAACGGTTACTGCACAAGATAAGAGCTCATGGTATTGGGGGTAATATATTAGCGTGGATATAGGATTGGCTAACTAACAGAAAACAGAGTCGGGATAAATGGGTAATTTTCAGGATGGCAATCTGTAACTAGTGGGGTGCCACAGGGATCAGTGCTGGGACCTCAACTATTTACAATCTATATTAATGACTTGGATGAAGGGACCGAGTGTACTGTAGCCAAATTTGCTGACAATACAAAGATAGGTGGGAAAGCAAGTTATGAGGAGGAGAGTCTAAAAAGGGATATAGATAGGTTAAGTGAGTGGGCAAAAATTTGGCAGATGGAGTATAATGTGGGAAAATGTGAGGTTATCCACTTTGGTAGGAAGAATAGAAAAGCAAAATATTATTTAAATAGAGAGAGACTACAGAATGCTGTGGTACAGAGAGATCTGGGTGTCCTCGTACATGAAACACAAAAAGTTAGCATGCAGGGACAGCAAGTAATTAGGAAGGCAAATGGGATGTTGGCCTTTATTGCAAGGAGGATGGAGTATAAAAGTAGGGAAGTCTTGCTACAACTGTACAGGACGTTGGTGAGACCACACCTAGAGTGCCGCATACAATTTTGGTCTCCTTATTTAAGGAAGGATATACTTGCATTGAAGGCAGTTTAGAGAAGGTTCTCTAGGTTGATTCCTGAGATGAAGAGGTTGTCTTATGAGAAAAGGTTGAACAGGTTGGACCTATACACATTGGAGTTTAGAAGAATGAGAGGTGATCTTATTGAAACATATAAGATTCTGGGTAGATGCTGTGAGGATGTTTCCCCTCATGGGGGAATCTAGAATTAGGGGTCATAGTTTCAGAATAAAGGGTCACCTATTTAAGATGGAAATGAGGAGGAATTTCTTCTCTCAGAGGGTCGTGAATCTTTGAAATTCTCTACCCCAGAGAACTGTGGAGGTTGAGTCATTGAATATGTTCAAGACTGAGACAGACAGATTTTTGAACTACAGGGGAATCAAGGGTTATGGGGAACAGGCAGAATAGTGGAGTTGAGGCCAAGATCAGATCAGCCATGATCTTATTGATTGGTGGAGCAGGCTCAAGGGGCTGAATGGCCAACTCCAGCTCCTATTTCTTATGTTCTTATGTAACAGAAAAAGTTAGGACTTGTGCATTCAGGTGTAAGTGAATTTTTAATGGTGTGATTAGTCTAAATTACTGCCAAACAACCTCTCTGGCACTGAAAAGTTAATTTTACAAGTATGGAGTCTCATTCCTTCAGAATTTCATTAGTGTTGGAGATTTAAAATAATTTTAACATGTAAAAAAAAAATATTTCTGTCTCCTTTGTCGCTCTCTTAATCCTGTCATTCTTTCCCTCTCTTTATTTCACTTTCTGTACATGATTTTACAATGAATTAAATCTAATTTATACTTACTTCCTGGTTTAGATTCTGCGGCCCGATAATTATGGGGCTGCTCGGTCGGAGCGAGGGGGAGGAGTTATGGATGGGAAACCCAGAAGTGTGGGAACATCCTGCTGTTTTAAACTTTTTCTCCAGGCTTCCTGCCTGACAGCGAAGGATGCAAAGGAGGAGCAGGTAGGGAGGCAGGGTGGAATTATACATTTATACATTTATCCACTTATTGCTCAATGCCAGAAACAACTATTTCAATGGCAAGTGCATTTGAAGTTGGATGTTTTTTTACACTATCCAACAAAGAGAGGACATTTCCCCTGTGAGCTATGTTTCTATAAACAGGTTAACGATTTTGTTTCATATTGCAAAGAGAGGAAATCTTCCCCACTGTACCTTAACACCGACCTCAGAAGCATCCACATCACACCAATGCAGCAGTTTTACCCTGACACCTGCCATATGTCCGGGCACTGAGTGAAGCTGACAAACTAGCACCAATTAGAGCCCATTTACAGGAATGAAAGGTGTTGTGTATGTACCTTTAAGAGAATAACTGGTCTCAGACTGCAGTACCAGCAGTCACCACCCCTGTATAAAAGGCGCTAGTGAGCCTCTGTTGTTTTAGTTTCACTATTGACTTCCACCAGTAAAGACGTGTTTTTGTTTAACTCCTGCTGTCCGTGTCTCAATCATTCACGGACGTAATACTGGCGATGAGCAGATACGAACCTACCTACAGTCTGCACCACCTCCTGGGATCCATTCCTACAGCGAAGTGAGCAGAGGTCGAGGCCAGAAGAAAAGAAAGTAAGAGGCAGTAGAAACGGGCGTCGACCGTGGGCATCCGCCCTGTGTTGCAGAGTTGAAGATTGCTGGAGAAGCTGTCGGATGCGGGGCCTGGTTCCTGTCGGCGGTGCTTCAGCTAATCGGGCTGGTGGCAGGTAGTGCACTGATCTTTCCTGGGCTGCGGCGATCGCGAACTCGAGCGGGTGGTTTGCAACGGGGCCGAGCAGCGTTGTCGGGAAGAAGAGAGAGAGAGGGTGGAGCACACAGGGCGCGGCCGGTGCTACTAAGCCGAGCTGCGTATAGACCCGCAAAGAGGGAGGCAAGAGTCCCACAGGGTTGTTCCACGATGGGAAAATAATAAAAAAAAATATATATTAAACACGCAAGAAACCGCGAGGAGCTGCAGGTTGCAACGGGAACCGCGGAAAGCAGCGCTAACAACAGCGGGGAAGAAGGCAAAGCGTGGGAGGCGCCATTTTGTTAAATCGGGGAAGAAGGCAAAGCGCGGGAGGCACCATATTAGATTTGCAAGATGCCGAAGACTGGCTGTATCACTGCTTTTGATAATACAAAAGAGGACTGGACCACGTATGTGGAAAGAGTCGAGGTATATTTCAAGGCAAACGAAATAGCGGAGGAGAAAATGGCATCGATATTGTTAAACTTAATGGGCGCTAGAACGTACGGCCTATTGCGGGACCTGATTACTCCAGCCAAACCGAAGGCGAAGAGTTTTAACGAAATTGTTGCTGTCCGACAGGAACACTTAAACCCTGCACCGCTGTTGATAGCAGAAAGATTTAAATTCCACAGGAGAACTCAGCACAAAGATGAGAGCAATGCTGATTATCTTACGGAACTACACAAGCTATCAAAGCACTGCCAGTTCGGAGCAGGACTGGCAGATACCCTACGGGACAAATTTGTCTGTGGACTACTGAGTGAAGGAACACAGAAGAAGTTACTCTCAGAGAAAGAGCTGACGCTAGATAAGGCTTTCAGCGTGGCAGTATCGTATGAAGCAGCAGCCAGGGGAGCTGCAGAAATTCAACAAAAACCATAGGAATACGGCACCCACGAAATGACACGGGGATTTGCAAAATTTTATCGCTGCGGCAGAACTAACCATGACCAGAAGGACTGCTGGTCCAAAGACAAAATATGCAGGCAATGCGGGAAGATGGGACACATTGCACGAGTTTGCAGGTCTGGGAAGAAGACCAGCGACAACAAAAAGGCTACTAAGGAACCGTACAAGAAAGTACAAAAGATGACGGACAGTAGTTCCGAAGACCAGATGAGCGATAGTGAATCCGGGAACAGGAGACTAAGCTGTCTCAAACTTCACAATGTAATCGCAAAAGAGGATCACCGAACCATTTGGGTCACCCTCACGATAGCAGGGTCCCAAGTTAAAATGGAATTGGATACAGGATCAGCGCTAACCGTCATGAATCGACGAGACTACGAGCGGCTATTTTCACACATACCCTTGAGAGAGACATCCATCGTCTTGACGACGTATACGGGGCAAAAAGTATACCCCAGAGGAAAAATAAGGGTGCCTGTCGAATACAACGGCAAGAAAATACGGAAATTGTATCTCTACATACTGCCAAATGGTGGACCACCGTTATTGGGACGGGAATGGATCAGGAAGATAAACTTAGATTGGCACTCCATTCATGCAATGAAGGTGGACGGTAAAAAAAATGAAGACGTCACTCCTGGATGATTGTCAACAATCTTAGCTAACGCCAAAGAGGTATTTCAACAAGAACTGGGCATGCTTAAAGGCGTAACCGCCTTGATAAAAATAGAAGAGAATGCAGTTCCCAAGTTTTTCAAAGCAAGACCAGTACCATATGCAATTCGCCCAGCCATCGAGGCAGAGCTGGAGAATCTGGAGAAGGCAGGCGTGTTGTCTAAGGTCGACTGGAGCGAGTGGGCGACACCCATCATTCCTGTCATGAAGAAAACGTTAAGCAATAAGTCCGGGGAGCCAAGGAAGATTCGCATCTGTGGGGATTTCAAGGTGATGGTGAACCCAGTCCTTCACACAGTACAATATCCTCTTCCAAGGATAGAAGACATCTTCGCCTCACTGTCTGGCGGGAAGCGTTTTACAAAAATTGACCTAGCACAAGCATATTTGCAGATGGAGGTTGAAGAGTCCTCTAGGAAGTATCTCACGATAAACACTCACAAAGGTCTTTAATAGTATCATCGATTGGTATTCGGAGTAGCATCGGCTCCGGCGATATGGCAAAGAGCGATGGAACAAGTCCTGCGAGGGATTCCGGGGACTCAGTGTTACTTGGACGACACCCTTGTGACAGGTGAAGATGACAGTGAACACCTTAACAACCTAGAACAGGTGCTCACTAGACTACGGGAACATGGGCTGCGAGCCAACCGCCCCAAGTGCGAATTTTTAAAGAAACAGATATCGTATTGTGGCCACGTGATTGATGAAGAGGGGTTACATAAGTCCCCTGACAAAATTGAAGCGGTTGTTAAGGCCCCAGCGCCTGAAAATGTGTCGCAACTGAGGTCATTCCTCGGATTGGTGAATTACTATCATAAGTTTTTGCCGAATTTGTCGACAATTCTGCACCCACTGAACGCCCTGCTACGAACGGGGGTAGCATGGAAATGGAGCAATGATTGTAAGCGTGCTTTTCAGAAGAGTAAGGACTTAATCACTTCAAGGGAAGTATTGGCTCACTACAACCCAGCACTGCCGATCAGACTGGCGTGTGATGCGTCTCCCTACGGCATTGGGGCGGTACTGTCACATAAATTCCTTGATGGTTTAGAGAGGCCGATAGCTTTTGCGTCACGCTCGTTAACTTCTGCCGAGCGTAACTATGCCCAGATTGACAGAGAGGCCCTCAGCCTAGTGTGGGGGGTGAAGAAGTTCAATCACTACCTGCACAGTCAAAAATATACTCTACTAACCGATCATCAACCTCTTGTCTCCATTTTCAACCCTCAGAAGGGCGTACCGATAATGACAGCACAACGGCTGCAGAGATGGTCCCTTTTCCTAGGGGCACACCAATATGACATTGAGTACAAAGGAACTAAACAGCATGGAAATGCTGATGGATTGTCACGCCTACCATTGCCGACGGTGGAAGAAGAAGACCTTGCAGTGGATCCAATGGAGTTATTCCACTCGACCATAGTCGAATGTCTCCCTGTGACGAATGCAAACATAGAAAAGGAAACCTGGAATGACCCGACACTATCACGGGTCTATGATTTAACGGTGAAGGGGTGGCCAGCACATGGCGAACCACTTCTGCCAGCATTCTCGCCGAGAAGAGAACAGCTGTCAGTGTGCAGAGGAACCTTGATGTGTGGATCCAGAGTAGTAATTCCACCTAAGTTGATGGATAGAGTGCTCAATGAGCTTCATGAGGGTCATCTGTGTGGGGTAAAAATGAAGAACTTAGCCAGAGCGTTTGTGTGGTGGCCGGGAATCGATAGAGAAATCAAAGAGATGACCAAGAGCTGTGCAGGATGCCAGAAGGTTCAAAACGCCCCACCACAAGCTCCTCTGCATCCATGGGAGTAGCCCTCATCTCCATGGCAAAGGGTGCACATTGATTTTGCTGGTCCCTTCATGGACTCGATGTTTTTAATTGCGGTGGATGCACATTCAAAGTGGCCAGAGGTAATAAAAATGTCCTCAACCACCACAGAAAAAACTATCACAGTTTTACGAACCATATTCGCCAGGAATGGGCTGCCTGAACAGATTTACTCTGACAATGGACCACAGTTTGTGTCTGAAGAGTTCTGGAGGTTCTTAAAGAACAATGGTGTTAAGCATTACACATCTGCCCCATATCATCCAGCCATTAATGGATTGGCCGAGAGGTTTGTCCAAACATTCAAGAAGGCTATCAAGGCAATGTGTAATGAAGATATACCCCTACAACACAAGGTGGACAACTTCTTGTTTGCCTACCGGAATGCGACACATGCGGTTACCAACCAAACTCCAGCCATGATGTTCTTCAATCGAAGACTACGATGCCGCTTGGATTTGGTTAAGCCAAACGTCCGAAGAGATGTGGAGAACAGGCAGTTTCAGAATATGAATGAAAGGCCGACCAGGAGTTTTAAGATAGGTCAACCAGCTTTGGCCCGGGACTACCGCACTGAGAAATGGCAGCCAGGAACGATTTGTACACGACAAGGACCTCTCATGTATACCGTGGACGTTGGGGAGAGCATTGTAAGACACCATGCTGACCAGATTCTAGAGTCACTGGAAAGCGTCAACTCCACACCACGACCTGATACACCTGGTAATGAAATCGACGTTCCAATTGCAGCTACCGCAGAACCGGTAATATTGGAAGCAGATGAACCAAACAACGACATTGATCCCGACTCAACATTGCCAGAAGAACCTGATACCCCAAAGAGGCGTTATCCAGACAGAATCAGGAAGCCTCCTCAAAGACTGAACTTATAATTGCTTAAACTTAACCAATGTATCTTGCAACAGTAATTGTGATTGTAATTAGTTATCATTTAGTTGTTAAATGAATGTTATGTACTGTTTATCTAAAAGGGGAGGAATTGTTGTGTATGTACCTTTAAGAGAATAACTGGTCTCAGACTGCAGTACCGGCAGTCACCACCCCTGTATAAAAGGCGCTAGTGAGCCTCTGTTGTTTTAGTTTCACTATTGACTTCCACCAGTAAAGACGTGTTTTTGTTTAACTCCTGCTGTCCGTGTCTCAATCATTCACAAACGTAATAAAAGGTTCTACTGAACTAATGTATCAAATTTATCAAAGTTTAACACTCTTGCGTATACTATAGAAACATAGAAACATAGAAGATAGGAGCAGGAGTAGGCCATTCGGACCCTCGAGCCTGCTCCGCCATTTAATGAGATCATGGCTGATCATCCAAATTCAGTACCCGGTCCCTGCTTTCTCCCCATATCCCTTGATCCCTTTAGCCTTAAGAAATATATCCAACTCCTTCTTGAATATATTTAATGAATTGGCCTCCACCGCCTTCTGTGGTAGAGAATTCCACAGGTTCACCACTCTCTGGGTGAAGAAATTCCTCCTCATTTCTGTCCCAAATGGCCTACCCTTTATCCTTAGACTGCGTCCCCTGGTTCTGGACTCCCCGACCATTGGGAACATCCTTCCTGCATCTAGTCTGTCCAGTCCTGTCAGAATTTTATAAGTTTCAATGAGATCACCTCTCATTCTTCTAAACTCCAGCGAGTACAATTCCAATCGACCCAATCTCTCCTCATACGTCATTCCTGCCATCCCAGGTATCAGCCTGGTGAATCTTCGCTGAACTCCTTCCATGGCAAGAACATCCTTCCTCAGATAAGGCGACCAAAACTGCACACAATACTCAAGATGTGGTCTCACCAAGGCCCTGTACAACTGCAGCAAGACATCCTTGTTCCTGTACTTAAACCCTCTCGCTACGAAGGCCAACATACCATTTGCCTTCTTAACCGCCTGCTGCACCTGCATGCTTACCTTCAGCGACTGGTGCACAAGGACACCCAGGTCTCGTTGCACTTCCCCTTCTCCCAATCTATTGCCATTTAGATAATAATCTGCCTTCCTGTTTTTGCCACCAAAGTGGATACCCTCACATTTATCCACATTATATTGCATCTGCCATGTTTCTGCCTAATCACCCAACATGTCCAAATCATCCTGGAGTTTCTCGACATCCTCCTCACAGCACACACTGATGAACTTGGTCAAATTCAGAGAGGTGGACAAGTGCTTATCAATACTGACTAAACCTGCAGTTAGCATCGTGTATACATAGGACAGGCCAGATTTTTTTTTCTACTGGTGAAAGTCAGTTCTAAATGGGTAAGAAATGGTGCTGATCCTACCGCAATGTTAAAGTGCTTATTGCATTCAAAGTTCCTTGGTCAGTCCAGTTGTATAATTATTCACAAATCCAGGTGCAGACTTGGGCAGGTGCAGGCCCCACGTTACTGGTGGGAGCAACGGATTGTGTGTACGTGAAATTTAAAGGGATGGGGACAATTAAAGTCTCCCACAGTCTTTGTCAGGTAAGTACAATAATGCTTGTAATTGTGATTGGTGGCCTCTTTGAAGGTACAGCCAATTAGGCTTTGCTGGCTGATGATGATCCTGCTATGTGTTCTCTCATAGGGTAGCACATAAAGCATGAAATGCTGTGATTGGAGTGTATCTGGTACACTATCCAGCATAATAGTTAGCCAGGCCTTCACACTTCCCTGTGCTATTGGGCCTGCTGTCCCAGTCTACCTTCAGAGTAGGAACCTCTGCATGACTTAATCGCCTGTCAAAATGAGGCAGGTTTGCCTCTGTCTGCAGGGGTGCAGATGCTGCTGGGTGGGCACAGAGCACCTCTCGCAGTCTGATTTGCCTGGCATCCCTTTCTTGGTTTTCTTCTTCCAAAGAGCGAGAGTGGGATTCCCATTGTAAATCTCATTGATGCCAATAATGGTGCTGGGAGCAACAAACACAAATGAAAACAATGGCAGATAGAGGCATAAGAGCCTAAGTGCCCAAAGAAAAAAATCAGAAACTGATGAGAAGTGGCCTGAAAGCTATTGTATGAATTTACTTACTGGCCCTTTAAACTTTCTTCCATATACTGCCCAGTTATATAGCATTAATTAGAAGTGGCACAGACCAGCATAAAGGCAGGTGAATGACACAGAAAGCATTATTGCATAATTTCCACATCATTATCATATTATTGGCAAATTCCCACTGGTTTCGAGTGGGAACGCCCTACATTACTGGTCTCCGCCCTTTTTTTTGTACCATTACGCCCAAAGAACTGGTGTGCCCAGGAGGTAATGGCAAGAAAATCGGCCCCGCCAAGCCTTCAGCTTTCAAATGTAAAACTATTCAATATTGCAGCAGTTTCATATGCAAATAGGATTTTTATTGCTCTCTATGGCTAATTGCTTCCAAGAGCATACATCAAAATGTGTCATGTTATCCATTAGATAAACATTTGTCATTCTTAATCCTTTGATATACTTCTTTCATTTGTGCACTTACTTCAATATTAAAATTGTGAAGTCTGCACAATATTAAGTGATGATTAGACTGCTTTAAATTTGTCCCAGATTTAACCTGAAACTTTCGATCATAACCTTTCCATAACAAACATACTGTTGCCATAGTACAAGCGGATTGCTGGAGCATCAGAATTTGGAAAAGTAGTGACTTACCCATTGATACCCCAGTCTGTTAGTTATATTTATCTGAACTATTACTTTTATGGGAATCCCCCCTTGGTTGGAACTTGTTATAAAGAAAGAAAGACTTGCATTTATATAGTGCTTTTCACAACCTCAAGACGTCCCAAAGCACTTTACAGCCAATTAAGTACTTTTGAAGTGTAGTCACTGTTGTAATTAGGGAACACAGTAGCCAATTTGCACACAGCAAGGTCCCACAAACAGCAATGTGATGTTGATTCAGGGATAATTATTGACCAGAACTCCCCTGCTCTTCTCAAATAGTGCAAAGGGATCTTTTACATCCACCTGAGAGGGCAGGTGGTGCCTCGGTTTAACGTCTCATCTGAAAGACGGTACCTCCGACAATTCAGCACATTCTCAGTGCTGCACTGGAGTATCATCCTCGGTTTTAATGTCTCCAAGTTTGCAGACGACACAAATCTAGGTGGGCGTGTGCGCTGTGAGGAGGATGCAGAGAAACTCCAGTATGATTTGGACAGGTTGGGTGACTGGGCAGATGCATGGCAGATGCAGTATAATGTGGATAAATGCGAGGTTATCCACTTCGGTGGCAAAAACAAGAAGATGTAGCACTTCGTGTAGATCACCACTAAATAAGAGAGTTTGACTTCGACGAACTATTAACAAGTTGTTTATTTACAGGAACAGACTAATTACATCAGGTAAGATGGCAGGTAAGATGGCTGACTGTAGGAGCACCGTGGTATAGATCTTGTCCCAGCGGGGACTCCATGAGGACTGAGTTCGCAGTCCTGTGGGGAGCGTGATGACGTCATCATGCTCGGTCGCGTTTCCCGCGCTTAGGGCGTCACGTGATGCGCGTCGTCGCGTTTGCCCGCGCTTGGGGCGTCATGTGACTGCGTCGTTGCGTCAGCGCGTCTCCCGGTACGGAGGCTGGCCATTGAGGCTGAGGTCGCGAGGCCGGGCTGTGCCGGTGCTTGCCGCGGGGGCGGAAGATCGCGTCGCTCCCGTCAGCTGGCCGATGCGGCCGAAGTCGCGGTAGGCCGGGCTGTGCCGGCGGCCGTCTTGGAAGGCCGAGTTGGGCCGGCGGCCGGCGCGCGTGCATCACATGATGCGTGACGTCAGCGCGTTAGGTCGCCTCTTAAAGGGGCAACGGCCCAACAGGTAAGTTAAAGGGGCAACGGCCCCAACAGGTAAGTTATACATACATAAGTAAGTTAAGTACATACAGTTAGGTAAGTTAAAGGGAATTATGTATATATCTATATGTAAGGGACAACCGGTGGTATCGCCACATGGGCCCCCCCAGAATTCGCTTTAACGAAAGTCCAAGGATGAGATGGTCTGATGAGTTGGTGGTCTCGGCGGTCGTGCTGTCTCGGCTTGGCGAGCGAGGTCTGAAGATGCTGCTCGTGAGGAGATCCGTACGCGCGTCATGGCGAATAAAGTGTATCCATCAGGCGAAGGACCGTGGAGACATGCGAAACAGCAGGCCTTGTCAGAGTGACGGGCAGGTTGGGCGGACGCGGGCGATGACTCTGTTGAGTTGGAACAAGTCCTTGTTATAACGAACTCTGCAGGAACGCCAAACAAACGTTCCAGAAGGACTTGACAGGCGAGGTGAGTGAACTCGCCGACAGGTGAGCGAAACCATCAGGAGGCTGGAACACGCAGAACGGTGCATGCCATAGTGCTACGACATTAACACAACAGAGGGTGAAGAGTTACTGCGTTAACCTGTGATCGGTGAGGCTAGCAACTTTCACGTGGCTGATCGCAGCCGCAGGATGCCCGTTGGACCCGTCCTCGATGTGTGCAGCTTCAGTAGACGTTTGCGTTTGTTAAAGGGAAAACTGGAGAAAGGGCGGCAACGGTCCAGGTTGTTGTTGCTTGCAGGAGGGCTTGCAGAAAACAAAGGAAATAATCATGGACTTCAGGAAGTCCAAAGGCGGAAGTGACACACCCATCCACATCAATGGGGCAGAGGTGGAAAGGGTGGCCAGCTTTAAGTTCCTCGGAGTCCACATCACGGAAGACCTCTCCTGGTCCCTCAACACCTCCTCTCTGGTGAAGAAGGCCCAGCAGCGCCTATATTTCTTGAGGAGGCTGAAGGGATGTAATCTGTCACCCCCGATCCTCTCTAACTTCTACCGCTGCACTATAGAGAGCATCCTGACAAACTGTATCACGGTATGGTACGGCAGCTGTAGCTCCCATGACCGGAAAGCCCTGCAGCGGGTAGTCAAAACTGCCCAACGCATTACCGGCACCCAGCTACCGACCATAGAACATATATATCAGAAACGCTGCCTACGGAGGGCACGGTCCATCATCAAAGACCCTACCCACCCCAGCCACAGTCTGTTCGCCCTCCTACCATCTGGAAGACGCTACAGATGCATTCGCACCCGTACGACCAGATTTAGGAACAGCTTCTTTCCCAGGGCTGTCATCCTACTGAACTCCACAAATAAACACTAAAGCCTGCACATCTGCCGATGCACTTTATTATGGTCATATTTATGCTAATATATATGTACAAATGTATGTTGAAATGTTTAAGTGTCCTAATCCAAATTGTACAGTCTCGGGAGCCGCAAGCCTACATTTCGTTGTACTGCACTTGTGCACTAACAATGACAATAAAAGTTGATTTGATTTGATTTGATTTGATTTGATAACTCTGCCTGGAGGGCGGCAACACGTGTAACAGTTGTAGATTTAGGAGAAAACAGCCGGGAGGGCGGCACGCTTTTTGTTCACACCGAATCGTGTAATAGGTAACACAACCAGCAGGCTGAAGGGCTGGTGTGTCGTCGGCGGAGAAGGAGTCGTCGTTTTTCACGAGGGATGGGTCCTCGTGGTTCGCGAGGGATGGGTCCTCGTGCGCGAGGAGTGGGTCCTCGTGTTTCGCGGGGGTGAGTCCTCGTGGTATCCCCGCAGGGCGCGCTCCGATTTTGCGGGCCTGAACATGCTGTACCCCGCGTTTGGAGAGATTTATACTTGCTGTCGCTGTGGACGTAGAGGCGGACGATCCGTGAGGCGGTAGAATAGTCGAATACGGGGACCGTGAGCATGTGCGTGGTCTGTGCCGCATCGATGTTCTCGGCGAACGGGGCTTCTACCGGTATAAAGCACGAGGGAGACTGTGGCTCCCTGGATTGTGGTAGCGACAGCAAAACGGCTGGTGCTTCCATGGCGTGCCTCTTTTGTGAAAATTGCTCACAAAAAAAAACGAACGGGGTCCAGTTGAGGTTTGTCCGTGTCAAACGGGATCTGCTACAGACGGCGCTTACCTTGCGAATACGTTCGCAAAGACGGGGTCGCCTTTGGAGGAATCGGTGTTAGGCGGTTGCTGTTCCGTGGTTGTTCATCGGTTGTGCGTCAGTCGTCTTGTGGGAAGACGAGGTTCAGGCGCGCGTTGCTACCGTGAAAATCATTCACGGACACGGGTTCACCAATTGTAGCGTTGGAATTGATGAGCTCCCGTACTCACGTCGTTGGGTCACGAATGTAGCGTTGGTGGTCGACGGTTGCCGTTGGGCGTGCTGTACCTCTGTGAAGACGAGGGTCAGGCTGCGCGTTGCTACCGTGAAAATCGTTCACGGATACGGGGTCACCAATTGTAGTGCAGGAATTGATGAACTCCCGTACTCACGTCGTTGGGTCACCAATGTAGCGTTGGTGGTCGACGGTTGCCGTTGGGCGTGCTGTACCTCTGTGAAGACGAGGGTCAGGCTGCGCGTTGCTACCGTGAAAATCGTTCACGGATACGGGGTCACCAATTGTAGTGCAGGAATTGATGAACTCCCGCACTCACGTCGTTGGGTCACCAATGTAGCGGTTCGTGTAGATCGCCACTAAATAAGAGAGTTTGACTTCGATGAACTATTAACAAGTTGTTTATTTACAGGAACAGACTAAATACATCAGGTAAGATGGCAGGTAAGATGGCTGACTGTAGGAGCACCGTGGTATAGGTCTTGTCCCAGCGGGGACTCCACGAGGACTGAGTTCGCAGTCCTGTTGGGAGCGTGATGACGTCATCATGCTCAGTCGTGTTTCCCACGCTTAGGATGTCACGTGATGCGTGTCGTCGTGTTTGCCCGCGCTTGGGGCGTCACATGACTGCGTCGTTGCGTCAGCACGTCTCCCGGTACGGAGGCTGGCCGTTGAGGCCGAGGTCGCGAGGCCGGGCTGTGCCGGTGCTTGCTGCGGGGGCAGAAGATTGCGTCGCTCCCGTCGGCTGGCCGATGCGGCCGAAGTCGCGGTAGGCCGGGCTGTGCCGGCGGCCCTCTTGGAAGACCGAGTTGGGCCGGCGGCCGGCGCGCGTGCGTCACGTGATGCGTGACGTCAGCGCGTTAGGTCGCCTCTTAAAGGGGCAACGGCCCAACAGGTAAGTTAAAGGGGCAACGGCCCCAACAGGTAAGTTATACGTACATAAGTAAGTTAAGTACATACAGTTAGGTAAGTTAAAGGGAATTATGTATATATCTATATGTAAGGGACAACCGGTGGTACCGCCACAAAGACAGATTATTATCTGAATGGCAATAGATTGGGAAAAGGGGAAGTGCAACGAGACCTGGGTGTCCTTGTGCACCAGTCGCTGAAGGTAAGCATGCAGGTGCAGCAGACGGTTAAGAAGGCAAATGGTATGTTGCCCTTCATAACGAGAGGATTCGCGTACAGGAGCAAGGATGTCTTGCTGCAGTTGTACAGGGCCTTGGTGAGACCACACCTTAAGTATTGTGTGCAGTTTTGGTTGCCTTATCTGAGGAAGGATGTTCTTGCCATGGAGGGAGTGCAGCGAAGATTCACCAGACTGATAGCTGGGGTGGCAGGAATGACGTATGAAGAGAGATTGGGTCGATTAGGCTTATATTCGCTAGAGTTTTGAAGAATGAGAGGGGATCTCATTGAAACTTATAAAATTATAACAGGAGTAGACAGACTAGATGCAGGAAGGATGTTCCCAATGGTGGGGGAGTCCAGATCCAGGGGTCACAGTCTAAAGATAAGGGGTAAGCCATTTAGGACTGAGATGAGGAGGAATTTCTTCACCCAGAGAGTGGTGAACCTGTGGAATTCTCTACCACAGAAGGCAGTTGAGGCCAATTCATTAAATATATTCAAGAAGGAGTTGGATATATTTCTTAAGGCTAAAGGGATCAAGGGATATGGGGAGAAAGCAGGGACAGGGTACTGAATTTGGATGATCAGCCATGATTTCATTAAATGGCGGAGCGGGCTCGAGGGGCCGAATGGCCTACTCCTGCTCCTATCTTCTATGTTTCTATGTTTCTAAGTCTCTCGTGTGGGACTTCAACCCACAACCTGTTGACTCCGAGGCGAGAGTGCAACTACTGAGCCATGGCAAAGCAAAACTAATAATGAGCAACAGTTATGCTTTCACAATAGTATGTGTTGTTTAGCTGCCCAAAGAACATTAGCTTGAGAGGCTGGAAATGGAAAACAGAGAAGGGCACAGTGAGGATTAATAAATATAATTTTGCATTAGAATGTTTCAGAATGCATTTTATTACAGTGAGAAACAGAGGCCTTGAAATGGGACCTGCGAGACAAGCTACACCATGGACTAGCGCTAGATCAGATTGTTTTCACTTCTAATTTGGATCGTTTTAAATCATTTGTGCTTTCATATGCATTTTGCTACAGCAATTTAAATGTTCATTCATCACAAAAATGAGAAATGGCTTGTGCAACTCTACAAAGATAATTATGTCACTTGAGATTAATGTTTTTGACTGCCCTGAGTGGCTGTTTACCTATACAAAAGATGTGCTCAGCCTTTCTCTCAGCACTCAGATTGCTGTGCCGCAGCACACGTTTGAGGATAGATACGTACCAAGGCCTGTCGGAGTCATGTGGTCAAAGCTGGACCTTTGTTAACACCACCTGTTGTTGCTTGGCCTCTCTTCCATTCAAAATGCCAATGATTGGCATCAACCCAGCCATGTGTGCCTGGGTTTCCTCCAAAGGTGCAGTCGCCCCCTTCAGAAAAAAAAATGCAACAGTTAAAGATGCTTCAATGTTGTGGAAAAAGGGTTTATACATTTATATAAAATCAGATAGGAGGTTATTGCTGCGGTGCATTAGTAACCAAGGTAACTGTTTGTCCATTGAGCGCTCAGAAAAAGAAACACTGCAAAATTGTTTCAAACAAATACAAATGGATGTGATATTACATCTGCTCCCAAAACAAATAACCATCATGTCTTTTGAAACATAACGAAGTAATTTTCAACGGCTATTTCAAATTTGTTCACAAAATAGCTTTAGAATCTTTTTATAACTGCAGTACATTCTCAATCCAAGAAACTATCTAAGTTATCTGATGTGCCTCAATAATTCCGAGACTCGAAGTTAGCAGAACAAAACAAGGCTTTTATTAACTTAGAACGTAACACGTAAGAGAGAGAGATGTCTTCCTTCTGGAGACTGAGGCCAGACTGAGGCCAGACTGAGCTAGCTTACAAACGGGGCCAGGTATGGGCGGAGCCCTACACACAGCACATTCCAGCACATTCCAGTATACAATACAGCACATTCCAGTACACAATACAATGAGGTCTGGGGGAAGGGAAATGACACTGAAACCGATCTCAGTCACAGGCAGTGATGAATGGAAATATTTCATCACATTCTCCCCTTCTATAGATTTAGTCTGTTCGGGGGTTTGATAGTCCTCTGCGACCGACGTGGCTGTTGCGGTGCCGCGGGTGTCGGCTGGGTGTCCCCGGTAGCCTCCTGGGTCTCTGCCGGGGGTGCCGCCAGGGTTGTTGAAGGGGTAGTTGGTGGGGGTGCCGTTGGTCGGTGTTCTTCCGGGGGTGATGAAAGTGTAGTGGGTGGGTAAGAGTTGCTGTGATCGTCGTTGCCGCTATTGCCGTGGTTGTTGTCGATGCCGGCTGGGGCGACGTCTTTTATGGGCACGGTGTCCTCCCTTCCGTCGGCGTGCCAGACATATGCGTATTGGGGGTTGGCGTGGAGTAGGTGTACTGGCTCCACGAGAGGGTCCGTCTTGTGGCCCCTCACATGCCTTCGCACGAGTACCGGACCTGGGGTGGAGAGCCATGATGGCATGGATACGCCTGAGGTGGATTTCCGGGGAAAGACAAACATTCGTTCATGAGGTGTGGTATTAGTGGCCGTACACAATAGCGACCGTATCGAATGGAGCACATCCGAGAGGACTTCCTGCCAGCGGGAGATAGGGAGGCCCTTGGTCCTTAGAGCTAGAGTGACTGCTTTCCATACTGTCCCGTTCTCTCGCTCCACTTGGCCGTTACCCCGGGGGTTGTAGCTGGTGGTACGGTTTGTGGCGATCCCCCTGGACAGCATGTACTGGCGTAGCTCTTCACTCATGAAGGACGCCCTCCTATCCGTATGGATGTAGCTCGGCATACCGAACAGGCAGAACAGGCTGTTGAGGCATTTAATGACCGTGGCGCTGGTCATGTCTGGGCAGGGGAAGGCGAATGGGAACCGGGAGTATTCGTCTACAATGTTCAGGAAGTAAACATTGCGGTCGACGGACAGGAGGGGGCCCTTGAAGTCTAAGCTGAGCCGCTCAAAGGGCCGTGTAGCTTTGATTAAGTGGGCTCTATCTGGGCGGTAGAACCGAGGCTTGCACTCAGCGCAAGTGCGGCAGTTCCTGGTCAGGGACCGAACTTCCTCAATCGAGTAGGGTAAGTTACGGGACTTTATGAAGTGGAACAGCCGCGTGACCCCTGGGTGGCAGAGGTCATTGTGGAGGGTCTGTAGCCGATCCCCGGTGGCGCTGGCACACATCCCTCGTGAGAGGGCGTCAGGGGATTCGTTAAGGGCCCCTGGCCGGTAAATGATGTCGTACTCGAAGGTGGAGAGCTCGATCCGCCACCTAAGAATCTTATCATTTTTAATCTTCCCCCTCTGTTTATTATTGAACATAAACGCTACCGACCGCTGGTCGGTAAGTTGGGTGAAGCGTTTGCCGGCTAGGTAGTGGCGCCAGTGGCGCACTGCCTCCACGATGGCTTGGGCCTCCTTTTCCATGGAGGAGTGTCTGATCTCGGGCCCTTGGAGGGTCCTCAAGAAGAAAGCTACGGGCCGCCCCGCCTGGTTGAGGGTGGCCGCCAAGGCGAAGTCAGACGCATCACTTTCCACTTGAAATGGAGTGTTCTCGTCCACTGCCTGTAGCGTGGCCCGCTCAATATCCTGCTTAATGCTTTTGAAGGCGGCGTGGGCCTCAGCAGAGAGCGGGAAAGAGGATGCTTTCAAGAGGGGGCGGGCTTTGTCGGAGTAGTTGGGGACCCATTGGGAATAATAAGAAAATAACCCCAGGCACCTTTTCAGGGCTTTGGGGGTGTTGGGCAGGGGCAGCTCCCGTAGGGGGCACAATCGGTCGGGGTCTGGTCCGATTTCCCCATTCTCCACCACGCTGCCTAGTATGCAGAGGCGCGTGGTGTTGTAAACGCACTTGTCCTCGTTGTAGGTGACGTTGAGTTTTTGTGCGGTTTTCAGGAACCCCTCGAGGTTTGAGTCGTGATCCTGCTGGTTGTGACCGCAGATGGTGACGTTGTCGAGGTAGGGGAAGGTTACCTGCAAGTGGTGGTCATCGACCATGCGGTCCATCTCCCTCTGGAAGACCGAGACCCCATTCGTCACCCCAAAGGGGACTCTGAGGAATTGGTAGAGGCGTCCGTTCGCCTCGAAGGCGGTGTACGGGCGGTCCTCTGGTCTGATAGGGAGCTGGTGGTACGCTGACTTGAGGTCGATGGTGGAGAACACCCGGTATTGGGCGATTTGGTTCACCATTTCTGATATGCGGGGTAGCGGGTAGGCGTCTAGTAGGGTGCACCTGTTGATCGTTTGACTATAGTCGATCACCATCCGTTTCTTCTCGCTACCCCTTACCACTACCACTTGGGCGCGCCACGGGCTGTTGCTGCATTCAATAATGCGCTCTTTCAGGAGCCTGTCTACCTCGGTCGCGATAAACCGCCTGTCCTCCCAGCTGTACCTCCTGCTTTTGGTCGCTATTGGCCGGCAGTTAGGGGTAAGGTTCGCGAATAGCGAAGGCGGCTTTACCTTCAGGGTAGCCAGACCGCACACTGTGAGGGGCGGCTGGGACCCACCGTACTTGAGCGTGATGCTTTGGTGGTTGCACTGGAAATCCAGGCCCAAGATCACGCTCGCACATAGGTTCTTCCTGATTAATATTTTAAAATTATCATATACAGTTCCGTTAACGCACAATTGTACCGTGCAGTAACCCAGAATGGTCGATGTCTGGGTTTTGTCAGCCATAGAGATGGTACCCTGAGTAGGGACCACCTTTAGGGAGAGTTGTTGTGCCAGTTCTGGGTGGATAAAGCTCTCCGTGCTTCCACTGTCAATTAAGCATTTAACCCGGCACCCGTTTACCTCGATGTCCACCATTGATCTGGATAGCGGGTGCGGCCTGGTCTGGTCCACTGTGACCGATGCCACTGTAGGGCCCTGATCGATACAAGATGGTGTCCACGCTGTCTGCTCACAAGATGGCGGACCCCACGAGGTCGGGCAAGATGGCGTCCAAGATGGCCGCTCCCACGGCGCACACGCGGCGGTGGCGGGTTTTCCGGCGGTTGGTTTTCTGGCGGGGTTCCCTCTGCACACCTTCCCGAAGTGCCCCTTCTTACCGCACTTAAAGCAGGTGGTGCCTTTCGCCGGGCACAGGTTTCTGGTGTGCTTTGGCTGCCCGCAGAAGTAGCAGTTGGGTCCCTGACGCGTCGCGGCTGTCGTAGGGCTTCTGGGGGGAGAGCGGGGCCCAGCCGGTGTCGGGCTGTCGGGCGGGGAAGATGCCTTCCAAGATGGTGGCGCCTTCGGTGCACACGTGGCGGCGTGGACGGCGCGGGCTGAAGAGTAGGCGTCCGAGTTTCTCTGGGCCACATCCAGGGATCGCGCGGTGTCCGCAGCCTGTTTCAGGTCCAACCCCGTTTTTTCCAGCAGTCTTTGCCGGATGTAAGTGGAGCTGAGGCCTGTGATGAAGGCATCGCGAACAAGCTCGTCAGTGTACACTGCGGCTTTTACATTTCGGCACTTGCAGTCTTTGCCAAGCATTTTCAGGGTGCTTAGGAACTCCTCCACCGATTCCCCAGGTCGCTGTGCGCGGGTAGCGAGCAGGTGCCTAGCATACACCTCATTCGTAGGCTGCTGGTAATGCGCCTTTAAGATGTCGCAGGCGGCCAGGTACGTCTCGGCGTCTTGGATGAGGGGGTAAACCCGGTGGCTTACCCAATTCCGCAGAATTCCGAGTCTCATCCTCGCAGCGTCCGTAGCGTCTTTGACGGCTGCGGAATTGTCCAGGAAGAATTCCATACACTCAAACCAGTGTCCGAAGCGTGCTGATGCGTCCGGAGCATGTTGATCCAAATCCAAACGTTCGGGTTTCAGGAGTTGATCCATAGTGTTGAAAAATAAGTTAATAAAATTGATGTGCCTCAATAATTCCGAGACTCGAAGTTAGCAGAACAAAACAAGGCTTTTATTAACTTAGAACGTAACACGTAAGAGAGAGAGATGTCTTCCTTCTGGAGACTGAGGCCAGACTGAGGCCAGACTGAGCTAGCTTACAAACGGGGCCAGGTATGGGCGGAGCCCTACACACAGCACATTCCAGCACATTCCAGTATACAATACAGCACATTCCAGTACACAATACAATGAGGTCTGGGGGAAGGGAAATGACACTGAAACCGATCTCAGTCACAGGCAGTGATGAATGGAAATATTTCATCACATTACCACAAAGGAGTCTGTCCTTTTTTAATGTCTCCTTTCCTCTCTTGAAACCATTGTCATGCTGGGGTATAATTCCACAGGTGTCGAGCATCTCCTCCTACCTTTCCAAAGTGGTTATTCTTCTGGCCCGAGCCTGGACGGAGTGCCATCTGGCTATTTCATCCATCAGCATCACATCTGAGCTTGTCTTTGTCTCACACGATGCCTAATGTCCAAACTAATGGACGGAAAGTAGCCGGGGCCACGAATCTGGCGCACCGACCCTCTGCAACCAAATTCCCGACAAGCCAAAATCTCATGAGAATGCTGCAAACTGAGCCATGCTGACACTTCTAAGTTTACATTTGTAAATTTACAATACTTACTGAAGGAAAACAATTTGCAGGGCTACAGGGAAAGGTCGGGGGAGTGGAACCAGCTGAAGTGCTCTTGCAGAGAGCCGGCACGGTCTCGACGGGCCAAGTGGCCACCTTCTGGGCTGTAACCATTCTATGATTCTATACTCCCTTGTATCTTACTTCGATTGTCTGATTCTTGCTCCTGAGCTAATCTGCTCATTGAAGGTCAGTTCCCGTAAAATAGTGTTAACATTATCTTAAGTTGATTGCAAATATGGAAATTGCAGCAATTCACAACTTTCTCCAATCAAAGGTGCAAGAAAGCTGTAAGTGGAATTGTCAATTATCAGAACATTATCCCCTTGGTAACAAACATTGGAGACTGCCTTAATGTAGAGACAAAAAGCTATTTGGATATGTGTTTCAAAGCAGAATCTTAATGAAGTTGTTACTGCCCCAGGTTGTCAGGAAGACATTGGCATATTTCAAATGCCACCATTAAAAGAGCCATTTATCGATTCAACAATATTAAACAAATATTTCAACTAAGAAAAACACAAATGCTATTCGAGAACCTTCTTGTCAGCGGTTGGTAATATAAAGTGCAAACTGTTGCCAGAAAAACTGGAGCTATACAGTGGGTTGCCCCTGGTTACAACTCTCCTGCCATGCTTAAGCTCTTGTGCAGAGGTCCACTTTGCTGGCAGCTATTTTAACATAAGGATAGCATGAGCAGCAATGCCTACTTTTTCATCACAATAAAGAAACTCAATACAAAGTTTATAAAGTTGGAACTTCACCCAAACTAAGCCAATGTGATGTGAACCGGCCTCCTGGCAACTGAGTCCTGAAACACACTTCTATTTTCACATTGAACAGCACATAAAAGCCCTTTTAAGAACATAAGAACATAAGAAATAGGAACAGGAGTAGGCCATATGGCCCTGAAGGGATAATTACAAGTCCTAGCCCTTTTCAGGCTACCCCACATCAGGCATATTCCCCAGACATTCACCTTCAACTAAAGTTAGAGATAGCCGAATTCTATAAGATGCTTAATTGGGTCTAAAAGATCCAGGCTATCTCTCCCTAAAGGAAAGGAATAACCTGAAGATATTACCGTCCTCCAGATAGCACTTTTAATAAGTTTAACTAGACTGTAACCTTCCGGATATTATGAGGGTCCGGAATACCCCCCACAACTCTGCAATGCTTCACCAAAGAATGTACAGAGATTTGAGTTTGCGAGTTTGATACAGAAATACTAATTTGAGACAATTCTAAAAATATATAAATTTATTAAAGAACCTACATGTCGTTAACAGCTGGTGAGTCCATCGCAACATTACAGTTCAAAAACAAATAGCTTATATTTCTTATTTCTCAGAGATCCTTATTTTCAAATCTTAACTTCGTTACATTTCTACATTTCTTACTTATTTCTAAATCCAGAACATCCACCAAAATCAAATTAAAAGTACCTCTTTGATCCCCGAGACTCAAAGTTAAAAACTTACAGAGATGCCTCTGAAGAGTGAGAGAATCGTTTGGCCCATTCAGCGACTTCTGACTTTCTGTTTGAAAAGCTCTTATTTTTATATTATTTTTTCGTGGTTTCTCCTTTGAAGTTTTCTGCTGATGTAAGCTAATTACCTTTAGTGATACCTCTGTTGAATGCTTTCTATTCTTACTGTCATTTCAGCTGCCAACTCTCAGACTTCTGTCTCTACCTTTAGGTGTTCAATAATTATCATAAAAACAATATGACAGCAATGGTTTCTGTTTGATGCCATTTTTACAAAATTCTTTCATTCAATTCTTAATATTGGCTTAACTGGTTTTAGCAGACGTCATGTCATGACTCCTAGCTGCACCAAGTTCAATACAAAAACCATGTGATTGCTTGGTGTATCTATTGAAGTCATATCTTCAAAGTGTTCTATAGGTATCATATTTACAATATGTAGATTAAAACCACTTTAACCAGGGTGTTTCATGCATTTTTAGCTATCTCAATTGGTTGCATATCAGACTTCAGGACTCCATATTTCAAGCTTAACATAAAAACTATTTGACCAGCAGGTGTATCTTTTACTTTATGTCATTTTTTCAAAGGCACATGCCTCTTTTAATGTTTCTGTGTTTCAGTTCAATGTGTTGGTTTTTAACACTTTACTTTCGTCATTCCATTGTGTTTCTCCCAAACTCCAGACCTTTTGGAAGCGCCAAACTGCTATTTCAATAGGGCCATTGTTTCTTGGTCAATAACCCATTCCCATTTCAATAGCTTGTGGTTTTCACAACTTTGTTAACAACTGATCTTTACCTCAGAAGCCTGTATTTCTGTTTACAACTTGTGTCTCTGAGGTTTTTTAGATTTTTAAACCCAGTTTCTCATGTTTTAATAATATCAAAATTTTCATAGGATGGTGTATTTTTCTGAAATATGGCTTATTCCTTCACAGCCCCTCAAGTCAGCTCTGCCATTCAAAAAGATCATGGCTGAACTACATCAACTTTCCTGCCCTATCCCCACATCCCTTGATTCACTAGTGCCCAAAAATCTATCGATCTCAGCCTTGAATATACTTGACTCAGTATCCACAGCCCTCTGGGGTAGAGAATTCCAAAAATTCACAACTCTCTGAGTGAAGAAATTTCTCCTCATCTTAATTTTAAATGGCTGAACCCTTGTACTGAGCCTATGCCCCCTGGTTCTAGACTCTCCAGCCAGAGGAAACAACCACTCAGCATCTACCCTGTCAAGCCCTCTAAGAATTTTGTACGTTTCAATGAGATCACCTCTCATTCTTCTAAACTCCAGAGAGTATAGGCCCATTCTACACAATCTCTCCTCATAGGATAACCCTCTCATTCCAGGAATCGATCGAGTGAACCTTCGTTGCATCCCTCTAAGGCAAGTATATCCTTCCTTAGGTAAGGACACCAAAATTGTGCACAGTACTCCAGATGTGGTCTCACCAAAGCCCTATGTAATTGTAGCAAGACTTCCTTACTCTTGTACTCCAATCCCCTTGCACTAAAGGCTAACATGTCATCTGCCATATCATACCATATCATCAGTGGCAGTACAACTGGAGTGGCACTGTAAAGAAACTGTGGTCCGCCAGCAGTTACACTGAGATTACACCTGGTGGAGTCCTCTAGTGCTGACACTGTCAGAGTTTGCAGCGTCAACAATAGAGCACCTAATTTACATAGACTCAGCGAACACCCACACCACAATATCCATATAGCTGGAAGATCGGGCGCCTGTCCACCATTGCCTGAGAATCCATTGTACCCTCCACTAATAAAGGGGGAATCGATCCAATTTTTAAAAAATCTTACAATTTCTTGGGGTGCAAGCTGCCCCTCTCACCTGGGCATCCCAGTGCTGATCACTCACACCCATCTGGAGGCCGCTACATCTCATCTCACTTGGCATACCAGCCTCCAGTCCTATGCCAGGTGTCAACTAAGCTAACGTACTGTGTCCAACCCCAGAGGTGGGCAGAGGTTATGGCCTTTATAAATCCAACCAGTAGATCATGGAAACAGCATCCCTGCTATTTTCCACTGGGTTCTTTGGAAATTTGGGACCTAGATCATTATTTCTCAATATCACAAAACCTGCAAGAAGGTTAATGTACGCAGCATGCTTTGCAGTTGGCTAACTATTCTCTATATATTATAATCATATTTTTCACTTAAAGTTGTCTATAATCAACTTTATTTTGATAATATATTAGGATCGATTCTTGTGTTAGGGTGCAAATCAGTTTTAAATGATTCAGAACTGCTGCAAATTTCACCAGAGTTCAATGTGCAAATAGTACTCAATTCTCCAATTTTTGCCACTTTGTATAATTATTCATAACTCCAGGAGTAATTTGCATGGGTGCTTGGGGCACAGTACTGGTGTGAAAGGATTCGCAAATTTCATGTCTCCCCCGAAGATTTACTTTTGGTTTAGTAAAGAAACCCTGGTTGGACTGAGTTTAGAATCCAGGGCTCAACAAGATGGCTGCAGTCAGCCTCATGGCCAAGGCCTGTAAGTTTCAGTTTGGACTCACAAACTTGGATCCCGATGACTGTGAGAAGGAACTTTCCAGAAACACGAATGCAAACAGACCTTCTGCATTTATGCATGAGAAGCAAACCCAGTGGCATTCGGGCCTCTGATTAAAACGCATCAAGGTTATTTGCACAAGCAATCAAGAGCAGGCAAGGCCTATTCAACACGTAATGGGACAAGCTTAGCTGCATTTCAGACCTTCGTTAGAGAACATCGACACTGTTTACAAAACGATCAATGGGGCATTCAGACTGGAATGGCCCCATCACGAAACCAGTTGGACAAAGGGGAACACTGATGAAATGTTTAAAACCGATTAACCGGCCATCCAGGTCGATGGGCCCAGATCGGTGCCCTTTTATGAGTTTTAACACGCCCAGATCAGACAAAGAAATGAGCTGATCTGGCAGGAGATAAGGGCTACCGGGAAGGGTATAACTAGTCCCTCGGAAAGCCATCTCTCTCTCTCTCTCTCTCTCCCGCCTCGGCTACAGTGCCCTGCCTTACCATTAACCCAGCAAGAGGACCGTCGACGAAGAGCCCGTCCAGGGAAGTAGAATACCCGCAGTTACGTTTAAATTACTGGGGTATCTCTGCTTTGGGTGGTGAAAACCTAAAACATCAACAGGCAACAGGGCACGGAGCAGGCGTTTCAATATCCTAGACTGGTGAGCATCAACTTTCTGGCCCTTTACAAGACAATCTAGATAAGTGTAAAGGGTGGGAGTTAAGGGGAATTGCTAAAGTGTCATTTTAGTCATTTTCCCTCGATGTGTCTGTTTCTCCTCCCCCGTTAAGTGTAATTGTGTTGCATCCATAGTGATTTTTCTCTGTATTGTAATTGTTTCTCTATTTTAATAAACATTGGTTTTCTTTGCACCAAACCACTGGTCTCGTTTGTCTATATCGCTACTTGTAAATAAGTCCGGTGCTCAGAGCCAAAGGGAAAGCGATTCGAACCGCACGGGGCTGGAGCAGCTCAGATACGACTGACTGGCCAGACACAAACCCCAAACCAAAACCCCCTACAGGTGGGAGCGTGTAGGTGAAATTTAAAGGGATGGGGACAATTAAAAGAAAGTGACAGTATAGAAGAACATAAAAGTCTTTAAGGGTTGATGTTAACCTACTGAAATTGCCGTTAACAGGGCAGTAATCACCTCAAAAAGGGGTTGGTAGACTTACCGATCTATTAACTCCGATGAGAAGCCTGCTGCTGGGCAGTGGTAGGTCTCTTTTAAGATGCAAATTGGGTTTCTATGATGTCCCCGATTGCCATTTTAGGATTGAATTGGTTGGTATGCTTGTGCCGACCTGTTTAACTGGTGATAGCGACGAAGAGAATGTGGAAAAGTAAGTTTTAAATTATTTTTGTTGGGTCAGGAGGAGCAGGAGTGTTCCGAAAAGTTACAATCTACCCCTTTGAGCCTTAAGGACATTACAACCAATTGGCAAAATTTACCAAGGCTGCAAGGGAGAGAAGTGTCAGGAAAATATGAATGGAGATGTGACATAATTTTCAGGCACAAGTCTGCAGACAAGTGACGGAGTAGCCCAACACTCAGCCCTCTGTTTGATGCCTGTTGGAGATGGTGCAGCATCAGGTGGTTTTGAGGAGGGTGGCCCTGTTTGCCACTTTATGGTGCCATTCTCATAGGTCAGCCTGCAAGGAGGGAGAGGCAGGCTTACTGTTGGAGCTGACTGATGTGGGGTCAATTTTAACTTTACTCGCCTGGGAGAAACCAGACAGATGGATAGTTAAAATTGTCCAAGTTACTTGCCTGCACTAGTCATCCTTCTAAACCCGATGGGGTCCTTCTTTAAATATGCAGATTAGGGTCATAAGAACATAAAAAATAAGAGCAGGAGTAGGCCATACGGCCCCTCGAGCCTGGTCCGCCATTCAATAAGATCATGGCTGATCATCGACCTCAACTCCACTTTCCTGCCCGATCCCCATATCCAAAAATCTATCTATCTCAGCCTTGAATATACTCAAAGACTCAGCATCCACAGCCCTCTGGAGCAGAGAATTCCAAAGATTCACAACCCTCTGAGTGAAGGAATTCCTCCTCATCATGGCCTACCCCTTATCCTGAGACTATGCCCCCTAGTTCTAGACACTCCAACCAGGGAAAAACGCCTCTCAGCATCTACCCTGTCAATCCCCTTCAGAATCTTATATGTTTCAATGAGATCACCTCTCATTCTTCTAAACTCCAGAAAGTATAGGCCCATTCTACACAATCTCTCATCATAGGACAGCCCTCTCATCCCAGGAATCAATCTAGAGAACCTTCGTTGCACCGCCTCCAAAGCAAGTATATTCTTCCTTAAATAAGGAGACCAAAACTGTGCACAGTATCCCAGGTGTGGTCTCCCCAAGGCCCTGTACAATTGTAGTAAGACTTCCTTACTCTTATACTCCAACCCCCTTGCAATGAAGGCCAACATGCCATTTGTCTTCCTTAATTCTTGCTGTGTCTGCACGCTAGCTTTCTGTGTCTGCACGCTAGCTTTCTGTGTCTGCACGCTAGCTTTCTGTGTCTGCACGCTAGCTTTCTGTGTCTGCAAGCTAGCTTTCTGTGTCTGCAAGCTAGCTTTCTGTGTTTCTTGCATGAGGACACCCAAATCTCTCGGAACACCAACATTTGTAAGTTTCTCATCATTTAAAAAAATATTCTGTTTTTCTATTCTTCCTACCAAAGTGAATAACCTCACATTTCCCTACATTATACTCCATCTGCCACCTTACTGCCCACTCACTTAGTCTATCTATATCCCTTTGCAGACTCTTTGGGCTGGATTTTATTAATGGAGGTGGGTTGAGGGCTGGTCCGCTGCTCAGTGGCTTTCCGACCCACTCCTGGCTGCCGCCTCCCATCAGTAACTATTTTACCTTGATTGGCCTCGTTACGGCCGACGTGCGGGTCCCTCCAGGCAATTGCTTGCAGACTGTCAGTTTCTCATGTCTGATGACGTGTTGTTTGAATGAAAATTTAAAGGGGCCATGTCCCCTTTGGAACAAATATCAATGGGATGGATTGGTGCTGTATTATATAGAAAGGGGAGTTGACAGCGTCTGTTCTGAACAAAATTTAATGAATGAAATTGCTGGTCATATTATTCCAGAAAGGTATTTATGATTTTTTTATATATCAATTCATTATCTGACTATGAAATGAAAAAGATGGCAGATTTGTTCCAATCATTGGCTTAGTAATATTAATGCTTTTTTCTCTTAAAGGTGCTGGCTGCTGCAGGAACGGCTGCCCCAATAACTAAGGCTGCACCCCGGTTCAATGAGGGCTCTCTCCATGCTCTTGTTGAGGGAGTTAGAGGACATCAGGAGCTCCTCTTCCCTGGAAACGGAAGGAGGAGGCCTCCTCAGCAAACCAAGGCAGCTTGGCTGCAAATTGCTGAGGAGGTGAGCTCGAGGGCTGTGTGCAGACGCACATGGGTTTAGTGTGGAAAAAGGTTTAATGATCTACTGAGATCACCTAAAGTGTGGCCTCTGTGTTCTGGGAAATGGAAGTTCAGGAGTGGGGGCTCAGGGTGATTTCAATATAGAATGTTGGTGGTGACACTGAGCACAAACGGCCATTTATTGGACAGATGATGCCTGGGGTTTGAGAATGTCGGACTTATATTCATCTCCATGTGCCAGCCACCTGTGGTTGAAGCGTAAGATTACGCGAATCTGGCATGGATGAGTGCATCCCTTGCCTGACGGCCAGCAATGTGGTCGCCTGCTGCTGGATTGGTCACATCCGGCCCCACAAGGCGTCACTCCTCGTCCTCCTCCTCGTCCTCTTCCTCGTCCTCTTCCTCTTCCTCCAAGGAGGCTGTGTGCTGAGCCACTTGTTCATCCGGCAGCACTAAGCTGCGCTGCTCTTCCTCCGAATCTGACGACCAGGATGAGAGGATGTAAATGGTTCCCATCCCATTGTTATAGATTTCAGTTGAGGCAAGAAGCTTGCAAGCGCACACTCAAAGTGGCCTGAAATTATTCCAATCAGTTCAAACAGCAGATGTGTGTCAGCTTGACCAGTCACAAGGTCAGTAGATTTACAAAATCTTATCCCAAACCTCCAACAACAAAGTTGTTGCATTTGAATGCCAGCCATGTTACAGGAGTGCTTTTAAAGTTCTGCACCAATAATGACTACAGATCATGTCCTCCACCAACTCGTCTCCTCGCAGCAGGACTGTTTCTGACAAGACGGCACGAAAATAGGAAACCTCTATCAAAATAGGATTATCAAGGCAGTTAACAGGCTCTTAACTGCTTTAACTACCTGTCCCACCAGTTGGAGTCGGGTCAGTTTGGGAGCAGCTGAACAGACACTCAGGATAATCAGGTGGGGGCGGGATGGAGGCGGGTTGGGTATCTGAAGCCATTTTTTCTGATTTTCGCAGCTGACCCGCCTCCAAACCCTCTCCTCACAGCTTACTGTCCCACCTAGCTTTGTATCATCAGCAAACTTGGATACATTACACTTGGTCCCTTCATCTAGGTCATTAATATAGATTGTAAATAACTGAGGCCCCAACACTGATCCTTGTGGCACCCCACTCGTTACAGCCTGCCAACCTGAAAAAGATCCGTTTATCCCTACTCTCTGTTTTCTGTCCATTAACCAATCCTCTATCCATGCTACCCTCAACCCCATGAGCCCTTATCTTGTGTAATAACCTTTTATGAGGCACCTTATCGAATGCCTTTTGGAAATCCAAATATACCACATGTTACCTGGGCTGGAGCGCTTCAGCTATGAAGATAGACTGGACAGGCTGGGGTTGTTTTCCTTAGAGCAGAGAAGGCTGAGGGGGACCTGATTGAGGTGTACAAAATTATGACGGGCATAGATAGGGTAGATAGAAAGGAACTTTTCCCCTTAGTAGAGGGGTCAATAACCAGGGGGCATAGTTTCAAGGTAAGGGGCAGGAGGTTTAGAGGGGATCTGAGGAAAAACTTTTTCACCCAGAGGGTGGTTGGAATCTGGAACTCACTGCCTGAAAGGGTGGTAGAGGCAGGAACCCTCACAACATTCAAGAAGCATTTAGATGAGTACTTGAAGCACCATAGCATACAAGGCTACGGACCAAGTGCTGAGGAATGGGATTAGAATAGATAGGGCTTGATGGCCAGTGCAGACATGATGGGCCGAAGGGCCTCTTTCTGTGCTGTATAACTCTATGACTCTATGACTTGAACACTGGTTCCCCTTTATCTACCCTGCTAGTTACATCCTCAAAAAACTCTAATAAATTTGTCAAACACGATTTCCCTTTCATAAAACCATGTGAACTCTGCCTAATCATGTTATGATTTTCAAAGTGCCCTGATACCACTTCCTTAACAATGGATTCCAGCATTTTCCCGCCGACTGATGTCAGGCTAACTGGCCTGTAGTTCCCTATTTTTTCTCTCCCTTCTTTTTTGAATAGCGGTGTTACATTTGCAACCTTCCAATCCGCTGGAACCATTCTAGAATCTGGGGAATTTTTGAAGATCAAAACCAATGCATCCATTATCTCTTCAGCCACCTCTTGTCCGATGACAACATCGGGCCCCAACTGCATTTTATCTCCAACCTCAGCCACTGTAGCTTTCACACCAGTCTGAACCAGGTCAGAAGAGGATCAGGACATGAAGAAGCCCTGAAAGGTTAGTTTTTCACTTTTTTCTGTGAGGCCAGGCGGCGCAGGAGTGCTCCTCTGGGCGTCACAAGGAAAGTTTAGGCCTCCCCTGCTCAGGACTCACCCCTTACCGCCCCGGAAATCCATCTTCACACCTAACTGCATGCCGGCAGGTGGCCATGGGCCGCTCGATTTTCCGCAGACTGGCAGCCATTTTCCGCCCAATCCGGGCAGGAGTTGGACCGGCAGCGTGTTAATAAGGCCTGGGAGTTCAGGCCTGATTTCTGCAGTGGCAAGTGAGTTCCCAAGTTACCTTGCCACAGGTGAGTTCGCGATTCACCTCACTGCCTGGCGAAAACCTGCCTGGAGTTAAAATCGGGACCCATGGTCATTGGCTGTGTTAAGTCCGTGAATGATTTAGACACGGACTAGCAGGAGTGAAAACAAACAGATCTTTACTGGTGGAAGTCCATAACGAAACTAAAAAACAGAGGCTCTCTAGCGCCTTTTATACAGGGGTGGTCACTGCCGGTACTGCAGTCTGAGACCAGTTATTCTCTTAAAGGTACATACACAACAATTCCTCCCCTTTTAGATAAACAGTACATAACATTCATTTAACAACTAAATGATAACTAATTACAATCACAATTACTGTTACTAGATACAGTGGTTAAGTTTAAGCAATTATAAGTTCAGTCTTTGAGGAGGCTTCCTGATTCTGTCTGGATAACGCCTCTTTGGGGTAACAGGTTCTTCTGGCAATGTTGAGTCGGAATCAATGTCATTATTTGGTTCATCTGCTTCCAATATTACCGGTTCTGCGGTAGCTGCAATTGGAACGTCGATTTCATTACCAGGTGTATCAGATCGTGGTGTGGAGTTGACGTTTTCCAGTGACTCTAGAATCTGGCCAGCATGGCGTCTTACAATGCTCTCCCCAATGTCCACGGTATACATGAGAGGTCCTTGTCGTGTACAAATCGTTCCTGGCTGCCATTTCTCAGTGCGGTAATCCCGGGCCAAAACTGGTTGACCTATCTTAAAACTCCTGGTCGGCCTTTCATTCATATTCTGAAACTGCCTGTTCTCCACATCTCTTCGGACGTTTGGCTTAACCAAATCCAAGCGGCATCGTAGTCTTCGATTGAAGAACATCATGGCTGGAGTTTGGTTGGTAACCGCATGTGTCGCATTCCGGTAGGCAAACAAGAAGTTGTCCACCTTGTGTTGTAGGGGTATATCTTCATTACACATTGCCTTGATAGCCTTCTTGAATGTTTGGACAAACCTCTCGGCCAATCCATTAGTGGCTGGATGACATGGGGCAGATGTGTAATGCTTAACACCATTGTTCTTTAAGAACCTCCGGAACTCTTCAGACACAAACTGTGGTCCATTGTCAGAGCAAATCTGTTCAGGCAGCCCATTCCTGGCGAATATGGTTCGTAAAACTGTGATAGTTTTTTCCGTGGTGGTTGAGGACATTTTTATAACCTCTGGCCACTTTGAATGTGCATCCACCGCAATTAAAAACATCGAGTCCATGAAGGGACCAGCAAAATCAATGTGCACCCTTTGCCATGGAGATGAGGGCCACTCCCATGGATGCAGAGGAGCTTGTGGTGGGGCGTTTTGGACCTTCTGGCATCCTGCACAGCTCTTGGTCATCTCTTCGATTTCTCTATCGATTCCCGGCCACCACACAAACGCTCTGGCTAAGCTCTTCATTTTTACCCCACCCAGATGACCCTCATGAAGCTCATTGAGCACTCTATCTGTCAACTTAGGTGGAATTACTACTCTGGATCCACACATCAAGGTTCCTCTGCACACTGACAGCTGTTCTCTTCTCGGCGAGAATGCTGGCAGCAGTGGTTCGCCATGTGCTGGCCATCCCTTCACCGTTAAATCATAGACCCGTGATAGTGTCGGGTCATTCCGTGTTTCCTTTTCTATGTTTGCATTCGTCACAGGGAGACATTCGACTATGGTCGAGTGGAACAACTCCATTGGATCCACTGCAAGGTCTTCTTCTTCCACCATCGGCAACGGTAGACGTGACAATCCATCAGCATTTCCATGCTGTTTAGTTCCTTTGTACTCGATGTCATATTGGTGTGCCCCTAGGAAAAGGGACCATCTCTGCAGCCGTTGTGCTGTCATTATCGGTACGCCCTTCTGAGGGTTGAAAATGGAGACAAGAGGTTGATGATCGGTTAGTAGAGTAAATTTTTGACCGTGCAGATAGTGATTGAACTTCTTCACCCCCCACACTAGGCTGAGGGCCTCTCTGTCAATCTGGGCATAGTTACGCTCGGCAGAGGTTAACGAGCGTGACGCAAAAGCTATCGGCCTCTCCAAACCATCAAGGAATTTATGTGACAGTACCGCCCCAATGCCGTAGGGAGACGCATCACACGCCAGACTGATTGGCAGTGCTGGGTTGTAGTGAGCCAATACTTCCTTCGAAGTGATTAAGTCCTTACTCTTCTGAAAAGCACGTTTACAATCATCGCTCCATTTCCATGCTACCCCCGTTCGTAGCAGGGCGTTCAGTGGGTGCAGAATTGTCGACAAATTCGGCAAAAACTTATGATAGTAATTCACCAACCCGAGGAATGACCTCAGTTGCGACACATTTTCAGGCGCTGGGGCCTTAACAACCACTTCAATTTTGTCAGGGGACTTATGTAACCCCTCTTCATCAATCACGTGGCCACAATACGATATCTGTTTCTTTAAAAATTCGCACTTGGGGCGGTTGGCTCGCAGCCCATGTTCCCGTAGTCTAGTGAGCACCTGTTCTAGGTTGTTAAGGTGTTCACTGTCATCTTCACCTGTTACAAGGATGTCGTCCAAGTAACACTGAGTCCCCGGAATCCCTTGCAGGACTTGTTCCATCGCTCTTTGCCATATCGCCGGAGCCGATGCTACTCCGAATACCAATCGATGATACTGGTAAAGACCTTTGTGAGTGTTTATCGTGAGATACTTCCTAGAGGACTCTTCAACCTCCATCTGCAAATATGCTTGTGCTAGGTCAATTTTTGTAAAACGCTTCCCTCCAGACAGTGAGGCGAAGATGTCTTCTATCCTTGGAAGAGGATATTGTACTGTGTGAAGGACAGGGTTCACCGTCACCTTGAAATCCCCACAGATGCGAATCTTCCTTGGCTCTCCGGACTTATTGGTTAACGTTTTCTTCATGACAAGAATGATGGGTGTCGCCCACTCGCTCCAGTCGACCTTAGACAACACGCCCGCCTTCTCCAGATTCTCCAGCTCTGCCTCGACAGCTGGGCGAATTGCATATGGTACCGGTCTCGCTTTGAAAAACTTGGGAACTGCATTCTCTTCTATTTTTAACGAGGCGGTTACGCCTTTAAGCGTGCCCAGTTCTTGTTGAAATACTTCTTTGGCGTTAGCTAAGATTGTTGACAATCATCCAGGAGTGACGTCTTCATCTTTTTTACCGTCCACCGTCATTGCATGAATGGAATGCCAATCTAAGTTTATCTTCCTGATCCATTCCCGTCCCAATAACGGTGGTCCACCATTTGGCAGTATGCAGAGATACAATTTCCGTATTTTCTTGCCATTGTATTCGACAGGCACCCTTATTTTTCCTCTGGGGTATACTTTTTGCCCCGTATACATCATCAAGACAATGGATATCTCTCTCAAGGGTATGTGTGAAAATAGCCGCTCGTAGTCTCGTCGATTCATGACGGTTAGCGCTGATCCTGTATCCAATTCCATTTTAACTTGGGACCCTGCTATCGTGAGAGTGACCCAAATGGTTCGGTGATCCTCTTTTGCGATTACATTGTGAAGTTTGAGACAGCTTAGTCTGCTGTTCTCGGATTCACTAACGCTCATCTGGTCTTCGGAACTACTGTCCGTCATTTTTTGTACTTTCTTGTACGGTTCCTTAGCAGCCTTTTTGTTGTTGCTGGTCTTCTTCCCAGACCTACAAACTCGTGCAATGTGTCCAATCTTCCCGCATTGTCTGCATATTTTGTCTTTGGACCAGCAGTCCTTCTGGTCATGGTTAATTCTGCCGCAGCGATAACATTTTGCAAATCCCCGTGTCATTTCGTGGGTGCCATATTCCTGTGGTTTTTGTTGAATTTCTGCAGCTCCCCTGGCTGCTGCTTCATACGATACTGCCACGCTGAAAGCCTTATCTAGCATCAGCTCTTTTTCTGTGAGTAACTTCTTCTGTGTTCCTTCACTCAGGAGTCCACAGACAAATTTGTCCCGTAGGGTATCTGCCAGTCCTGCTCCGAACTGGCAGTGCTTTGATAGCTTGCGTAGTTCCGTAAGATACTCAGCATTGCTCTCATCTTTGTGCTGAGTTCTCCTGTGGAATTTAAATCTTTCTGCTATCAACAGCGGTGCAGGGTTTAAGTGCTCCTGTAGAACAGCAACAATTTCGTTAAAACTCTTCGCCTTCGGTTTGGCTGGAGTAATCAGATCCCGCAATAGGCCGTACGTTCTAGCGCCCATTAAGTTTAGCAATATTGATGCCTTTTTCCCCTCCGCTATTTCATTTGCCTCGAAATATACCTCGACTCTTTCCACATACGTGGTCCAGTCCTCTATTGTATTATCAAAAGCAGCGATACAGCCAGACTTCGGCATCTTGCAAATCTAAAATGGCGCCTCCCGCGCTTTGCCTTCTTTTCTGATTTAACAAAATGGCGCCTCCCGCGCTTTGTCTTCTTCCCCGCTGTTGTTAGTGCTGCTTTCCAAGGTTTCTTGCGCGTATTCTTTTTCTTTTATTATTTTCCCGTCGTGGAGCGGACCCTCTGGGACACTTCCCTCCCTCTTCTTAGGTCCGAACGCTGCCCAGCTTCGAAGCACTGGCCGCGCCCTGTGTGCTCCACCCTCTTTCTCTCTCTTTGCTTCCCGACTCGCTGCCCGGCCCTGTTGAAAGGCCACCCGATCGAGCCTCAGCCCGCCGCAGCCCAGGAAGGATCAGAGCACTACCTGCCACCAGCCCGATTAGCTGGGAAACCACAGACCGAGGAACCCAGCCTGGCTCTGGAAAGTCGCTCCTGCAAAGCCTTGAACCCGATGATTGATGGTCGACGCCCGTTTCTCGAGTTTCAATGGCCTCTTTTTTTTCTTTCTTCTGGCTCCGACCTTCAACAACGTCGTCGGAGCTGCTGCTGAGTTGCAGGTAAGTTCGTTTCTTTACTCGTCGCCAGTGTTAAGTCCGTGAATGATTTAGACACGGACTAGCAGGAGTGAAAACAAACAGATGTTTACTGGTGGAAGTCCATAACGAAACTAAAAAACAGAGGCTCTCTAGCGCCTTTTATACAGGGGTGGTCACTGCCGGTACTGCAACCTGAGACCAGTTATTCTCTTAAAGGTACATACACAACAGGCTGTGTCAAGCCCATGGTACATGTTAGCAGGCTTTTTTCCAGCTGATGATCACCTTGGCTTGCCTTTTTGATGGAGTACCACTGAATGCAGGATATACTGTGTTGGGGTGTCTCCAAAGAACAATCTAGCATAATGATTAAGCAGGCATTCTGTACCGGTGCTATCACACCTTCCCTGGGAATAGGAGCCTCTGGGTCACTAATCATCTGACAAAGTGAGATACTGGTGGGCAGGTCCCTGCTGGTGGGCACAGAACACCTCTAATGCAGCTTGGCCTGCCTTGCAATCCACTAGTAGGCCTTACCTTCCCTCAGAAAACTGAGGTGAGGGGCTTTCTTTGGGGGATTCATTGCTGCCACTAATGAAGTTGGAAGGAGGTAAAAAAAAGCTGCAAAACAATTACCACAAAGGCTCACGAAAGCTGAAGTGGAAGCAGAAAAGAAAAATTAAATGACCATAAAAGTGCTGAATGATTCTTCTTACACAGTCCTTTAAACGTAACGATTTTATACAGCTCAGTGCCTAGCCACCCTGGACACCCATTATAGTTCGGGGGAGAGCAGCAGCGGAGGAGGAGCCCGGCTTAAAAACCGGCGCGAAGGCAGAGGCCCGACCAGTTCGGGGGAGAGCAGCAGCGGAGGAGGAGCCCGGCTTAAAAACCGGCGCGAAGGCAGAGGCCCGACCAGTTCGGGGGAGAGCAGCAGCGGAGGAGGAGCCCGGCTTAAAAACCGGCGCGAAGGCAGAGGCCCGACCAGTTCGGGGGAGAGCAGCAGCGGAGGAGGAGCCCGGCTTAAAAGCCGGCGCGAAGGCAGAGGCCCGACCAGTTCGGGGGAGAGCAGCAGCGGAGGAGGAGCCCGGCTTAAAAACCAGCGCGAAGGCAGAGGCCCGACCAGTTCGGGGGAGAGCAGCAGCGGAGGAGGAGCCCGGCTTAAAAACCGGCGCGAAGGCAGAGGCATACCAAATCAACAGCAGAGGAGAGAGGTAAAAAGTAATCAGTGTGTGACGTCACCAGGGAGCAGGTAAGTGATTGGTTGGTGAGTAGTTCTCTCTTTTCAATACAAGCTTGACTTCTGTGGTGTTAAATTTCTAGGGTCTCTGGTGTAGTGGGGACAGTTGGTAAATAAAGCGCCCTAGAGTATACCTGTAACTGGGGTATTGAATAAATTTTTATATTAATTAAAGGAGTAAGTCATGGCAGGAGAGCTCAGACCCGTGTTCTGCTCCTCTTGCTCCATGTGGGAAATCAGGGACGCTGCCAGTGTCCCTGACGACCATGTGTGCGGGAAATGCATCCAGCTGCAGCTACTCGCAGACCGCATTGTGGCGCTCGAGCTGCGGGTGGATGAATTTTGGAGCATGAGCGATGCTGAGAGGCTCGTGGATAGCACGTTTAGCGAGTTGTTCACGCCTCAGGGTAGGGCAGCACAGGGGGTGACCATCAGGCGGAGCAACAAAGGCAGGCAGGTAGTGCAGGGAACACCTGCGGACATCCCCCTTTCAAACAAGTATACCGCTTTGGATACTGTTGAGGGGGATGACTCACCAGGGGAAGGCAGCAGCAGCCACATCCTGGCACTGGGGGTGCTCCTGCTGCCCAGGAAGGGGGGAAAAAGAGTGGGAGAGCAATAGTGGTAGGGGATTCTATAGTAAGGGGAACAGATAGGCGTTTCTGTGGCCGTAGACGTGAATCCAGGATGGTTTGTTGCCTCCCTGGTGCCAGGGTCAAGGATGTCACTGAACGGCTGCAGGGCATTCTGGAGGGGGAGGGTGAACAGCCAGTGGTCGTGGTCCACATTGGTACCAACGACATAGGTAAAAAGAGGGATGAGGTCCTGCATCAAGAATTTAGGGAGCTAGGTAACAGATTAAAGAGCAGGACCTCAAAGGTTGTAATCTTTGGATTACTCCCAGTGCCACGTGCTAGTAAGTATAGGAATGGGAGGATAGAGCAGATGAATGCGTGGCTAAAGAGTTGGTGTAGGGGGGAAGGTTTTACTTTCCTGGATCACTGGGCCTGCTTCTGGGAAAGGTGGGACTTGTACAAGTCGGACGGGTTGCACCTGAACCAGAGCGGGACAAATATCCTTGCGGGGAGGTTTGCTAGCACTGTTGGGGGGGGTTTAAACTAACTTGGCAGGGGGATGGGATACAGAGGGGAGCTGAAATAGGGGGGGATGTGCCGCCAATTATAGAGAAAAAAACAAGTCAGCTTGGTAGACAGGGCAAATATATAAGGGCAAGGCTGGATGGCATCTATTTTAATGCAAGGAGTCTTGCAAATAAGGTGGATGAACTGAAGGTGTTGATAAACACATGGGAGTATGGTATTGTTGCTATCACGGAGACATGGTTGAGGGAAGGGCAAGACTGGCAGCTCAATATTCCGGGGTACAGAATCTTCAGGCGAGACAGAGGGGGAGGTATAAGAGGAGGGGGTGTCGCAATATTAATTAAGGAGTCAATTACTGCAGTAAGGAGGGATGATATATTAGCAGGGTCCTCTAATGAGGCCATATGGGTGGAGCTTAAAAACAAAAAGGGGGCAAGCACTTTGCTGGGAGTGTACTATAGGCCTCCAAACAGTCAGGGGGAGATAGAGGAACAGATATGTAGGCAAATCTCAGAGAAATGTGCAAATAATAGGGTAATAATAATGGGGGATTTCAACTTCCCCAATATTAACTGGGATAGTCAGAGTGTGAAAGGCTCAGAGGGTGTAGAATTCTTAAAGTGCATCCAGGAGAGCTTTTTGAGCCAGCATGTAGAAAGTTCTACAAGAGAGGGGGCGGTACTGGACCTAATTCTAGGGAATGTGGCCGGCCAAGTGGAAAAAGTGCTAGTAGGTGAGCACTTTGGTGATAGTGACCATAATATGGTAAGATTTAAGGTGGTCATGGAAAAGGACAGGGATGGGCCGGAAATAAAGGTTCTAAATTGGGGGAAGGCCGATTTTAATAGGATAAGGGCAGGATCTGGCCAAAATGGACTGGGATCAGCTACTTGTAGGAAAATCCGCATCGGAGCAATGGGAGGCTTTCAGAAGGGAGATTGAGATCATACAATGGCAACATGTTCCCGTAAAGGTCAAGGGTGGTTCCAAAAACCACAGGGAACCTTGGATGTCAGGGGATATACGAGAATGGATTAGGAAAAAAAGGAGGGCTTTTGGTAGATACAAAAGGCTAAAGACGGAGGAAGCCCTAGAGGAGTACAAAAAGTGCAGGGGGATACTTAAAAAAGAAATTAGGAGATCAAGGAGGGGCCATGAAATAACACTGGCGAGCAAAATAAAGGAAAATCCGAAGATGTTTTATAAGTATATTAAGGGTAAGAGGATAACTAGGGAAAAAATAGGGCCCATTAGGGACAAAAGTGGCAATCTGTGTGTGGAGCCGGAAGATGTAGGAGGGGTTCTAAATGAATTTTTTGCATCTGTTTTCACTATGGAGAAGGTCGATGTAGACATAGAAATAGGGCGGGGGGACTGTGATATGCTCGAACATATTAACATCGAGAGGGAGGAGGTATTGGTGGTTTTAGCTGACCTAAAAATGGATAAATCCCCAGGCCCGGATGAAATGTATCCCAGGCTGCTGTGTGAGGCAAAGGAGGAGATTGCGGGGGCTCTAACACATATATTCAGGACCTCTCTGGCCACAGGGGATGTGCCAGAGGAGTGGAGAACCGCTAATATAGTACCATTATTCAAGAAGGGTAGTAGGGAAAAACCGGGGAACTACAGGCCAGTGAGCCTAACATCAGTGGTAGGAAAATTATTGGAAAAAATCCTGAGGGACAAAATTTGTCTCCACTTGGAGAGGCAAGGATTAATCAGGGATAGTCAACATGGCTTTGTCAAGGGAATAGTCAACATGGCTTTGTCAAGGGAAGATCATGTCTGACTAATTTGATTGAATTTTTTGAGGGGGTGACTAGGTGTGTGGATGAGGGTAACGCAGTGGATGTGGTATACATGGATTTCAGTAAGGCCTTCGATAAAGTCCCGCACAGGAGACTGGTCAAGAAGGTAAGAGCCCATGGAATCCAGGGTGCCTTGGCACATTGGATACAAAACTGGCTTAGTGGCAGAAGGCAGAGGGTGATGGTCGAAGGTTGTTTTTGTGACTGGAAGCCTGTGGCCAGTGGGGTACCACAGGGATCGGTGCTGGGTCCCTTGCTGTTTGTGGTCTACATTAATGACTTGGATATGAATGTAAAAGGTATGATCAGTAAGTTCGCGGATGATACAAAAATTGGTAGGGTGGTAAATAGCGAGGAGGGTAGCCTCAGTCTGCAGGACGATATAGATGGGTTGGTCAGATGGGCGGAACAGTGGCAAATGGAATTTAACCCGGAAAAGTGCGAGGTGATGCACTTTGGGGGGACTAACAAGGCAAAGGAATACACAATGAATGGAAAGACCCTAGGCAAGACGGAGGGTCAGAGGGATCTGGGTGTGCAAGTATACAGATCCCTGAAGGCGGCGGAACAGGTGGATAAGGTGGTAAAAAAGGCATATGGGATACTTGCCTTCATTAGCCGAGGCATTGAATATAAGAGCAAGGAGGTTATGATGGAGCTGTATAAAACACTGGTTAGGCCACAGCTGGAATACTGTGTGCAGTTCTGGTCGCCACACTACAGGAAGGATGTGATCGCGTTAGAGAGGGTGCAGAGGAGGTTCACCAGGATGTTACCAGGGCTGGAGCGCTTCAGCTATGAAGTGAGACTGGGCAGATTGGGTTTGTTTTCCTTGGAGCAGAGGAGGCTGAGGGGGGACATGATTGAGGTGTACAAAATTATGAGGGGCATAGATAGGATGGATGCTGAGGAGCTTTTTCCCTTAGTAGAGGGGTCAATAACTAGGGGGCATAGATTCAAGGTAAAGGGCGGGAGGTTTAGAGGGGATTTGAGAAAGAACTTTTTCACCCAGAGGGTGGTTGGAGCCTGGAACTCACTGCCTGAAAGGGTTGTGGAGGCAGAAACCCTCACAACATTTAAGAAGCATTTGGATGTGCACTTGAAATGCCATAGCATACAAGGCTACGGGCCAAATGCTGGAATATGGGATTAGATTAGACAGGGCTTGATGGCCGGCGCGGACACGATGGGCCGAAGGGCCTCTATCCGTGCTGTATTACTCTATGACTCTATGACTCTATGACACAACAATCTGCCACTGTACTGGCATCAGGATCATAATATGACAGGGGAGGCAGTATGACATCACTTGCATGTCATCTATAATGAAGCTCCTGCCTATTTTGGGTGGGAGATCCCTCCCCTCCCCCAAACCTCACTGGAAACTTGAACAGCACGCATTATAGGTGCAGATCCATCAAGATCGATCGCCGCTCATTTTTAAGCTCACTTACACCACCATCTGCGTCTGTTTCTGGACCATGACAGAGCCAAAATTGGCCACATTGTGTGAAAGCACTAAAGTGCTGTAAGATATTTCTGATTATTCCATACTGTTAAGGGTTGCAATCACTAGCTGTGGACCCACTTAAAAAAAAACTATTTATCTACCCTGATTCTGTTCTCAATCTTTGGAGCTCCAGGCCACAATCCTGGCCTGAACTCCCAGGTGGTCACCACATCCACCACTGGGTTGGCCGGTATGCCTGGGTGGATCACCACAAGGCCATGCCGGAAGGGTTGCAAAATCAGGACCGAGCATATTTGGGTTCTGACCTAATGTCTGGCTATTCTGGCATAACCCCAGCCAAAGTTATGATGGAAGTACATCGGAACAGCCAAGGATTAATAACTGAATTAACTAAAATTCTACAAAGCTATCAGAAAAAACTGCTTCATTCCATAGTAACATGCTCGTTAATGCAATGGGGATAAATTTCTTAGCCCACTACTCTAATGAAGGCTGACATCTGTTAAAATGGTAGGGAGTAATTTCATATGAACACACTGGGGGAATTCTAACCCCCAAGAATGGGTGGGTTGGAGGCAGGTGTGTAGTTAAAGTAAGTTGTTTTTAGATCGCGACCGTAACCCAGCTCAAACGCGCCTGCTTCAGGGTATAATGGAGGCTCGTTTGGAGGCCTGCGAGTAACCTACTCGATCCAGTCGGGACATTAATTAGTGCAAGTGGGCGGGGACTCATCGCAGCAATTAATGGCCTATTGAGACTTTAATTAGGTCTTTTTGCATTGAATTTGGCTTAGCTTTAAAATTAACGTCTCCAGCACGGGTACCCAGCAGCTGAAGGGAGAGGAGAGTGTCTGGATCCAGCAGGTAAGTGCCTTTCCAGCACTGATTGTAAGCCCGGAGGAGCAGGAGTGCTTCCCCGGGCCCCTGACCTTCCATCCACCATCTCTCCCCTGGACCTTCCATCCACGATCTCTCCCCTCGACCTTCCATCCACCATCTCTCCCTCTGACCTTCCATCCACCATCTCTCCCACTGACCTTCCATCCACCATCTCTCCCCCTGACCTTCCATCCACCATCTCTCCCCCTGACCTTCCATCCACCATCTCCCCTCGACCTTCCATCCACCATCTCCCCTCGACCTTCCATCCACCACCTCTCCCCCTGACCTTCCATCCACCATCTCTCCCTCTGACCTTCCATCCACCATCTCTCCCTCTGACCTTCCATCCACCATCTCTCCCTCTGACCTTCCATCCACCATCTCCCCTCGACCTTCCATCCACCATCTCTCCCCCTGATCTTCCATCCACCATCTCTCCCTCTGACCTTCCATCCACCATCTCTCCCACTGACCTTCCATCCACCATCTCTCCCTCTGACCTTCCATCCACCATCTCTCCCCCTGACCTTCCATCCACCATCTCTCCCCCCGACCTTCCATCCACCATCTCTCCCCCTGACCTTCCATCCATGATCTCTCCCCCTGACCTTCCATCCACCATCTCTCCCCCTGACCTTCCATCCACCATCTCTCCCCTCGACCTTCAAACCACGATCTCTCCCCCTGACCTTCCATCCATGATCTCTCCCCCTGACCTTCCATCCACCATCTCTCCCCCTGACCTTCCATCCACCATCTCTCCCCCTGACCTTCCATCCATGATCTCTCCCCCTGACCTTCCATCCACCATCTCTCCCCCTGAACTTCCATCCACCATCTCTCCCCCTGACCTTCCATCCATGATCTCTCCCCCTGACCTTCCATCCACCATCTCTCCCCCTGACCTTCCATCCACCATCTCTCCCCCTGACCTTCCATCGATAATCTCTCCCCCTGACCGTCCATCCACCATCTCTCCCCGAGCTTCCATCCGCCATCTCTCCCCCCGACCTTCCAACCATGATCTCTCCCCTCGACCTTCCATCCACCATCTCTCCCCCCGACCTACCTTCCAACATCTCTCCCCCTGACCTTCCATCCACCATCTCCCCCCCTGACCTTCCATCCACCATCTCTCCCGCTGACCTTCCATCCACCGTCTCTCCCCCTGACCTTCCATCCACGATGTCTCCCCCGACCTTCCATCCACCATCTCCCCCCTGACCTTCCATCCACGATTTCTGCCCTGATCTTCCATCCACGATCTCTCCCCCTGACCTTTCATCCACCATCTCTCCCCCTGACCTTCTATCCACGATCTCTCCCCCTGACCTTCCATCCACGATCTCTACCCCTGATCTTCCATCCACCATCTCTCCCCCTGACCTTCCATCCACGATCTCTCCCCCTGATCTTCCATCCACGATCTCTCCCCCCGACCTTCCATCCACCATCTCTCCCCCTGACCTTCCATCCATGGTCTCTGTCCTGACCTTCCATCCACGATCTCTCCCCCTGACCTTCCATCCACGATCTCTCCCTCGACCTTCCATCCACCATCTCCCCCCTGACCTTCCATCCACAATTTCTGCCCTGATCTTCCATCCACGATCTCTCCCCCTGACCTTCCATCCACCATCTCTCCCTCTGACCTTCCAACCATGATCTCTCCCCTCGACCTTCCATCCACCACCTCTCCCCCCGACCTACCTTCCAACATCTCTCCCCCTGACCTTCCATCCACCATCTCCCCCCTGACCTTCCATCCACGATTTCTGCCCTGATCTTCCATCCACGATTTCTGCCCTGATCTTCCATCCACGATCTCTCCCCCTGACCTTTCATCCACCATCTCTCCCCCTGACCTTCCATCCACGATCTCTCCCCCTGATCTTCCATCCACGATCTCTACCCCTGATCTTCCATCCACCATCTCTCCCCCTGACCTTCCATCCACGATCTCTCCCACCGACCTTCCATCCACCATCTCTCCCCCTGACCTTCCATCCATGATTTCTCCCCCTGATCTTCCATCCACGATCTCTCCCCCCGACTTTCCATCCACCATCTCTCCCCCTGACCTTCCATCCATGATCTCTGCCCTGACCTTCCATCCACGATCTCTCCCCCTGACCTTCCATCCACGATCTCTCCCCTGACCTTCCATCCAACATCTCTCCCCCTGACCTTCCATCCACGATCTCTCCCCCGACCTTCCATCCACCATCTCTCCCCCTGACCTTCCATCCACGATTTCTCCCCCTGATCTTCCATCCACGATCTCTCCCCCTGACCTTCCATCCACCATCTCTCCCCCTGACCTTCCATCCACGATCTCTCCCCCTGACCTTCCATCCACGATCTCTCCCCCTGATCTTCCATCCACCATCTCTCCCCCTGACCTTCCATCCATGATCTCTCCCCCTGATCTTCCATCCATGATCTCTCCCCCCGACCTTCCATCCACCATCTCTCCCCCTGACCTTCCATCCACGATCTCTCCCCCTGACCTTCCATCCACAATCTCTCCCCTGACCTTCCATCCACCATCTCTCCCCCTGACCTTCCATCCACCATCTCTCCCCCTGACCATCCATCCACCATCTCTCCCCCTGACCTTCCATCCACAATCTCTCCCCCTGACCTTCCATCCACCATCTCTCCCCCTGACCATTCATCCACCATCTCTCCTCCTGATCTTCCATCCACGATCTCGCCCCCCGACCTTCCATTCAGGATCTCTCCCCCTGACCTTCCATCCACAATCTCTCCCCTGACCTTCCATCCACCATCTCTCCCCTTGACCTTCCATCCACAATCTCTCCCCCTGACCTTCCATCCACCATCTCTCCCCCTGATCTTCCATCCACCATCTCTCCCCCTGACCTTCCATCCACCATCTCTCCCCCTGACCACCATCCACCATCTCTCCCCCTGACCATCCATCCACCATCTCTCCCCCTGACCTTCCATCCATGATCTCTCCTCCTGATCTTCCATCCACAATCTCGCCCCCCAACCTTCCATTCAGGATCTCTCCCCCTGACCTTCCATCCACCATCTCTCCCCCTGACCTTCCATCCACGATCTCTCCTCCTGATCTTCCATCCACGATCTCGCCCCCCGACCTTCCATTCAGGATCTCTCCCCCTGACCTTCCATCCACAATCTCTCCCCTGACCTTCCATCCACCATCTCTCCCCCTGACCTTCCATCCACAATCTCTCCCCCTGACCTTCCATCCACCATCTCTCCCCCTGATCTTCCATCCACCATCTCTCCCCCTGACCTTCCATCCACCATCTCTCCCCCTGACCTTCCATCCACCATCTCTCCCCCAAACTTCCATCCACCATCTCTCCACCTGACCATCCATCCACCATCTCTCCCCCTGACCATCCATCCACCATCTCTCCCCCTGACCATCCATCCACCATCTCTCCCCCTGACCTTCCATCCACGATCTCTCCTCCTGATCTTCCATCCACGATCTCGGCCCCCGACCTTCCATTCAGGATCTCTCCCCCTGACCTTCCATCCACCATCTCTCCCCCTGACCTTCCATCCACCATCTCTCCCCCTGACCTGCAATCCATGATCTCCACCACTGCCCCCATCTCTCTGTTTCCTGGCTGTGACCTACCAGCGTAGGCTATCCTGCCCGACAGCCTTTCAATCTGGCTGGCTGCTTACTGCCGGCTGGGAAACGGAGAAAAAAATTGAATGATGTCCTGCCATTAAATTCAGCAGGACCTCCGCGTTACCCACGTTTCCGTATTTCCCGGTCGCTCCGGCCCTCACCCGTTCCTTCCTGCCTCCCCGTAAATATCGGGGCCATTAATGCAGTTCTTGCTCATATCACACAGTGCAATTGCAACCCTATCATCTTTTTCGAAACAGTTCCCTATGTTTACACTCAGGAAACATTTGCCTACACAACATAAATATTTACACAGCAATGCTGAATAAAACAGCAAATAGATTTTATCAGAGTCACAGTTGCATATTAATTATGAGTCTAGGATGTTTTTCACATATCCGCTCCACTTGGCAATGCAAAGGGAAACACTGCTAATGTTTTATATCCAACAGTGCCAAAAATAAATGCAATCATGACAACCACATCATAAGGCAAAATGGCTGTGTAGATCATTGACCTCCATGTTAAAAGGAGTCCTTTTATTTTATTCACATATATTGGCTAGCGGAGGATCAGACTGACCCCTTGGGGGGAATTTTAACATTGAGGAATGCATGGGTTTAGGTACGGGTGGGCGGTTAAATTCGGTGAAAGTATCAGCGCGTCTAGAAGCCAGCTCCAACGTGCCAAGTTCCGGGTTTAACTCGGGCGTGTTCGGCTGTGTGTGTGTAACCCCCTCCGGAGAGGCGGGTTAGTGATTAGAATATATAAATCAGTGTATTGCAATCAGATGGAAAATTCTCCACTGGCTGGAGTCATACCTAGCATAAAGGAAGATGGTTGTGATTGTTGGGAGGCCAATCATCTCAGCCCACAGACATCGCTGCAGGAGTTCCTCAGGGCAGTGTCCTAGGCTCAGCCATCTTCAGCTGCTTCATCAATGACCTTCCCTTCGGCATAACGTCAGAAGTGGGGATGTTTGCTGATGATTGCACAGTGTTCAGTTCCTTTTGCAACTCCTCTGGTAATGAAGCAGTCCATGCCCACATGCAGCAAGACCTGGACAATATGGGCGTACGTTCACCTCACGGACTGCAGCGGTTCAAGAAGCTCGCAGGAGGTACTACCCATGTAATGGGGTGTATAAGCAGAGGTCCAGCTTCCATGACCTCTTGGAAGAGCAATGCTTCTGGAGGCCGAGGTTGTCACATCAGGTGGTGGCAGACATCTGCAGCCTCCTAGAAGAAGACGTGCTCCCTGCTGGGCCTGGTGGTCATGCATTACCAATCGTTGTGACAGTGACCACCACCCTCAACTTTTTTGCCTCTGGCTCCTTCCAGGGCGCTGCTGGAGACATATCCAGGATCTCCCAGTTTGCTGCACACAAATGCATAAGGCAGGTCACTGATGGGTTGTTTGCCAGGGCCGGCAATTATGTCAACTTCGCCTGTGATGATGCCAGTCAGAATTAGTCAACGCTCGGGTTTATATCTCTGGCTGGATTCCCACAGGTGCAGGGTGTCATCGACTGCACACACGTGGCAATCCGTGCACCACCCAGATAAACCAGGAGTATTTGTAAACTGCAACGGAGTCCATTCCATCAATGTGCAGCCGGTGCAACCACAGGAAACGGTTTATGCAGGTGTGCGCCAGATTCCAGGGGAGCTGCCATAAAGCATTCATCCTGTGGCAGTCCAAGGTCCCTGACCTCTTCAAGCCTGCAAGCCAACTTAAGGGGTGCAGACAAAGGGTACCCCCTTCAAACTTGGCTGATGATACCCATGAGAAACTCACCAATGAAGCCCAAGAGCGGTTCAATGAAAGCCATTTGACAACCGTGTCAATGAGCAAGCGAGCGGCACGTTCAAGATACGCTTCAAGTGCCTGGACAGATTAGGAGGTGCCCTTCAGTACTCACCAGCCAGGGTCTCCAGAATGATCATGGTGTGCTGTGCTCAGCACATCATTGTGCAATAGTGAGGATTGGAACTGCAGGAGGAACAAAACAGTGAACATACATCGTCTGCAGACGAATTCAAGGAGGAGGAAGAGCAAGAGCAAGAGGAGGAGGAGAAGGAAGATGGCAACCCCAAAGCAGAACCAGCCACTCACATTACTGCCTTGGATGCCAAGGATTCCCTTATAGCTGTAAGGTTCAGTTAGTCACTACTACTGGACCCATGTAACAACATTCAACAGCCACTCTCCTCCCCACAAAGCAAAGCTGTCCTGCAACCAACCAACCATCCATTGCACATCCCTCCATTGGTCCCCCTCAATTCATGTCTTCCCATTCATCAACAAGCAACTAAAAAGGTGAGTTGCCACACAGCAACCAAGAATGGGCAACATGGGAGTGTGGTGCAAAGTAATAAATTCTACTAAAGAACAGAAACTGTGATAAATCCATGTAGTGGAACAAGAACTCAAAGAGGCGATATCGTGGAATTAGCCCGAGTGCTTTATTAACAAACAGAGTAACAAACATCATGCCTGCATCCTGGCATTTCACCCTTTGCTGACCTTGACAGGAAGCCAACCTCTGACCTTAACAGGAAGCAAACCTCTGACCTTAGCAGCAGCATTGGCTACAGCACCACCTGGTGGATAACCTTAATCATAACATCCCAGATTACTATATCCCTCCCTCCTTAAGATTTCAGTATGAATTTCTTAACAAACAACCATTCCTGAGGGTCACATAAGGAGTCTCCATTCATCATGTTCCATACTTGACGAATCTAACAGTTCAGCATTTAAACTAGTATGGCAGGGGGCTAGAAACCTATGTAGTGAAATAGAGGAAAGTGAAAGGCAGACAGAAATAAATGGTAAAAGGGTGAGGAACAAAAAACAAAGGGCCAAACTAATTCATAAAAAATGTGAGCATAAAAAAAGCCTGAGGGTTTTATACCTTAATGCGAGAAGCATCAGGAACAAGGTAGATGAATTAGCTGTGGAAATAGAGGTTAATAATTATGATCTAATTGGGATTACGGAAACATGGTTGCAGGGTGAGCAGGGCTGGGAGCTTAACATACAGGGGTATTCAGTATTTAGGAAGGATCGACAAAAAAGAAAGGGAGGAGGGGTAGCATTGCTAGTAAAAGAGGGGATAAATGCAATTGAAAGGAAGGATATTAACTCAGTTAATACAGAATCTATATGGGTGGAGCTAAGAAATAGCGAGGGGCGAAAAACATTAATAGGAGTGGTATATAGGCCTCCAAATAGTAAAATAGAGGTTAGGGAGGGCATCACGAGGGAAATTAGAGAAGCGTGCAATAAGAGCACAGCTGTCATCATAGGTGACTTTAACTTACATATAGATTGGACTAGCCTAATCAGTAAAAATAATGAGGAGGAGGAATTCCTTGAGTGTTTAAGGGATGGTTATCTGGATCAATATGTCGAGGAACCAACTCGGGAACAGGCTATATTGGACTGGGTACTGTGCAATGAGAAGGGACTAATCAGTAATCTTGTTGTACGGGGACCCTTGGGTCAGAGCGATCATAACATGATCGATTTCTCACTCGAAATGGAGAGCGAAGAAATTGACTCAGAGACTAAGGTCCTGAATTTAAACAAGGGGAATTATGATGCCATGAGACGGGAACTGAGTAGGTCTGATTGGACAACGTTCCTGAGAGGACTGGAGGTAGATAAACAATGGCAAACATTTAAAGATAGAATGACAAAATTGCAAAAATTGTTTATACCAATCTGGCATAAAAGGAAATCTAAAAAGGTGACTCAACCGTGGATAACAGGGGAAATTAGAGACAGCATAAAATCCAAAGATAGGGCGTATAAAATAGCCAAAAAAAGCGCCAGAGCGGAAGATTGGGAACAGTTTAAGATAGAGCAAAGGAGGGCAAAGGGCATGATCAAGAGGGGCAAAATAGCTTACGAAAACAAGCTGGCGGAAAATATAAAAACTAACTCCAAAAGCTTTTATAAATATATCAAAAGGAAAAGACTGGTGAAAACCAAAGTTGGTCCATTGCAGTCAGATACGGGGGAATATATAATGGGAAATAAGGAAATGGCAGATCAACTAAATGCATACTTTGGGTCAGTCTTTACGAAGGAAGACACAAAAAACCTCCCTGGGATATCGGGAAAAATAGGGACATTGGCAAAGGAGGAACTGACGCAAATCAATATCTCTAAGGATATGGTGTTAAGGAAGCTAAAGGGATTGAAGGTGGACAAATCCCCAGGGCCTGATAACATGCATCCTAGGGTACTGAAGGAGGTGGCCCTAGAGATAGCGGATGCACTAAGGATGATTTTTCAGAATTCATTAGACTCGGGAACAGTGCCGATGGATTGGAGGGTAGCTAACGTTACCCCACTATTCAAAAAGGGGGGTAGGGAAAAAGCAGGTAATTACAGACCTGTAAGCCTTACATCAGTTGTGGGCAAAATGCTGGAGTCCATCATTAAGGATGAAATAGCGGAGCACTTAGCAAATGGGGACAGGATAGGACAGAGTCAACATGGATTTACAAAGGGTAAATCGTGCTTGACTAATCTATTGGAATTTTTTGAGGGAGTAACTGGTAGAATAAATGGGGGAGAGCCAGTAGATGTGGTGTACCTGGACTTCCAAAAGGCCTTCGATAAGGTCCCACATAAAAGATTAGCATGGAAAATTGAGGCTCATGGGATAAAGGGGAAAGTTTTGGCGTGGATAGGGAACTGGCTGTCAGATAGAAAACAGAGAGTTGGAATAAACGGCTCATTTTCTGAATGGCAGGCAGTAACAAGTGGGGTACCACAGGGATCTGTCCTGGGCCCCCAGCTGTTCACAATTTACATTAATGACCTGGATCAGGGAGTCGGATGCAGCATTTCCAAATTTGCAGACGACACTAAACTAGGAGGTGGGGTGGGCTCAGAGGAAGAGACCAGGAAGCTCCAGAGCGATTTGGACAGACTGGGCGATTGGGCGGATAAATGGCAGATGCACTATAATGTGGACAAGTGCGAAGTTATCCACCTTGGGTGCAGGAACGGGAGGGCAAATTATTATTTAAATGGCAATAGATTGGGAGAGGGGGAAGTACAGAGAGACCTGGGTGTTCTTGTACACCAGTCACTGAAGGCGAGCATGCAGGTGCAACAGGCGGTCAAGAAGGCAAACGGTATGCTGGCCTTCATAGCAAAAGGGTTAGAATACAGGAACAGGGATACCTTGCTGCAGCTGTACAGGGCACTGGTGAGACCACACCTCGAGTACTGTGTACAGTTTTGGTCGCCTCATCTGAGGAAGGATGTTCTTGCCATGGAGGGGGTGCAGCGGCGATTCACCAGGCTGATACCAGGAATGGCGGGAATGACCTATGAGGAGAGACTATGTAGTTTAGGGATGTACACACTGGAGTTTAGAAGATTGAGAGGGGACCTCATAGAAGTGTATAAAATTCTGACAGGTCTAGACAGACTGGATGCAGAAGGAATGTTTCCCTTGGCGGGTGAGAACAGAACTAGAGGACATAATTTAAGGATAAGGGCTAAACCATTTAGGACAGAGATGAGGGGGAATTTCTTCACTCAGAGAGTGGTGAACCTGTGGAACTCATTGCCACAGAGGGCAGTGTACGCCAGCTCATTAAATATATTTAAGAGGGAATTAGATATATTTCTACGGGCAAAAGGGGTTAAGGGTTACGGAGAGAAGGCGGGGACGGGATACTGAATTAAAGGATCAGCCATGATCTCATTAAATGGCGGAGCAGGCACGAAGGGCCGAATGGCCTACTCCTGCTCCTATCTTCTATGTATCTATGTATCTATGTATCAATCTCTCTGGTGGCTTGTGAGTCCTTTGTGAACGTCTAACAGTAAAGTCCCTGCTTGTTTATGGTGAAGCTACCAGCTGCACCTGAGCAGTGCTCAGAGTATCTGACTCTGCAACGATGGTTTCCTCTTGATGAATAGGTTCCTGTGGAATTGTCTCTGTCCCTGGTGGTGGCACCACAGATGCACTTGGATAACTGGGGGCAACCCTGTCTTCAGTCATTGCATCTGGAACCTTCATTTCAATTTCCCCTTGTCTGGGAAGTATCTGATCTACATGTCTGCGTACTACCCTACCATCTCCCAACATGACCTTGTATGATACTGGACCTGTCATTGAGTCGATGAAGCCAGGAATCCACTTTGGTCCATAAATGAAATTCCTGGTAAGGACCGCATCTCCTTCTCCAAAACTTTGGCTCTTTGTTCTTTTGTCATGGTTCTCGTTTTGTTTGTTTTGTCTGTTTTCCATTTTCCTTTTAAGGTCTGGGTGGACAAGGTCAAGAGTGGAGTGTAGTCTACGACCTAATAACATCTCAGCAGGAGAGAGTCCTGTGGTGGATTGAGGTGTTATTCTGTAGCTGAACAGAACCCGTGACACTTTGGCTGCTAAACTCCCTTCTGCACTTTTTTTCATCATCTCCTTAAATGTTTGTACGGCTCTCTCCGCAAGTCCATTCAAGGACGGATGATATGGAGCCGAGGTCACCTGCACTTATGCCATTTTTTCTCACGAACTCCTTTGTCTCTGTACTCACAAAACAAGTGGCATTGTCACTCACCACGATCTCCGGTAGCCCTTGATTACTGAAGCTCCGATGCAGGCAGTCTATAGTAGTAGTGGCGGAAGCAGAATTTACAGGATAAACATCCATCCATTTGGAATGTACATCAATGATTATGAGGAACATCTTCCCCATAAATGGACCCGCATAATCTAAGTGCAATCTTCTCCATGGTTTATCCGGCCACTCCCAGGTGTGGAGAGGAGCCACTGCTGGTGCCTTCCGGTGTTCCTGACAAGTGCTGCATATCTTGACTAGATTTTCTATCTGCTCATCTAGCTTTGGCCACCACAAGTAACTCCTAGCCAAGGCTTTCATACGCGAGACCCCAGGATGACACTGATGTAGTTGCTCTAGGATAGACTGTCGTGCTGGCTGTGGAATAATCACTCGTGCTACCCACAACACGCAACCATCCTGCACACTCAGCTCTGTTTTCCTGACACTGTAGGGTGTGAAGTCAGCCCCTTCCGGATGCTGTGGCCATCCCCTCACCACATATTCTTGAACTCTAGACAGTACTGGATCTTTACCTGTCCATGTTCTTACTTGCTCTGCAGTCACAAGTGCCGTGTCAGTGTCCTCCAACATCAAAACTCTGTCCTCTGGAGCTGCACGGATAGGTGTGCCTGGCAGTGGAAGACGGCTCAAGGCATTTGCGTTCCCATGGTACTTGCCCGCCTTGTAGACGATGACATACTCATATGCCCTCAACGTCACTGCCCACCTCTGGATCCGGGGTGACACCATCTGTGGAACTGCTTTCATTTCATTGAAAAGAGAGATAAGAGGTTTATGATCGGTGCATATGGTGAACTTCCTGTCATATATGTACTTGTGAAACCTCTGTAACCCAAACATTACTGCTAACCCCTCTTTGTCTAACTGGGAATAGATTTTTTCCGCTGGTGTTAGAGTTCGGTACATAAACCCTATTGATCTTTCAGTTCGATCTTCCATGCAGTGTGAAAGAACTGCCTCCACCCCATAAGGTGAAGCGTCACAAGAGAGAATGATGTCTTTCTCTGCATTGCAGTGAACCAGCACATCCGACGACAGCATCAGTTTCTTGGACTGTTCAAATGAAACCCCCTGCTCCTCTCCCCACTGCCACTGTGTCTACTTGCGCAGAAGTTTGTGAAGAGGTGCTAACACAGTTGACAAGTTTGGTAAAAACCTGTTATAATAGTTCAGCAGTCCCAGGTAAGCTTTTAACTCAGCCACATTTGTAGGAGCAGGGGCGTCCTGCAGTGCTTGTACCTTCTCCTTGAGTGGATGGAGCCCAGTGGCGTTCACTCTGTGTCCCAGGAACACTGCCTCATTCCCCAGGAAAGTGCACTTACTCCTCTTGAGCCGGAACCCTGCCCTCTCCAATCTCTGTAGTACCTCTCTCAGAGTGCTCAGATGCTCCTGGTCGGTTCTTCCCGTCACCAGAATGTCATCCAGATAGATGGAAACATGTGGAATCCCTGGCAGTACACCTTCGATTGCCCTCTGGAAGATAGCTGGACTAGATGAGACACCAAACGGTAAGTGGTTATATGTAAACAAGCCCTTGTGTGTATTTATGGTGACATACTTCTTTGATTCGTCATCCAGTGTAATCTGCAAGTAGGCATGACTCATATCCAACTTTGTGAATTTCTTTCCTCCAGCCAGGTTTGCAAAGAGATCCTCTGTTTTGGGAATTGGATACTGCTCTAGTTTGGACACCCGATTGACTGTCAATTTATAGTCTCCACAGAGTCTTACCGAATTGTCCGGTTTTAAAACAGGTACTATGGGAGCTGCCCATTCCGAACATTTCACTGGCTTCAGTATGTTCTCTCTCAATAGACGGTCAAGCTCAGCCTCTACCTTTGGCTTCATGGCATAAGGCACAGGTCATTGTTTAAAAAACCTTGGCAGTGCCTCCTTGTGCACAGAAATCTTAGCTGGGGGGCCATTAAGTGTGGCAAGTTCCTCCTTGAACACATTCTCATGTTCACTCAACACTTCTTGCAAAGTCAACTGTTTGCCCGCATCTATTTGATGTATTGCTCCCCAGTCTAATTTAAGTTCTTTTATCCAGCCCCGACCTAACAGGTTTGGTCCAGTACCCGATATTATAACTACAGGTAGCTGTTCCACTGTGTCCCTGTGTTGCACAGTTACATTAGCTGTACCTAATGTCGCTACTCGTTCACCTGTACATGTTTTAAGATGCAGGGAGCAAGGCTTTAACTCTGGAACTTTTGCACGGTTCCACAATTTTGAGTACTCTGCCTTGTTCATTATGGTCATGCCGCACCCTGCATCCACTTCAAAGTTCACCTTAGAGTCATTTACTGTCAGTTGCAATGTGATAGGAGCCACTTTTGGAATGTTCTCTAACATGCTATACATTATGAACATGTCCTCTTTTTCCTCAGCTTCCCCGCTGATGTGGTGTGCTCCATGTTTTTTCACTTCTCTTCCTTGGTTTTGCTGTCCTCCCCCTTTTGGTTTGGATTCCTCCACAGGTGATTTCGCCCTGCAAGCTTGTTTTATGTGTCCTTGTTTCCCACACTTGTAGCACTTTTCCCCCAGAAACCGGCATTCACTGGCCAGGTGATCGCCCTTGCATCTATAACATGCCTTCAGCTGCTCCCATTGTGGTTTCTGACGCATGTTCAACTTGTGCACAACAACCTGACCTGCAACTTGCGTAGCATTAGCCCTGTCTGAACCCTGTATTTCTTTCACATCTCGGTTCGCTGTCTCTATGGCTTGAGCAAGTTCCAATGCTTTTTCCATAAGTAAGCCCAGTCTCGGATAATAATCTGCGCTGCATTCAGTCGTCCATTATTCCGCAAACTAGCCTATCTCTCAGCATTTCCTTCAGGTTGTTCCCATAATTGCAATCTTGTGCTAATTTATGCAACACCGCTACATAGTCCATTACACTCTCTTCCTCTTTCCTGTTCCTTGAATTAAACTTGAACCACTGTACAACCTCACTAGGCTTAGGGTTGAAATGTTCTTTTAGCAAGGCCACTAATTCAACAAATGATTTGTCTCCAGGCTTTTCAGGACTGAGCAGATTCTTCATCAAACTGTAGGGTTGGCTTCCCACTGAACTAAGCAGAATGGCTTTCCTTTTTCCGGCATCATTTATTTCATTTGCTTCGAAAAAATAACCCAACACTTCACAGTATTCCTCCCAGGTTTGTGCTTGACTATCAAAAGCGGAAACCATTCCTACCATGGCAGCCATGCTCTCTTCCAGCTGGTAGCTAACCGTAGCTCATAATTTTGTTGTTTAAATGTCCTGGCAGACTTTTCTTCTTTATTCAGGGTCCTTTAGCTACCTCATCGCCAAATGTGATAAATCCATGTAGTGGAGCAAGAACTCGAAGAGGCGATATCGTGGAATTAGCCCGAGTACTTTATTAACAAACAGAGTAACAAACATCATGCCTGCATCCTGGCATTTCACCCTTTGCTGACCTTGACAGGAAGCCAACCTCTGACCTTAACAGGAAGCAAACCTCTGACCTTAGCAGCAGCATTGGCTACAGCACCACCTGGTGGATAACCTTAATCATAACATCTCAGATTACTATAGAAACTTAGCAGCATAACATTTTCTCAAACACCCATGTGCATACCCTTGTGCAACTACAAGGCTTTACTCTTACTTTTCTTACCGCTCCAACGTGGTGCAACCCCTGTGGCTTCAGCAGAGGTAGAGACAGGCTGCTCAGATCTCTGTTCTGACTGCTGAGATTCTCTTGGTCAATGTCCTCTGGGTTTTGGAGCCTGTGAGGGCCCCGCCAAAGACTGCTCCACCTGCACCTGTGCAGGGGCAGACTCGGCCATAGGAGGCAGCATGCTGTGCTTACTGACTGAGGGGGGTGCAATGGGTGAGAAGTGGAAGCACTTTGAGTGGAGACCCCACTTCCATGTCCCCTTTCACCATCATCCCACTCATGGGCCGGCTGCACCTCACTCCTACCACTCTGCTGGAGAGCAGCTCGGTGCAGATCAGTGCGGCGCTGTAAGGCCAAGGCTAAGGTGTATGTCATCCTATTTAAGGTGCCAGACAAGTTGGCATCCAGAGTCTGCACAGCCGTAGTCAAGGCCTGTATGAATTCATTTGATTGTTGCGATTGATGTTCCACGGAGTTGGCCACTCTATCCATGGAAGAAGACATCCTCGCAGTGCCCTGCGACATCATTCCACTTATGATTGAGGTGGACTCCTCCATTCTCCCTTCAATTGTAGACAATGTGCATGGAAGGCCTGCAAGCACATTGCAGATTTTCTACTGCTGCTCAATGATTATCCTTTTTATCTATGGCCCCGGAGTACAGCATCTGTGTCCAACTGAGCAGAGCTTAGAGAGGGCTGTGCCCTCCAGCATGGAATCTCCAGTGCTGTCCCTGCCACCACCATCTGCTCTTGCTCACTTGTGAACTGTGAGTCACCAGGTGAAAACCCAACTAATGCCTAACTGGAGCCACCGAAGTGCGAGTATCTGAGCTGGTGCATAGTAAGCATGAGTCCTGTGACGGTGCAACCTCAGAAGGGATCAGCTTCTCTGAGGATTCGTTGGCCGAGAGGTCCACAGAGTGCTGCTTTACACGTGAAGGCCCTGACGGAGAGAATAGATATGAATTAATACTAGCAAGGTAAGAGTGTTGTAACTTATCATTATGAAGATAATGTTTCACTCTCTGTTGAAATAAAGTGTTGTATGACATGTGGGTCCATTATATTTCATTCTGCCACCAGGTAGCTGGAAGGTTCCCATCTCCCAGGGATGCCAAGAGGCCACTGATCTCCAGCATTTCCTCCCCGCCAGTTGTCAGTTGTGAGATCTGTGGAGGGTCACCTGCAGTTCTGTCCCTCTCCCTTGAGTTCCGTGCTCTCTTCTCCTGCAATAAGGGAAAGAACAGACCTATGAGTGAGTGTAGTGGGATGTGTTCGCCCAGTGGATGGAGTGCATTTGTTGAGGGTGACTATCAGAGAGATGCATCCAATTGCAATAGGGTCAGGGTGAGTGGCAGCGGTGAATGGATAGATGGGGATAGTGCATAGAAATCAAAAGATGGGTACGCTTGCAACGTTAGTGGTGTGAGGAGTTATGTGATAGAATAGGCTTGACAAGGCAGAGTGAGGAGATTAGGGTGATGCACACAACAGGATGTAGGTGAAAGTGCAACTGTACTCAGCTTTCCTGACCTGGTTAGGTCATTAAAGTGCTTTCTGCACTGAATCCAAAGATGTGCGGGTTAGGTTGATTGGCCATGATAAAAAAAAAAAAAAAAAATTAAAAAATAAAAAATAAAAATAAAATAAAATAAAATAAAATTGACCCTTAGTTACGTGGGGTTACGGGGTTACGGGGATAGGGCTTGGGTGGGATGGCTGTCGGTGTAGGGACCGGGTGCTAGGGTTTGGATGATCAGCCATGATCTCGTTGAATGGCGGAGCAGGCTCGAAGGGCCGAATGGCCTACTCCTGCTCCTATCTTCTATGTTTCTATGTTTCTATGAATCCATGAGCGTGGCACAATGCTCCTGCTGCTGACCTCCAGGGCCACCTCCAGCCCCACCTTCTTTGTAGCAGCAGGTTTCTTCCTCCCATTGCTGGGGAAGAGTATCTCTCTCCGACTCCTCACTGCCCCCAGCAATGTATCAAGCGATGCATCGTTAAATTGAGGCGCAACCTTTGACCATCCTGAATCCATAATGAAACTTCTCCCTCGCTTTCTGCAAACTCCTAAAGCCTCCAAATTCTAACTTTGGATTGGCCTTTTAAATACTTAAGTTGAGATCACGTCCTGCCGGTCCACACCACGCCCGCTGCTGCGCATTTAATGGTAAATGATATTATAATTAGAAGCCTGCATTAAAGTGCCACAGACCGACGCGCTGATAAATTCTACCGGGTTTCCCATCCGATATCGCACCCCCAACACCACGCACCCAACTGCTCCGTACACAACGCAGAGTTATTACCAGGACCCTGAACTTGTCCAGGAAACTGCTTGAAATGCAGAACAGCAGCCAGCAACCGATAGAAACAGATAAGGGAATGTTTCCTTTATTTAATCTGTCTTTTCTTTACCAATGCTGATTGAGCTGCTGTGCATTTCCAGAATTTGCTTTCTTTTTGGCATGACCACCTGCAGTATAACTGGGGCAAAGCCGAGTATTTTTGGTTTCCTTTCCATTTTTCTCCCCCATGCCCGCCCGTCTTGAGGATGTTGGGTTAGATTTTTAAGTTTTGGCCGTAAGACTGGCAGAGTGCAGCCGGCAGCCAGCTGCCCATTGTTGGTTGCCCATTCCAATAGTGAGGAGGCTGGAGCCATTTTGAGGCCCAGGGTGAGCTGTCTGCCCCAAACAGGCGTCCCGGTGCAGCTCGCTGGATTTGAGCCAGTGCAATATCAGGGGTCCCGGAGTTTGGCCAGCTGACAGCAAAGTCCTGAAGGGGGTCGCAAATGCTGGGGTGGGGGAGAGCAGGGCTGGGTGGGGATGGCAGCTGCCTGGTTTGTTTTTGTGGGTCCTGAAGGTGTACTCCTCCAGCCCTCACAAAAATAATTTAAAACGACCTTTCTGGTGCCTCTCCGGCTGTATTGCCGGTGAAACTGGGCGGAGAGTGTACCGTGCACACTCCCACCAGTTCTGTCCTATGATGGCAATCAGGGTTCCATGCACATGGGACCCCGGTTTGCCTATTTAAGGCACCCTACAGACTGAAATGTGTGGGCGCTTCGGCTGCCCAGCTGAACACCCCTGTAAAATGGCAGCAACAGAGCGTCGGTGTTAACGGGGCGGTAAGACAACCAACCCCATTTTGAGGCTGTTACCGCCCCGTTAATGCCGATTTTGTCAAGTTAAAAATTGGCCTCCAGTACCTTGCTAAAGTGGCCATTAATCATGTTTGAGTCTGGACAGAGAGCGTTTGCAGGCTATCTGACTGTGAAGGATATCACAACCACACCTGATGCTGTCCTCACCTGATTCCCACGCACCTTCCAGCAAGGTTATTGGATATCCAACAGAAGCAGCAACCCTGGCTGATTTTCCCTCTACTGAAGCAATGGCCCAGTAATTCCTCTCCCAACGCGTGAGTATGGACGGGGTACTCACGCGTGTGCCCGGAGGAATTGCCGGTTTTCAGCATGCACAGCGCTTGCGGGGAAAACCGGCATTTCTTCTCCTCTGACCCAAGGAACGCGTGCGCGCAGGAGTCTGCGCATGCGACTTGGATTTCCTTTATTTTTAGAGAGTTGCGCATGTGTAAAGGCCTCCGGTTTTTACGCATTGAAAAACCACACGTAAGTACTTAGTTTTACAGGTAAGTGGTCTATTAATACAATATATTAAAAAAATTTCCACAGGTTTATTATTTTTTAAGAATTTACAGTAAGGTAAGTTTAGTTTTAGCCCCGATTATTTATATAATAATTTTTTTCAAATTTTAAAATTATTGTTTAAAATAGTTTTTTTACAGTTATTTATGGTTCATTTAAGTAGTGCAATTTTTTTTAAATTTTCTTTCAAGTTTAAGTAGTGTTTTGGGGCCAGGAGTTTTCATGAGTTTGACAGCTCTTACTCTCAAACTCATGAATGAACTTTTGCAACCTCCCATTGGTTGCCCTGTGCTCACGTGATCCCAGCCGGCTCATCGCACTAAGTACGCCGCTGGGTCACGCACGCACAGCGCGGCAGGACCTCAAGCGGGCCAGTGAGAGGAAATGCAATGCGGGCCAGGATTAAAATGTCAGCGCGCCGGGTAATCAAATCAAATCAAATCAAATCAATCAAAATCAAATCAAATCAAATCAAATCAAATCAAATCAACTTTTATTGTCATTGTTAGTGCACAAGTGCAGTACAACGAAATGTAGGCTTGCGGCTCCCGAGAGTGTACAATTTGGATTAGGACACTTAAACATTTCAACATACATTTTTACAAATATATTAGCATAAATATGACCATAATAAAGTGAATAAAGTGCATCGGCAGATGTGCAGGCTTTAGTGTTTATTTGTGGAGTTCAGTAGGATGACAGCCCTGGGAAAGAAGCTGTTCCTAAATCTGGTCGTACGGGTGCGAATGCATCTGTAGCGTCTTCCAGATGGTAGGAGGGTGCACATCGGGGGCTTGCACGCGCGGCAAGCTCCCGATCCTAATTTCAGGGCCATTGTTATTGCCCCCTACTGCTGCCGTGGCTGAGATCAGCTGCCTCAGGACAGAACTCAGCTCCTTTCTGATCTGTATAGCTCAAAGACATGGATAATATACGTCTGAGACATCAGAATTATAGCATTTTCTATTTTCCTTTCAGAGTTCTAGCATTCTTTTCAAGCCAAACAAGAAATACTCTTTTTTAACATAAAGGCTGAGAATATATATAGAATTTAACAGGTTTATTTGGATAAAATCCTCTCTTCTTGGTCATCAGTACTTAAGATGTCATTCAGAAATAAGTGCACCAGTAATAGCCCTTTCAGACCTTCATAAACCAATGTATAAATAAAGCTTTCACACAAATGCACATTGAACTCTTCAGTGAAATGCCATTTTAATGAGCAGATGTATGTTTGTGTGGCCTCGTCTAAATTACGTAGATTAACTTTGATTTCAGTCATCTCAGGAGCCTTTTAAATTAGTGCTCTCTTACTTAAGTGGGCTCCGTACAGTTTCAGTCACTGAAAGAACAAGTCACTGACCACATTGGTCATCCTACTGCCCACTGGACAATCAGAACAAATCTGTCCTTTCTCCCAGTGCATCAGGATCAGCACCCGGCACCACAGGGGCAGAGTGGGCTAATTTTGACTCTGTATGATAGTGTAAAACGAGCGATAGCGAGTCGGCAGCCCGTATTACATCGCTCACAATTTCTATTTTCAATGCAAGTAAAAATCGGGAGAGATGTGAAACGGGCTGTCGACTCGCTCTCGCCCATTTTACATTATCGCACAGAGTCAAAATTACCCCCAGGGTATTTAAAATTTAAAATTACATGGCTGCCCTGTAAAGTGAGGCAAATTTTCTCCTTAAGCGCACTTGCACTTAAATTATGATGCCATAGTGACAGGTACCTCACAAGGCCAGATTTGTGGAAAAATACATTTTTGATCCAAACACAAATTGCTGGAATCAAATTCACACTGTTCAGAAATGAATATGCGCAACATTAATGTCACGACTGGTGTAGATCACTGTCTGAAGAAGCAGTTTTAGTTGTGTTTTGGGAACAGAATCAAAGAGAGATTTATCATACCTAAAAAAACACATTTCTAAGTCAGCAGAAATATTTTTTTAGAGGGATTGAATCTTGTGTTCATTTAGATGATGAATGTCAGTGCTAGATAACAAAAAAAATCCACTTTTGCCCTCAGTGTCAACACGAGAACTCCCATGCCTGGTACAACACAAGGCAGGTTAAGGGTACAGTGCCCCAACAGTAGGCTGAATGGGGGGAATTTTAACCTCCAAGAACCGGTGGGTTTGGGCCAGGTGAGAAGTTAAAATATTAAAAATTTCAGACCTGACTCCAACCTGCCCGAACCCAGCCATTTCCGGTTTTAAGAGGGCTGGGATGGGGGACAGGCGTCCAATCCACCCTCAGGAGGCGGGTCAGTCGGTAACGGCTTTTAAGAAGGCTGCGTGCCTTCATTTTAACAAGCTTTTTATTTTAAAACCATTTCGGTCGGGTTTCCTAGTGCTCAGGAAACCCGAAAGATAAAAGGAGACAAGATTGGCTGGATCCGTAAGGTAAGTGCCTTTACAGCACTGCTTGTGGGCCAGGAGGAGCTTGAGCATTTCCCCCAGGCTTACTTGCTTCTAGCTCCACGATCGGTGACTCGTCCTGATCTCTACCCCGCAATCTACCCCCACCTCCACGCTCTCCCCCTCCCTGTGATCTCTCCGCCACCCCCCCCCGACCACGATCTATTCCCCCTGCGATGTCTCACCCCCCCAACCATGAGACACCCCGGACCACACTCTTCCCATTGACCATAAGATCCCCCAATCACGATCTACCCCCCTGTGATGAAATATTCCATTCATCACTGCCTGTGACTGTGGTCGGTTTCAGTGTCATTTCCCTTCCCCCAGTCCTCATTGTATTGTTTATTGGAATGTGCTGGAATGTGCTGTGTGTGTAGGGCTCCGCCCATACCTGGCCCCTTTTGTAAGCTAGCTCAGTCTGGCCTCAGTCTCCAGAAGGAAGATACCTCTCTCTCTTACGTGTTACTTTCTAAGTTAATAAAAACCTTGTTTTGTTTCGCTAACATCGAGTCTCGGAATTATTGAGGCACATCACCCCTGTGATCTCTCCTCCCCCCCGCCCCGACAGCGATCTCTCCCTGCCTCCCTACCTGCTCCCTACTCCTCAGCTGTGGCCTTGTTCCTCAGGCTTTCCCGCCCGGCAGGCAGGTGGCCAGCCAATCAGGCTGCCTGTTGGACGGGAAAGCTGCAGAAAAAATTTAAAAGACAGCCAACAGTTAATAGCAGCAGGGCATCTAGGAAACCCGTACTTCCGAGATTCACGTCCTGAACTCCACCACCCCCCCACACCCCGCCGCTCTGAATGCGCCTCCCCGTAAATATCGGGGCCAATTTTTCTGTTGGTTGGCCATTTGGCGTTAAATTCTCTACAAGCTGGTTTCATTATTTTCCCTTGCGTTGGAAACAGCATTTTAAAAATATTTAAGCCGCGATTTTAACCCACCTGCCAGCAGGAAAGGAACGGAAAGCGTTAAAATCGCGTTAAACCAGGGTTTACTTCTCGAGGGATAGAATTGAAAAGTAGGGAAGTTTTGCTAAACCTGTATCGGACCTCGGTTAGACCACACGTAGAGTACTGCGTACAATTCTGTTCGCCATCTCATAAAAAGGATATAGAGGCACTGGAGTGGGTGCAGAGAAGACTTATAAGGATGATACCAGAAATGCGAGGGTATACACATCAGGAAAGGATGAACAGGCTGGGTCTCTTTTCTCTTGAAAAAGAGAAGGCTGAGGGGTGACCTAATAGTGGTCTTTAAAATGATGAAAGATTTTGATAGAGTAGATACAGAGAGAGTGGCCGGATATTTCCGGCTGCCGTGTGTACGGGATTGGAGGTGGGTCAGGAGTGAAAGTTGAAATAAATCGGAGCGAGTCGGGAACCCGCCGTCACGCCATTTACTCGGGCACATTTGCCAGTGCGGCCGCGACCTGAACGGCAGAGGCGGCCAAACTAATTTAGATAAGTATTAGGTTGTTGTCAAACCATTAAGTGTCCTTTGTACCCTACCTTTGGAACTTCACTGCATGACCATGGGAATCGCGCAGTTCGGGAACCACGTCTGTGAACCTGAGGCGGAAGTTCAGTGGCCATTGATGGAACTCATTAGTGCACAGCATGGAAAGCACAATGAATACTCCAATCTGACACCTGGTTACGTTCCTAAGACAGATGATGTTGCTGAGTGCATTGTCAGCACAGATTTAGCTTTCTAGAGGTTGAAAGTGTTTTCAGAAAATTTGGGAACCACTGTCACTTCATTGCTACAACCTATCACACCATTGACAGATTGCTTCTCTCATCTCTACTTGACCCACCATCTATTACATCAGCATGGGTGCCATTTATACTCTCACACCTTGGTCCTCAGAATCCCACCACGATCAGCCCCAACATCAGCAGCACCAGGCACACCAGCAGCACCAACAACAACACCACCAACCTTCGCCACAACCACCTGATGCTGCACAGAACAGGGGGCATCAGCGCAGAGCTGCACCGCGCCGGAGGCGATACCCCCAACACAGGGTATACAGGCAGAGGGTGAGCTTCCTCAACATGACTGAGCAGCAGTGCCAAAGGAGGCTCCGGTTATCATGTCAGGTTGTCGTAGACATTTGCAGAGACCTGCAGCCCAGAGGAGCGGGTAGACATGCCTTACCAGTGGCTATCAAAGTCACCAGTGCCCTCAACCTCTTCACCTCAGACTCCTTCCAGGGATCTGCAACAGACATTTGCTGCATCTCACAGTCGGCTGCCACAGATGCATCACACAGGTCACCGATGCCCTCTTTGACAAGTCAGCCAATTATATCAACTTTGCTGCTGATGAAGACAGTGTTACTGAGCGGGCACTCGGCTTTGCAGCTCTGGCTGGCTTCCCACAGGTGCAGGGCGTCATCGACTGCACACATGTGGCCATCAGGGCACCCCATCATCACCCAGGAGTGTTTGGGAACCGCAAGGGTTTCCACTCCCTCAATGTGCTGCTCGTCTGCAACCATAAAAAAGATCATCATGCATGTGTGCACCAGATTCCCTGACAGCTGCCATGACTCTATCATCCTGTGCCAGTCCACCCTCCCTCAGCTCTTCACACCTCCAAACAGAATTTCCGGCTGGCTGCTTGGAGACAAGGGCCATCCACTGAAGACATGGCTCATGACACCCTTGAGGGGGCCAAGTACTGAGGCCGACGAAAGATATAATGAGAGCCACATTTCCATCAGATGTGTCATAGAGCAGACAATATGTCAAGGTCCCAGCTATACGTTCCTCTGCTGACCGCCATAGGGCGGTTTAGGAGGCCTCAGTACACTGCTGCCATGTCTCTGTTCCTCTCTCCTCACCTGTGTCTCACTAGAGTAATTGTCTCATCAGAGTAATCAGGCCTGTTATTTAAGCTGACTATTTCCAGCCCCAGGCGCTCAGTCTTGAGTGCTCATGCCTGCAAGTCACAGGTTAGTTTCTAGTCCTTGCCCTGCGTTTTGTATACTCGCTTTTGTTTCTTTGAATTGTTACTTTGGTCTTTTGTTTTAAGAATTCTCTGTACGTCCTGCATTTGAAGAGCCTGCTACTAAAGCATCTTTTGAGTTTTACTCCATCTCAGGTCTCTGGCTGTCTTTCTGCACTTGGGTCCACTACCACACCCGTAACACAATAGGCATGCTGAAAATGCGCTTCAGATGCCTTGACAGATCCGGAGGAGCCCTTCAGTACATACCAGCCAGGGTCTCCAGAATCATCGTGGTCTGCTGCATCCTGCACAACATAGCGCAGCAGCGACAATTAGTGCTGCATGAGGAGCAAGGCACTGAGCTCACAGTCTCTTCAGAGGAGGAGGAGGAGGAGGAGGAGCATCACCTGGAAGACGATGAGGAGAAGGAGCCGGAGGAACCAGCGGCCCAGATCCCACCAGCGCCCGAGCACATTGCTGCCCGGGAGGCCAGAGATGGCCTCATCATGGCCAGATTTACTTAACTTTATGCTGTACACCCATATGGCTGCCACATGCTGCGCCAGGTTGGCACCACCCTACAACAACACCAGAAAGAATCCCTACAATGACCAAACCATTCCTTTCATACTGACCACTATTGCTGGAGGTAATGTTATGTCTCACCAGTCACGGCAACTCACTAAGTCACTTCCAAAGATGGAGACAAAATTGGCCATGGTGAAAGTGGTGAAAATAAATATTTTTATCTGTGACATAAGATTAACAGAAGCTTAACACAAACAGTTATCAAAACACCCAAGTGCTTATCCTTGTGTATCTACTATGTGTCATCTTTCTCTTACGTGTGTTTCTACAAGGTACAACATAGAAAAATAGGAGCAAGAGTAGGCCATTCGGCCCTTCGAGTCTGCTCCGCCATTCAGTATGATCATGGCTGATCCTCTATCTCAATATCATATTCCCGCTCTCTCCCCATACCCCTTGATGCCTTTTGTGTCTAGAAATCTATCTATCTCCTTCTTAAATATATTCAGTGACTTGGCCTCCACAGCCTTCTGTGGTAGAGAATTCCACAGGTTCACCACCCTCTGAGTGAAGAAATTTCTCCTCATCTCAGTCCTAAATGTCCTACCCCGTATCCTGAGGCTGTAACCCCTTGTTCTAGACCCTCCAGCCAGGGAAAACACCCTCTCTGCATCCAGTCTGTCTAGCCCTGTCAGAATTTTATACGTTTCAATGAGATCCCCTCTCATTCTTCTAAACTCTAGTGAATACAGGCCTAGTCGACCCAATCTCTCCTCATACGACAGTCCTGCCATCCCAGGAATCAGTCTGGTGAACCTTCACTGCAGTCCCTCTATGGCAAGTATATCCTTTCTTAGGTAAGGAGACCAAAGCTGCACACAGTACTCCAGGTGTGGTCTCACCAAGGCCCTGTATAACTGTAGTAAGACATCCTTGCTCCTGTACTCAAATCCTCTTGCAATGAAGGCCAACATACTATTTGCCTTCCTAACTGCTTGCTGCACCTGCATGTTTGCTTTCAGTGACTGGTGTACAAGGACACCCAGGTCCCTTTGTACATCAACATTTCCCAATCTATCACCATTTAAATAATACTCTGCCTTTCTGTTTTTCCTACCAAAGTGGATAACTTCACATTTATCCACGTTATACTGCATCTGCCATGTATTTGCCCACTCACTCAACTTGTCTAAATCGCCTTGAAGCCTTTTTGCATCCCCCATGGGCTTCAGCAGAGGTAATTGTAGCCTGCTCACTTCCCTGCTGCGACTGCATAGACAGTTTTGGCAGACGTCCTCTGGGTCTTGGAACCTGTGATGGCCCTGCCAAAGCCTGCTCCTCTTTTGACTATGCAGGGGCAGACTTGGCCATCGCAATCCCAGAAGGCATCTGGGGCTCTGACTGAGGGGGATGCAATGGGGGAGAAGTGTGAGCACTTTGAGAGGAGCCCTCACAATCTCACCATCATCCCTCTCATTGGCCACCCGCATTTCCCTGCTAACACGGAGGTGGAGAGCACCTTGCTGCACATCAGTGGAGCCATGAGGATCTAAGTCTACATTGACATCCCTCCTAGAGAGGAGGTCTATGAGCCTCTGCCATCTATTTTCCATAGATAGCCATCTATTCTCCATAGATAACATGTGCCCCTGTGAGTGGCACATTAGCTGCTCCATGCAGGTGGCCATCCTATCCATGGAAGAGCCTACAGTCACCATCGCCTGCGACATGGTGGTGCTCATGTTGGAGATGGACTCCTCCATTCTCTGCATATTTGCAGACATCATGGTCACAAAACCTGTCAGAGCCTCTTGCACTTCTTGCTGCACCTCCAGGATTGCCCTCTTTCTGGATGGCCCCTGAGGCTCAGCGTCTGAATGCAGCTGAGCAGAGCTGGGAATGTCCTGCGCCTTCCGGCGAGGAGCCTCCACAGCTGTCCCTGTCTCCACCATCTGCTCTTGCTCACTTATGACTTGAGAGACACCAGGTGACGACACTACTCTATCTCGCGTAGGACCCACCGAGGTGTGCGTATCTGCACTGGTGCTGGGTGCGCTTCTGTCTGGAGGCTCCTCTGAGGAGTCGTCATCCTCTTCTTCCTGGACAGTGGTGGGGGGGTTGGGCCTTGATGGACCAGTGGGACAGTAAACAGATGAGTTAGCTATGTCATATCAAGAATGGGTAACAATACTATTATGCACATGATGAACATTCACTGGCTGCTGACATCAGTCACCATATGAGTGACTGCTGTATGCCATGTGGCTGTATGAGATGTAATTCTGTCACCAGGTTGCTGAGAGGTTCCCCTCTCTCCGTCTCCCACCTCCAGGGTGACCTCCTCTGCTGCAGTTAACGTGGACAATGATGGTGGACCACCTCCGGTTCTCTCCGTATCCCTCTTATTGTGGGCTCTCTTCTCCTGCAAGGAGGAAAAAAAGAGAAGTTTGAGTAAGAGTGATGGAATGAGTGTAAGGAATGGATGGGTTACATCTTTAGAGGCAAACTATGATGGAGTGGGGTACCAATGGCAAGTGGCCTCCTTGTGTGTTGTTAGTTGGTATGATTGCACTAGGATAAGGGTGAGTGTGAGGGGTGGTTAGTGAGATGGGGATGTGATAATGTAGATAGAGAGGGATGGGTGGAGGTGCAAGGTATGTTGGTGTGAGTAAGGATGTGCAGGACTAGGGTTGGAAAGGCAGAGCGATGGGGATGTGATGAGAGGACAGTAGGATGAAGTTTTGCACTCACCTTTCCAGATCTAATAAGATCACTGAAGCGCTTCCGGCACTGCACCCAGGTCCTCCTAACAACAACCCTGCTATTGACCTCCTCTGCTGTCTCCAGCCAGGCTCATTTGGTCTGTTGGGGGGTCTTTTGTCCCCATCAGAAGGGAAGAGGACCTCCCTGCATGCTCTCACTACCTCCAACATGGAGGGAGTCTTCTGAGAATCTGGATGCAGCCCCCTGCCTTTGTGCAGCCATGTTTTCTAGGCTTAGCAAGACTCAAATGCCCTAATACAGTGATTGCACAGTCCTAGATGAACCTTCAAATGCAATGTGGCCATGGCTCCTTTAAATATCCCGGCTGGAAATGAGTCATCGATGACGTCATCAGACCCGCACCATTTAATAGGGCCTATTGAATGGCGGAGCAGGCCCGAGGGGCCGTATGGCCTACTCCTGCTCCTATTTCTTATGTTCTTATGTTCTTATGTAACACACAGGGCTGGCTTAATAGGTCCCATTAAGGGAAAGTCGCTCTGAGTGGCGGGATGAAATGAGGAACGGTGTCCCGACCTGCCACGCTGACCGCCCGCACATGACCCACCCAGGTAAACAAAATTCTAGCCAATGTTTCCACTTGTGGAGAAGAGCAAAACTAGAGGCCATCAATATAAGATAGTCACCAAGAAATCCAATAGGGAATTCAGAAGAAACCTCTTTACCTGGAGAGTGGTGAGAATGTGGAACTCGCTACCACAGGGAGTGGTTGAAGCGAATAGTATAGATGCATTTAAGGGACAGTTAAATAATGAGGGAAAAGGGAATAGAGGGTTATGCTGATAGGGTTAGATGAGAAAAGACGGGAGGAGGCTGGAGTGGAACATGATTGGGCCGAATGGCTTGTTTCTGTGCCGTATATCCTACGTAATCCTATGCAAGCTGGAAGATTCCCGCACCGGTTCCCCACCCCCCCCCCACCACATCCTGCAATTTAAACTCAGCAGTTTTTGGCTTCGGGTTAGGTGTCTGTCCCAGGCATGCGGGCCCCCATTACAGTCTCAAAGTCGCGGTCCGAGGACATGATGCCCACTCCCAGTTCAGCACCTGCCAGCAGAACCCGATGACATTGGTCTCTGAGGGCTCCTGAAGCAATATTAAAAACAGCCCCTCAGCTGCAGCTCACCGGCTCACAGGATCTTTTGCTGTCTAGTTTTGCAGGAGAGTCTCCAGCTTTCAGATGGTTACTTCTACACCTTTTGCCCTTACAACCCTTGGTAAGCGTTCTCTACTTATTGTGGGTTCCATTCTTGCTTCTTTATTCTGGATAGAGGAAGACACGAAGAGGAGGAGAAGCAGCAGCCTCAGCAACTGCTGCCACCAGCAGCTGAGCATCTCAGACTGCGTGCAACAGACCAGACCCAGTACACATGATCTGCAGGCCAAGAATCATCTTTTTGGACTTTTCTGAGGAGCAGCGCAGAAGGAGGCTGCGTTTCTCCAGGCAGGCTGCCGCAGGCCTCTGTAGCCTCCTGAAACTGGACCTGCTACCTGCTGGACTACTGGGTGGGTGGGGTGGGGTGGGTTGGGGAGCATGCCCTGCCAGTAGCCCTTAAAGTCACCACAGCCCTGACTTCTTCACCATTTGATCCTTCCAGGCTTCTACTGTCAACCTGCATATCACAGTCTGCAGTACACAGTTGTATTAAGCAGGTCACTGATGCTCTCTTTGCCAGGGCTGGTCCCCACTGTCCTCAGTATAGAAAAGTTGATCAATGAGAAATGCAAGCAGGGGATGCAACCTCGCTTTAAGAGGTGCATCCCCACTTTAAGTAGGCCTCGGGAGTCACACCAGAAATGTCACGGGACATGGAGCGGATGCGCAATTCTGCATGCGATTGGGAGGGCAGCCTGTCCATCAAAATGACACCTGGGAGTTAAGTTGGTTTCAAGTGGCTGTAAGTTCACATCGCAAATTTCTTTTAATTTAATGCTACAGCAAAGAGTACTGAGGCAGCAGTTAAGGGCATTGGGCTATGTTTTTCTGTTGATGACAACCGTGATTGGTATTGGCACCAGTGATGCCACAACATTTGGCCTGGCACTGGTGGTAAAATTGAGCCACCGGCTTTCTCTCTAACACTAGTAGCAAGAAGCAACTGCCAGCTTTTAGGATAAAGATGCGCCGGTGGTAATTGTGATCCACTCACCAGTTTCTCACCTACCACAGAGACAAGACAATTTGGAGGTATTTTTGACTTCGGGCGATGGTGTAAAATGGGCGATAGCGGGTCAGCCGCCCATTACACACCTCTCCCGATTTCCCCAATGTAGAGATTAGCTTATCTCTGGTCCTTTCAAATAATTAGGGTCGATTGCAACCAATATGGTGGGTATGTTGTGTTTAATCGGAGTTTAAGATGGATATAACACACTAATTATACAGCAAAAACATACAACCATGACAAGTAGTGGATACTGGTCCAAGCCGGACAGAATGGCTGGCGTGAGCGAACAGCTCTTCTCTCTCTTTCTCTCTTTTTGAACTACCCAAGAGTTTTAGACCAGAATCAGCATGGATTCATCCTTGGAATCTTTCTACTCCACCGTCTGTACTAGAGGCTTTTCAGGTCTTTCTTTTATTCTCTCTTTAGGAGTGGACCTGGGGTGGAATATTGTCAAGACCATCTACCCTATGGAGGTTCCCCTTAAAACAAGGTGCCCAATGGTATGTCGAGTTCTTTGTTTAGACCATGGAAAGAAGGCCAGCTGTATGTTATCTCCCACCTCTCAGGGGGTCTCACAGCCATGCTGAGAACTGTTTTCCCCTTATCTCATCCGACCTTGTCCTGCCAAAGCCAGTGTCTCTTATCTCATCCTGTCTTGTCCGCCCCAGCCTGGAGTCAGCAACTCAGACATCCCAAACTTGGCCTTCAGACTCCTTCAGTCAGAGGCCCCATTGTTCAGAGCTATTCGTGCGGCCAGCTGTGTAACTAACTATTTCAATTCATTATCAGACTATTGTACCATGAAATGAATCATTAAATTCCCAAAGATATCCTCCATTCTATTCTCACACATTGGTTAACTCACGCATCTTAGCAAGCAATTTTGTTAAATAAAGTCAAAATCCTAAAACATAGCATTATAATATGGTTATTTGCAATAATGGAAGAAACATAGGCGTTGGACCTTAGCTGGCCAAATCAAAGATACATTTAGCAGCCTTGCCTTCCTAGCTAAGCGCTAGCCTGGGAAGCAAGGTCATATGTGACTGCCACTCTGTGGAATGTTATAACATCTGCAGGGAGTTAAAAACATTGGCAAATTTTAGGTATCTATCCAGCTACTCTCATACTAGTCTGAAGACACTTTATCTCGAGCTCTAATATAATCATCTAAACATAGTGGGCCAGAATTCGGGTCCCCACGGGTGAGTACGCACTGGGTACTCATGCGTAGGCCCGACGAAAGTGCCGGTTTCGTGCATGCACTGCGCATGTGCGGGAAACTGGAACTTCCGTTCCCTTGAAGGAAGAAGTTCACAGGTCGAACGCATGCGCCGGAGAGGCAGCGCGTACGCCTGGAACTTCCGTTTTTTTTCCAGATTTCTCTGGGAGGGTAAGTCTCCAGGAGCTACGTTTTTAAAAAGCAGTCGCAAGGCCTGCTTTTAACAAGGTAAGTGCTGAATTAAGTAAAATTTTAAAAACATTTCCACAGGTTTATTATTTTTAAATACTTTAAAGAAAGGTAAGTTTATTTTTAGCCCCACTAAAAACTGTAATTAATTTTTTCAAAAATTTAAATTATTGTTTAACATAGTTATTTTATGTAATTTATAGTTATTTTAAAAATGTGATTTTTAAAATTTATTTAAAGTTTTAGTTATGTTTTGGGGCTGAACTCTAATCATAGATTTGACAGGTCTTCCTGTCAAATCTATGAATAGAGATTCCCTGCTCCAATTGGCTCTCCATGGCCCACGTGATCCCAGGGGATGCTTCGAACTAACTGCGCCCCTGGGATACGCAAGCACTGCGCGCCGGCAGTTGGAGCAGTCCCAGGATCGGAATCCCATGTGGTCCCACAGCACAACGGCCGGCGCACTAGGTAAGTGCAGGTCGGGGGCTTGCACCCGCGGGAAACCTCCGACCCAAATTTCTGGGCCACTAGTATTATTCGTGTCACAACTTCATTCGCATAACCATATACTTTTTAGGTACCCCTAATTTCTAACACCATTGTCGAAATGAAGATCGAGCAGGATGATGGGTGGCTGATCCGATATTGCCTGTTTTACACTACCACCCGAAGTCAAAAATATCTCCAAATTGTCTTGTCTCTGTGAGGAAGACATGAAAGAGGAGGAAGAGCAGCAGCCTCAACAATCACTACCACCAGCTGTTGGGTCTCCCAGAAGATACCGGGTGAGGGGGACTGCACACAGGAGGAGTACTTTATCTCCTCGAGTCATAGAATGATTCAGCACAGAAGGAGGCCATTCGGCCCATCGTGCCTGTGCCTCCTTTATCTCCGTCACAATAAGCAATACTGCTCTCCAGGTAAGATAGCTTTGCTGGGATGGGATTCCAATTTGCTGGGCAGTTAAATTTACAATTAAAACACACAAAAATAGAGAGTTACCCATCTCTTGATAGCCAGAGCACTTACCTACATACAAACAAATGAAAAGATAGACAGCAAAAGATCAGCTGGTCCATCGAGTCTGTCTCATTCAGTCGTGTTGCAACTGGGCAACACAAACCCCAATACTCCCTGCCCTCCTGCAGCTATGTAATAAAGAACCTTAGTAGCCATCACAGAGGAACAAGATAGATGGCAGTTTCATCTCATCAGTCTCCGCTGGATTCAGACTCCCAAGCCCCAGAGGTGAAAGAACAGTGTTCTAATCCATTATAACACCTGAGTGTTTTACTTGCAGCTGCTAATGATTATTTTTTACAGCCTACACAACAATTACTTCGATATAATGCAGTTTAGAGTTCAGCACTTACCTTCTCCCAGTGCCCAAACAAAATGATTGATTTAACAATAATGAATCAACAAATATTCAAACGCAGCCTATATTAAAAAAATTACAAAGCGTTTTAGCCATTGCAATTAATTTGGCACGATACCTAAATCCCTTATCTAAGCACTAACCTTGGGTACTTAATTACAAAATATTTGCATTCATTTGTCTTTCTTTCATTGGCTTAAACAAAAATTGCTTAAGAAAATGTTAATCTATATGATGGAAACTATTGTTGTACGATCAATTAAAAGGACTATTATCTGTAATATAGCAATCCATAAAAGACATTCAACCATTTTAGCTATGTCAATGAAATTAAAATTCATCAAGCAATTAAAATCTGTCATTATCAGACTAAACTCAGACGAGATGCAAGAAAGATAGGGCACTTTTTCTACATCAAAAAGTAATGAATTAGTCTAGTATTAATTCCCTCCTATATTGCTTTCAAATTTATAATTAGCTGGGCATGCTTAAACAGACTTTGCTGTTAGTATATTATTAGCTCAAGAGGTACTTGGCACATATCCAGTGCCAAATTGGAGAAATGTATTATGGTTGCACTTGATTTGTTAATATTGACAACTTTAAAATGAAGGAGAATCGCATCATATTAACTTGAGTCAGTCCCTAGTTATGGATATTCTGACACCTGACTCACTGTATTAGAAACAAGACTTTTCAAACACTATTGTTTCAAATTACAATGTTTTCTATTCTGTTTTTTTGAAAATCGTGGAGTACTTTATTAAAGTTTTCAAATAATATTCAGTGCAGTGAGGGGTATGTAAATGTATACCAGCCATCAAAAGAAAAAATATTGGTCAATTATTGCATCAACGATCTATTTCTTTAAAATTCATCAGGAGAAATTGAGTATAAGGTGGATTTTTTAAAACGAGTTGTCACCACAAACTGTCTGGGGCTTTACACAGAAATGAAAGTACACCAAATTCCCTTGTCACTCTTAAAATTGATTATTTTATGTTTGAACTGCTCCTATATTAATCCAAATTTTATTACTCTGCAGTCATATCTCTTTCGTGTACCTACTGGACCCCTTGGCTATCCCTGCACTCGTTGCCCACTATCTATGAGTTTTTACAGAACTCAGTTAATGAGTAGGCTGAAAATCCTCTGGGGTTTACAACTGATAGTGATGTGAAAATTGTCTTCAAGCTCTTCTGTATGTGCTGTTACCAAAGTTACTCACTTGATTTCTTGTGGCTTTATTTTTTGTTTGTTGGGGCCTTATTCTCTAGGGGAAATGGCTCCTTCTTCTGCCCTTGCTCATCTCGGAGTCAATGGCTGTCACCAGGACATCATCAGGTTGTTGGTGACATCCAGCGTTATTTTCCTTCTTCAGTCACAACTTGCACAGATTATTCTTGTCCATTGACTCTGTTGGTTCACACACGCTCCTTGACATTAAAGCCATAGAGAACGTAGCATGTAGATCCGGCAGGGTGATGGGGATGAAAAACTATAGTTATAAGGAGAAGCTTGAGATACTAGGGCCCCGATATTGGTGGGGAGGATGCGGGGGAATGCAGTAGGGTGAGAAATTCCGACAAGACCAGAGACGTGGCGGTTCTGCCCAATTTAACGGCAGGACCTCATTATAATTTGTTTCTTCCATTTCCTGCCCAGCAGCCAGTCAAACTGACAGACTGACCGGCCGCTGGACAGGAACACCAGCAGCAGGAGGCCACAGCCGGGGTTCCTTGGGGATGATCCCCAGCAATCAGTAGGGATGGGAGCTAGAGAACAGGGTTTGTAGGGTCCAGTTCTGATGAAGGGTCATCAAGCTGAAACGTTAACTCTGTTTCTCTCTCCACAGATGCTGCCTGACCTGCTGAGTATTTCCAGCATTTTCTGTTTTTATTTCAGATTTCCAGCATCCGCAGTATTTTGCTTTTGTATTAGGGTTTGTAGCGGGGAGGTTGCCAATCATGGCAGGGGGGAGAGAGAGGCCGTGATCGGCAGAGGGGAAGCTGAAGGCTTCCTTGAGGGGCTGGAAGGTGCACTCCTGGTCCTTCTGGCCTACAAGGAGTGCTGTAAAAGGCACTTACTTTCTTGAGCGGGCAGCTCGCGCCTCCCGTTTATTGCTGGGTTTCCTGAGCCCTGAGAAGCCCACGTGGCACCTCTTAAATTTAAATCAGGCTCCCAATTGCACCATGGAAGCTTGATTCAAATATGTTAATAAAGTGCCCCGCCTCTTGAGGGCTGATCACTCGCACGACACAAAACCCTCCGCCTAAAAATGGCAACGTTGGGGACGCGTTCCCTGTTTTAAAATTTTTAACGCCCCTCTCAACCCTCTCCCGCCTGTCGTGAGGGTGTTAATATTGAGGCCAAGGATTCTTTACATGGCAGAAGAGAAGGCTAAGGGAAGATTTAGTAGAGGTTTTACGATAATGAATGGTTTTGATAGTTTGAATGGAGAATAACTATTTCTGCTATAAAAACAGAAAATGCTGGAAGTACTCAGCTTTTGCAACTGTTTACTTTGGTTGGGCAGTCAGTGATGAGGGCTTATTGATGTAAAACTGTCATTAAGAAAGTGGGGAGAGAGGATAGGAGATTTCTTTATGCAGAGAGTTATGGACTGCTTTGCCACTAAGAACAGTTGAGGCAGAGGTCATGGCATCATTTAAGGGCAAATTGGATAAATATTTTAAGGAGAGGAAAATACAGGCCATAGGGAGAGCACAGGGCAGTGAGATTAGTTCTGATTAATCTAGGAAAACGCTGGCACAGATATGATGGCTTCCAAATAGAAGTTCTAGGTTGAATGAGTGCTCTGTTGTAGTGTGTGTATGCATGAGATACAATGATAGAGCTAAGACTGTCACTGTTGCCACCTGCTGCCATCCTCTGGAGAGGGTGCCCTAGAGCAGTAGTTTTCAAAGAAATTCCTCCTCATCTTGGTCGTAAATAGCCTACCCCTTATCTTGAGGCTATGCCCCCTGGTTCTAGACACACCAGCCAGGGGAAACAACCTCTCAGCATCTACCCTGTCAATCCACTTCAGAATCTTGTATGTTTTAATGAAATCACCTCTCATTCTTCTAAACTTCAGAGAATATAGGCCCATTCTACACAATCTCTCATCATAGGACAGCCCTCTCATCCCAGGAATCAATCTAGTGAACCTTCGTTGCACCGCCTCCAAGGCAAGTATATCCTTCCTTAAATAAGGCGACCAACACTGTGCACAGTACTCCAGGTGTGGTCTCACCAAGGCCCTGTACAATTGTAGTAAGCCTGTTAGATGCCTTTGGCGGTCGTCCTCTGTGTCATGGAGCCTGTGAGGGCCCCGCCAAAGTCTGCTCTTCCTGCGGCTGTGCAGGGGCAGACTTGGCCATCTCTGTTGGGGGAGGCATCTGGGGCTCTGACCGAGGGCTTGGCAATGGGATGGCAGTATGAGCGCTTGGAGAGGAGCCCCCACTTCCATTTCCCCTTCCTCCACCATCCCTCTCATGGGCCACCCACACTTCTCTGCCAGCAAGTTGCTGGAGAGCACTTTGCTGCACATCAGTGGGGCCATGAGGGCCCTCATGCCTCATTCAATGCCTCCATTAAATAGTGAAGAAAGGAGTGTCATATGAAACATTAAGCATTTGTCTATTATCATTAACAGCAATTTCTAACCTCATGATTCTTCTACTTAATAGTGAAACACATATTCATGATCTGAAAAATGCAGGAGAAAAATCCATTGTTGAATGTGTTGAAGAGCACAACAACAACTTCTGTTCATTGCTATGCAACAGATTTGAATTTATTACTGCAGGAAAGATTGTTGAAAACTTCACATATTGAAACACCAGAATTATCAGAGAGCTACTTCAAAAATGCTGTTGCCATTTTAGAATTGCTCTTTCCATTGATTTGTGCTTCTGAGTGCACTTTTAGCATGACAGATTCCTTACAAAGCCAGCTATGCTTTTTATCATTCTAATCATTCCCATTCTGATTGACTGGAGGGTATTAACCTGGATGATCACTGTCTTCTCTAAGCTTTGACAGACTGTAGAGTATTATATTCAATGATTTTTATATGAAGGTGCTGTCACACTTACTTTTCTTAAATTTGACTAAATTATAGATAGCTTGTTGTACCACAAAGGACTGCAGAAACTATTCAATCTCATTGGGGTAGATAATGACTTTGTTATTAGAAAGCAAATGACTAATACTAAGTTATGTTAGGTACAGAAAAAACAAAACTAAGCACTCTTCCAAACAGTGGAATAATAAATAATATTTGACTTTTACTTTGTGGTATGTGATTTATTTTGACAATATCTAAATATAAGAAATGCACTCTAGTCTTAGCACTACTAAGAGAAGTCATTGCACTTAAAAATGAATTCCACATATTGCACAGTTAAGAATAGTAAACTAATCACTCTAGATAGTAAGTGTGTGGTTCACAACAGCTGACTAATCATCCTAAGAGAATAAGAACAAATGGACAGACATCAATCGTACAGTCTGGAGATAACAGAGAGAGAGAGAGTTCAAAGATCAGCAGTGGAAGAGGAAGGCTAAAGAAATGTAAGCATACACTGACAAGTCGTAATATAAAGCTGTTCTGAAATACTATGCAGCAGCCTATGGCCTGTTCATACTTCGATATGACAATGAGTCATAGGCTATTACCGTCATAGTTTTGCGTGCACCTTCATAGATCACTACTGTGAGTCCCATGGCAAGAACATGAATGACTTCGATGAAGGGACCGAATGCAATGTATCCAAGTTTGCTGACGATACAAAGCTAGATGGTAAGCTGCGAGGAGAACACTAAGAGCCTGCAAAGGGATATAGACAGGTTAAGTGAGTGGGCAATAAGGTGGCAGATAGAGTAAAATGTGAGGAAATGTGAGCTCATTCATTTTGGTAGGAAAAATAGATAAACAGAATATTTTTTAAATGGTGAGAAACTATTAAATGTTGGTGTTCAGGGAAATTCAGGTGTCCTCGTTCAGGAAACACAAAAAGTTAACATGCAGGTACAGCAAGCAATTAGGAAGGCAAATGGCATGTTGGCCTTTATTGCAAAGGGGTTGGAGTATAGAAGTAAGGAATAGAAACAGAAAGTGCTGGAAATACTCAGCAGGTTAGGCAGCATCTGTGGAGAGAACTTCAGGTTGATGACCTATTGTCAGAACTGGAAAAAGTTAGAGATGTGTAAGATTCGAAATTTTCAGCAATAATCACGTAAGAAAACAGGATAAAATAAGACAGTTTATTGACCAAAGTAAGCTTGCACAGAAAAACCTTTGATAAAAGGGCATACAAAATGGCCGCCGGGCCTCGTGATCAGTTTCTGGACCATTTGATTTCTGTTACTGCAAGCCAGACAGGCTTGTGGATTGAAAACAGTAAGCCCGCGAAAGCCAGTATCGGGAAACCGAAACTCAGGGAAACAGCATACATATTCAATGGATTCTAAGTACAGGACGGTTTCAGGCAAACAGGATGGGGCCCATCAAGATATGGGCGGACAATGCATGAACACTTATACCCATTTAATGTACAAAGGAGAAACTGTTTAACAGCCATCAAGGGAAATCTCCAGACCGATCAATATGCGAACCGAGTCACGGTGACAATGTAAAAGACATTAAAAGACATTATCGGCCAGGAAGGCCAGTTAAGTTATCACCGGCTCCCGTTACAAGACAAAGCGCCCCTGCAGAGATTTCTGCCCGCCAAAATTAATACAAAGACAGGACTATGATTTGGCGGGAGATAAGACTGTCCCAAAAGGGTATAACTATGGATTGAAAGTCCATCAAAGTTACGGTTACACAGATCCAGGATCAAGTTCACGTTTCACTTCTTCGGAATTCGACCAAGACGTTTCTTCTTTTCGAGGACGCTTCGGACGGACTTTTCAGTGCAAGGCAGCACTTCGATTTCGGGACACAATCGGTGTTCAGCCAGACAAGGCTCGGCCACGACGGGAAGACGACGAGGGTGGCCCGGCTGCTGTTGTCGGGAGATCATCGACGGCCCAGGCCGAAGGATAAGACACCCTCGGGAAAAACTGACGATCCAGGTCGGATAAAAAGGACATTCCGAGCCTAGCCAGGCAAGGCCTCGACACGTGCATCCATTTCTTCAATATCACATTGGTGGCAGGGACTGCTCCATGAACCCAAATCCACAATAATGGATCTCAACCTTGACGAGCGCTCATCGAGGCTGTGTCTACCCCGCCGCCTCGAGAGAGAGAGAGAGAATATCGACTGCGCCAGAAGTTTCCAGATCCACGTGACGACGGAAAGCTGTGCTAAAAGATTGCGAACCCCTTTTTGCGATTCTGATAGTGGTGAGCATGATCCCGAGTTCCTCAAATTGAAACTTAGTTTAGGTATTTAGGGGAGGGAGTAAGGTTAAATCGTAATGTGTTTCCCCTTTTACGACGTGCCGTGTGTTCCCCATTTCCATAGAGTCAAGTTCATAAATTTGTGCATGATTGTAGTTACTTTAATCTGTGCCTATGACATGTATTTTGTAATGCTTCAAACTGTTTAAAAATAAAAGCATCCATTTTGTGCTATTCAACCTGGTCTATTGAGTCCTTTCTCTGCACTACAGTTCTCTGCATCTAAGTCCAAGGTCTAGAACCGTAGGGGAGAGTGGGTCGAACCACTCAAGGGTAATTATTGCACAAAGCCTGGCAGGAGACCAGAATGAGAAAGAGAAACCCCCTACAGATGTAACAGATTTTAAGCAGGTGCAGAGGCAGGAAATGTGGGGGAGGGGAGGAAAGAATAAAAGGGAAGGTCTGTGATAGGGTGGAAGGCAGGAGAGATTAGATGACAAAAGGGATAATGGTGCAAGGCAAAAGGAGATGGTAATGGGACAAGTAAAGAAACAAAATAACAACAGAAAATGCTGGAAAAACTCAGCAGGCCAGGCAACATCTGTGGAGAGAAATTAGAGTCAACGTTTCGGGTCAAAACCCTTTATCAAAAAACCCTTTAAACAAAAGATGAGTTTAGAAGAGGTGTAAATGGGAATACAGAATCATCAACAGCTGCCATGTGAAAAATTAGGGGCAGAGGTTATAGTCTGAAATTGTTGAACTCGATGTTGAATCCAGAAGGCTGTAAAGTGCCTAATCGAAAGATGAGGTGCTGTTCCTCGAGCTTATGTTTAGCTTCGTTGGAACAGTGTAAGAGGCCGAGGACAGAGAGGTCAGAGTGGGAGTGGAGCGGAGAATTAAAGTGAAGCTCGGGATCATGCTTACAGACTGAACAGAGGTGTTCCACAAAGCGGTCACCCAATCTTCATCTAGTTTCCAAAATGTAGAGAAGACTGCATCATGATCAGCGAATACAGTATACTAAATTGCAAGAAGTACAAGTATATCGCTGTTTCACCTGGAAGGTGTGTTTGGGGTCCTGGACAGTGGGAAGGGAGGGGGTAAAAGGACAGGTGCGTTTGCACAGGAAGGTGCCATGGGAAGGGGAGAGGGTGTTGCGGGTGTGGTAAATCACTGTTATTGTTGTTCACCGTTGTTGTTGTTGTTGCACACTGTTGTACCTATGCATGCCTCAGCATGTCTCTGCTGGCTCCGCCCCTGGCTCCACCCACAGGCCCAGGTATAAAGGTGATTGCTCTGCAGCCCCCTGCCTTCTTGGAACCCAGTCAACCACAAGAGGCATGCTCTGTTCTTTGCTAATAAAAGCCTTTTAGTTACTCTCCTAACTCTCCGTCTTTTATGAGTAATTGATAGCGCATCAGCGGGTGATTGAGGAGTGGACCAGGGTGTCGCGGAGGGAACGGTCCCTTCAGAATGCTGAAAGGGGTGGGGAGGGGAAGACGTGTTTGGTGGTGGGATCAGGCTGGAGGTGGCGGAAATGGAAGCAAAATGTCTGTATTTGGACAAGAGAGGAAAAAGAGTGTTCATTCAGTGCAGTATGATGGAACAAGCAAAACAGAGGGGAGCGACACATCTGAGGAAGAAGAGGTGCATATACCGATGGTTGCAGGTGGTTCAAATGGCTACTGGGTGTCACCACTGGTGGAGGGACAATCAGTGCGGATGGAGGTGGACACAGGCGCGGCTGTGTCCCTTGTTTCAGACACTGTCTACAACAAAATGCTAAAGCATCTTACCCTTCAGCCAACAAACATTGTGCTAAAGATGTATATCGGCGAACCTGTGGCCATGAGAGGCGTTATTGAGGTGACAGTTAAATTGAACGGACAGACTGCAAAACTGCCACTATATGTGGTAAAGGGAAATTACCCATTGCTACTGGGACGTGCATGGCTAGAGAAAATCACGCTGGACTGGCCTGCAGTTCGCATGATGTCAAAAGGGGAGTCAGGTCTGACTGCAGTGTTAAACAAACATGCAGAACTCTTCAATGGGGAACTTGGGCGCATGAAAAAGATCAGCGTGAGACTGGACATTAAACCTGACAGCAAGCCAAAGTTTCACAAAGTCCGACCTGTACCCTATGCAATTAGGCCAAAAGTTGAGGGTAACTTGGAGGCCTTACTCGAGAATGGAGTCCTGGAGCCTGTGAGCGTGAGCAAATGGGCCACACCCATTGTTCCTGTCCTGAAAAAGGATGGATCTGTTCGAATCTGCGGGGATTTTAAAGTGACTATTAACCCGGTGCTGTCTGTGGAACAGTACCCTCTTCCCCTCATTGATGATCTTTTTACGGGCCTGGCCGGAGGGCAAAAGTTCAGCAAAATAGACTTATGCCAGGCTTATCTACAAATGCATGTCGATGGCAAATCAAAGGAGCTGCTGACAATTGTGACACACAAGGGGCTATACAGGTACTGCCGCCTTCCGTTTGGAATGACGTCGGCCCCTGCTCTATTCCAAAGGGCAATGGATCAGATTTTTAGTGGACTGCCAGGAGTCCAGTGCTACCTGGACGACATCCTTGTCGCTGGGACAAATGAGGAGGATTATCTTCTGAACTTGGATGCGACACTACAACGACTGAAAGAGTACGGACTCAGAGTTCGTAAAAACAAATGTGAATTCTTTCAGTCTTCAGTTGAGTACCTGGGGCATGTGATTGACGCTACTGGCCTGCATAAGGCGCCGCCAAAGGTCATGGCGGTCGTGGAGGCCCCAGCACCCCAGAATGTGAGCCAGTTACGTTCATTTCTGGGGCTACTTAACTACTATGGGAAGTTTATTCCAGACTTAGCAACATTGCTGAAGCCGTTACATCAGTTGCTATGTCAAGGCAAAACATGGAAATGGACTGAACTGTGCAACAAAGCTTTCGCCCAAGCAAAGAAAGCATTGCTGAATTCGGAGGTCCTGACACACTTCGACCCAAAGCTACCCATGCAGCTAGCATGTGATGCATCACCATATGGTGTGGGAGCAGTCATATCCCACATCATGCCTTCGGGTGAAGAGAAACCTATCGCCTTCGCATCACGCACCTTGAACAAGACCAAGAGTAACTATGCGCAGATCGAGCACGAGGCCTTGGGAATCGTTTTTGGAATTCAAAAATTTCATCAGTACCTGTTTGGGAGAAGGTTCACACTCCTGACGGACCACCGTCCATTGACTTCAATCTTCGGGCCCCACACCGGAATTCCGTCTCTCGCTGCAAGCAGGATGCAAAGGTGGGCTTTACTGTTGTCAGGACACACATACGACATCAAATATCGCAAATCAGACTTGCACGGCAACGCAGGCAGACTCTCGAGGCTACCCTTGCCTGTTACTCCCCCAGAGCCTCGTCAGATAGACATCTTCTACTTTAGACAAGTGGAGGGAGCACCTGTCACTGCAGTTCAGGTGCGAAGGTACACCCGCAACGATCCAGTCCTGTCTGAGGTAATGGACGATGTCATTCGAGGGAGAGCTATAGGAGATTCTCCTAGTTTGAAACCTTACGTTTCAAAAAGAAATGAGCTCTCCGTCCAGGCAGGTTGTCTTCTTTGGGGACGCCGTGTCATCATTCCGCCACCTCTGAGGGAAGCTATACTGCAACAACTTCATACAGGCCACAGTGAGATGGTTCGGATGAAGGAAATGGCAAGAAGCTACTTCTGGTGGCCAGGTCTCGATGGAAATATTGAGGAGAAAGCCAAGACATGTTCCCCATGTCAAAGGGTCCGGAATGTTCCACAGCTGGCAACCCTACACCCCTGGGATTGGCCTGCAGAAGTGTGGCAGCAAGTACATGTGGACTTCGTCAGTCCTTTCGAAGGGAAGATGTTTATGGTGGTTGTGGACGCTCATAGCAAGTGGCCGGAGATCGCTGTGATGAGGTCTACCACGGCAGAGAAAACAATTGAGAAACTTGGTGAGATGTTCAGCCGTTATGGCTCACCAGAACAACTCGTAAGTGACAACGGTCCACAATTTGTATCACAGGAGTTTGCAACCTTCCTGCATGTGAATGGTGTCCAACACATCAGGTCTGCGCCCTATCATCCCTCTACTAACGGCCAGGCAGAAAGGTTGGTGCAAACTTTGAAGCACGCCTTGAAGGCATCGCAAGGTCAGGGCTCAATCCACCAACGTCTGAACAGCTTCCTGTTGTCCTACAGGAACGAGCCGCATGCCACAACCAAAACTTCCCCCGCTTCGCTCATGATGAAGAGGCAGTTGCGGACAAGTTTTGACTTACTCAAACCTCCAAGGGCAGAACAGGTTGTCCATTGTCAACAACAAGCTCAAGTTGAAAAGAGAGAGAAAAGAGCCAAGGAGAGATGGTTTCATCCGGGAGAGCACGTCCTAGCTCGAAACTACAACACTGGACCAAAATGGGTTCCTGCTACGGTGATCGCGCAGACTGGCCCTGTGTCTTACACGGTTGAGACTGCTGAGGACGTCGTCTGGAGAAGACACACAGATCAACTGTTGCTAGGAGCAGAGACAGCCACAGAGGCTCCAACGGCTGGTTGGCCTGAACTGTTTCCGGATGATACCGCAAACCAGCATCCTTTGCCGCAGTGCTCTTCTCCAACACAGGACGTCAAAGAGACTGTTCCACCTGTGCAAACTCCTGACTTTCGACTGACACAGGCACCTTCTCCATCCAGGCCTGTGTCAATGCCTACTGCTGTGGAAGCCAGCGATGACCACCGGTATCCTGTCAGAGAGTGGCGGCCTCCAAGTCGCTTGGATCTGTAGGCTTAGTGACTTACCCACAAGACTGGGGCAGAATAAACCCCAGGGTAAAGTCAGGGTTTGAGGCAGTCTACCTCTACCCTAGGTTCGTTGAGTGCATTGAAAGTAATTTACCTGTTGAGGAATAATGTGGACCTTCCATTTAAGAGGGGAGGAAATGTTATGTATTGTGTGTTCTATTGTGTGTTCTCCTCCCACCTGTGGTGGCGCTGTCACAGGAGATAAATGGTTGGGTGTTCTCTGTTAAGTTTTAGCTCTCTTTGTTCGGAACTTGGCAGAACTTCCTTTCCTTCCAATAAAGCATTTCATGTTTGAATCTCTGAGTTCTGAGTCCTAAATTGTGTCTAGGTAGAAAGGTACCGACACAACAATTGCTGCCTGGGATACAAGGAACGCACACATTCTGGCCAGATTTGCTTAGCCTAGTCAAACAAACACTTTTGCCTCACAGCTTCTTACCAGAGCATTGACAATGACCAAGAACCAGAGGATTCCTAGCACTCTGACTGTAATGTATGTACCTTTAAGGGGGAGAACTACTTTTTACAGCTCCTGTATCCTGTAGTACCGGCAGTGACCACACCTGTATATAAACCCCGAGTAGTGATCTGTACAGTCAGTTGCAGTTTGAACCCTCATTCAGTAAACACCTGTTGATCGTTCCCTGCAGTCTGTTGTCTGATTATTGAAGGACACAACATTAAGATACACGGATATAACATTGGCGACGATGCAGATTCGAACCTACCTGCAACTCTGCATCACCTCCCAGGGATTCGCTCCTGGAGAACAGTGGAAGGAGGTCGAGTCCAGAAGCAAGGGCGTCGACCACGGGCAACCGCCCAGTCATCCAGCGGAGTTTTGAGCATCGCAGGGGAGGCTTTCGAGAGCCAGGCTTGGCTTTCCAGTCACGGTGGTCCAGCGAAACGGGCTGGCAACAGGTATTGCGCAGACCATTCCCGGACAGCGGCGGCTAGAGCCGACCGAGCGGCGCAGAAAAAGGCGAGCAGCGTCGATGGGGGAGAGAGAGAGGGCAGAGCGCACAGGGTGCAGCCGGTGTTCAGGACCGAGCAGCATCAACGGGGAGAGAGACGAGAGAAAGCAGAGCGCAGCCGGTGTTCAAGGCCCGAGCAGCATCAACGGGGGAGAGAGTCGCGCAGGAAAATGCGAGGTGCTGCCATTGCCACGAGGACCGCAGAGTGCGGCATTGGCAGCAGCGCAGGAGCAGCGCACAAAACCCACAGGGCGTCGCCATTTGCCATGAGGACCGCCGAGAGCGGCGTTGGCAGCAGCGCGGGAGACGCCATTTTAAGCCGCAGCGGGGAAGAAAGGAAAGTGTGGGAGACGCCATTTTAAGCCGCAGCAGGGAAGAAATGAAAGCGCGGAAGATGCCATTTTAAGCCAGTCTAACAGCACCCAAAAATGCTGAAGAGTGGCAGTATCACAGCGTTCGACAATGAAGTCAAAGATTGGACGACATATGTCGAACGCATAGAAGTATACTGCAAGGCGAATGAAGTGCCAGATGACAAGAAAGCACTGGTATTGTTGAATTCAATGGGTGCAAAAACGTATGGCTTACTACGAAACCTGGTAACCCCAGAGAAGCCAGTAGAAAAGGATTTTGAAAACATAGGGGGAGAAATTGGGTGAGTCGCGCCACCTGTTAGTGCCTAAAGAGGCAGTCAGTGGCTGTAGCGCCACTGGCTGCGTCTCCGGCGATATTCAGTAGGGGCGCTAATGGTGGCATTAGGCATTTGCGCTGCGCCGCCACCGATGACGTCATCGGTGTGCACAGCGCCCCATTCGTGCGCCGTTCACGATATTTGGTAGCGAACGCCGCAGTTGCACCGCTCGCTACCCGCGCCCGGTTCACGGGGCTTTACTGTGCCGGCAGCGGCGCAAGTTAAGGTGGAGGTGCGGTGCGGCCCCTTTTTCGGCGGCCGCCTGCCAGCACCTCCGTCCCCAGCCTCCTAACGCCCCCCCCCCGCGGCATTGCCGGCTGTTTCCCAAGAGCCCGGCACTTCTCCTTGGTGCCGGGCTCATTTACTGGCACTCGCGATCGGGGATCGCGCTGTTGCAGGCACCTCCCCCTTAACAGTGGGAGGAAGGCCTGCAGTACCGCAGCGTGCTGTGCCGCAGAGTGTGGCGCTGTGGCACATTGCACTGCAATATTCAGGTTCAGCACCCTAAGAGGGACGCGGAGCACCTCGAGTCTCGCCCCGTGTCCCTCGAGCAGCAATGAAACTGAATATCTGGCGATCGGTATCACTCCGATCGCTGCGCTAAATCCTGCGCTCCGCCGACTTTTGCGCCACTTTGGCGCCCCAACCCAATTTCTAGGCCATAGTGTCAATCCTACAGGACCACTTAAACCCCACACCGCTGCTGATAGCAGAAAGATTTAAGTTTCACAAAAGGAACCAGCACAAAGATGAAAGTAATGCTGAGTATTTAACGGAACTGCGCAAGCTATCGAAACACTGCCAGTTTGGAACGGGACTAGCAGATACTTTAAGGGACAAGTTTGTGTGTGGGCTTCAAAGTGAAGGAACCCAGAAACGGCTTCTATCAGTAAAGGATCTTACGCTGGACAAGGCTTTCAGCATTGCAGTATCACACGAAGCAGCAGCACGGGGCGCAGCAGAGATACAACGGAGACCGCAAGAATATGGCACAAATGAAATGTCATACGGAACAGTGAAGTGCTATCGCTGCAGCAGAACAACACACGACCATAATGATTGCTGGTGCAAGGACAAAGTGTGCAGACAGTGTGGAAAAGTAGGACACATAGCAAGAGTCTGCAGGTCGGGAAAGAAAACCAGCAGCAAGAAATCTCCACAGGAGAAGTACAAGAAGGTACATAAGGTGATGGAGAGTAGTTCAGATGAACAGAAGAGTGATACAGACTCCGGAAGCAAGTAGCTGGGTTGTCTGAAACTACATAATGTGATCAAAACGGAGGATCACCAAACTATCTGGGTCACGCTCAAGATAGCAGGAGTCCAAGTGAAAATGGAATTGGACACAGGATCAGCCCTAACAGTCATAAACCGAAGGGACTACAAGCGGCTATTCTCACATATACCCTTGAGAGATACAAAGATTGTCTTGAATACGGACACGGGGCAAAAAGTCTACCCCAAAGGAAAAATAAGGGTGAACGTTATATATAACAGCAAGGAAACACCAAAAATGGACCTATATGTATTGCCAGATGGAGGACCACCACTACTAGGATGTGAATGGATCTGGAAGATACAGCTAGATTGGCATTCCATACAAGCACTGACTGTAGATGCCAAAAAGGATGACGACGTCACACCTGGACGACTGTCAAAAATGCTAACTGATGCACAAGAAGTGTTCCAGCAGGGACTCGGAACACTAAAAGGCATAACAGCGATGATCAAAATAGAGGAAAATGCAAGCCCAAAGATTTTTAAGGCCAGCCCAATACCTTATGCGATCCGCCCAGCCGTCGAAGCAGAGCTGGAAGGTTTGGAACGTTCAGGAGTACTGTCCAAAGTGGACTGGAGCGAGTGGGCTACACCCATCATTCCTGTAATGAAGAGGTCGTTGAGTAATACACCTGGGGAACCAAAGAAGGTTCGCATCTGTGGGGACTTTAAGGTGACAGTGAACCCAGTCCTTCACACTGTACAATATCCGCTTCCGCGGATTGAAGATATTTTCGCCTCGATATCTGGAGGGAAACGCTTCACTAAGATTGATCTGGCCCAGGTGTACCTGCAAGTGGAGGTAGAAGAAGCCTCGAAACAGTACCTCACGATCAACACTTGGTAAGCAGTGACAGGATCGGACAAAGTCAACATGGATTTACAAAAGGTAAATCATGCTTGACTAATCTACTGGAATTTTTTGAGGATGTAACTGATAAAATAGATAAGGGAGAACCAGTGGATGTGGTGTATTTGGACTTTCAGAAGGCTTTCGATAAGGTCCCACATAAGAGATTAGCGTGCAAAATTAAGGCACATGGGATTGGGGGCAAGGTATTGACTTGGATAGAGAACTGGTTGGCGGACAGAAAGCAAAGAGTTGGAATAAACGGGTCGTTTTCCGAGTGGCAGGCAGTGACTAGTGGGGTACCGCAAGGATCGGTCCTAGGACCCCAGCTGTTCACAATATATATTAATGATCTGGACGAGGGAATTGGATGTAATATCTCCAAATTTGCAGACAACACAAAGCTGGGTGGGAGGGTAAGCTGTGCGGAGGATGTCGTGAAACTCCAGTACGATTTGGGCAGATTGGGTGATTGGGCAGAAACATGGCAAATGCACTATAATGTGGATAAATGTAAGGTTATCCACTTTGGTGGCAAAAACAGGAAGGCAGATTATTATTTGAATGGCAATAGATTGGGAGAAGGGGAAGTGCAAAGAGACCTGGGTGTTCTTGCGCACCAGTCGCTGAAGGTAAGCATGCAGGTGCAGCAGGCGGTTAAGAAGGCAAATGGTATGTTGGCCTTCGTAGCAAGAGGGTTCGAGTACAGGAACAAGGATGTCTTGCTACAGTTGTACAGGGCCTTGGTGAGACCGCACCTTGAGTATTGTGTGCAGTTTTGGTCGCCTTACCTGAGGAAGGACGTTCTTGCCATGGAAGGAGTGCAGCGAAGATTCACCAGGCTGATACCTGGGATGGCAGGAATGACGTATAAGGAGAGATTGTGTCGATTGGGATTATACTCACTGGAGTTTAGAAGATTGAGAGGGGATCTCATCGAAACCTATAAAATTGTGTCAGGCCTGGACAGACTAGATGCAGGAAGGATGTTTATGATGGCCGGGGAGTCCAGAACCAGGGGTCATAGTCTAAGGATAAGGGGCAAGCCAATTAGGACTGAAATGAGGAGGAATTTCTTCACCCAGCGAGTGGTGAACCTGTGGAATTCTCTGCCTCAGAGGGCGGTGGAGGCCAGTTCATTAAATATATTCAAAAAAGAGTTGGATATATTTCTTAAGGTTAAAGGGATCAAGGGATATGGGGAGACGGCAGGGACAGGGTACTGAATTTGGATGATCAGCCATGATCTCATTGAATGGCGGAGCAGGCTCGAAGGGCCGAATGGCCTACTCCTGCTCCTATCTTCTATGTTTCTATGTTTCTAACACTCATAAAGGTCTCTACCAATACAACCGGCTTGTGTTCGGGGTAGCATCAGCTCCGGCTATTTGGCAAAGGGCAATGGAGCAAGTCCTGCAAGGGATTCCAGGGACCCAGTGTTATTTGGACGACATCCTGGTCACGGGCGAAAATGACAGTGATCACCTCGCCAACCTGGAGCAAGTGCTCACTAGATTGAAGGAATATGGGCTCCGAGCTAATCGCCACAAATGCGAGTTTTTCCAGAAGCAGATCTTGTATTGTGGCCACGTTGTTGATAAAGAGGGGTTACATAAGTCCCCTGAAAAGATTGAGTCAGTAGTCAAGGCTCCAGCACCGGAAAATGTGTCACAACCGAGGTCGTTCCTCGGGCTGGTGAACTACTACCATAAGTTCTTGTCGAATTTGTCTACCGTACTACACCCACTGAACACCCTACTGCAAACGGGGGTACCATGGAAGTGGAGTGACGAATGTAAACGAGCTTTCCAGAAGAGCAAAGCATTGATCACATCAAAAGAGGTGTTGGCTCATTTCAACCCAGCACTACCAATTCGGTTGGCGTGTGATGCATCACCCTATGGCATTGGAGCGGTGCTGTCGCACAAATTCCCGGACGGCTCAGAGAGGCCAGTAGCCTTTGCATCTCGGTCACTAACCTCAGCCGCGTGTAACTACGCCCAGATTGACAGGGAGGCCCTCAGCCTAGTGTGGGGAGTGAAAAAGTTCAATCACTATCTGCACAGGCAGAAGTTCACCTTGCTGACTGACCACCAACCACTTCTCTCCATCTTTAATCCAAGGAAGGGCGTTCCGGTGATGACTGCGCAACGGCTACAAAGATGGTCCCTTTTTCTAGGGGCGCACCAATATGAAATCGAGTATAAGGGCACGAAACAGCATGGAAACGCTAATGCGCTATCACGCCTGCCACTGCCTACTGCGGAGGAAGCACCAGCAGTGGATCCTGTTGAAATATTTCATTCGACTATAATTGAATGCTTGCCAGTAACTAACACTGGTATAGAGAAGGAGACCCGAAATGACCCGACACTGTCTCGGGTATATGATTTGACGGTGAAGGGATGGCCAGCACATGGTGACTCACTGTTGCCAGCATTCTCATCCAGAAGAGAACAGCTGTCAGTATGCCAGGGGACCTTGATGTGTGGATCCCGAGTGGTAATTCCACCCAAGTTAAGGGAGAGAGTGCTCAATGAACTTCACGAAGGTCATCTGGGAGGGGTGAAAATGAAAAGCCTTGCTAGGGCTTATGTGTGGTGGCCGGGGATCGATCAGCAAATCGAGGACCTGACAAAGAGCTGCTCAGGATGCCAGAAGGTCCAAAATGCACCACCACATGCCCCTCTACACCCATGGGAGTGGCCCTCATCTCCATGGCAATGGGTGCATATTGATTTTGCTGGTCCATTCATGGACTCAATGTTTTTAATAGCCGTGGATGCGCACTCGAAATGGCCTGAGGTGATCAAAATGTCCTCCACCACCACGGAGAAAACTATTGCAGTCCTACGGGCCATTATTGCCAGGAACGGCTTGCCTGAGCAGATTTGCTCTGATAACGGACCACAGTTTGTGTCCGAAGAGTTTCGAAGATTTATGAAAAGGAATGGGGTAAGGCATTACACATCCGCCCCGTATCATCCAGCCACAAATGGATTGGCTGAGAGGTTCGTACAAACCTTTAAAAAAGCAGGAAAGGCCATGTGCGATGACAACATTCCACTGCAGCATAAGGTGGACAATTTCCTGTTAGCCTACAGAAATGCGACACATGCAGTCACCAACCAGGCCCCGGCCATGATGTTCTTTAACCGAAGGTTGAGATCTCGTCTGGATTTGCTCAGACCAAATGTATGAAGAGATGTTGAGAGTAAGCAATTCCAGCACATCAATGAGAAGCCGACAAGGAGCTTCAATGTATGGGAAACCAGTCTTGGCCCACGACTACCAAACAGAGAAATGGCAACCAGGAACGATATGCACACGGCAGGGGCCACTAATGTACACAGTGGATGTTGGGGAGAACATTGTGAGACACCATGCTGACCAGATCCTAGAGTCACAGGAATGAGTCAACCCCATGTCTTGGCCATACGTACCTGGTGAGGAACCCGACGTACAGGTCGCATCTACCTCAGAAACAATAGCATTGGAAGCTGATGAATCAACTGATGACAGGGTGTTAGAATCAGCTCCGCACCAAGAGCGAGACACTCGGGAAAGGCGTTATCCAGAAAGAATCAGGAAGCCTCCCCAAGACTGAATTTATAAATAGACTATTTTCAGTTAATGTTGCATGTTAAAAGTGTTAATTGTAATTAGTTTGATATTTAATTGTTAAATGAGTGTTATGGTACTGTTAATCTAAAAGGGGAGGAATTGTAATGTATGTAACTTTAAGGGAGAGAACTACTTTTTACAGCTCCTGTATCCTGTAGTACCGGCAGTGACCACACCTGTATATAAACCCTGAGTAGTGATCTGTACAGTCAGTTGCAGTTTGAACCCTCATTCAGTAAACACCTGTTGATCGTTCCCTACAGTCTGTTGTCTGATTATTGAAGGACACAACATTAAGATACACGGATATAACACTGACCACCATACTGACAGTTGCAAGTATGCATAAGCCCTCAATGTGGAAGTCCCAATAGCGAAATGACAGACGATACAACTGCAACATTTGCCATCAGAAATGTTATGTACGTTAACGAAGTGATGGCATTTTTGCAGTAAACACAAAATTGCACCCAAGTGACTACCCTTGTGACTATTTGTGCAGAATTTTCCTCTTATGCATGCTTCTATGTGGTGCCTCCCCTGTGGCTTCAGCAGATGTGGAGGCCCCTTGCTCACTTTGCTGCTGCTCCTGTCTCGACACCTTTGGCGGGCGTCCTCTGGGGTGGCGAGCCTGTGAGGGCTCGTCAACAGTCTGCTGCTCCTGCGGCTGTACAGGGGTTGAAACGCCTATCTCACTTGGGTGTGGACTCTGGTGGGGCTCTGACCGAGGGCTCTGCAGTGGCATGGAAGTGTGAGCGTTTGGAGAGGAGCCCCTACTTCCTTGAGGTCTGCCACCAACCTCCCTCTCATGGGTCAGGTCCCCCTCAGCACCTGCAAGTGGCTGGAGAGCACCTTGCTGCACATCAGGGGGGCCATGGGGCCCGTATCTGCAATGGCAGTCCTACTCAGAAGGACTTCCATGAAGGTCTGGTTTCTCTGTTCAATAGATGTCCATCGCTCCTCAAGAGATGTCATTCTATTCTGAACAATGACCATGTTTCCATACCCTGGCGACTAAGCTCCTCCATGGCCGTAGCCATCCTCTCCTCTACCGTAGCCATCCTCTCCTCTACTGTAGCCATCCTTTCCACTGAGGTTTCCTTCCTTTCCGTGGTGATGCGTTCATGCGCCAATGACTCCACAAAGGCTCTGGTCATGGTCGCTAAGGACTCCTCCATTCGCTCCACACTCACAGCGACCCTAGAGACAAAATCTGCCAGAGACTCCTGCATCTATTCCTGGAGTTCCATCACCGCTGATCTCATGGATGGACCCAGAGGCAGAGGGTCGACATGCTGCTGAGCCGAGCTGGCAGAGTCCTGCGCCCTCCGACTAGGACTCTCCACTGCTGTCCCTGTCTCCACAATCTGCTGATGCTCACTTGTGAGCTGTGATACACCAGGTGACAACACTACTCTATGTCCCAAAGGTCCCTCCGAGGTATGAGTGTCTGCGCTGGTGCTGGGTGCGCAGATTTCTGGTGACGCTGTGCCCTCAGAGGTTGCAGTTCCTCTGAGGAGTCTGGCTGCTCAGCCTCTTCTTCCTGGCTAGGGGGGCGGATGCTTGTAATGGTCCTATGGGGGAGTAAAGGAAAGAGTCAGAGATGTGATGCCAAGGCTACATGCACATTGCTTTTTGCAGATGCTCATAAGTCCATCTGTTAGTGCATCACAATCATTATCAGCGACTCATGCAATGTCAAAGACAGAAATGGGAAACTTTTCTGTTACCAGCTTGCTGTGTTGCACCCGTCTGCCCATCCCCCACATGCGCATCATTCTCCAGTCCCACTATTTCGAGTGCCGCCTCCTCCCAGGGGGTCAGGTGGACTATAGAGGCTGTCCCTCCTCCTGTCCTTGCTCGCTCTCTTTTGTTGTGAGCTCTCTTTTCCTGCAATGAGGGAGACAAGTGGAGGTTGAGTGAGAATGAAGGAGTGAGTGTAGAGATTGCATAGCATGCATACTTAGAAGGAGACAAAGATGGAGTGAGGTGGCAAGACCAAGGGCCCTCCCTGTGTGTTGTCAGTTGTTTTCATAGCATCAGAGTGATAGGGAGTGTGAGGGCTGCATAGTCGAATAGTTATGTGAATGTGAGCATAGAGAGAGAGGGAATGGGTAAGGGTGCATGGATGTTAGTGTCAAGTGGGATGTGGAGGAAGAGATTGCTAAAGCTGAGTGCTGGTGAGGAAAGGCAATGGGGGTCAAATTGAGGGTGATGGGAAATTCATACTCACTTTTCCAGTGCGCTGAAGGTCATGAAATCTTTTCCGGCACTGAATCCAGGTTCTGCGGGTGACTCCCAAGGAGTTGACCTCCTCAGCCACCTGCATCCACACTGCCTTAGTCTGCTTGGGAGACCTCTTCCTCCCTGAGGAAGGGAAGAGCACCTCCCTGTTTGGCCCTAGCCCCATTCACCAATGCCTGCAGGGCCACCTCATCGAAATGAGGAGCTGATCTGGGCCTCCCGCTTGTCATCTTTCCTGCAGGTCCCTCTGACACCAAATGGAGAAAGCTTGGAAGCCTGCAGAAGAAGCAAGGCTTGCTGTTGACCTTAAATGCAGCAGCAATGATGACATCATTGGAGGGGACTTTCAGTCATGAAAAACCCATTTGCAAAGGCTTCCCACACGTTGGAAATCAATTGGCCACTTAAGTTAAAATTGCATCAATATCCCACATCCATTTAGATTCGTGTGGGAAACACGAAATTCGGATAACACGACACCATCTCGCACCTGAGTTAAAATCCTGCCCAAAGACTTCTACCTTGCGGACTGCTTCTAGCATGTTAATCACTGTAGGTTCAACCGTAGCTTTCTGAATTGTAGCAAAGGTTAGTCAGAAAAATTTTTGAAAAAATAAATACTGATTCTTTTTTGCAGTGTGGATCAGTAAATAATCCTCTGTTTCTTTTTTAAGCATCTAATTGCCAGAGAATTGAATGCTTTTCCACTTTTAGCATATAGGGCTAGATTTTCGTGGAGCCATCAGGCGGGGTTTCAGGCGTGTGGTGGGGGGGGAAATCCTGAATTTGGGGGTCCCGACACCATCCCGCCCAAAACCCCGCCCCACGTAAGTTTCAGGGGCGGCGGGTACCTGCCCCGCACTGGGACCCGCCGAAACCAGGCGGGAAGGGATTAGTGCCAATTAACTGCCTGTTAACAGGTAGTTAACAGGCAGTTTTTAACCTAATCCCTATTTTGAGGGGTTTTGTGTGGGTTTCCCGACGGCTCCAAGCCACACCAGGTTAGAGCAGGTGGGCCGTCAGGTTGAAAGAGTTGGAGGGGTCGCGATATTGGCGCTCAAGTGAGTGATGGGTGCATGAGTGTAAAGGTAAGTGTGTTTGGTGTGTCTAAAGTGTGTAAAGAACTTTTACTTACCTGTACTTACCTTCACAGCCTTTCTTCCTGTAGCCGTCGGGAGCCCATCACTCACCCGGCACTTAAAGCTGAACGGCTGTGATCTGTGAAAAGTGACAGCCTTCAGCTTTGAGTGCTGCTGAGAGTTCTAACTGAGTCTGTGCAGAATGAATCATGGTAGAACTCAGACTGTCAGTGTTTGACAGCTTCAAACAGCTGTCAAACGCTAATATTTCATCTGTCAAGAACTCTTGACAGATGAAATTTCAGTCTGTGATGTAATCTGTTGCCGGGTGGCCCTTAATTGGCCTGCTGAGCCCGCTGGGCGGGCTCAACAAGGTCAATCAAGGAAAAATCACGCGGATTGGCCGGACGTCGAAGTAGGCGGGTCAAAAACCCGAAAGGGGAAGTCCCACCTTCTTCCCGACAGGTTCGGGAAAATCTACCCCATAGTATCAATACACAGCACTCCCAGGTCAGGTGTAACATAGCGAGCTGCGAAGTAAAGCTCCTTCTTCTCTACTGGAGCAGTGTACTTTAGCTCTGACCCTCTGCTGCACCAGTGTAAGTTTCCTCTGTTTTCTCCACCCTTATGACCTTTCTGAGTGAGACTGTTAATTTGTTTCAAAATAGTGAACACCTTTGTGTCAGGGACCCATAACCACTCGTAACTCCCTAAATTCACGTAGGGCATTTAAACCAGCAAAAAGAACATTCTCAACCCATCGGTCTGAGCTGACTTCAAATCCAGTTTCCTCCAGTTGTGAATGCGAGTGAAATAATCAGTGCACATTTAAAGCAAGAACATTTTCACTCACTGGCAATTCTCGGAAGTGAAAATAAAGCTTTTTAATCCACTTGCACTACTCAGTTACAATTCCAGCAGCCTCTATTCAATTTTGTTTGTAACGGCATAAAATAATGTAAATTAGATGCAAGTTCTGATAGCGGTTTTCCAAAAATTAAAAGTAGTATCAAAACATAGCTTAGTAACATACCCACAGGTCATACCAGAAGGTCAGGCAATGGGCAACTGAGGTATCCAAGATTGATGATAGAGGTCAAGCTTTGTCTCCAGGTCTCTGGGAAATAGATACTGTAATATGAAGCTAGGCACTTGCAGAAGATGAAATTAAACAAAAACTGCACAATAAATAGTTCTGTAATACCACTGCCTCCTCGGTGAATAAAGATAATGGTGAAGAAATTGGGCTACTTGCCGCAACGAGTTACCACCGGAATCCTGAAAAAAATGGCAGCCGCCACTCTAATGCCCACCTCTGGCGCAGGACTCAGCGGCCGCCATTTTGGTGAGGGCCATAGCGCAGCGCTGGTACCGGGACATGCAAATCTGGAGAGCGTGACCTCATGCTGACTTAATGCCACGCTCTGCAAACTTGGACCTTTGCACTGCGTTTAGCACTGGGTCCTAAGCTCGCTTTGAAAAGCAAGTGTGCAGCAGACCGATAGAGACGCTGTCAACACTTCTTAAAGGGACACACACATCTTTCAGGTAAGTTTGCATTTAACTTTTCGGACTGAATTTGTTATATTTTATTGATGTAGTGGCTTGGTGCATTAGATGTTAAAAGTTTTTAAAGCGTGCAGGGAGTGCTGCTGGATGCTTGCAAGGCCTCGGATGGTAAAGGAAGGCCTCTGAGAAGACTGGAAATAGTCAGCCGGTCAGGTAGTATCCATGTAGAGAGAAATAGAGTTCAGGGGCTAGAAATTCATGTACTCACCGCCACACCGTAGCACCATGAAGTGGCGGCTGCCGTTCTTTCACCAACTGGTGGCGGTTCCCGCGGCGGCCACCATATTCCTCTTCCCCTTTGTGCAGCACCCTGCAAAAACAAAATGGCAGCGTGGTGATGTCAATTGGCGTGCAATGCCGACTTAACGTCACCAACGTGAATTTCGACCCTAGCGCTGAATTCAGCGCTGGGTCCTAAGCATGCCAGGTTAACCTGGCATGCAAGCAGGCTGACAGTGGTGCTGTCTGTAGCTCTTAAAGGGACACACGCGTCATTCAGGTAAGTTTGAATTTAAGGATTTGGACTGTTTTTCTTTTGAATTTATTGAAGTGGCGGCTTGCTGCAATAGATGTGAAATGTTTTTTTAAGTGTGTAGGGAGTGCTGCTGGACGCTTGCAAGGGCTCGGATGGCAACCGAAGGCCTTTGAGAAGACAGAACATACTGCGAATGCTCAGCAGGTCAGGCAATATCTGTGGAAAGAAAAACAGAGTTCACATCTCAGATTGACATGCTGCCTGACCAACTGAGTATTTCCTGCATTTTATGCTGTCATTTCACATTTACTGCATTCGCTTGCAGAGAGAAGAAGACACAGAAGAGGAAGACGCAGGAGAGGAGGAAGCCGAAGAGGAGGAATCAGATGGAAGGATGCATCTCAGACAGCCCCTTTGTGGCTGCGATATCCAGGATGGAATCAGCTGCCTGCAGTCCCACTGGCTGAGCAGGCTGACTCTTCTGGTTGACCCACTGGCTGGGCAGGCTGACTCTTCTGGTTGACCCACTGGCTGGGCAGGCTGACTCTTCTGGTTGACCCACTGGCTGGGCAGGCTGACTCTTCTGGTTGACCCACTGGCTGGGCAGGCTGACTCTTCTGGTTGACCCACTGGCTGGGCAGGCTGCATTTCTTGGGTGTGTGAAATGAGGAAGGCACAAGGGTGGAGTTGTGCAGACGGAAGGGTGGGAAAACAAGAGGTGCATGCAAGAAGGAGGATAACGTAAGAGGATACCCGCATCTTGCATCCTTTCAGCCCTGCTGCTTGCCAAGTGCTCAGCCATGCCCCTGCCAAGAATGGCCTGCACCGTCTCCTCCAAGGGGGTGAGGTGAGGCTATGAATGAGAGATGTGCCTCATGATTGGTGCAGATTGTTGGTAGGTGAGTGATTAGGGGTTGTGCATTGAGCAGTGTGTGAGGCTAGTGGTGCAGTTGGTAGGAGATGGCTTTTGAAGACACATTCACTGACCTTGACCAGTGGTCTGAGATTATGAAGCTTCTTTGGGCACTGGAGCCAGGTGGTGGGGACGACACTGCTGGCAGTGATGGCCTTAGTGATGTGGTCCCATATCGTTCTTTCTGGAAGGCCTCTCTTGCAGTGTTGACCCCCTGCACAAAGCTGGAGTGCTGTGTGCAAGACCCTGGGTGCCCTTCCCTGGCTTGCTGAGCCATTTGTGTTAGTGCTGAAGCACTTTTCCCATTTTTTTAGGTGCGGAAGGCAATTCAGTTTTAAGAGCTGAAGACTTTTCCGTGTTAATTTTTTTTCAGGAATAGAGCTCTAAGTGTCAAAAACTGCATATTTTTAAATGATTTTAATTTTTTCATTTTAGAAAGCAGTTCCCCCACGGCCTGGCTTTAAGAGAAGGCTGTTCTTGCTGCAATGACACTACGGCCACACTACATTGCCCCCTGCTGAGACTGCCGCCACGAGAACTGGCCTTACACAGTGAATTCAGTGCTGCGCTAATGTCAATTACCAAGCAGCACCAATATACCGGTGCTGCCAGCACTATAACTGCGGCCTGCGGTGGCACGGACAGGTTTTCAGTGCTCTCGAATTTTAGGCCAATCTATTTAAAGGTATCAGTGACATTCTCTGGATTTACTTCCTTGTTTATCCAGCTTTGAATCCCTTCTTTATAATGAGAACTACATCTGTGGTTAAGGTTTGAGTTAAAAAAAAAATAGACTGTAAGATAACAGATGATAAACTCCTTGAAATGAGTTTTTCTCCTGACACATCTCTGTGGTTTTCTGTTGTTGTGTATGTGCTTGAAATTCCATAAGTTTTTAAATAATACACAGAATCCCTTAAGTTTCTTCTGTCTCCAGCCATTACTTTCCTGGACGCCTCCCTCTGGCCTCTTGCCTTTTCTCAAACTTTTAATCAAGAATGGCCACTATGATATTGTCTGTCTCAGTTTTTCCACTCCACTTACTCACTCTAATCTATCTGCCTCTGAACTTGTAACATTCCTATCCCTCAGTTCTGACCCCACCATCAACCTGCTGACGAAGGGTTGTACAGTGGAAAAATCTCTACTTCTCTGAAAGCCAATTCTCTGTGGCTCTTATCTCCCTCTACATCAAGACCCCACTACTAAATTACATGCCATTATTTCCCAGACTATGACAATCTTATCTCTTCTGAAGATCCTCCCTCTACTGCCTCCAATCCCCAGTTCCACAGTTCTGTACAGCCTGTTTCTGCCCCATGATACAAAAACAGGACAGTCCTGGTAGGCCAATTGTTTCAGTTTGCTCCTCCCCTACTGAATTAATTTCCTCTTGTCTTAATGATTTTCTTGCACCCCACCCACCGCCCCCAAATCCGTCCAGACTCTGAGAATGCTACCACTAAGCCAAAGGCTCACTCCTATACTGTAGTAATTTAAACCAATAAACACCTATGATATTCTCTCTACTAAAGTGTCTGAAGACGTAGGATGCATCTACATGAAGATCATTGGGCAGTTTAAAGCCACAAAGTGTAATTGTTAATTCTGGGCCAGATGATGTCTCCAAGTGTAGATCTGGTAGAAAGTGAACTTCTGGATCATGGAGGAGTAGTCCATCCTTGGGAACTGCTCTATAACTTTTCAGAAAGAAAGCAATATTTTAAAAGCTGATATTGGAACACTTTCCAAAAGTTGTTCTAGGGCATGATCTATTCCAGGTCCAGAGGGCACTGGAGAAATGTGCCCAGCGTGCCCTTTCCAGTCAAAGTTGCCCAAGCTCTCTTTATTTTTTCAACTGTTGATATCAACTTGAAAATCACAGTATCCAATTGGCAAACAAGAGCTTTCTTACAGGCTGATATTATTAAAAGCAATAACTCCACCATACTAGAATGAACAACTCCTGCTAATGTTATCTGTGAGAAATAACAGCACTTTGTTATAAGTGAATTCTGTATAGATGGGACAGTCTCTTTGGAATACAAATGGTTATTTTACCTGGGGCTATTAATGTTCACAAGAGCCATATGTCATTCATTGCCATGGTTTCCAGTTGTGTTCCAAATTGATTTTTCAAGTGAGTTACATTTATCAGGTAACTGTTGAGACAGCCAATGTCTGTTCCATATACCAGAATTGGAATTATAAATATAAAGGACCTTTCAATAAAAACTGACGGTAAGGTTTGTAAAAATTAATATTACAACTGGCATCTCATTTTACCGTAATAATTTTACTGGGTGCTCTCTGGAGAATCTGTGTTGAGAGATCTATTAAATTGTGCAGTGAATCTAAATAGTAAAAATGATGCCAAATGTAATATAAATGGGGCAGTGCCAGTGCCTCTGGTAGTAATGGGCAAGGCAGGGTCCTTCCTTAAGGCACTTTGGGTCTTCCAGAAGGAGCTTGGATTTATAGCACACCTTATCATGTGTAACTGCAGTTTTATCTTCAGCACATCTATAGTTCAGATTGTAGGAGAGTGACATCTATAACCTGGCTTCCTGAGCTTACACTGGAAAAGTGGCTCCCTTATCCTAATGGCAGAATCACAGACAAGAAAGGGAGCCATTTCCTGTTAAAGATCACCATTCCTTCATCGTCGCTGGGTCAAAATCCTGGAACTTCCCATCTCGCAGCGGAGCCTGATCAGAATTTTGGGTCTTCTTTTTGGCACACCAAGGGGAGAGGCCCTCAGAAACATTCAAAGGTACACAATGAATTACTTTGAAGTGCAGTCACCGTTATTACAGAGGTGAATGTGGCATCCATTTTGCACACAGCAAGGCTTCACAAACAGTAATAAGTTGATATTTTTTTCAATGGTGTCGGCTGTGGGAGGAATGTAGGGCAGGAAACAGGGAAAACCCCTTGCTCTTGTTCAAATATAGCCACAGGATCTTTAATGTGAAATGATTCCCTTTCTGGTCTGTGATTCAGCCAATTTTAGCAACATAAGTGCAGGAAGCTGGGTTGTCACTCTCCTACTAGCTGAACTGCAGACATGCTGAACATAAAAGAGCAGTTACACACGATAGGGTGTGTTTTCATCTTCACCACCTGGGTGGTAATCTGGAAGGATAAATCCTTTATAGAACCCGCCGATTTTCATTGCATTGAGGATGAGAATTTACCCCCACTTGAGCAGACAGCAGGAATGTTGAGGTAATCGGGTGCAATTTGTAACAATACTATCAGAACAGGATAGTAACCACCCATTCTTTTACACTCAGACACAGTGGTAGGAGACTGACCCACTTTTCCAATCAATGTTACTTTAATCCTGGTGTTAATCCATTAAAAATAAATATGTTCACATCAGCATTAATTAAGACCAATTGGAAAATCCATGCTAATTGACCCAGAAATTCCAGAACGGGGCTTGCAGCGCGTGCAAGCCCCGTATTTGCACTTACCCCGCGCTCGTGCCGATCAGCTTCTGGGACGCCTGAACTTGCAGAAATAGAAAGCACATTCCCGGGCAGCGTATGACGTCACGCCGCCCAGGAGTGCAGCCAGCACGAAGCCAGGAGCGTGCAGTGTAAGTGAGACACGCCCCTTGAGGTCTCAGTTTCACTGGACACGCCCCCAATGTTTCTGTCAAGCTGCTAAGGATTTTTACATGCAAAGCAGCAGTTTAAATAGGTTTTTGGAAGTTTTTTGAAGATTTTGGTAACTTTTATAAACTTTTTAAAATGTTTACATTATTTAGAGTAATCTGAAGTAGTTTTAAAGAGAATTAAAGCAATTTAAAGACTTTTAAAAGCCCTAAAAGAATTTTTTAATTCCATTTATTTATTTAGCAATGTCGTCGTCATACGTTTCTTCACACTGTTCCCTTTGGGGAACTGTATGAAGTGGTGGAAGGATTTATGGCCATGATTAACGCTCATTCCGTGACCGTAACCATCTTTGAACCAGCCATTAGGGTGGTTAGTCCTATGGCGGGAGGGTTTTACGGGCTCCCACAAGCTATACAAGGAGGGGGGGCCACCCACACCCACGGACGCAAATATCCCACTGGATGTCAACCCAGAATTTAGAGCCGGAGCTCCGACTCCACTTGCCGGGACTGTCTGGAGCGGGGTTCGAAACCCTACCCTGATCTGGCCCAGCGGCGGGGATCCTACCGCTATGACAAAGGCCCAATCCAATTAGCAACGTGAAATGGCAGCATAGGGCTCCAGTCACGGGGAGGGAAAAGGCGCAGGAAACGTATGGGTGTCACCTTTTGTGCGGAGTGGGCCTTTTGCGTAGCAGTAAGCATCCCCGCCGCTGGGCCAGAAGGAGTAGGGTTTTGAACCCCACTCCAGACAGTCCCGGCAAGTGGAGTCGGAGCTCCAACTTTAAATTCTGGGTGGACATCCAGCGGGATACTTGCGTCCGTGGGTGTTGGTGGCCCCCCCCCCCCTCAGATGGGTTGTGGGAGCCCGTAAAACCCTCCCGCCATAGGACTAACCACCCTAATGGCTGGTTCAAAGATGGTTACGGTCACGGAATGAGCGTTAATCACGGCCATAAATCCTTCCACCACTTCATACAGTTCCCCAAAGGGAACAGTGTGAGGATACGTACGATGATGACCTCTTGCGCAATGCACCTCCTTGGGCCCTCAGTCGCAGATGCGAGGGGGCAAGTCGTGCAATTGTTAAATTTTTTATTTTATTGACATGTAAAATGTTGGCCCAGTAATTCCCTTCCAAATGCGCTAGTACGGTCGGGGTACTTACGCATCTGGCCGGATGAAATGCCGGTTTTCAGCATTCACAGTGCATGTGGGGAAAACCGGCATTTCCTGTCCTCTGAACGAAGGGGTTCAGAGGCAGAACGCGTGCGACTGCACAGGCAGCGCGTGCGCAGTATAATTCGCCGCTTTCATTAATGCTTTCAGTGAGGTCCAGTCATTACAACTTACACATGAAAAAAGCATGGGTACAGTTGCTACAGAGGCTGCGGAGGAAGATATTTCTTATCGTGGAGCTTCTGAAAGTATGTATGTCTGTATATATTCCTTTGCGTGTTATGTATATATTCCTTTACTTATGTGTATGAATGTATTATTTAATTATGACTTTCAGAGAAAGTAACTTATTGGAAAATCATAATTAAAAACATACATTCATAGTAAAGGAATATAAAACATACATACATATACGTAAAGGAATATATGTGGACATACATACATAACTCATTCTCACATTCCATTCACACAGCCACAATTGCTCCTTCTACCTACCGTTCTGAAAACCCTTTAAAAAAAAATTTTTTTTAACTTTAAAACTTACTTAAAATTTCTTAAAATAACTTCCCTCCCTTTCCCAAACAAAAATATTGCATTTCAAAAGCTCCATGATAAAATATATCTTCCTCCGCAGCCAATGAACAACTTTACACTTGCTTTTTCCAAGTGTAACTTCTAAGGACTTACCCTCACGGATTTCATGAATGAAATCCACGAAGTTCACTGCGCAAGCGCTGCCTGTGCAGTCGCACGCGCTCGAGGTCTGGAAATGCCGGCGTTCCCCGCATGCGCTGTTCATGCTGAACGCCGGCATTTCCAACGGCCAGAAGCGTGAGTAAGCCGACCGTACTCACGCTTCTGGCCTGGAATTTCTGGCCCACAAACTCACTACACCACTCAGTCCCCAAAATGTTACTTTTTAAAAAACAAAATCCCCATTTGTCCAGAACTCACCTGTCATGTTTGTAACCATCATGTATTTGGAGAATTTATCATAAAAGAACGTGGAATGTGTATTATTCTTTGTTCTAATGTGCAATAGGCAGATGGCAATTCATCATACCAAAGTAGCAGGGAATGGCAAAGCAAGTTTTTGTCAGAGCTGCAGTGTTTGTTAAGTATTATTGACCTGCATTATGTAAAGCAAAATATGACATTGTAGGAACAGAGGTTCCTATCAAAAAGACTGAGTTCAACTCAGGCAATTAAAATAATGAACTTTAATGAAACGAAACAAGTTTAAACTGGAAACTGCTAGAACACATCAATTACAGGTCTACTCTCCTTGAGGGCTCCATGAGGACTCATCCTCTGGTCAGAAGACTGACGTCATGACGTCATCACGTTCTTCCCGCCATTGGAGCATCACGTGACTAATGGCATGATGTCATCACATTGAAACTGCGCTGTAAAGGTAACTAGACATTGTACAGTCAAACAGTGTAATTAAAGGTACAGGCACAGACAGTAACTACATTGCTGTTAAAGGAATTATGTACAACCGCTCTGAGTCCTTTGGTGGCTCTGCCACATGCGCCCCCCCAGAATTGTCTTTAACAGAAAATGTGAGGCGAGGAGGAGGCCTGACAAGCCTGTCCGATCGACTTCGATACCCTGGTAGAGGAAGTTGACGACCGGTGGTCGAGTTGGCAATCGGTTGTGGCCGAGCAGGCGCAGCGAGCGCGGTCGAGTTGGCAGGCGGCTTTGGTTGATCTGGTGCGGCGGCTGCGGGTGGTCGGCCACGTTTGGGTGGTTGAGCGACTACGACAGGGTGGTCCAGGTCCAGGTGAGCCGGCTTCAAGCGGTCCACCGAGATGTGATCCGGCTTCCCTCCGACGTCGACCGAAAAGGATTTGTCTCCTGGTTCGATGACGCGGAAAGGACCAGTGTAAGGGGGCTTGAGCGGATCCCGGTGAGCGTCGTGGTGGATGAAGACATACTCCGCATTCTTCAGTCCCGGTGGCACATAAGAGTTCTGCAAACCGTGATTGGACGTAGGTATCGGAGCGAAGCATCTGGCTGCTTCCTGGTGGCGAACGAGTTGCTGGGAGGCGGACCATGGCTCCGTGGGAGAAGGGAGGAAATCCCCTGGTGCACGGAGTGGCTGGCCATAGACGAGTTCAGCTGAAGACAATTGTAGGTCGTCTTTGGGTGCCGTACGAAGACCCAAAAGGACCCATGGGAGTCTGTCCACCCATCCTGCACCTTGAAGACTGGCCCGAAGAGAGGCTTTAAGCGACCTGTGGAATTGCTCGCAAAGGCCGTTTGCCTGTGGATGATAGGCGGTGGTGCGATGAAGTTTGGTGCCGAGCCCCTGAGCCACAGCGTTCCAAAGCTCCGAGGAAAACTGCGGCCTGCGGTCAGAAGAGATGTCCGCCGGTACCCCGAAACGGGCAACCCAACAGGAGATGAAAGCTCTAGCAACGTCTGCCGAATTGGTGGAAACCAAAGGAATTGCCTCTGGCCACCTAGTGGTGCGGTCCACTATGGTGAGGAGATGAGTATAACCCTGAGAAGGCGGAAGCGGCCCAACGAGGTCCACATGCACGTGGTCGAAATGACGCTCCGGAACAGTGAACGCAGCCACTGGAGCCTTGACATGACGCTGGACTTTAGCCTTCTGGCATACGACGCAGGTATTAGCCCAGTCGCGGACATCGATGTGCATACCTTTCCAGACGAACTTAGCCGACATAAGCCGTTGCGAAGCCTTAATCCCCGGGTGCGACAACCCGTGTATGGCATCGAAAACCTTCCGGCGCCATGCGACTGGCACGATAGGTCGAGGAAATCCCATGGAAACGTCACAAAGGAGCGTGGCACCTGCGGCCTGGAAAATGACGTTGGTCGCTTGGAAGCTAGAGGGAACGGTTCTATATGATTGGACCTCCGAGTCCGAGGCCTGATCTGCAGCCATGAGGACGTAGTCGATCCCCAGGTGCACCGTGTGGACTGTCGCACGGGAGAGGCAATCTGCCACCAGGTTGTCCTTACCAGACACACGTTGAATGTCCGTGGTAAATTCGGAAATGAACGTCAAGTGACGCTGTTGACGAGCGGACCACGGTTCGGCGGTCTTGGCCATGGTGAACGTAAGGGGTTTGTGGTCGACAAAAGCCGTGAAGGGACGCCCCTCCAATAAAAACCGAAAATGGCGAATGGCAAGGAAAAGGGCCAGTAGCTCCCTATCAAAGGTGCTGTACTTTTTCTCATTCTTCCATAGTTGATGGCTGAAAAACGCCAGCGGTTGCCACATGCCGTTGACCCACTGTTCTTGCAGTGCACTGATGGCGTAGTCTGACGCGTCGGTGGTAAGGGCGATGGTAGCGCCTGGAAGTGGGTGCGCCAGCATGGTTGCGTTGGCCAAAGCGTTCTTGGTGTCGCCGAATGCCTGGACCATCTCGGCTGTCCAGCTGATTGGATCTTTACCGGACTTGCCCTTGAGGGCCCCGAACAAAGGTTGCATGAGTTGAGCCGCCTTGGGGACAAAACGGTGGTAGAAGTTGACCATCCCCAGGAACTCCTGCAAGGCCTTGACTGTCGACGGCCGCGGGAAAGAGGTAACCGCTTCAACCTTCGTCGACAAAGGGACGGCGCCGTCCGATGTTATGCGATGTCCCAGGAAATTGATCTGTTGCACGCCGAACTGGCACTTGGCCGGGTTGATGATTAAACCGTGTTGGCTGAGGCACGTAAAGAGGGAACGCAAATGGGAGATGTGCTCCTCCTTGCTGGCACTGGTGATGAGAATGTCGTCAAGGTAGATGAAGATGAAACACAAGTCTCGAAGAACGGAGTCCATTAAACGCTGGAACGCCTGTGCTGCGTTCTTTAAGCCAAACGGCATCCGCAGGAACTCAAAGAGGCCAAAAGGGGTGATGACTGCGGTTTTCGGGACGTCTTGTGGGTGCACTAGAACCTGGTGATATCCACGGACGAGGTCGACTGTAGAGAAGATAGAATTTTCCGCCAAATGGGCCGAGAAATCCTGGATATGCGGGATCGGGTACTGATCCGGAGTGGTGGCGTCGTTGAGGCGTCGGTAGTCACTGCATGGCCGCCAGCCGCCGCCTGGTTTCAGCACAATGTGGAGAGGCGAGGACCAGGGACTCTTGGATCGCCGAATGATCCCGAGCCGCTCCATCGTGTCGAACTCCGCCTTCGCAGCTGCGAGCTTGCCGGGTTCAAGCCTTCTAGCCCGTGCATAAACCGGGGAGCCAGTAGTGGTGATGTGATGTTCAACACCATGTTTCGTCGCCGAAGAGGAGAAGGTGGGTCTTGTCAGCTCCGGGAACTCCCCGAGGAGCCGCATGAAGTCATCCGGAGGAGGGAAAGCACAGGCAATGGAGCGCGCCACGGAGGTACCGTGGTAGTACGGAATCGAGTAGAAGGTGGCCGCGTTGATCAGCTGGCGGTGCCAGACATCGACAAGTAGGCTGTTGGCACACAGAAAATCCGCCCCTAGGATAGCTTGTGAGACTGTGGCCGTGACGAATTCCCAAAAGAAGCGCTGACCGCCGAAACAGACTTCGACCCGCCGCTTTCGGAATGTTCGAATTGCTGCGCCATTAGCCGCTATGAGGGAAAAACCGAGGTTCCCAGTCTGCATGTCGAGCTTCGACGCAGGTAGAATGATACACTGCGCCCCGGTGTCACAAAGAAAACGGCGGCCCGAGAGGGAATCGGTGATATAGAGGAGTTTCCCCGTAGAACCGACGGCCATCGCCACCGTGGAACGCCCGTTAGACTTGGTCATCCGTCGCCAGGGACGCCGCCTGCGCTTTCTTGGGGTTTTTTTGGGCGAAAAACTGCAGGGGTAACGGCAGCATCATGCTTTCATGCCAAAATGGGTGTGGTAGGAGCACCAGCCCACTGTAGGAGAAGCCGGAACCGCGTCTGTGGGGGATGGGCGCCTCGTGGCCGTGCAGCACTGCTGGGTAACCGTGAAAATTTTATCGGCTTCGGCCACAAGCTTGGCGCAATCTGTAATGTCGGATCTGGCTAGGGCAGCCTGAACCTGTTCAGGCAGTTGATAGAGGAAAAGCTCCCGGAAGAGGAAACATTCCGGTTCAGCACCCAAGAGTATGAGCATTTGGCTCATGAGCTCGGATGGTTTGGAGTCCCCGAGGCCAGGCAGCGTGATGAGCCGGCGAGCGCGCTCCAAATTTGAGAGCCCGAAAACCTGAAGCAACTGCGCCTTAATTGCATCATACTTGCTGTCAGTAGGAGGACTACCGAGGAGGCTGATGATCCGTGATGCAGTTGCGCTGTCGAGGACGGTGACCACGTAATAATAACGGGTCTGATCTGCGACGATTTTCCTAATGGCGAACTGGGCTTCAGCCTGGATAAACCAGGCGTCTGGTTGTTGCTCCCAGCACTGTGGCAGTTTCAGCGTGACGGCATTCGTGTCCAGGTCGAATCTTCCACGAAAATCGTTTGTAGAAGTCAGGGCCACCAATGTAGGAACGGAGGTTCCTATCAAAAAGACTGAGTTCGACTCAGGCAATTAAAATAATGAACTTAATGAAACGAAACAAGTTTAAACTGGAAACTGCTAGAACACATCAATTACAGGTCTACTCTCCTTGAGGGCTCCACGAGGACTGATCCTCTGGTCAGAAGACTGACGTCATGACGTTCTTCCCGCCATTGGGGCATCACGTGACTAACGGCATGACGTCATTACGTTGTAACCGCGCTGTAAAGGTAACTAGACATTGTACAGTCAAACAGTGTAATTAAAGGTACAGGCACAGACAGTAACTACATTGCTGTTAAACGAATTATGTACAACCGCTCTGAGTCCTTTGGTGGCTCCGCCACAACATTACCATCACCACGATGAGCAGGGAACTGGGGAAAAGCCCCTGCCCTGGAAGCTGAAGATGCCCTCCGTGTAAGTGTTCTACTTTTTTTTCATGGGGCTAGGAGGAGCAGGAGTGAGACCCTCCCGGAACGCCCTTCCAACTTCCCTTCCAAGTCACACACCGTTCTGACTTTGCTGCTCCTTCATCGTCGCTGGGTCACAATCCTGGAACTCCCTATCTAGCAGCAGAGCCCAATCAGAATGTTGGGTCCTTTTTTTCTTGCACACCAAGGGGAGATACCGCCTTTTATAGAATCCGCCCAATTTTCATTCTATCAATTTCAAAGGAATGAAGATCGGGCATGTTTGTAAAGGACGGGTAATATACTCTGCTAAATTAACACCCAGCAGTAGAGACAAAAATCAACCCCTCTGTTTTTTCATTAAATTCAGAACTCTTGTACAATTTTGCTATAAACAATAAACACAGGAAATATTCCCACTTCATTTACGATGTTGCTAATACATAGCGACAAGAGAAAATCTTTCCCCAAACTGGCTGTTACTCAATTGTACCACGCAAGCAAACAGAGAGGAAGGGGAATAGTGGTCCTACAATGCTATTCCTTTAAGGTGACATCCATAGAATACTGATGGTGATTCTAGCCCCGGAGCCAATATACATGAAGCTCAACGGGCAGAGATCATAATTAAATCAATTAAATCATACAAGCTATAACATTTATTAAAAGCATTCTGTGAATGAACCCAGCAAATCTTAATTTGTTTGGAAGATAATAACCTGCTCTCTATAAAACAAAAAGCCTGGTAACAAGAAGCCTTGCCTATAATTTGCATTAAAAAATTAATATTATGTTTTGAATTTACTTGCCCAAAGCCTAAGAGTTAATCTGTATGGTTATAACCTATTATAATGTTGATATATTTATGACACAGTTACTTCCTTTCATTTATAGGCTGCATCTTTCCACTTGATTTGTGCTTTGGATGACATTGGTCACCTTAATTCTCTAATAAAAAGGAATCCATTCTTATTTTTGGTGAAGACTTCGACTTGCCTGTAGCGTGATCCCATATTGGCCCTGCAGAAACAGATCCTGAAGCCCCATACTGTTAAGTATGTGTATTGTATTGAACAATTAACACAAAGACTTAAACGTATAACTCAAACAGGTCTTTACTGGTTGGAGGTAGGGACTATACATAGGTCTTTACTTCATGCCCACAGGCGGGAACTGAGGGGGATCAGTACCCACAGTACTATTTATACCCCTATGGCCAGGAGTGGTACTGCGTATCACTACGCCCAACAAGTAGTGCAGTCCTGTCCATAGGTTCAAAGTAGCACACATATTACATACACAACATTCCTCCCTTCCTAGCTTTACAGTCATCTCCCCATTTAACATAACGTAATAACATATATACATATATAACTTCAGGTTTACATAACAGAATAACATAGATACATAGATAACTTCATGTCAAAACAGATCACAGATTCAGTCTCTGCGGAAAACAGTTCACAGATTCAATCTCTGTGGTGTAGTCGGTTCACGTTGCTGGAGTGACTCATTCAATAGTCCTTCCATGGATTTAACAGTTTGAACTTCCGAACTGAATTGGCTCCGTTCGGAGGGACCACGTGTGTGATCTGGTAGAGGTGATAATGGTTCAGATGGGTCATCTTCTGTTTTTACTTTTCCTTTTCTGCTTCTTGGAGACTCTCTGGGCTCCATTGTCAGCTGCCACAGCTGCCAGCTGCATGCGCAGTTCCTCCTTCTCTTCCTCCTGTTTCCATCGTAGAGCCAGCTTCTCCCGATGTTCCGTAGACTTTTGGTGCTCCTCCATGATTTCTGCACTTTGGGAGTCGAAGTTACAAGCTGGGCAGGACAGGACATCGTAATATTCGGTGTTGTCCTGAGCTAGACCAGTGAGAGGGTCGTCTATTTCCTCCATACCCAGCTGGACGTTAGCCAGCTCTTGTTCCAAATCCAGACATCTTTCCTGAAGAGACTTCTTCATGTGTACCTCTGCATCCAGCTTTTTCTGGGCTTTCAGCAAGTCGTTTACTAGTGACCTCATTTGTGATTTTAATACTTCAACTTCCTTTGGAGATTGATTGATCGGACTATGCAATCCCTCTACCGGAGCAGCTGTTTCAGCGGTCTGTTGTTCTACGTTGACGTGAGTCAGCGTACTTTTGGCATCCAAGGGCTGCTCTGTTGCAGTCATCTCAGTCTGTGTTGCCACCTCAGCTCTTCCAATAACCTTTGAGAGCTCCGAACCCCTTTCGTTTGAATATTGAAGTTCATGTTCAAGTTTTTCCCATTTCAGAGTCCTGTCCTTCAGCATATGCAGGAGTTGGCTGACCGTTAACTCCTCTGACATCAGACGTTTTGTGTGCTCCTGCTCCATTTTCTCCATCAGCTGCTTCTGTTGTCTTTCCAGATTCTCCAACTCTATATCAAAGAACTCTTTCGTTGCATTCAACTCTTGCTCAAAACGGCGAAGCATTTGTTCTAATTGCTGTTGTAGTTTGAAATGGAGTTGAGTTCGAGCCCGGTGTCCCTCAGAAATGGGCACATCAGTAGACTTGCCAGACTCAGAATCCACAGTTAAACTATGTTGTTGTTGCTCAGTGGAATTCTGTGCTGAAACTTTGTCTTTTGCATCTGAGTTGGGCTTACCATCATCCGTTCCAGAGTCTGGGCCGACTATCTTCACCGAGTTCTCACTCGTTATTGTTTGTAGGAAATGCCAGTCCATATTCATTTTCCTAATCCACTCCCGTCCTAGTAGTGGAGGACCTCCTTCAGATATCACATATAAGTCCATTATTTGACTGTCTTCGCCCTTGTGGACCACTGCAACCTCTATTTTCCCGATGGGGTACACTCTTTGCCCCGTGTATGTTTTCAATATAATCCCCGTATCCTGTAGGGGAATATGTTGGAATAACTTTCCGTAATCTTTCTTATTTATGACCGTCAATGCCGATCCAGTGTCCAATTCCAGTTTTACTTGGACTCCTTCTATCTGAAGAGTGACCCAAATTGTCTGGAGGTCTGCACCCTTACCAGCGTTGAGTACTCTTAAGCTAGCCAGTTCATTACAGCTTAAGCTAGCCAGTTCATTACTGCTAGCGTCTGAATCGGACTCCTGTTCGGTCACCTTGTGTACCTTTGCGTATTTTCCTTGCGGTGACTTCTTGTTGCTGGTCTTCTTCCCTGACCTGCATACTCTAGCTATATGTCCAAGCCTACCACAAGTTCTACATTCTTGGTTTTTAAACCAACACTGGTTCTGATCATGCGTTGTCTTTCCACAACGATAACATTTGCCAGAACTCACACCCAATTTGTGTGCACTGAGCTCCGGTGACCGTAGCTGCATTACTGCCGTGCCTCTCGCTGCGGCTTCGTGTGCTGCTGCCATAGTGACCGCCTTCTCAAGCGTCAGCTCATTCTCCTCGAGCAGTCGCTTTTGTGTATCCTGTTTAAATAAACCACACACAAATTTGTCTCGAAGTGCCTCTGTCAGTCCCGTTCCAAACTGGCAATATTTCGCTAATTTACGCAATTCCAGCAAATAATCAGCATTGCTTTCATGCTGTAGCTGCCTTCTGTCATAAAATTTAAATCGTTCCGCTAGCATCAGCGGCGTGGGGTTTAGATGATCTTTCAGGACAGTAACAATCTCATCGAACGTCTTATCCGCCGGTTCATCTGGTGATAACAGGTGTTTCAATTGCCCGTATGTCTTCGCACCCATTAAATTTAATAATGTTAGTGCTTTATCAGCCTCATGAATTTTATTGGCCTTACAATAATTTTTAACTCGTTCAACATATATGGCCCAATCTTCGATGTCACTATCAAAGTTGCTAATATTCCCGTGTTTAGGCATTGTAGTACTTTATCAGATTTGCAATTTCTCAGATTTTTTTTTTACTGTTATCCAAGATGGCGGCTTCCCGCTCTTGCCGTCGTCCTCCGCCCACAAAATGGCGGTTTTCCCGCTTCTGCCTTCTTCCCCAGCGGTTTTCCCGCGAAAAATGGCGGCTTTCCCGCGCTTCTCGCTCTCCCCGCCCACTTCAATGGCGGTTTTCCCGCGCTTCTCGTCGCTGACTTTCAGCCCGACTGCGGCTCTTATCTCCTGTGCGATCGCTGGTGCGCCGCCCGCCCGAAACGGTTCTCAGCCCTTATCACCGGTGCGATCGCTGGCCCGCTAAGCGCCTCCCGCTTGAAGCGGCTCCCGGCCTCTGGCTCACCCGCTCGGCGGCTCTTGCTCACTCCCTCCCGGGCTCTGGCTTACCCGCTCGCGCCCTCCCGGGCTCTGGCTTACCCACGAGGTTATGGAGGCTTCAGGGTCCTAATGCCTGTCGCTTCCAGTCGCTGGAAGCTGTCAGGATTTCTGCTGCCCTTCAGTTTTCAGTGGGGTGTTGAGGATTGGAACCTCTCTTCAATGTCCTGTCTTTGGATGAAGCCGCTGTGGAATAACTGCCGCAGGGTTCGAACCGACTCGTCGCCAGTGTTAAGTATGTGTATTGTATTGAACAATTAACACAAAGACTTAAACGTATAACTCAAACAGGTCTTTACTGGTTGGAGGTAGGGACTATACATAGGTCTTTACTTCATGCCCACAGGCGGGAACTGAGGGGGATCAGTACCCACAGTACTATTTATACCCCTATGGCCAGGAGTGGTACTGCGTATCACTACGCCCAACAAGTAGTGCAGTCCTGTCCATAGGTTCAAAGTAGCACACATATTACATACACAACACATACTGTCTTTCCTAATCAAAGTCACCCTCCTGAACCTGATGCTAGCTACAAAGGTCAGCTTCAAGGTCACAGTCATCAACTGTGGGGCCTGCACAGGACATTTTTTTAATACTTGTTTATGGGATGTGGACATCCCTGGCAAGGCCAGCATTTATTGCCCATCCCTAACTGCCCTCGAGAAGGTGGTGGTGAGCTGCCTTCTTGAACCGCTGCAGTCCGTGTGGTGAAGGTACTCCCACAGTGCTATTAGGGAGGGAGTTCCAGGATTTTGACCCAACGACGATGAAGGATCGCCGATATATTTCTAAGTCAGGATGGTGTGTGACTTGGAGGGGAACTTGGAGGTGGTGGCGCCTGCTGCCCTTGTCCTTCTAGGTGAAACAGGTCGCAGGTTTGGGAGGTGCTGCCAAAGAAGCCTTGGTGAGTTGCTGCAGTACATCTTGCAGATGGTACACACTGCAGCCACGGTATGCCGGTGGTGGAGGGAGTGAATGTTTAAGGTGGTGGATGGGGTGCCAATCAAGTGGGCTGCTTTGTCCTGGATGGTGTCAAACTTCTTGCGTGCTGTTGGAGCTGCACTCATCCAGGCAAGTGGAGAGTATTCCATCAGACTCCTTACTTGTGCCTTGTAGATGGTAGAAAGGCTTTGGGGAGTCAGGAGGTGAGACACTCGCCGCAGAATACCTAGCCTCTGACCTGCTCTTGTTGTCACAGTATTTATGTGGCTGGTCCAGTTAAGTTTCTGGTCAATGGTGACCCCCAGGATGTTGATGGTGGGGGATTCGGCGATGGTAATGCCGTTGAATGTCAAGGGGAGGTGGTTAAGTGCTTATTGGAGATAATCATTACCTGGCACTTGTGTGGCGCGAATGTTACCTGCCACTTATCAGCCCAAGCCTGAACGTCGTCCAGTTCTTGTTGCATGCGGGCATGGACTGTTTCATTATCTGAGGAGTTGTGAATGTTGCTGAACACTGCAGTCATCAGCGAACATCCCCATTTCTGAAATAACAACAGAAAATGCTGGAAGCACTCAGCAGGCCAGGCAGCATCCATGGAGAGAGAAACAGAGTTAACGTTTCAGGTCTGTGACCCTTCATCAGAACTGGAAAAAGTTCTTAGGTTGGAGGGAAGGTCATTAATGAAGCTGCTGAAGATGGTTGGGCCTCAGACACTGCCCTGAGGAACACCTGCAGCGATGTCCTGGGGCTGTGATGATTGACCTTCAACCACCACAACCATCTTCCTTTGTGCTAGGTGTGACTCCAGCCAGTGGAGAGTTTTTCCCCCGATTCCCATTGACTTCAGTTTTACTAGGGCTTCTTGATGCCACATGCAGTCAAATGCTGCCTTGATGTCAAGGGCAGTCACTCTTGCCTCACCTCTGGAGTTCAGCTCCTTTGTCCATGTTTGGACCAAGGCTGTAATGAGGTCGGGAACGGAACCCAAACTGGGCATTAGTGAATAGGTTATTGGTGAGTAAGTGCCACTTGATAGCACTGTCGATGACACCTTTCATCACTTTGCTGATGATTAAGAGTAGACTGATGGGGCAGTAATTGGCCGGATTGGATTTGTCCTGCTTTTTGTGGACAGGATATACCTGGGCAGTTTTTCACATTGTCGGATAGATGCCAGTGTTGTAGCTGTACTGAAACAGCTTGGCTAGAGGTGTGCTAGTTTTGGAGCACAAGTCTTCAGCACGATAGCTGGGATGTTGTCGGGGCCCATAGCCTTTGCTGTATCCAGTGCACTCAGCCGTTTCTTGATATCACGTGGTGTGAAACAAATTTGCTGAATATTGTCTTCTGTGATGGTGGGGACCTCAGGAGTAAACCAATATGGATCATCCACTCGGCACTTCTGGCTGAAGATGGTTGTAAATGCTTCAGCCTTGTCTTTTGCACTCATGTGCTGGGCTCCATCATCTTTGAGGATAGGGATATTCATGGAGCCTCCTCCCGTTAGTTGTTTAATGGTCCACCACCATTCATGACTGGATGTGGCAGGACTGCAGAGCTTTGATCTGATCCGTTGATTGTGGGATCACTTAGCCCTGTCTATAGCATGCTGCTTCTGCTTTTAAGCATGCATGTAATCCTGTCTTGCAGCTTCCCCAGGTTGGCACCTCATTCTTAGGTACACCTGTTGCTGCTCCTGGCATGCTCTTCTACACTCCTTATTGAACCAGGGTTGGTCCCCTGGCTTTATGGTAATGGTAGAGTGAGGGATATGCCGGACCATGAGGTTACAGATTGTGGTGGAATACAATTCTGCTGCTGCTGATGGCCCACAGTGCCTCATGGATGTCCAGTTTTGAGCTGCTAGATCTGTTCTGAATCTATCTCATTTAGCATGGCCATAATGCCACACAACACGATGGAGGGTGTCCTCAGTGTGAAGACGGGACTTCGTCTCCACAATGACTACGCGGTGGTCACTGCTACCAATACTGACATGGACAGATGCATCTGCGACAGGTAGATTGGTGAGGACGAGGTCAAATAGGTTTTTCCCTTGTGTTGGTTTTCTCACCACCTGTCGCAAGCCCAGACTGGCAGCTATGTCCTTCAGGACTTGGCCAGCTCAGTCAGTAGTGGTGCTACCGAGCCACTCTTGGTGATGGACATTAAAGTCCCCCACCCAGAGAACATTCTGTGCCCTTGCTACTCTCAGTGCTTCTTCCAAGTGGTGTTCAGCATGGAGGAGTACTGATTCATCAGCCGAGGGAGGGCGGTAGGTGGTTATCAGCAGAAAGTTTCCTTGTCCATGCTTGACCTGAAGCCATGAGACTTCATGGGGTCCGGAGTCAATGTTGAGAACTCGAGGGCCACTCCTTCCCAACTATATACCACTGAGCCACCACCCCTGGTGGGTCTGTCCTGAAGGGAGAAAAACGTAGAAGCAGATGTCAACAAAGAAACTTCAACTGAGAGACCTCCTACACACTAAATGACCCTGTAACGTACATGTCTGTACTTGGCCTTTTATGAAAGAAACATTTAATGGCTTCAAATGACCTCGGGCTGAGCCTGTAGTCTGACCCTTCACTTCTGAACGCAATGGGCTAGAAATTCATTATTGCCCAGGAATGGGCGGTATCATTAGAAAAGTTGGAGATTTAGTGCCAGGCGCTAATGCTTCAGACTGCACGTAAAATTCGTGCTCACTGCTCAAAGAAATGATTGGAGCACTAAGTCAAGTCTTAAAGCCCAAACTCATTGGCGTTGCAGCAGTAAGACATTGCGTCGCTTCTGCCTGTGCTGCAATGGCACTCAAAGGGTGGACCAATAGCAGGTGCAGTCTAAGCGCAAGTCATGATTGCCACAGGCTTTATTCAGTTCTTAAAGAGGAGGTTCATTGATGCTGCAGAACCTCATTCTCAGCATTGCTGGCTGTGCAGCTGCCTCAGCAAGCAGCAGCAGGTCAAGGAGAATGAGCTGGAGGACTGAAGCAGCTGTAGTCATGGCAGATCCACGCCCCAGGGAGAGAGCCCGCAGATTCTGCGATCAAGCATGGGAGGTGTGGTGTATGTGCCTTTAAGAGCCCCTGTGTACTGTAATGCCGGTAGTGGCCACTCGGGCTATATAAGCCTGTATAGTGTCTTGTATCTTTTAGTTCACCTCCAGACTTTGTTCAATAAACACCTGTTAAACCAACTCCTGCATTCCGTGTCTCCATTAACACACGGATACAACAGTGGCGACGAATTGGAAACGGACTTACCTGCAATTCGGCAGCACCTCAAGGAGATTGATTCCTCACACGAAGGTCGAAGAAAAAAAAAAAGAAAAAAGCGGTGGTTTCACCAGCTAGCCAGGCTGGTGGCAGGTACTGCAATAATCCTTCCTGGGCGGCGGGCTGGGGCTCGATCGGCTGGCTCTGCAGCGGGGCCGAGCAGCGAAGGCGGAGGCAAACAGAGACGGAGGGTGGAGCATTCGGGAGTCGGCCAGCGCTGCAAAGCAGGTCGGCGTTCGGACCAAGCAGAGGGAGGGAAAAGTCCCAGAGAGTCCGGCGGGAATGAGTCTCCAACTATTAAAAATATCTGTATAAATAAAAACCGCGGAGAACAGCGTTGTCAGCAGCGGCAGCGGCGGGAAAGTGCGGGAGGCGCCATTTTTTCTCGGCAGGGAAGAAAGGAAAGCGTGGGAGGCGCCATTTTTTTTCAGGATGCCTAAGACTGGCAATATTACTGCTTTCGATAGTGATGTAGAGGATTGGACCACATATGTGAAAAGAGTGGAGGTATATTGCACAGCGAATGAAATAGAGGATGATAAAAAGTCATCGGTACTTCTAAATCTAATGGGCGCAAGGACATACGGGCTGTTACGAAACTTAATCACTCCAGCCAAACCGATGGACAAGAATTTTTAAAGAGATTGTTGATACCCTACAGGAGCACTTAAACCCAACACCGCTGCTGATAGCGGAACGATTCAAATTCTTCAGGAGGAATCAGCACAAGAATGAAAGTAATGCTGATTACCTCACCGAATTAAGAAAGCTGTCAAAGCACTGCCAATTCGGGGCAGGACTGGCAGATTCTCTTCGAGACAAATTCGTCTGTGGTCTCCTAAGTGAAGGAACACAGAAAAGGCTACTTTCTGAGAAAGATTTAACACTGGACAAGGCTTTCAGTGTGGCTGTATCATACAAAGCAGCAGCAAGAGGAGCTTCAGAGATACAGCAAAAACCACAGGACTTCGGCACCCATGAAATGACACAGGGTTTCGAGAGATGTTATCGCTGTGGCAGATCCACCCATGACCAGAGCGACTGCTGGTTCAAGGACAAAGCATGCAGGCAATGCGGAAAGATGGGACACATTGCACGTGTATGCCGATCTGGAAACAAAAAATCCACGGACAGGAAAAAAATCAATAAGGAAAAGTACAGAAAGGTACAAATGATGACGGACAGTAGCTCCGAAGACCAGAAGAGCGATAGCGACTCCGGAAACAAGAGACTAAGCTGTCTCAAATTACATAATGTAATTGCCAAAGAAGATTACCAGACCATTTGGGTTACCCTCACGATAGCGGGGTCCCCAGTTAAAATGGAGCGAGATACAGGATCAGCTCTGACCGTCATAAGTCGACGGGATTACGAGTGGCTATTTCCGCATATACCTTTGAAAGACACATCCATTATCTTGAAAACATATACGGGGCAGAAAGTATACCCCAGAAGTAAAATAAGGGTGCCTGTTGTATACAGCGGCAAGGAAATACAGTAGTTGTATTTATACGTTCTGCAAGATGGTGGTCCACCGCTGTTGGGACGTGAATGGATCAGGAAGATACGTTTAGACTGGCACTCCATTCAGGCACTGACGGTGACCAGTAAGAAAAAAAATGATGATGACGTCATACCTGAACGATTAAAAGACAACTTGGCCAACGCCAAAGAAGTGTTTCAACAGGAACTAGGAACCTTGAAAGGCATCACCGCCTCAATAAAAGTGGAAGATGCAGCAATTCCCAAGTTTTTTAAGGCAAGGCCGGTGCCATACGCAATTCGTCCAGCAGTCGAGGCAGAGCTGGAGAATTTGGAAAAGGCAGGCGTGTTATCCAAGATAGATTGGAGCGAGTGGGCAACACCCTTCGTCCCGGTCATGAAGAAAACGTTGAATAATGATAAATCTGAAGAACAGAGAAAAATTCGCATCTGTGGGGACTTCAAGGTGACTGTAAACCCGGTCCTTCACACGGTACAGTATCCTCTTCCGAGGATAGAAGATATTTTCGCCTCACTGTCCGGAGGGAAACGTTTCATCAAAATTGACTTGGCACAGGCATATCTACAGATGGAGGTTGAGGAGGCCTCTAAAAAGTATCTCACGATAAACACACACAAAGGCCTGTACCAGTACAATCGACTGGTTTTCGGAGTAGCATCAGCTCCAGCTATCTGGCAAAGAGCTATGGAGCAAGTCCTGCAAGGGATTCCGGGAACTCAATGCTACCTAGACGACATCCTTGTAACAGGAGAGTACGACAACGAGCACCGTGCCAATTTGGAGCAGGTGCTCACTAGGCTGAGAGAACGGGGCCTACGAGCAAATCGCCCCAAGTGCGAAATTTTCCAGAAACAAATATCATATTGTGGCCACATAATTAACGAAGAAGGGTTGCATAAGTCACCTGAAAAAATTGAAGCGGTCATAAAAGCCCCAGCACCTGAAAACGTCTCACAATTAATGTCGTTCCTGGGATTGATAAATTACTATCATAAATTTTTACCGAACTTGTCAACTGTTCTGCACCCTCTTAACGAACTGCTACAAACGGGAGTAAACTGGAAATGGAGCAAAGACTGTAAACGTGCCTTCCATAAATGCAAAGGCTTGATCACATCCAAGGAAGTTTTGGCTCATTACAACCCATCACTGCCAATCAGACTGGCGTGCGATGCATCCCCTTACGGCGTAGGAGCGGAATTATCGCATAGATTCCCTGATGGCTCGGAGCGGCCGATAGCTTTTGCGTCACGCTCATTGAACTCAGCTGAGCGTAACTATGCCCAGATCGACAGGGAAGCACTCAGCCTGGTAAGGGGAGTGAAGAAATTCGACCATTACCTACACGGACAAAAATTTACCTTGTTTACTGACCATCAACCCCTCGTCTCCATATTCAACCCTAAAAAGGGCGTTCCCATTATGACAGCGCAAAGGCTACAGAGGTGGTCCCTTTTCCTAGGGGCACACCAATATGACATCGAATACAAAGGATCAAAACAGCATGGAAATGCTGACGGTTTATCGCGTCTACCGTTGCCAACGGTAGAAGAGGCACCTACAGTGGACCCAGTGGAGATGTTCCACTCAACCATAGTGGAATGTCTACCAGTAACAAATTCTACCATTGAAAAGGAAACGAGAAATGACCCGACTCTCTCACGAGTCTGCGATTTAACGGTGAAGGGATGGCCAGCACATGGCGAACCACTGTTGCCAGCATTCTCGCTGATGTAAGAAAAAGGAGACTTACCATCAAGTAACTTTAAAGTAAGCTTTAAGTAACTTATAAACACACTATATACAAGAGAGGTCTTTACCATGCCTCTGATAGAAGCCTCTTACAATACTGAACAGACCAGTATTTATACCAGTCCAACAGGAAGTGACATATGACAGGAAGTGAGGTATGTACACAGTTCATAGTTCATAGTTCACAGCTCACAGTAAGTGATGACATAACTTCCCGGAAGTTATTATTTTTATCACATTCTTCCCTCCTGCAGGATTAGGAGGCTGTGGTCTACCTTTTGGTCCGCAGCCGCCGAACAAGGAAGAGTCGCACCCGTTTGGATTCCCGTCGTAGAGGGTCGCTGGTCCGCTTACATGCGGTTGGCCATTGGTCAGAGTCTGTGTGGCCTGGATTGCCCTGTGAAGGGTCGGGGAGATCATGGCTTCGAGTACGAGCCCCAATAGGTTCAAAGTCGGACTGCCTCTGTTCAGAGGGAGGTGCAGAGCTGGTCTGTGGTGGATCAGTACTTTCATGCGCGGTACTGGGAGGGTCGCAACCTTGAGCACGGGGTTCTACCGGCACCAAGCTAGTTGGTGTCCGATCAGGATCCTGGAGAGGGGTACCCGATAGGTCCCAAGAGTTTCCTGGTGAAATGCCATCACCCGATGTCCCACTAGGTCCTGGTGGGCAGGGAGCCAGATCCCGTAATGATACGGTAGATTCTCGGCCGTCGGAATATCGTATGTTTGCATAGGTGGGGTTGGCATCGGTTAGTTCGACCTCGTCTACAAGAGGGTCATTTTTAGACATCCGAACGTATCTTCGGAGTAATACAGGTCCAGGAGTAGTTGGCCATGACGGAGTGATGTCCCATGAGATGAGCGACGCTGGAATCCAAAGAACCGCTCATGAGGTGTAGTATTTGTGGCTGTAGAAAGCAGGGACCGTATAGAGTGCAATGCATCCGGAAGCACTGTTTCCCATTGCTGGTCTGGTAGGCCCCGAGATCTTAAAGCGAGACGTACGGAATTCCAGATGATACCGTTATACCTCTCTACCTGCCCATTTCCGATGGGATGGTATGGTGTTGTTTTGCTTGTAGCAATTCCCCGTTCTGAGAGGTAGTCCTTGAGTTCCCTTGACATAAAGGATGGACCCCGATCTGAGTGAATATAAGCCGGCATGCCACAGAGAGAAAATATCTGCTCAAGGCAGCAGATTACTGTGGACGCCAGCATATTGGAGCAGGGGAAGGCAAACGGAAAACGTGAATATTCGTCGATCATGGTGAGCAAATATGTGTTCCGAGTTGAAGAGGGCACTGGGCCCTTAAAATCGATGCTAAGTCGTTGCATCGGTTGGGTTGCATGTATGAGTATACCATCTGAGGGGCGGAAGAACTGAGGTTTTAATTCCGCACAAAGCCGGCATTCTGAGCATATTTTCTTTACATCTCCAGTGGAAAAAGGGAGATTCCGTGATCGTACGAAATGTAGCATGCGCGTAACGCCAGGATGACACAAACCATTGTGGACATCCATGAGAGTGGAGGATGACATAGTGGAGCAGAATGCCCGTGTGAGGGTGTCCGGGGCCACATTCTCCTTGCCAGGCTGATAGAGAATGGTATAACCAAAAAAGGCCAGTTCCATCCTCCAAAGTTGTATTTTATTATTCTTAATTTTGGTTCGTTTTCGATTATCGAGCATGAAGGCGACTGATCGTTGGTCCGTGATCAATGTAAAGTGCTGGCGAGCTAGAAAATGGTTCCACTTCCGTACTGCCTCTATGATGGCTGTGGCTTCTTTCTCAACCGGAGGATAATGTAGCTCGGCACCTTGTAAGGTCCTGGACATAAATGCTACAGGACGACCTTCCTGATTCAGAGTAGCCGAGATCGCCACCTCCGAGGCATCACATTCAACCACGAAAGGGAGATTCTCATCAATGGAGTGAAGAGCCGCTTTCTCCAACTGTTTTTTGAGAAGGTTAAAGGCTGCAACAGCCGCTGTTCCCAGTGGAAATGATCTAGCATGCAGCAAGGGTTGGATTTTGTCCGAAAAATGAGGAATCCATTTCGCGTAGTATGCAAACAGACCGAGAGCCCGACGTAAAGAAGCCGGATTCTTAGGTGACGGGAGCTCTTGGAGCGGGCGAAGTCTTTCTGGGTCTGGCTTAATGATACCATTGCCTACGCAGTAGCCAAGGATGTTGATGGTCGGTTGCGACTCAACAGATTTGGATTCATTCAGGGTCAAATTACGGCGATGGAGGGCATCCCGAAATTTTTGGAGGTTGGAGTCGTGTTCCTGTTGATCGTGACCTGCAATGGTAATGTTATCAAGATAGGGAAAAGTGTCCCTTAGGTTTTCCTGCTTAACCAGGCCATCCATTGCCCGTTGAAAGACAGCCACTCCATTAGTAACCCCGAATGGGAGGCGACGAAATTGGTACAGCCGTCCATTAGCCTCAAAGGCTGTGTACTGCTTATCTGAGACCTTCAAGGGTAACTGATGATAGGCACTTTTTAAATCGTAAGTTGAGAACACTTTGTATTCGGCCAGTTTATTAACCATATCATCAATGCGTGACAATGGGTAGGCGTCCAAGTCGGTATATTGATTGATGGTTTGCGAATAATCGATGCATAGTCGCTGTTTGTGAGGTTTTAGAGGGTTCTTGACAATGACGACTTGAGCCCGCCAGGGCGACGAACATGGTTCAATGATATCCTCTGCTAGAAGTCGAGAGATTTCAGCTGCAATAAAAGATTGGTCTTCCTGATTAAAGCGCCGCGATTTCGTTATTATCGGTTGGCATTGAGGCGGAATACTGGCAAATAATGAGGGCTCATCAAGTGAAGCTGCTGATAATGCACAAAATGGTAATTTAGACGGTATATTAGAAATAGTAAGTCCGGGTTTGGATCCACCAAACTCAATGGTGAGCTTCTTATGCTGTTTTTGGAAGTCCAGCCCTAAGAGGAGATCACTACATAAGTCCTTGAGCACCGAAAGTCGGGTGGAGGGATACATACGACCATGAAGTGTCATATCAACAACACAAAAGCCGGAGATTCTGGTATTAAGTGATGACTGGGCCATCGCAATTGCCTGGTCCGATGGGAAGACATGTAGTTTCAATTTCGCAACAATCTGTTCCTTAATGAAACTATCAGTACTTCCTGAGTCAATTAAGGCATCTAAGGTATGCCCTTTAATTGAAATTTTTGTGGCTGCATGAGACAGGTTCTGTGGGCAAGCAGCTGTAATTGGTGTCGTTGCACAGAGAGTGGCTAAAACTCTCGGTGTGCTTCTTCGGGAGAGAGCTCGAGAGGAAGCTTGATAGGTCCTAGCTGGAGCATCTTGATAGGCCCTAATTGGGGCAGTTCGGTAGGCCTTAGCTGGATTGGCCCTCGTAGAGGCCCTTGATAGGCAAACTTTAGCAAAGTGTCCTTTCTTCCCGCAATAACTGCAGATTGCATTGCGAGCAGGGCAGGTTTTCCTAGGGTGAAAAGCATCTCCACAAAAGAAGCATTCCTTCCTAGATTGCCAAGAGGCTGCTAAAGTGGGGTTGTCCTCCTCTTCTTCATCAGAATTATCAGAATTAGATTCCCCCATGATAGGGTTCACCTGAGACCGCTTGAATTGTCTGGTTGCAGCTACAGCAGCAGATCGAGGTCTGGGCAGCTGATAGAGGTCTGCATTTCTCTTTGCCAAATCCAGTGAACAAGCTAGGTCAAAAGCTTTTTGTAGCTCAAGTGTTTTACTTTCTAGTAGATGCTGGCGTATAAAAGGAGAGGCAATCCCGCAGATGAAAGCATCACGAATCATTTCTTGGCGGTACAGCTCAGCTGAGGCTGCCTGAAAGTTACAATCTACGCTGAGCCTGCGAAGTTCTTGCAGGAATTCGTCAATTGATTCCCCTGGCCCTTGTCGGGCTGTGGCCAGTAGATGTCTAGCATAGACCTCATTTGGGGTCTTCGCATACAGTTTCTTAAGTGCCCGAATCACCTCTTCGTAATTATTCCATTCATCAACATATTCGAACACTTTTGGGGTCACATAATTGACAAGTATCTTCAATTTAGCAGGAGCATCCGCTTTACATTCATCCAGAAAATTCTCAAAAGTACGATACCAATGCTTCCATACCCTGCCAGCTGCTGGTGTATTCGGGTCCAAGTCCAGACGAATAGGTCTAAGGATTTTCTCCATGATGGGTGGTTCCCTGGATCCTTAATTTCCGAGTTTGTCTGAAGGTCTAGTATTTGTCAGTGTAAATACTAAGTTACTTAAATTGATGTAAGAAAAAGGAGACTTACCATCAAGTAACTTTAAAGTAAGCTTTAAGTAACTTATAAACACACTATATACAAGAGAGGTCTTTACCATGCCTCTGATAGAAGCCTCTTACAATACTGAACAGACCAGTATTTATACCAGTCCAACAGGAAGTGACATTTAACAGGAAGTGAGGTATGTACACAGTTCATAGTTCATAGTTCACAGCTCACAGTAAGTGATGACATAACTTCCCGGAAGTTATTATTTTTATCACACTCGCAAAGAAGGGAACAGCTGTCAGTGTGCCGAGGAACCTTGATGTGTGGATCCAGAGTGGTGATTCCACCCAAACTCCAGGATAAATTGCTAAAGGAGCTTCACGAGGGGCATCTGGGTGGAGTGAAAATGAAGAACCTAGCCAGAGTGTTTGTGTGGTGGCCAGGTATCGATGGAGACATCAAAGAAATGACCAAGGGCTGTCTAGGATGCCAGAAGGTCCAAAACACCCCACCACAAACCCCTCTACATCCATGGGAGTGGCCCTCATCTCCATGGCAAAGGGTACACATCGACTTTGCTGGTCCATTTATGGACTCAATGTTCTTAATCGCGGTTGATGCACACTCCAAGTGGCCGGAGGTAATAAAGATGTCCTCCACCACCACGGAAAAAACCATCACAGTATTAAGGACCATATTTGCCAGGAATGGGCTGCCTGAACAGATCTGTTCTGATAATGGACTGCAATTTGTGTCCGAAGAATTCAGGAAGTTCTTAAAAAACAATGGGGTTAAGCAGTACACTTCCGCCCCATACCATCCCGCCACCAATGGATTGGCTGAAAGGTTTGTCCAGACCTTCAAGAAGGCCATAAAGGCCATGGGTAATGAAGACATAAATCTACAGCATAAGGTAGATAACTTCTTGTTTGCATACAGGAATGCAACACATGTGGTTACAAACCAAACTCCCGCCATGATGTTTTTCAATGGAAGCCTAAGATGCCGGCTGGATTTGATCAAGCCAAACATCAGAAAGGACGTAGAGAACCGGCAATTTCAAGGCATGAATGAAAGGCCAACTAGAACCTTCCAGATAGGTCAACAAGTTTTGGCCCGGGACTACCGTACCGAGAAATGGCAGCCTGGAACTATTTGCACACGACTAGGACCACTGATGTATACCGTGGACATTGGAGAAAGCATAATAAGGTGCCATGCTGACCAGATCATAGAGTCATCCGAAAAGGGACAACCTACCCCACAACTCTATACGCCTAATGTTGAAGCAGAGATACCCATAGTATCTACCTCCGATCCGGTGATACTGGAACCAGATGAACCCGACACTGGCATTCAAGCCAAATCGACCTTGCCAAAAGAACCTACTACACCACCGAAAACTACTACACCACCGAGGCGTTATCCGGACCGAGTCAGGAAGCCTCCAGAGAGACTGACTTATAATTGATTAACTGCAGCAAATGTGTAGATTATTGTTCTTGTAAACATGTTAATTAATGATTGCTTAAAATGTTATGTACTGGTTGTCTAAAAGGGGAGGAATTGTGGTGTATGTGCCTTTAAGAGCCCCTGTGTACTGTAATGCCGGTAGTGGCCACTCGGGCTATATAAGCCTGTATAGTGTCTTGTATCTTTTAGTTCACCTCCAGACTTTGCTCAGTAAACACCTGTTAAACCAACTCCTGAATTCCGTGTCTCCATTAACACACGGATACAACAGGAGGAGTTGGTGTTTGCTGTGGAGAGACGGAGGGCAGTGCTCTGCCTGGCAAGTGGCAGGCGGCCCTCATCCACATCTCACACTTTGCACACAATGACAGCTATTCAACATCACCCAAACAAATGCTCCACACTCACTCACACACTTTCCTTTCTCTTGAAGGCCAAGGAGACTCACAACTGGAGGGAGCAGAAGCGCACAGGCGGGGGACATCCGGACACCCAACCACTGTCTGCGCTGGAAAATAGAATGCTGCAGGTTATTGGGTGCCAGGTGGTGGACACCGTGGCCACTGGAGACATTGACCCCCTTGGGGACAACAATGGTATGTTCATCCCTACTCCTTCTCACATCCCACTTCCCCCTCATCCCACAAGCATTTCCCACTTTACAGCTAATCACGCTGTATGCATACCTTTCTCCCTTCCTGCCCCCCCACCCCTCATGCCTTTATGCTTTCAGATAATGAGCAAGCACCTGAGCAGCCTGTCCCTGAGGGCACTGTAGAAAGCGAGGTGGGAGAAAAGGAGGAGGAAGAACACCCTGCATGTCTCACCCGTAGGCACCAGCTCAGATGCTGGCACTATGCATTCTTCAGAGACTAGTATAGTAGCAGGATCTGTACGGGTGAGGCACCAGGGACGAGTGGGCTGCAACAAGACTGGGGGAAAGGGTAGCTCGGGGGCCAGCTCCCCGGAGGGCGAATTCGCATGCGAGTTCTGCGGCACAGAACTCAGATGAGGGCCTTGATGGGGAGGCATTTATAAGAAGGGTGATGGGCATGCACATGGAGATGATAGGTGCCATGGCAAGAGTGCCCGAGAGCCTCTCAGCAATGATAAGGAGCTTGGAAGAGTCCGCCTCCAACACTGCACAAGGCTCTGCGCACACCATGGAGCCCATCATTTCCAGTCTGCAAAGGGTGGCGGACTCCCAGAGAGACCATGGCAGCCTAGACCTGATGTCGCATGTGACGGGCGACCTGGCAGCTTCCATTGCAGCACAGGCAGAAGCGACGCAATGTCTTAGTACTGTAATGCAGCAATGGTTGGTGGCATCCAATCTCAGACTGCTCTCATGTAGTCTCAGCTTGATGCCTCGCAAGCTCTGACTGCTGCCATCGTGGCTGGGTCTACCACCGTCGACCGGGGCTTTCTCGGTGTCGCTGCAGGCCAGCAATCTGTGCTCCAACAGATTGCTAGGGATGCTGAGGTGCTGCCCTGGGGGAGTGGCAGTGGATCAGTGGAGCAGGAACCTGTTGTCCTCTCTCAGGATGACAGCATTCCTGCTCCCACCGCTGCCACTCCACCATTGCCCTTGTCGCTGCCTGCCATCCAGCAAGCCCAGACTGCTGCCGCCCATGCTGAGGTGATGCAGTGTACAGCCAGGCCTTCCAGGCCCAGAGCTTGTCGAGGGCATCCTGCAAGGCCATCTGAAGTCTCCCGCACGTACACTCAACAGCCTTCCACCAGCCCCACTCAGCCGAGTACTGGAGGGCTCCTCCCGAGCGGTCAGGGCAGCAGAACCATTGCTTCAGCAGGCCGATGGCCTGCTCAATGATGTTCCTGGTGGCAGCATGGCTGTCATTATATGAGAGCTGGGCAGGAGTGTTGGGGTTGCAGAGGGAAGTCATGAGTCAGGCGGAGAGCGGATAGCCCTTGTCTCAGAGCAGCCACTGGGCCAACACTTCGTAGGAGCACTAGAGTAGGCAAAGGCACAGTAATGAAAGGCACTAAGGGATTGCACAAGGGTGAATAGTTAATATTTTTGTTGTAAATATGTGTTCACTGATTTTTGATAAATTTATTAATTCAGTTTGTATTCTTTTGTGGTGTATCTCATTTCAGCTTTGCACTGTGATATGGCCTGCGACAGGGATGGAATGATGGGCGATGTGGTGAGCAACGGGAATCTGGGATTCATTGGTACCTCAGTCTGATGAGGAAGTCATGGACCGCCCTACCAGAAGGCCCATTGAGTGGCTGCCTCCTCCCTCGCTCCTCCTCCTTCTCCTCCTCATCCTCCTTGTTGGTCTCCTCATCTTCCTTTTCTTCCTCCCCCTCCCTCTTCCTCTGCCTGAGGTGGTCCTGCAATCCCTGGTGGCAAGGGCAGGGCCCTCATGATGGCCAAGTTCTGGAGCATGCAGCAGATCACCACGAAATGGGACACCCGCTCAGCCGAGTACTGGAGGGCTCCTCTCGAGCGGTCAAGGCAGCAGAACCGTTGCTTCAGCAGGCCGATGGTCTACTCAATGATGTTCCTGGTGGCAGCATGGCTGTCATTATATGCGTGCTGGGCAGGAGTGTTGGGGTTGCGGAGGGGAGTCATGAGTCAGGTGGAGAGCGGATAGCCCTTGTCTGCGAGCAGCCAGCCTTAAGTTTGACGTGGTGGCTGGAAGCGTGCTGGTACACCGGTCTGGCGCAGGATGAAGGCATCGTGGCTGCTGCCAGGATAGAGGGCATTGACAGTGAGGATTCGCTGTCTGTGGTCGCACACCAACTGCACATTAAGTGAGTGGTAGCGTTTGCAGTTACGGAAGATCTCAGGATTGTTATGTGGTGCCCGCAAAGCCACTTGGATGCAGTCAATGGTGCCCTGCATCATGGGGAATTCCGCTAACCTAACAAAGCCACATGCATGCTTGTCCTGCTTCTCTCTGGTGATGGGGAAGGAGATGTAGTCCCTTCTCCTACTGTAGAGAGCCTCCGTGACCTCCCAGATGCAGTGATGGATGGCAAACTGCAAGATATTAGCTATGTCTCCTGTTGCAGACTGGAAGGATCCACTGGCAAAGAAATTGAGGGTGATGGTAACCTTGACTGCCACTGAGAGAGCCGTGGTCACCCTAATCTGAGGCTGGGGGTCTGGTTGCAGGAGGTGGCAGAGTTTTGTGACCACATCCTTGGAGAAGTGGAGCCTTCTAATATACTGCTCCTTGCTTAATTGGAGGTAGGAGAAGTGCTCTTGGAATACCCTCAGGGGGTAAGGCCTCCTGTTGAGAGCCCTGATGGCCCTCCTCCTCACTCTGGGCACATGCCTCCGCTCGCTCTGCTGTAGATCCTGGAGGGCGAGGTCGACTACCAGTACAGTCGCAGTTTGATTTTTTAAAGAATAAATGTAGCTACTTTTTAGTTGCCACAACACTCCTGGTACTAAATAACATTGAAATTATGGAATGAAACTGTTGCACTATGTGAAACTGACAAGAAAGCACTGAAACTCCACTAACCTACAGCGATGACTCATTACTGATGATCCCTTTAAATAATGTCCCTGCAGCTGGCTTCCTGTTGCTTCATACCAACTCGCCCTGTCTCTGTTTCCTCCAGGTGCTAAGGTACGTGGCGACAATCAATTTCGCAGATTGGGCGGTCAGTGAGCGTTGCACACTCACTGACGTCACAATCCACCTGGCATTGAGGCTCCAGGCGATAACTGATAGTGGTGGCGCTGTGGGGGGAGCGGGATTTGGCATGTGGCATTGGATTCGCCTCGCCCCGGTGATAATGCTCTAGCACCTCGTTAGAGCCATCTGCTGGTGCTAACAGGAGGCGCTAAGGTACCGAATTTTCCCCCTGATGCGCTATCAATTACTCATAAAAGACTGAGAGTTAGAAGAGTAACTAAAGGCTTTTATTAACAAAAGAATGGAGGTCTGCCTCGAGTGGTCGACCGGTCCAGAAATACAAAGGGCTGGGGAGCAGCCACCTTTATACTAGGACTTGTGGGAGGAGTCAGCCGAGGCATGTCCAGGCATGTACACAATGGAATGCAAACAGTATACAAACAGTGGTTTACCACACCCCCCAAAGGAATAAGTGTGCAATTTTGCAACAGATTAAAATGACACTACTAGATAATATGAAAAAACATATAGCCCTCCTTAAATACATTACAAAATATGCAACCAGTGTGTTTAGAAAACTTAGGGGGGAAAATTCGGTCACGCCCCCTTTCGTGCGCTAACATCGCCGGCGCACTTCTTTTAGCGCCCCAAAAAAGTTAGTGCCCCCGCGCCATAAATTGAGTGGCAGCGCCCCAAGCAGGAGGTGGGGCGCTACTGGAAGCACTCCCCCTCCTTTTTGGGGTGCTACCATTCAATATCACAGCACTATGCAGCAGCGCCGCAATATTACAGGCCTCCCTACCCTGATTAAAGGGGAGGGGCCTAGCGCAGCGCGCACCGGGGCACTGCTGGACCCCCGGGGAGAGGAGTGCCAGGAAAACAGCCCAGCACTTAAGAGGAGTGCCGGGCTGACCGATCGCGGCTGGCACCCCGCATGAGGAAGCGAAAGGGGTCAGATGCTGGCAGGCAGCCCACAAAAAAAATGGCTGCCCGGCACCCGCCCTTTAATTAACACTGCCGCGGCCGCAAAAATGCCACCCTGACCCTGTTGGACATATCGTCCAGTGGTAGGTCAGGGAGCGCAATTGAAGTTTGCGGCTGGGAGGCGAGTGGGGCGCTGCGCACATGATGACGTCATTGCCGGAGGCGCCGCACCGCAGGGCACTACCGACCACCGCTGGCGCTAACCTCCTGCTGAATTTAGCAGGAGGCAGTAGCGGCGCTGTGCCCGGGTGCTAGGGAGGCACAAAGCAACCCCATTTTTCCCCTTACTATTTTATAAATCTTATACTACAACAGTTTAAGGATCTCTGAAGCATTGTGTGGCATTAACATGGAGCAGATACTAGTAATTAATAAATATTGGCGAGATGAACTAAACAGGTTAATACTCATAATGATGAGAGGAAATTGTCAATTTTTTATTTGTCCTTTGAATGTCAGAAACACGGGCATGGTAGCATTAATTCCCATCCTAGTTGTTGTGAGGGTATTAAGGGAAAGCCATACAGTATGGGACTGGAATTAGATGTAGGCCAGACTGAGTAGGGGTGGGAAGGTTCCCTTCACTAAAGAACATTAGTAAACCAATTGGGTTTTTTCAACATTCCAACAGCTTTCATGGTCGTTTAGTAAGATGAGTGAGAAGATGGTGGAACTTTGTAAATTAGCTGCTGCGTTTCCTACATTATTAAAGTGACTACACTTCAAAAGTATTTCATTGATTGAAAATGCTTTGGGACATCCTGAGGCCGTGAAAGCTATTTCTTACCTTTTTAATAAAATAGTTCTACTTATTTTCTTTCTACTAATATCAGACACTAGCACTTCCTTGTCTTTCTTGTTGCTGCTTCTAAAATACCTCCTACTCTCTGTATCGACAGCAGTCCTACAACAGATTTTTCTTAGGTCTCAAGCAAACATCAACGCTTCTGAGAAAATCTTGTGATTCTGTCATGTTCGCATGATCATGCCTTTGGCCCAGTCCTTCTTAGGCTATGCTAATTCAATCCCTTGGAATATTTATTAACTGTGTTGTTTGCTCCAAGCAGCATGCACTTGTGTTTGATAGCAGAATATGGAGAAAGAGCAAAAAAAAGAAAAAAAGAGAAAATGAGCAAAATACTAAAATCAGAAAAAAATGAAATCTAGTAAAACTAACGCTGTACACCCTGGCTGCCACATGATGCACCAGGTTGGTACCACCCCACACCAACACCAAAAGCATCCCTACAATGTCCAAGCCATTCATTTTACACTCACCACCATTGTGGGGTGGGGAAGTTATGTCTCACCATCCACTGCAACTCATTAAGCCACTACCAAAGGTGCACACCAATCTGTCCAAGAGCGGAAAGTGTGGAAAATAAAGGTTTCAATGTTTGACAACACTTTAACAGAAACGTTACATGAACATTGGATAAAACACCCAAGTGGCTACCCTTGTGTGTTGTTAGTTGGTATGAATGCACTAGGATGAGGGTGAGTGTGAGGGGGTCGCTAGTGAGATGTGGATGTGATAATGTAGATAGAGAGGGATAGGTGGAGGTGCAAGTTAAGTTGATGTGAGCATGGATGTGCAGGAGTAGGGAAGGGAAGGCAGAGTGATAGGGATGTGATGAGAGGCACAGGAGGATGAAGGTGAGTGTGGCTTTGTACTAACGTTTTGTGATCCAATGAGATCATTGAAAGGTTTGCGCCATTGCACCCAGGACGACATCCCTGCTTGTGACCTCCTGTGCAATGTGCAACCAGGCTGTGTTGGTCTTCTGGGGATGTGTCTTCCACCCATCGGAAGGGAAGAGGACCTCCCTGTGTGATCTGACTCCCTCCAGAATCATATGGAGGGAGTCATGGGAGAACCTGGGTGCAGCCCTGCACCTCTATGCAGTCATTGTCAGTGTTGCAGCACCTCAATGCTGTAGAACACTGACAGCACAAATGTTAAAAGAAAGTTGGCCATGGTCCCTTTAAGGAAACCGGCTGATGACGCGTCATCAAATGACGTCACCAGACCTGCTTCCTCTAATTTGCCTGGGAAATGCGCTGGGCGGGCTTAACAACCCCTATCAATGGAAAATCATTTTCCAGAGCAGGATGGAGCCAGCAGCGGGGCCGGGACCCGCCACTGACATCGCCCGCCCCGGACCTGCCGAGGTCAGGCAAATCTCGGCCAGAGATGTAACTGGTTTTGAATAATTAATATTGGCCGTTTCTACAGCAAACGGTGTTTTACGAGAGATTGAAACATGAGGAAGATTCATAAATCATAAGTGCCGCAAGCATGGCTGCATTATTGATGGTGCGCCATAGAAGTGAAAGAACATCTGTAATGGACCGTCATGGTGCAATGCTCTATTTATTGAATGGGTTCATTCCAATATGTGTTCTGGAATTCATTACACGGTGTTAACCATTAAATTATAATTAGTTATGGGTGACTATTGCACTCATTTTTACTGCAGTTAATTAACATGCTGCTGGTCTGCGGAAATATTAATAACTCATAGAATAAATTGAGAATAATTGATATCTGGAGTAAGTTAAAAGGCTCTAATGTAATGAAACTATGCAGAGGACATCACATACTGTTGGTTTGAGCAATTTATAACTATTGTCTTATCCCTGAGGTTAGAGAACTGCTTTGAAATTACTCGCGAGAGAGAGAGAGAGAGAGAGAGAGAGAGAGACTTATTGGAGAGAATTTAACCCCCACCCCTGCTAGGTGAGAATGGGGCATGCGAGGGGTAAATATCAGGCGGGCGTATTTACCTGCTCGTTGCTGGTCACTTGGTGGCTGGTGCCATTTTAACAGTGCGCACTTTCCAGGCAGCTGAGGTTCCCGCCGCAGCCAGGAATGACATGCACATCAGGATCCGATGATGCAATTCGGACCCTGACCAATGGGGCTATATATTCCAGGCTATAGGATTTTTAGAAAAGGCAAGGAAATTGGGAAAGGAGGGCGAGGAGCAATATTGATAAAAGACGTCATTACAGCAGCAGAAAGAAGGATTTTCAGTAAGGGTGACCAGGCAGTGGAAACACTATGGGGGAAAAATTCAGTATCGCCCCATTTGGGGCGCCGGTATCGGCCGTGCGCAAAGTTCAGCGCCTGGCGCTAATTATCGCCTCTGACAGCAAACTTGGCTTTTATTGCCCCTGGAGGTGATTGGAGCGCTAAATCAGGCGCGTCACACCTGTCCTAAGGCGCAAACGCCTAGGAGTGAGGCGTTACCTCAGAGTGCTGGCAAAGCAAGGAAGGACAAATCAAAATAAACCTGCAAAGTGCTGCTCAGTGCACAAAACTCCTTCACACAGCGTTGAATCTCTCCAGAAGTCTCTCTCTCTCTCTCAGAATGCGTGGTGCAAAAATGTCACCGACAAAAAAAGGTAGAAAGCGGTCGCCTTTAAATAGCGCTCCCCTAGTCCCTTTCTGACAGCATAACGCTCCCCTCAACCTGTCATTGCTAGTGGCAGGCGGTAAGGCAGGGGGTGCCACTCAATACCCAGTCCGGGGCGCTAATGGGGCATTGCGCACTCGAATGACGTCACAATCTGCCGGCGCAGGAGATCGTGGCGGAAGTGTTTAGCGCCACCGCAAAATGTCTAGTAAATTTCGCGAGCGGCACAAACATCGCCGCACCCGGCCTCTAGTTGCTTTGCGCCCCAATTGACGCCCTCTTAAGGCGCTAATGGGAGGCGCAGACAACTGAATTTTTCCCCCTATTGGTAGAGTTAAGGAACAGCAAAGGGAGCAAGATTCTGGCAGGAGTTGACTACAGACCTCCTGATAGTGGTGGTGTAGCGGGAGATGTATAAACAGAGAGATCAGGAGGCATGTAGCTAAAACAATGGGCTAGAAATTGATTATAGCCCAGGAATGGGCGGTATCTTTAGAAAAGTTTGAGAATTAGCGCCAGGCCCTAATGTTTTAGACTACACGCAAAATTCATTCTCACTGCTCAAAGAAATGATTGGGGCGCTAATTCAAGTCTTAAAGGCCTAGCTCAGTGGCATTACACTCAAAGGGTGGACGAATATTGGGTGCAGTCTAATGTCAACTCAGCATTGCCACAGGCTTTTCCTAGTACTTAAAGGGGAGGTTCATTGATACTGCAGCACCTCATTCTCAGCATTGCTGGTTGTGCAGCTGCCTCAGCAAGGAGAAGCACAACAAGGTAAAGGAGCTGGAGGAATGAAGTAGGTGTGTGCTCATGGCAGATCCACCTCAGTCGGGTGGTCAAGGTGATTGAATGCTTCAACAAATGCTACATACCACCATCTGTACCATAAACTTCACACACTGCCTAAAGCACCAGACGCCCAGCACTCACCCACCAACAATCTCTACCTACCAACACTCACACCCACATCTCATGCTTTGCACACAATGACAGCTATTCAACTATGGCAGGCACAAGGGTCATTAGTTATTAGAATGAATGTGATATGCGTGATAAGTTTATGCATACATTTATTAATGGAGTTTGCAATATTTTGTGGTCTCCCTTATTTCACCTTTGCACCCAGGAGGACGCTGTGATATGGCATGACACAGGGATGGTATGATTGGCATGTGGTGAGCAAAAGGGATCTTGGGTTTAACTCATCCTGGTGTGAGGCTGGAGGTCTGTTTGGAGGAGGTAGCAGAGTTCTGTGACCACCACCTTGGTGAAGCGGAGCTGTCTAATACACTGCTCCTCACTTAATTGAAGGTAGGAGAGGTGCTGTCAGAATACCCTCGGAGGGTAAGAGCTCCTGGTGAGAGCCCTGATGTCCCTCCTCATCCTGCTGCACACATGTTCCCGTAGTTCTGGCTGCCTACGCTCCCTCTGCTGTAGATACTGGAGGGTGAGGTGGCGCCAGTACAGCCCCCATTAATGTTGCCAAGTGTAGTGTAGTGTATGTGCCTTTAAGAGCCCCAGGTGTGCTGTAATGCCGGTAATTGCCACTCGGGCTATATAAAGCCTGTATATTGTATATATCCGTTAGAACCCCCCCCAGACTTTGCTTAGTAAACACCTATGAACCAACTCCCGTCTTCAGTGTCTTTATCAACACACGGACACTACAGTGGCGACGAGGATGGGATAATACTGCTCCTATGCCGTAAGGGGATGCATCGCACGCCAGTCTGATTGGCAGTGATGGGTTGTAATGAGCCAAAACTTCTTCGGATGTGATTAAGCCTTTGCATTTATGGAAGGCACGTTTACAGTCTTCGTTCCATTTCCAAATCACTCCTGTTTGTAGAAGTTCATTAAGAGGGTGTAGAAGAGTTGATAAGTTTGGTAAAAATTTATGATAGTAATTTATTAATCCCAGGAACGACCTTAATTGTGAAACATTTTCAGGTGCTGGGGCTTTTATGACCGCTTCAACTTTTTCAGGTGACTTATGCAACCCTTCATTATTAATTATGTGGCCACAATATGATATCTGATTTTGGAAAAATTCGCACTTGGGGCGATTTGCTCGTAGGCCTCGTTCTTTCAGCCTAGTGAGCACCTGCTCCAAATTGGCAAGGTGCTCGTTGTCGTTTTCTCCTGTTACAAGGATGCCATCTAGGTAGCATTGAGTCCCCGGAATCCCTTGCAGGACTTGCTCCATAGCTCTTTGCCAGATAGCTGGAGCTGATGCTACTCCAAAAACCAGTCGATTGTACTGGTACAGGCCTTTGTGTGTGTTTATCGTGAGATACTTTTTAGAGGCCTCCTCAACCTCCATCTGTAGGTATGCCTGTGCCAAGTCAATTTTGGTGAAACGTTTCCCTCCGGATAGTGAGGCGAAAATATCTTCTATCCTTGGAAGAGGATACTGTACTGTGTGAAGGACCAGGTTTACAGTCACCTTGAAGTCTCCACAGATGCGAATTTTTCACTGTTCTTCAGATTTATCATTATTCAATGCTTTTTTCATGACTGGAACGATGGGTGTTGCCCACTCGCTCCAATCTATTTTGGATAATACGCCTGCCTTTTCCAAATTCTCTAGCTCTGCCTCGACTGCTGGACAAATTGTGTATGGCACCGGGCTTGCCTTAAAAAATTTGGGAATTGCTGCATCTTCCACTTTTATTGAGGCGGTGATGCCTTTCAAGGTTCCTAGTTTCTCTTGAAACACTTCTTTGGCGTTGGCCAAGATGTCTTTTAATCGTTCAGGTATGATGTCATCATTGTTTTTTTTTCTTACTGGTCACCGTCAGTGCCTGAATGGAGTGCCAGTCTAAACGTATCTTTCTGATCCATTCACGTCCCAACAACGGTGGACCACCATCTTGTAGAATGTATAAATACAACTTTTGTATTTTTTTGCCATTGTACTGGTGTGCCCCTAGAAAAAGGGACCACCTCTGTAGCCTTTGCACTGTCATAATGGGAACACCCTTTTTAGGGTTGAATATGGAGATGAGGGGTTCATGGTCAGTTCTCGCAAAGAAGAGAACAGCTGTCAGTGTGCCGAGAAACCTTGATGTGTGGATCCAGAGTGGTGATTCCACCCAAACTCCAGGATAAAGTGCTAAAGGAGCTTCACGAGGGGCATCTGGGTGGAGTGAAAATGAAGAACCTAGCTAGGGCATTTGTATGGTGGCCAGGTATCGATGGAGACATCGAAGAAATGACCAAGAGCTGCCTAGGATGCCAGAAGGTCCAAAACGCTCCACCACAAGCCCCTCTACATCCATGGGAGTGGCCCTCATCTCCCTGGCAAAGGGTGCACATCGACTTTGCTGGTCCATTTATGGACTCAATGTTCTTAATCGCGGCTGATGCACACTCCAAGTGGCCGGAGGTAATAAAGATGTCCTCCACCACCACAGAAAAAACCATCACAGTATTAAGGACCATATTTGCCAGGAATGGGCTGCCGGAACAGATATGTTCTGATAATGGACCGCAATTTTTGTCCGAAGAATTCAGAAAGTTCTTAAAAAACAATGGGGTTAAGCACTACACGTCCGCCCCATACCATCCCGCCACCAATGGATTGGCTGAAAGGTTTGTCCAGACCTTCAAGAAGGCCATAAAGGCCATGGGTAATGAAGACATAAAACTTCAGCACAAGGTGGATAACTTCTTATTCGCATACAGGAATGCAACACATATGGTTACCAACCAAACTCCCGCCATGATGTTCTTCAATAGAAACCTAAGATGCCGGCTGGATTTGGTCAAGCCCAATATCAGAAGGGACGTGGAGAACCGGCAGTTTTCAAGGCATGAATGAAAGGCCAACTAGAACCTTCCAGATAGGTCAACAAGTTTTGGCCCGGGACTACCGTACCGAGAAATGGCAGCCTGGAACTATCTGCACACGACTAGGACCACTGATGTATACCGTGGACATTGGAGAAAGCATAATAAGGCGCCATGCTGACCAAATCATAAAGTCATCCGAAAAGGGACAACCTACACCACAACTCTATACGTCTAACGATGAAGTAGAGATACCCATATCTACCTCCGATCCGGTGATACTGGAACCCGATGAACCCGACACTGGCATTCAAGCCGAATCAGCCTTGCCAAAAGAACCTACTACACCACCAGAAACTACTACACCCCCGAGGCGTTATCCGGACCGAGTCAGGAAGCCTCCTGAGAGACTGACTTATAATTAATTAATTACAGCAATGTGTATATTATTTTTCTTATAACATGTAATTAATAATTACTTAAAATATGATGTACTGGTTAGCTAAAAGGGGAGGAATTGTAGTGTATGTGCCTTTAAGAGCCCCAGGTGTGCTGTAATGCCGGTAATTGCCACTCGGGCTATATAAAGCCTGTATATTGTGTATATCCGTTAGAACCCCCCCCAGACTTTGCTTAGTAAACACCTATGAACCAACTCCTGTCTTCAGTTTCTTTATCAACACACGGACACTACATGTAGCAGTTTGAATCTTTGAACTATAAATGTAGCCACTTTGCACTTGCCAGAAGATTGCTGATAAAAAAGAACCTTGAAATTACTCATACAAACTCATCCACTGGATGAAACTGATAAGAAACCATTGAAACTAACCTGCCCTGACAGCTGTGAGTGATTAATGCTGATGCCTTTAAATAACATTGCTGCAGCCAGCTTCCTGCATCTGTGCACCTGCTCTCCCTGTCACTGTCTGGTTGAAGCACAAAGGTAAGTGGCGACAATGAATTTTCCAGATCGGGCGCCCAGTGAGCATTGCACACTCACTGGCGTCACGATTTGCCTGGTGTTGAAGTCTCCGGCGATACTTCGTACCGGCACCATAATGGTGTCGCCAGATTTGCCGTGCGGCTCTGAATTCACCTCACCTCAGCGCTACTGCATCAGCGCCCCATTACTGCTCTCTGCAGGCGCTAATGGGAGGTGCTGACCTACCGAATTTTTCCCGCAATGTGTTTATAAGAAAATGTAGGCTGTGGAATAGTGATGGTGGTTGATAAAAGTCCAGTAGATTTAGAAAGTCAGAGAAGGAGCAGAGAAGTGAACAGGTGAAGGTGGAGATTAACACAAGCATCCAGAGGGGCAGAGAGTGAGTGGAGAAGGAGCATGAAGACCAAGTACAAATGATATCAATCTGAATGGCTCCCAATATGTCGGTCAAGAAAGTGATCAAAGTAAGCAAAATTATAATGCTACTATAGACTTAAAAAATCCTTTAATAGTTGGGTAGCTCAGAGGCATGGTGCTACAGCGCCAATGACAGAGGCTTGGAAGCCAGTAGACTCCTGGCCCTTTTGGTCATGGTTGATACATGGTCTATGGGAAATGAAGGAATTGATTGGGAGAAAATAGAGACAAGATCCTAGAGTTAAAAAAAAGGATTGGTCCATTTCCAATGTTTGATCATTTTATATGCACAGATTTTATTTTGTGTTTTATGCAGTCGTGATCTCAGGGGAAATTAATGATTTGATATATGAAGGTTTTTTTATGCATTTCAATACATTAACATCTTTCTCAGAATAACTGAAAACAGCCGCCGTACCATTCCACAAACCAACTACAGGTTCCAATTATTGCATAATTACGGCACCAATTTTTAAAGCAACTATTTAGTAGCTTCAGCTTTAGAGCACAATAAAGTGAAATTGTGAAGAGGTTTAATGAGGATATTATGGTGTTTTTGTCCAATTTATGTTGCAATAATGTTAAAATACTCAGCACACTGGGTATCCTGGGAATAGGAAAAACATTCTTTTTATTCTTTGTAAAAGCTATATTAAATAGAAGTACTTTCCTGTTTTACATTTTTGATTGGGTTAATATTTGAAGCTTTAATTAGTTCTTATGATGTTTTATTAACACATTGCTGACAGAATGGCTGGGATTTTAACCACTGCTCGCTCAGTGAGAATGGTGCGTGGGAGAGGTTAAAATTAGGCCGAGTCGACTTACCGTCCTGTGGACATTCCGTTCCCGCTCGGCATCATCTTACCTTCACCAACTTTTGAGTCGGCCGAGACTCCTGCTACAGGCAGGTGGGGGCCTACTTAAAATTCAAAAGTCGCAGCCTGATGACGTCACCAGCGCACGACGTAATCTTAACTTAAAGTCAGGGGAAGTCCCGCACTGTCTGCAGTCTGGCAGCAAAACCATGGTGGGAGGCACCAGTTGGCCAGAAGAGGCCATGACAATTTAAAAAATGTTAGAACTTCTTGTGGGCCAGTAGGAGCAAGAGTGCTCCCCCAAGCCCTGCAAGGAGTCCCTGGGCCTCCTCAGCCCCTGCCTCCCCCCCCCCCGATCGGTGTGGGAAACCCCCCCACACACCCTCCGATCCATGATCGTCTCCAGACCCCTCCTCTCACTGATTGCCGGGGACTGCTCCCACAGGTCCATGGCTGCAGCCTCCTGCCGCAAATCTCCCTCCATCTGTAGTTGATCTGGCCGGGTGACGGGTGGGACTCTGGGAACTTTTATGTTAACGAGGCCCCGTCGTTACGATTGGCAGGGCCTCCACGCACACGGACTCTCTGGGATCGGCGCCCGTGCCTCGTTCCTGCCCCGCTTTTAAAATCGGGACCAATATGCCACCTTGCCAATGAATCACTTTCATTGCTCTGTTTCCAGATGAAACTTATATAAAGGGACACTCCCAAAAAATGGACACCTGCAAATAAACGAACACTTATTAAGGGATCCAAATAACTTACATGGTAAAGTATACAAGAGGCACTGTCTGAAACCACAGACACTCACAAATTAGGAACTACGGACAGCCTTCAATGCAACAAGCCCTTTTATAACTTAAAAACATGGGACACAGCCTGTTGCTTTCACTGAGTTGGGATCATTGGTGCTTCCCCTTGCGGCTTGCTTCCTTTCTGGCCCCCCCAAATTCTCTTGGGCCCATCACTTTCGCCGGGTAAAGAATTCCCCATTTCTTTCACAAAACCCGCTGTGGCCTCGTGCTACCCTGCATGCACTGACATCACCAGCCTCCCAAATGAAGGAAAGCGTGAGCGAACAGCAAGAGGGCTGGGCCGCCCGTCCTCTCCTGCCCCAGCGCTGTGTTCATACTCTTTCAGCAGCTGCTGGCAGCTCCTCTCCCCCCTGACCCTGCCATCGTCTTCTTTCCCTTGGCTTCTGATGATGGATCCGCTTGTTTGTGAAGTTTTGGCTTTGGGGAGTGAAGGTAGATAGCTGTCCCGGGTCTCTGTCTCTCTGCTGCTCTGTAGAATGATGGACAGGCCTGTGAATCCCAGCTATCAGTCAGTCTTCCTGCAGACTCACTGCTCAGCCAGAAGAACGCAGTTTCACCCCTACACATAATGTGACCTGTTGTGTTTCCCTTCCATTCTAAGACTTGCCTTTGGAAGCTTCAATATACCGGCACAACCAGTCATTACATTATTTTGTCCTGTGACTGCCCTAATGCTGGTAAAGTAGAACTGAGAAACTCAGTTCATTACTGAAGTTACACTCTGCTCCAAGTGAGAGTGGTTTGAAAGAAACAGGAATGTAGATGGCAAAACTGTTAACAGCTAAGTGTTGGTGTGTGGGAGGGAGATTCTTAGCATTGTTGCACTGATTAACTGATTAGGTGCTGATCATAATCTCATCTGGTTCTTCAAGATTGTTGGGAACATGTTTACAGTACGTATAAATAACTATTTTGAAAATAAGGACATCTACAAAAAAAGGCCAGCTGATGCCAAGGTGTCTGTAATTTACAGGTTTCACTGTACACTTCAAGTTCCAATTACTGCTCCCTACATATGATACCAGAAATAGCAACAGAAAATGCTGGAAAAACTCAGCAGGCCAGGCAACATCCGTGGAGAGAGAAAGAGAGTCAACGTTTCAGGCCGAAACCCTTCGTCAGGACTGAAAAAACACAGGAAATGAAACAGATTAAAAGGCCAGTTTGGGGGCTGGGAAATGGGGATGAAAGAACAAAAGAGAAGTGAAGAGACATTAAGAGGTATTCAAAACGAGACGAGATGGTGATAGGACTAGTGGAGACAGAAGACGGCTCTAGATTAAGTGTGAAATGCGCTGGCAGAATGAGAGACAGCTGCCATGTGGGAGAGAAAAAAAGGGGGAAGGGCACAAAACAAAGGTGTGGATAAAAAATATATAAAAATGTAATAGGGGCCGAGGTTATGATCTGAAATTGTTGAACTCGATATTGAGTCCGGAAGGCTGTAAAGTGCCTAATCGGAAGATGAGGTGCTGTTCCTTGAGCTTACGCTGGGTTTCCGTGGAACAATGCAAGAGCCCGAGGACGGCCTTTTAAGCTGTTTCATTTCCTGTGTTTTTTCAGTCCTGACGAAGGGTTTTGACCTGAAACATTGACTCTATTTCTCTCTCCACAGATGTTGCCTGGCCTGCTGAGTTTTTCCAGCATTTTCTGTTGTTATTTCGGATTTCCAGCATCCGCAGTATTTTGCTATGATACCAGAATGCCATACAGAACCCTACAGGCCCAGTCAGTGCTAAAATGGATGACCTCAGCCATGCCATATCACTTAGGCCTAGAAATTCAGTATAGCCAGTTTTGGGGCGCTAACATTAGCGCCCGCCCGACTTTAGCGCCCGCCCCAAAGTTGCGCCCCCTTCGCCGAAATTCAGTTGCTTCGCCCTAAGAGGTTGCTGGAGCGCTAAAAGAGGCGTTACACGACTATCTTTAGGCGCTAAGCCGGCGGTGCAGAGGGATAGCGCTGAGGCGGGGCGCAGTGCGGGTGCGGTCATTTTTTGATTGACAGCAGACCCCGTGGCGCCGGCCAGCTCTTAAAGGGGGAAGGGACGATTTGGTCTGCTGCCATGCCCTGCACACTGCAGCTTTCAAACTAGGCCTCAACACTGCTGCTGAGGCCAAGGAGCCATGGCAACGCATGATAAGGCCCGTGAGCGTGCCCTGCGCTTCTCAGAGCGTGATCTGGATATCATGCTGACAGCATTGGAGAAGAGGCGCAGGATCTTGTTCCCAGACAATGGCAGGAATCCCACCCACCGCGTCTACACCAAAGCCTGGAGGGAGATCGCCACCAGGGTGTCGTCCTACGGCGATGCCCCCAGGGACAAGGTGCAATGTCGGAAGAAATACAAAGACCTGACCAGGATTGTCAGGGTGAGTACCCTTTCCACTCTCCTCCTCATTCTTGCATGTACACCTGACATGATGGGCAAAGGGACCTGAAAGGCCTAATGGGCAGCCCTCAGCCAGCAGCTTTGGGACAGTCATGAGCATTAATTGCACATTCTGCACTTTACACACTGGCCAAGCTATTCCACCATGGGAGGCAGTGCACACTAGATCAGGGCTACACTCTGGCCAAGCTATTCCACCATGAGAGGCAGTGCACACTAGATCAGGGCTACACTCTGGCCAAGCTATTCCACCATGGGAGGCAGTGCACACTACGTCACGGCTACACACCGTACTTAGAGCCCGTCCTTTCTCTTGCAGGCTAAACTTGCGAATAATCGCAAGCGCCGCGACATCATCGGGGGAGGCCGCGCCAAGTTCCAGAAGCTCACTCCCCTGGAGGAGCGCGTGAGTGGCCTCATGGGAGGCTGCGTGATTGTGCCCAGAGCGTGTGGAGAAGCCGACCCTCCGCTGCCCGGCAATGGTAAGGACCTCGCCTTTTGGCCCTCTCTCGTCACACTTGCGCATCCGAGCTACCTCCTTTGCCACTGTGCCACCAATGCGCTGAATGCCACCAGTCATGACTCCCTTGCTGACGCCCTCTCCTCACTCTGAAGCTACTCTTGTGCCTTCCTGCTTTCAGCTGGTGACGAAGAGCTCCCTGAAGCTGCCAGTGACAGCTCCTCCGAGCAGGAGGAGGAGGAGGAGGAGGAGGAGAAGGAGGAGGAAGAGCAACCCGGACCATCAGGGGAGGACTCAGGTCCCACAGCAGAGGGCGAAGTGTTGGACACGTCTTCCCTGGACGAGAGCCTGGAGCAACTTTCGGAGGGGAGTGCAGCTGCTGGGACCAGTGGCGTCCAGCCACCCAGGAGGGCTGCGGGTGGGCCGCGGCCTTCCCCCCAGAGGGGGGAAGGATCGGAGGGGAGTGCAGTTGCTGCGGACATTCGGCGCCAGCAACGTGCCAAGGGTCACCTAGCTCGGACCCCTGCTCCCCAGCGGGAGAGTCCCGCCTCAGTCCGGCCACCTTCACCTCGGAGGAGGTGCGCCAGCTGGACCAAATGGCCGAGGATTCGGACCGCCGCCACACAGAGCTCATGCAGGTGGTGGGACGGATGCCTGAGGCCATCGAGTCGCTGGCGACCAGTGTGCGGGACTTTGGGGCATCAAATGCCGAGAGTGGCCGGATGATGATGGAGGTAGTGGAACGGATGCCTCCGGCGATGGAGTCGCTGGCTGATGCCGTCAAGTCAGTGGCGGATGTGATGCGGGCGCAGACCAGGGCAACAGGGGCACTCACTGCTGCCACACGCGCTGCCTCAGCCAGGCATCGCCAGGACACCCGCCGCGCTGCAGCAGCACAGCGATCCGCCCTTCGGCTGATTGGTGCGGATCGTGCAGTGCGTGCCCGGGCGAGTGCCAGCGTGCGACATCACCAGCCAGCGCCTCCAATATGCCAGCTTGCCCACATTGCGCCATCCGTCGCCGCCACTCCCCCAGTGGAGCGTCAACGGCAAGCGGCTGGAGCTGATGGTGGCCATGCACATGTGCGCCAATCAACAGCCGGCCCCTCGAGGCCCAAAGCCCGTGTAGGCCACCCCCCAAGGCCATCTGGCGGAAGGATATCTGACCCTCAGGCGCCTTCCCCCAGCCTCGCAGCAGCCACTGGGCAGAGCTTGTGGAGGAGCAGCAGGCCGGGCAGGGGCGCCAAAAGGCTGGACAAGGTCTCGCCCTCGCGGGCCACTAAGTAGAGGGTGTGGCCAGCTTTCATTTTATATGGCGGTGGACATCTTTATTTTGCCCATGGTTGTTTTGTTTATGGGTATGTTTTTTGCATTAAGGCCGAGGTTGAGGCCTGGTTTGTTCAAATGTGGAGTTACTCCTCCCCAGGTTGTGGGAGTGAGTCGTTTGTTGCACTTTTTGTGGGGGCCGTTGATTGCTTTTGGGATTCATGTGGGAAGGGGTTTCATTTTTGTCAAATATAAATTTATCTTTATTCAGACAGTGTCCATGGTTGTTCTTGTTAGTCTTTGTTGCCTTCGCCGGCTGAGGGCTTGCGGAGCGGCTGCATTCATCTTGCTTCATGGCCACAAGGCATTCCCTGACAGGGGGCTTAGAAGTTACGTTCAATAAGCTGGCGACGGACGGCCCTTGGACCGTGTCGCTCCCTCCTGGGAACGTACTCCTCCTCCTCCTCCTGCTCCTCCTCCTGAGGTGGTGGTCCAACGTCAGGTGGCAGTGCCTGAATCCTGCGGAGAGCCAGGTTGTGTAGCATGCAGCAAACTACGACAAATTGGGAGACCCGTTGCGGCGAATACTGCAGAGATCCGCCGGAACGATCAAGGCAGCGGAACCGCTGCTTGAGGACCCCAATAGTTTGCTCGATGATGTTTCTGCTCCTTTGATGGCTCTCGTTGTATGCCTCTTCAGCAGCGGTCCTGGGCACGCGGAGCGGGGTCATGAGCCAGGTACACAAAGGATAGCCTTTGTCCCCGAGTAGCCATCCTCTTGGGGGAGGCTGTGCCTCGAACATGTCATGCACAGTACTCTGCCGCAGGATAAAGGCATCGTGGCAGCTGCCTGGAAAGCAGGCATTGACAGCCAGGATGCGCTGCTTGTGGTCACACACCAGCTGCACATTGAGAGAATGGTAGCCCTTCCGGTTGCGATACTGCTCGCCATGCTCCAGAGGTGCCCGCAAAGCCACATGCGTACAGTCAATGGCGCCCTGCACCAAGGGGAAGGCCGCGAGTCTAGCAAATCCCACTGCACGCTGATGCTGGCTCTCCAGGGCCATGGGGAAGGAGATGAATTGGCGTCTCCTTCTGAAAAGGGCATCGGTCACCTGGCGGATGCAGCGATGCACGCCGAACTGGGATATGTTCGCTATGTCCCCAACAGCGGATTGGAAGGAGCCGGTGGCATAGAAGTTCAATGCCACCGTCACCTTCACTTCCACCGACAGAGACGTCCTGCACCTGAGCTTTGGACGCAGATCTCTGCGAAGCAGGTGGCAGATCTCTGCAACCACCTCCTTTCGGAATCTCAGCCTTCTTACACATCGCGCGCCACTCATGGTGAGGTAGGAGCGCTGCTGGCGGTATACCCTGACTGGGTAAGGCCTATGTTGCTGACGCCTGTTGCCCCCTCTGCCTCTAGCCAGGGCTGCCCCTCTGACCCCGCGTCTGCGAGCCCTACGCACATGGCGCTGAAACTCCGCGTTGGCACCCCATGCAGCCCCCATCAAATGCTGGCAAACAGTCAAATTTCCAACAGGGCACTTGCAGCGCTTTGGCCTGAGTCCAAAAATACCTGAGCTATTGCTGCACGAAACCAGTTAGCTCTCCTCCTTGTTGTGTGTCCAGAAATCCGTTGCACAAGAGTGTTTGCTGCAAAATGGCTGCCCTTTATACTGCAGGGTACGTGCCCTTTAATTTGCGCTCCCCGGGGCCCGCGTCGGCTGTGTTGCGTTCCATTTTACAAACGCTCTGGCCGCCAGCCGCACAATGGGGCGGTCCGACTGAAGTTTGGAATCGGGGCGCGCAAAGGGCGTTGCACGAGGATGTGACGTCATTTTCTGCGCGCGCAGCCGGGCGGGCGCTAAACTTTACGCCGGCGCTAAGGGTTCACTTAATTTGGGGCGAGGCGCAAACTGCGCTGCGCCCAGGCGCTACATGCATAGCGCCCGAAATTCACTTCTCTTAAGGCGCTAACTGCTGGCGCAACCAACTGAATTTCTAGGCCTTAGTCTCCTAAGATTGGAACTTTCAATGTACAAATAACAAACTGGATTAAAAATAGATCTGATTAGCATTTACACAGCTTATTTATCACAAGTCCTTCTCTCCTGTTCTTACACTCCTAATGTACTCTGTAACCTAGACTGAGCTTTACAAGGCTTGGTGGCTGCCAGGATCTCCTGACACAGAAGAGTCTGGAAATTTCTATTGCTGGGAAAGGCCTTGGAAATTATCACATTCCGCTGAATAGTCAGTAATCTCTGTCAGCAGTTTGCTTATAACTCTCATTCCCAATCCCAATCAGATATTGCACCCAGGGGGAAAAATTCAGTATCGCCCCATTTGGGGCGCAATTATCGGCCGGACGCAAAGTTTAGCGCCTGGCGCTAATTATCACCTCCAACTGCAAACTTGGCTTTTATCGCCCCTGGAGTTGATTGGAGCGCTAAATCAGGCGCTACACAATTTTCTTAAGGCGCAAAGGCTGAGGAGCGAGGCGCTACCTCAGAGCGCTGGCGAAGTTCATGTGATGTCAGTCAGCAATGGAACACAGACACAATGGCGCCGACCAGTTCTTAAAGGAGAGGGTTGATCTTGCTCTCCATCCACATCCTGCTCATTGCAGCCTTGAATCTCGGCCTGGAGAGACCTGTGCATCAAATCTGCTGGAAAGAACAATGGAGAGACCCAGGGAAAGAGCCCAGAGTGCAGCCCCCACAGTCTCTTCTAAATCGATACAAGGAAGGGCGAATCAAAATGAACCTGCAAAGTGCTGCTCAGTACCCAAAATCCCTTCACACAGCGTTGAATCTCTCCAGAAGTCTCTCTCTCTCTCTCTCAGAATGCGTGGTGCAAAAATGTCACCAACAAAAAAAGGCAGGAAGCGGTCGCCTTTAAATAGTGCTCCCCCAGTCCCTTCCTGGCTGCAAAACGCTCCCCTCAACCTGTCGTTGCTAGCGGCAAGCGGTAAGGCAGAGGGCACCACTCAATGGCCTAGAAATTGGGTATAGCCCCGCTTGGGGCGTTAGAATTGGCGCAGCGCAAAGTTTATAGCCAGACGCAACTTATCGCCACCTGGCACGATATTGGGTTGCATTGCCCCTAAAGGTGATTGAGGCGCGAATTCAAGCGTTACACGGGACTCCTAAGGCGCTAAACTTCCGGCGCAACCCAATATCGGAGCGGACGGGCGCAGCGCAGGTGCTCTCAATTACCGATGACTACGAGACTTCCAGGTGCCGGCCAGCTCTTAAAGGGGTGGGTCAGTCAGCTTCAGCATCCACACTCTGCGCCTTGCAGGCCTCAGAATCGGCGCAGGCCCTTCTCTGGCGCTAAAAACTTGGACCAGATGGAGAAGGTGAGACAGAGAGCAGAGCGCTTCACCAATGAGGCTCTGGAGCAATTGGTGGCCGCAGTGGAGCGCCGGCGAGATGTTCTCTGCCCAAACAATGGCACGAGGCCGAATCATAAGGACTACCGACGAGCTTGGAGGGATGTATGCCAGAGGGTCAACTCCAGCAGCATGGTGACCAGGAGCCCTGACCAATGCAGAAAGAAATTGAACGACCTCACTCGGGTCGTGAGGGTGAGTGTTGTTTCTGCAAACTTCTGCATCCCTTCATTTGCACTTGACTTTATGGCTACAGGGTGGCCTGTGCCCCATTGGCCATCTGCCAGCAAGCACCCATGGCCCTTTCTGGGCACACACATGCACATTTGACTCAAGGCGTCATGTAAGGGCTCTTGCACCATGGGGGGCATGAGATGATTACTCAGGGCATCATGTAAGGGCTCTTCCACCATGGGGGGCATGAGATGATCACTCAGGGCATCATGTAAGGGCTCTTTCACCATGGGGGGCATGAGATGATCACTCAGGGCATCAGGTAACATAACTTCCCCTCCTTTCCCCTGTAGTCCAAGCTGGCGAGGATTGGCAAAGACCAGCTTCGCACCGGTGGAGGACCTCCACAAGTGGTCACTCTCACGGATCTCGAGGAGACAGTCCACCAGGTTCTTGGAGGACGTCTGAGTGGTCCTGTAACCACTGCAGCTGCCGACCCCATTGTTGACAGCGATGGTAAGGTTCTCACCTTTTACAACTGTCTCCTTCCACTTGTTCCCCCCGCCAGCATGCTTTCTCACTGTGGACCCATGTCATAGCCTTGCCGCAATCTGGCATCCCTTGCTGCCAAGCTGTCCTTTTGCTAAAGCCACTCTTCCACCTCCCTGCTTTCAGATGATGCATCACCAGCTCGGGAGCCAGGCCCTCAAGCTGCCAGTGCCAGTGCCTCCGAAGGCTCAATGAGAAAAGTACTGTCCAACAGAAGGTCAGCAACTCTCTCCAGCAGCGATCAGAATGGCCAGCCCAAATGGCTGCAGCTTTTATACTAGTGCTGTCCCCTTTAAATAGCGCCCCCCGAGTCCGAGAAGGGCCTGGGAACGCTCCATCCAACTGTCACTAATAGCGCCAGGCGGAAAGGTTGCGGGCGCCACCGAATATCCGGTCCGGGGCGCCAAAAAGGCATTGCACACTGAAATGATGTCATGATCTGCCTGCGCCCATGGGCGCGCGCAAAGAGTTAACGCCGGCGCTAAAAGGATACTCAATATGGGAGGTGGCGCTATATTCACTGCGCTCGCCCGAAAATTGGGTAACGCCCCAATTCTCGGGCTCTTTAGGCGCTAATCGCTGGCGCTACCAACCGAATTTCTAGGCCAATATCCGGTCCGGGGCGCTACCGGGGCATTGCGCACTCGACTGACGTCATGATCTGCCGGCGCAGGAGATCGTGGCGGTAGTATTTAGCGCTGCTGCAAAATGTCTAGTTAATTTTGTGAGCGGCGCAAACATCGCCGTGCACGGGCACTAGATGCTTTGCATCCCATTAGCGCCCTCTTAAGGCGCTAACGGGAGGTGCAAGCCAACTGAATTTTTCCCCCCTAATCTTTTATAATGGTTTTAATTGACATAGCACTCATTGCTTTAGCAGAGAGGCTGTTCCAAACATCTATATTGCAGTGGGGTGTGGGGGGGCGGGGGAATAAATCCTTCTAACCTTCCATGAGGCTTGTAATTCCTATAGGTCTGTGCTGACTGTCCATTCTGATTGCATTTACAATATCTATTCCTCTCAGCATTTAAAAAATCGGAATAATGCCTCCTGTTAATCTTTTTTCTCTAATGAATCAATTTCTCTGAGTGAAAATTGCCCAGTCAGTGATAAGTGCTAAATTAAGGGAATTGTTGTGCTGTAGATTTGCATCCATTAAAATCTAAGACCAAATTCAATTTACTTGAAAACTTTAATAGCAACCAGAGGATGTGCACTCAATAGACCGCACTCAATTGCACTAAAGTTCCAGTTATTCCTATTTGTCTGCATATCTTCCCTCTTTTATGCTTCCTCCTTCAGCTAGTGATAAAGCAAAGTCTGATGCATAAGCTCTTTTAATGGCTACTTCAACTCTGCTTCTCGATCATTGACCAGACTCTCTCTTGGGACTGATCGTTGCAGTTTGCCCCTTCATAAAAGGGAGCATTTTAACATTGCAACTTGCAGCCCAGTCAAGAACCAGCTTATGGCTTCAAAAGCTAATGTTGGGATTCAAACTTGCTACCCTTTGTTTGAATATCAACTACAGTTATCAGACAATCAAAACAAAGTTGACCTTTACTAGAAATTCCAAAACAACATAATTCCATTGATATTTTTTCTCAGTTTTGTACATACAGGGTGTGATTTTGTTCAATTATAATTGTCTGGAAGTAAATGTTGGATTGTAACTGAATAATAATCTTCTGAGGAAAAAAAAGAATGCAAGGTATGTGTCTCAATGTAAAATCCTGTTAGCTCAGATCAACTAAAACAAGATACAGTAGAAATATTCTGTCTGTAAAGTATAGTACTCCAGCAATAAACATTATGCAAATATCCCAAACTATGGAACCTATTATACAAGTACCAGAATAACACACATATCATACATAAAAGAATCAAAAACACAATCCACATTGAGTAAAAGGTACAATTTGCAGTAGAATCTAATAATTAATATGAGCCGTTGTCATTCAAGAAACTGGTTTAAATTTAGACTTCTTCAAAAGCATCATGCAACTGAGTCCTGATACACGTAATACTAACTTGCCAATTTTTTTAATGATTATCTTAGGATTATGCTTGGGTCAGGTCTTTTTACAGATGTTTCATAAAAATTGACCAATTTGAAATACAGTATTTGTACCTCAGCCCGTTCAATCAGTCATGCTATAACTGAATAAAAATTAAAATATTTTATTATACAAAATAAGAGCCTTTATAGGAGTTGGTTGTATGTGAAAATGATACATGGTATTCAGTGTGCTGAGCAATGAATATGCTTTTAATTGGAGAACAGCTTATGCTTAGATCAGGATTTTATACAGGGTTATTGGGGTTTTTTTTATTGAGAAACCCAAGGTGAAGGACCAAGGCCCATGGAGTAGGAAACCAAAGTTGAAAAGAGTAGGAGAGAAGATGAAGTCAATCAAGAAGAAAAGTTAAATGACACCAAGGAGGGAGGAGAAAGGATTAGGAATTCTATAATAGGAATCATAGAATCATAGGGGGAGAAATTCAGTTGGTAGCGCCAACGATTAGCGCCTAAAGAGGCTGAGAAGTGGGGCGCTAACCAACTAGCGCCCGGGCACAGCGAACCCTGCGCCTCTTCCCATATTGAGTGGACTTTTAGCGCCGGCGCTAAATCTTAGCGCCCGCTCACGGGCACAGGCAGATCATGACGTCATTTCAGTGTGCAACGCCTTTTTGGCGCCCCGGACCGGAAATTCAGTGGCGCCCCCCTCCGTTCCGCCTGGCGCTAATAAGGACAGCTTACCTGGAACGGTCCCCAGTCACTCTCGGGCTGGGGGGGCGCTCTTTAAAGGGGACTGCACTTGTATAAAAGCGGCAGCCGTTTTGGGAGCACAACTTCTTCGAGAGTTTCACAGCGTTGCTGAGCTGCACTCTGCGAGCCATTTCACCAGTGAGCCAGCGCTGGCAGAGGAACTTCAGCCTTCTGACCATCACCTTGCTGCTGGTGAGCATTTACAACGGGAAAACTTTCTTGTGCGCTATTATTATGGGGGCTGCATTGGAGGGGAACGTCCTGCTGCTGAACCATCTGGAAAGGGCACAGAGACGCAGGGAGAGAGGGGCAGGCATGGCCAGACGGAGGAGGGCCAACAGACGTTGCCACATCAGACCTTACGCTGCCAGGGTTTTCCGACAGCAGTTCTCTAACTTGAACATGTCAAAGGAGCAGTGTCTCAGAAGGCTGCGCTTCAGAAAGGAGGTGGTGACTGAGCTGTGCCACCTGCTTCAGCCAGATCTGCAGCCTCAGATAAGGTGCAGGACCTCTCTGTCGGTGGCTGTCAAGATGACTGTTGCCCTGAACTTCTACGCGAGCGGCTCCTTTCAGGCCGCAACTGGGGACATAGCCAACATATCGCAGTTTGCGGTGCATTGCTGCATCCGTCAAGTAACTGATGCCCTGTTTAAAAGGAGGCGGCAGTACATCTCCTTCCCTATGACACTGGACAAGCAGCGGGAGCGCGCAAAAGGCTTCACAGCAATAGCGGACTTCCCCATGGTGCAGGGCGCCATTGACTGCACGCACGTGGCTTTGCGGGTGCCTGTATTGAATCTGGAGGAGTTCCGCAACCGCAAGGGGTTCCATTCCTTGAATATGCAGCTGGTCTGTGACCACCGACAGCTGATCCTCGCAGTCAATGCGCAGTTCCCAGGCAGCAGCCACGACGCCTTCATCCTGCGCCAGACTTCAGTTGCAGACCTTTTCGAGGCCCCGGCTCACCCAGGAGGCTGGCTTCTCGGTGACAAGGGCTATCCTCTGTGCCCATGGCTGATGACGCCGCTCCGTTCGCCCAGCACCCCTGCTGAAGAGCGCTACAATGTGAGCCATCAGGTGACGAGGAACATTGTGCAACACACAATCGGCGTGCTGAAGCAGCGGTTCCGCTGTCTGGGCCATTCCGGAGGCGCCCTGCTGTACTCACCTGAGCGAGTCTCCCGCTTCGTGGTTGTATGTTGCATGCTGCATAACCTCGCTATCCTACGCACCCAGCCAATGCCACCAGACATTGAAGCACCAGCAGAGGAGGAGGAGGAGGAGGAGGTGGACCAAGATGGGAGGGAGGCACAAACTGGAAGGGCCGTCCGTCAGAGGCTGATCAGAAGTTGCTTCTAGGCCCCTCTCAGGGAATGCTTGGTGCCATTCGAAGAGCAGGAATGGAACCGTTCTGATAACACAAAGCCTATGAAGGGCAGTATGAATGTAAATAGCAGACATGGCCAATGTAAATAAAAACATTTGTTTATTTTGCAAAATGTGCTTCCTTCCAACATGACAAAGCAATGGCAACAGAAAGCAAAACTAACACTCTAACACATAAGTGCCTCGCACACTCGGGAGACTATCCAAAACATAACTAACATTCAGACGAGATGCCTCGCACACCCGGGAGACTATCCAAAACATTACTAACATTCAGACCAGCATCCACGGCCTTGATTTCTACAAATAAGACGTCTCAGCAGCACCTTCTACTCTTTCCCCTTTGATGGTGATCTACTTCTCTTGCGAGATCGGCCCCTTCCCTCCCTGCAGCTCCTCCGTAATGGGACCCCAGTGGCTGCATCAAGGCTGGGGGAGGCCTGCTGACTGTCCGAAAGTGCAGATGCCCCTGAGGGACAGCCTGGATGACCTCTGGGCTTGGAGGGCCCGGATGCTGACTGCTCCAACTGTGCATGGGTGGAAGCAGTCTGTCCTGCAGGTGGTGGCAGCTGCAGTGGAGATGTGCCAGTGGTGGCATCAGGAATGCTGACATCCTGAGAGCGGACACCTGCTCTGTGGTCGGCTGACACACTGGCACTCTGACGGGGCGCAATCGGCTGCTCCACAGATTGCTGGCCTGCTGTGGTGCTGCAAGGGCCCCGGGTAATCCTGCCTGATCCAGCGAGGGTGGCAGCAGTCAATGGTCGCGTGGCCTCAATCTGCGTCTGCATGAGACCAGCGAGTGACTGCGTGGCAGCACTCAGCACTTGCGCGGCAGGTGCCAGTGCTTCGGTGAAGCCCTGGACAGTCCTTTCCAGTGCTTCGGTGAAGGCTGGGACAGTCCTTTCCAGTGCTTCGGTGAAGCCCGGGACAGTCCTTTCCAGTGCTGCCCCGAAGTCCTGTGCACTCCTTGCCTGTGCTGTGCCGAAGTCTTGGACACTCCTTGCCAGTGTCGCGATGGATTCAGGCATTCTTGCCACTGCAGCCATGAGCTCGGTGTGCCTGAGCTGAGCCTGGGCGCACATTTCTGCGAGGGCACGCACCTCTTCTGCGCTCTGTGCAGCAGTACTCGTGGCCTGACTCGCCCTCCGGGGAGATGGCCCCCGAGCTTCCCTACCCCCCTTGCGTTGCTGCAGCCCACTGGGTCCTGGAGTTGGTTCCTCCTCAGAGCCTTCCCCCCCGCTCCCCTCCAGGGAAGTACTATCCCCAGTCTGCAGATGGGCTGGCTCGCCTGAGGGTGGTACGGAGGTCCGGCTTCCTCCTGCTCATCGCCTCCGGAGTCAGTGGCAGTGGCAGCTTGAGGGCCCGGCTCCCGAGCTGGTGATGCAGCATCTGAAAGCAGGGAGGTTGAAGAGTGGCTTTAGCAAAAGGACAGTGTTGTGTCCATGTATAATAAGACACAGACTGCAGGAGAAACGGTACAACAGGTGTTTTCTAAATGTGGCTCACACTGGAACTGCCTGTACTGATTAATACTCAGGGCTATATACAGGTGTGGTCACTGCCGGTACTACAGTATACATGAGCTGTAAAAAGTATTTCCCCCCTTAAAGGTATATACATTACAATTCCTCCCCTTTTAGATTAACAGTACCATAACACTCATTTAACAATTAAATATCAAACTAATTACAATTAACACTTTTAACATGCAACATTAGCTGAAAATAGTCTATTTATATATTCAGTCTTTGGGGAGGCCTCCTGATCCTTTCTGGATAGCGCCTTTCCCGAGTGTCTTGCTCTTGGTGCGGAGGCGATTCTGGCCCCCTGTCGTCGGTTGGTTCATCAGCTTCCGATGCTACTGTTTCTGGGGTAGATGTGACCTGTACGTCGGGTTCATCACCAGGTATGTATGGGCGAGGCATGGGGTTGACTTGTTCCTGTGACTCTAGGATCTGGTCAGCATGGCGTCTCACGATGCTCTCCCCAACGTCCACTGTGTACATTAGTGGGCCCTGCCGTGTGCATATCGTTCCTGGCTGCCATTTTTCTGTTCGGTAGTCGCGGGCTGATACGCTTATCAATTACTCCATAAAAGGCGATGAATTAGGAAAGTAATGAAGAGGTTTTTATTAACTAAAGAACAGAGCATGCCTCTCATGGCCAACTGGTTCCAAGAAGGAAGTGGGTTGCCGAAACACCCACCTTTATACCTGGTCATGTGGGCGGAGCCAGCTGAGGCATGCATTGGTACACAGCGCCAACCAGAGGTAACAATATGCAATAACGATAACAGTAGGATACAATAACAGTGGTTTACCACATTCACCCCTTGTTTAAAATTTAGTCCGGCGGGGTGAAGTGTACTACAAGTTCGTGTAGGTAAGTCTATCAGGAGGCCTTGTATGACGTCCTGATCGTCGTGGTGGCGACGGCGGTGGTGCAGTATCCAACGTCGAATCTGGTGTCTGGGTGGTCAACGAAGGGTCCTGGGGCTCCGGCATGCCGTCTACAGGGGTTGGGTTGGGAGAAGTGGTGGGGGATAACGGTGGTAATTCAGGGGCACCCGAGGGTGCGAGGTCTCGTATGGAGACCGTGTCCTCCCGCCCGTCTGGGTACGCCACGTAGGCATACTGGGGGTTGGCGTGTAGGAGGTTCACCCTCTCGACCAGGGGGTCCATTTTATGGGTCCTCACGTGCCTCCGCAGTAGGACGGGCCCAGGAGAAGTCAGCCATGTCGGTAGCGAGGTTCCCGATGTGGACTTCCTGGGGAAAATGAACATTTGCTCATGAGGGGTGGCATTAGTGGCAGTACAAAGCAGTGACCGGATGGAGTGGAGCGCCGCAGGGAGGACCTCCTGCCAGCGAGAGGTCGGAAGGCCCTTAGATTTTAAGGCTAAGAGGACGGCCTTCCAAACCGTCGCGTTCTCTCTTTCCACCTGGCCGTTCCCCCGGGGGTTGTAGCTGGTGGTCCTGCTCGTAGCAATACCTCTCGCGAGCAGGTACTGACGAAGTTCGTCGCTCATGAAAGATGAGCCCCTGTCGCTATGTATATAGCTAGGGAACCCGAACAGGGCGAAGAGGTCATTCAGACATTTGATGACCGTGGTACTGGTCATGTCTGGGCAAGGGATGGCGAACGGGAAACGGGAGTACTCATCAATTATGTTGAGGAAGTACACGTTGCGGTCAGAGGAGGGGAGGGGCCCTTTAAAATTGACGCTCAGGCGCTCGAAGGGGCGAGTGGCCTTGATCAGGCTTGCTCTGGCTGGCCTATAAAAATGCGGTTTGCACTCGGCACAGATTTGGCAGTTCCTGGTCATGGTCCTGACCTCCTCGATGGAGTAGGGCAGGTTACGGGATTTGATGAAATGGAAGAACCTGGTGACCCCCGGGTGGCAGAGGTCATTGTGGAGGGACTGCAGTCTATTAACCTGCGCGTTGGCGCATGTACCACGTGATAGGGCATCTGGGGGCTCATTGAGTTTCCCGGGCCGGTACAAGATATCGTAATTGTAGGTGGAGAGTTCAATTCTCCACCTCAAGATCTTGTCGTTCTTGATTTTGCCCCTCTGCTTATTATTGAACATAAAAGCAACTGAACGCTGGTCAGTGAGAAGGGTAAACCGTTTTCCGGCCAGGTAATGCCTCCAGTGACGCACCACTTCCACAATAGCCTGGGCCTCCTTTTCGACAGAGGAGTGTCGAATCTCGGGGCCCTGGAGGGTCCTTGAGAAAAAGGCCACGGGTCTCCCTGCCTGGTTAAGGGTCGCAGCTAGGGCGAAGTCGGATGCATCGCTCTCCACTTGGAAGGGGATGGACTCATCCACTGCGTGCATTGTGGCCTTCGCAATATCGCTCTTGATAAGAGTGAAGGCTGCACACGCCTCTGGTGTCAGGGGGAAGGAGGTGGATTTGATGAGGGGTCTGGCTTTGTCCGCATAGTGGGGCACCCACTGAGCATAGTAAGAGAAAAACCCCAGGCATCTCTTCAGTGCTTTTTGGCAGTGGGGGAGGGGGAGCTCCATAAGGGGGCGCATTCTGTCGGGGTCGGGCCCGATGACTCCGTTCTCCACTACGCAGCCGAGAATGGCAAGGCGTTTGGTGCGAAACATACATTTCTCCTTATTGTACGTTAGGTTCAGCCGCTGGGCCGTACGGAGGAATTTTTCTAGATTAGCGTCATGGTCCTGCTGGTCGTGGCCGCAGATGGTGACGTTATCCAGCTAGGGAAAGGTGGCCTGCAGCGCGTTCTGGTCAACCATCCGGTCCATCGCCCTTTGAAAGACCGAAACCCCGTTGGTGACGCCGAAGGGAACCCTAAGGAAGTGGTAGAGGCGGCCGTTCGCCTCGAAGGCAGTATACTGGCGGTCCTCATGGCGGATGGGGAGTTGGTGGTATGCTGACTTAAGGTCAATGGTGGAGAATACTCTGTATTGCGCAATCTGATTGACCATATCAGATATGCGAGGAAGGGGGTATGCGTCCAGCTGAGTGTACCGGTTTATGGTTTGGCTGTAGCCAATGACCAGGCGGCGTTTATCGGTGGTTTTAATGACTACAACCTGGGCTCGCCAGGGGCTGGTGCTCCCTTCGATAATGCCCTCCTTCAGGAGCCGCTCCACCTCAGAGCTAATAAAAGCTCTGTCCCCGGCGCTGTACCGCCTGCTCTTGGTAGCGATGGGTTTACAGTCACGGGTGAGGTTAGCGAACAAGGGAGGGGGGGGACTTTGAGTGTGGAAAGGCTGCAAGTGGTGTGCGGCGGGCGATTTAAAAGGTGTTGGTTGCAGACTGTGAGTGGGGGGAGGGGTCCACCGTATGCTAATGTGACACTTTTAAGGTGGCACTGAAAATCCAACCCTAGCAGCACGGCAGCGCAAAGACGGGGCAGGCCAAGAAGTTTAAAATTTTTATATTCTGTGCCCCTAACCGAAAGGGTCACCACACAGTAGCCGCCGACGTCCATTGAATGGGACTTAGACGCCATAGAAATCCGATGGCGCGTTGGCAGGACCGTGAGGGAGTGGCTACGTACCGTGTCGGGGTGAATAAAACTCTCTGTGCTCCCGCTGTCAAATAGGCAAGTGGTGGCGCGACCGTTTACCGTGATGTCCATCATGGACCTGGACAGATGATGAGGCAGGGCTTGATCCAGCGTAACGGAGGCCAGTGTATGGCTTAGTGAGTCGATATGGTCGTCCGACGAGACGGTGGTCGAGTCCGGAGACAAAATGGCAGTTGAGTGCGGCGGACAAAATGGCGGCGGCCATGATTCAGGTCCCCACGCGGCCGGAGGTGCACAAAATGGCGGATAAGATGGCTGCCCCCACGGTTCGCACGCGGCGCTGCTGGCTTCGCGGGTTTCCCCCTGCAGGCATTGGCGTAATGGCCTTTCATCCCGCAGCCCGAGCAGGTAGCGGTCTTAGCCGGGCAGCGCGCTCTAGGGTGTTTTAACTGGCCACAGAAATAGCATTTTTGGGCCTGGTTACGGGGCATCGCTGCAGTTGGTACCGGGGGGCGGCGGTCCCGGTTGATTTCGGGACATCGCTGCAGCAGTTGGTACCGGGGGCGGCGGTCCCATGTCCCAAGGTCGCGATGGCCATGGCGCGGCGCCGTTACGTGAGTATGCTTCGAGGTTTCGGTGGGCCGCATCTAACGAGAGCGCAAGGGCTACGGCCGTCTTCAGGTCGAGCTCCTTGCTTTCGAGCAGTCTCTGCCGGGAGTAGTCGGACTGGAGGCCCCTAACGAAGGCATCACAGGTAAGTCCCTCCGCGTGCCCCACAGCCGTTACCTCCTTACAGTCGCAGTCCCTGCAGAGTGTCTGTAACGCCCGTAAAAATGCCTCTACCGATTCCCCCGGTTGCTGCCTGCGGGATCCCAAGAGGTGTCTGGCGTAAATCGTGTTCACTGGGCGCGTGTATTGCCCTTTTAGTAGTTCGAGGGCCGCCGTGTACGTAGTAGCGTCCCGGATGAGTGTATATACTTGAGGGCTCACCTGGGTGGTCAAAACTTTTAGTTTGTTCCCCTCCGATGTCACGGCGGAGGCTTCTAGGAAGGATGCAAAGCAGCTCAGCCAGTGTTCGAAATTGGTCGATGAACCCGCTGCTTGAGGGTCGAGGTCCAGGCATGCTGGTCTGAGGGCTCGCAGCAACGCCTGCTGTTGTTGCTGTTCAGGTGTCGACATTTTACTTTTAGTTAATAAAATTGATACGCTTATCAATTACTCCATAAAAGGCGATGAATTAGGAAAGTAATGAAGAGGTTTTTATTAACTAAAGAACAGAGCATGCCTCTCGTGGCCAACTGGTTCCAAGAAGGAAGTGGGTTGCCGAAACACCCACCTTTATACCTGGTCATGTGGGCGGATCCAGCTGAGGCATGCATTGGTACACAGCGCCAACCAGAGGTAACAATATGCAATAACGATAACAGTAGGATACAATAACAGTAGTTTACCACACAGGCCAAGACTGGTTGCCCTACATTGAAGCTCCTTGTTGGCTTCTCGTGGATGTGCTGGAATTGCTTACTCAAAACATCTCTTCATACGTTTGGTCTGAGCAAATCCAGGCGAGATCTTAACCTTCGGTTAAAGAACATCATGGCTGGGGCCTGGTTGGTGACTGCATGTGTCGCATTCCGGTAGGCAAACAGGAAATTGTCCACCTTGTGCTGCAGCGGAATGTTGTCATTGTACATAGCCTTTATTGCCTTCTTAAAGGTTTGTACGAACATCTCAGCCAATCCATTTGTGGCTGGATGATACGGGGCGGATGTGTAATGCCTTACCCCATTCCTTTTCAAGAACCTCCGGAACTCTTCGGACACAAACTGTGGTCCGTTGTCGGAGCAAATCTGTTCTGGCAAGCCATTCCTGGCAAAAATGGTCCGTAGGACTGCAATAGTTTTCTCCGTGGTGGTGGAGGACATTTTGATGACCTCAGGCCATTTCGAGTGCACATCCACGGCTATTAAAAACATTGAGTCCATGAATGGACCAGCAAAATCAATATGCACCCGTTGCCATGGAGATGAGGGCCACTCCCATGGGTGTAGAGGGGCCTGTGGTGGTGCATTTTGGACTTTCTGGCATCCTGAGCAGCTCTTGGTCAGGTCCTCGATTTGTTTATCGATTCCCGGCCACCACACATAAGCCCTGGCTAGGCTTTTCATTTTTACCCCTCCCAGATTACACTCATGAAGCTCATTGAGCACTCTCTCCCTTAACTTGGGTGGAATTACCACTTGGGATCCACACATCAAGGTCCCCCGGCACACTGACAGCTGTTCTCTCCTTGTCGAGAATGCTGGCAACAGTGAGTCGCCATGTGCTGGCCATCCCTTCACCGTCAAATCATATACCCGAGGCAGTGTCGGGTCATTTCGGGTTTCCTTTTCGATACAGGCGTTAGTTACCGGTAGGTATTCAGCTATAGTCGAATGGAATATTTCGACAGGATCCACTGCTGGTGCTTCCTCTGCAGTAGGCAGTGGCAGGCGTGATAGCCCATCAGCATTTCCATGCTGTTTCGTGCCCTTATATTCAATCTCATAGTGGTGCGCCCCTAGAAAAAGGGACCATCTTTGTAGTCGTTGCGCAGTCATCACCGGAACGCCCTTCTTCGGATTAAAACTGGATACAAGAGGCAGGTGATCAGTCAGCAAGGTGAATTTCTGCCCGTGCAGATAGTGATTGAACTTTTTCACTCCCCACACTAGGCTGAGGGCCTCCCTGTCAATCTGGGCGTAGTTACGCTCGGCTGAGGTTAGTGATCGTGATGCAAAGGCTATTGGCCTCTCTGAGCCGTCCGAGAATTTGTGCAACAGCACCGCTCCAATGCCGTAGGGTGACACATCACATGCCAACCGAATTGGTAATGCTGGGTTGTAATGGGCCAATACCTCTTTCGATGTGATTAGTGTTTTGCTCTTCTGGAAAGCTCATCTACATTCGTCACTCCACTTTCATGGCACCCCAGTTTGCAGTAGCGTGTTCAGTGGGTGTAGTATTGTAGACAAATTTGGCAAGAACTTATGGTAGTACAGGTAGACTACCCTTTATCCGGACTTCCGAAAACCGAAACCCTCTAAAAACCGAAGGTTTTTTCGTTCAGCGTAAGTCGTGCGTACGAACGAAAAAACCTTTGGTTTTTAGAGGGTTCCAGTTTCGGAAGTTCGGATAAAGGGTAAGTCATGCGCACGACCCCCCGCCGACCCCCCCACGGACCCCGCCGGCCCCGACAACCGCCGACCCCGCCAGCCCCGACAACCGCCGACCCCCCCGCGGACCCCGCCGGCCCCGACAACCGCCGACCCCGCCAGCCCCGACAACTGCCGACCCCCCCGCGGACCCCGCCGGCCCCGACAACCGCCGACCCCGCCAGCCCCGACAACCGCCGACCCCCCCGCGGACCCCGTCGGCCCCGACCCCCGCTGACCCGGACTGACTTACGCTGAGCGTCAGCGTAAGTCGTGCGCACGACCCCCCGCCGACCCCCCCGCGGACCCCCGCCGACCCCCCCGTGGACCCCCGCCGACCCACCTTCCGAAATCCAAAATTCTCCTTTATCCGAAACTCGGCTGGTCCCGAGGTTTTCGGATAAAGGATAGTCTACCTGTAGTTTACCAGCCCGAGGAACGACCTCAGTTGTGACACATTTTCCGGTGCTGGAGCCTTGACTACTGCCTCAATCTTCTCTGGGGACTTATGTAACCCCTCTTTATCGATAACGTGGCCACAATACGAGATCTGTTTTCTAAAAAACTCGCATTTGGGGCGGTTAGCTCGGAGCCCATATTCCTGCAATCTAGTGAGCACCTGCTCCAGGTTGGCAAGGTGATCACTGTCATTTTCGCCCGTGACCAGGATGTCGTCCAAATAACACTGGGTCCCTGGGATCCCTTGCAGGACTTGTTCCATTGCCCTCTGCCAAATAGCCGGAGCTGATGCTACACCGAATACCAGCCAGTTGTATTGGTAGAGACCTTTATGGGTGTTGATTGTGAGGTATTTTTTTGATGCTTCTTCTACCTCCATTTGCAGATACGCCTGGGCCAGATCAATCTTAGTGAAGCGTTTCCCTCCAGATAGCGAGGCGAAAATATCTTCAATCCGCGGAAGTGGATATTGTACGGTGTGAAGGACTGGGTTCACTGTTACCTTAAAGTCCACACAGATGCGAACCTTCCTTGGTTCCCCAGGCGTGCTGCTCAATGACTTTTTCATCACAGGGATGATGGGTGTAGCCCACTCGCTCCAGTCTACCTTGGACAGTACACCTGAACGTTCCAGACTCTCCAGCTTTGCTTCGACGGCATGGGCGGATCGCATAAGGTACCGGTCTGGCCTTAAAAAATTTTGGGCTTGCGTTTTCTTCAATTTTAATTGTCGCTGTCATGCCTTTTAGTGTTCCGAGTCCTTGCTGGAACACTTCTTTTGCGTCAGTTAGGATCTTTGACAGTCGCCCAGGCGTGACGTCGTCATCCTTTTTGTCAGTGCCTGTATGGAATGCCAATCCAGTTGTATTTTCCGGATCCATTCACGTCCCAGTAATGGTGGTCCTCCATCTTGCAATACATACAGGTCTAGTTTTGGTGTTTCCTTACCGTTATATATAACGGTCACCCTTATTTTTCCTTTGGGGTAGACTTTTTGCCCCGTGTACGTCTTCAAAATAATTTTTGTGTCTCTCAAGGGTATGTGTGAGAGTAGCCGCTCGTAGTCCCGTCGGTTTATGACTGTTAGGGCTGATCCTGTGTCCAATTCCATCTTTACCTGGACTCCTGCTATCTTGAGAGTGACCCAAATGGTTCGGTGATCCTCCGTTGTGATCACATTATGTAGTTTCAGACAACTCAGTTCCCTGCTTTCGGAGTCGTTATCACTCTTTTGTTCATCTGAACTATTCTCCGTCATCTTATGTACCTTCTTGTACTTTCCTTTGGTAGGTTTCTTATTGCTGGTTTTCTTTCCCGACCTGCAGACTCGTGCTATGTGTCCTACTTTTCCACACTGTCTGCACACTTTGTCTATGAACCAGCAATCATTCTGGTCGTGTGTTGTTCTGCCGCAGCGATAGCACTTCTCTGTTCCATATGACATTTCGTTTGTGCCATATTCTTGCGGTCTCTGTTGTATCTCTGCAGCGCCCCGTGCTGCTGCTTCATATGATACTGCAATGCTGAAAGCCTTTTCCAGCGTAAGGTCCTTTTCAGATAAAAGCCGTTTCTGGGTTCCTTCACTTTGAAGCCCACACACAAACCTGTCCCTTAAGGTATCTGCCAGTCCCGCTCCAAACTGGCAGTGTTTCGATAGTTTGCGCAGTTCTGTTAAATAATCAGCATTGCTTTCATCCTTATGCTGGTTCCGTTTGTGAAACTTGAATCTTTCTGCTATCAGCAGCAGTGTGGGGTTTAAATATTCCTGTAGTATCGTTACTATGTCTTCAAAACTCTTTTCCATTGGCTTCGTTGGGGTTACTAGATTTCGTAACAAACCATACGTCTTTGCACCCATTAAATTTAACAATACCGACGCTTTCTTGTCATCTGACACCTCATTTGCCTTGCAGTACACCTCTATTCGTTCGACATATGTAGTCCAATCTTCGACTTCATTGTCAAATGCGTTGATACTGCCACTCTTCGGCATTTTGGGTGTGGTTTAAAATGGCGTCTCCCAATGGCTTAAAATGGCGTCTCCCGCGCTTTCCTTCCTCCCCCGCTGCTGCCAACGCCGCTCCCGGCGGTTCTCGTGGCAATGGCGGCGCCCTGTAGGTTTCGCGCGCTTCTCCTGTGCTGCTGCCAACGCCGCTCTCGGCGGTCCTCATGGCAATGGCAGCGCATCGCGGGTTTCTGCGCGTCTCTCTCTCTTCGACGCTGCTCGGCCCCTGAACACCGGCTGCGCCCTGTGCGCTCTGCCCTCTCTCTCTCTCCCCCGTCGACGCTGCTCGGCCCTTTGCTGTGCCGCTCGATCGGGCTTTAGCCGGCCGCTGTCTGGGAAGGGTCTGCGCACTACCTGTTGCCAGTCCGTTTTGCTGGACCACCTCGACTGGAAAGCCAAGCCTGGCTCTCAACAGCCTCCCCCACAATTCTCGAGTCTCTGCTGGATGACTGGGCGGTTGCCCGTGGTCAACGCCCGAGTCTCTGGCCTTGACCTCCAATCCACTAATCTCCAGGAACGAATCCCCAGGAGGTGATGCAGAGTTGCAGGTAGGTTCGAACTTGCCTTGTCGCCAATGTTGTGTCCGTGTATAAGAAGACACAGACTGCAGGAGAAATGGTACAACAGGTGTTTACTAAATGTGGCTCACACTGGAACTGCCTGTACAGATTACTACTCAGTGCTATATACAGGTGTGGTCACTGCTGGTACTACAGTATACATGAGCTGTAAAAAGTAGTTCCCCACTTAAAGGTATATACATTACAGACAGGGTGGCAGCAATGGATGCATGAGTGCTGCAATGCTCTGACTTGGGTCCAGAGTGAAAAAGCATGCTGGTGGGGGGAACAAGTGGAAGGAGAGAGTTCAAAAAGGTGATGACCTTACCATCGCTGTGCACAATGGGGTCGGCAGCTCCAGTGGTGACAGGACCAATCATCCGGCTTCCAACAATCTGGTGGACTCGTTCCTCCAGGTCCGTGAGTGTCTGCAGGTGAGGCCGACCTCCTCTGGTACGAAGCTGCTCCCTCCAGTTCCTGGCCAGCTTGGCCTGCAGGAGAAAGGACGGGAAGTGATGATACATTATGCCCTGAGCTGACATCACATGCCCCCCATGGTAGAATAGCCCTTACATTATGCCCTGAGCTGACATCACATGCCCCCCATGGTAGAATAGCCCTTACATTATGCCCTGAGCTGACATCACATGCCCCCCATGGTAGAATAGCCCTTACATTATGCCTTGAGCTGACATCACATGCCCCCATGGTAGAATAGCCCATACATTATGCCCTGAGCTGAATGTGTGTGTGTGTTTCCAGAAAGGGCCATGTGTGCTGGCTGACAGATGGCCACTGGGTCTTCGTGCACCCTCTGGCCATAAAGTCAGGTGCAGATGGAGGCATGAAGATGATTGCGAAAAAGGCACTCACCCTAACGACCCGAGTGAGGTCGTTGAACTTCTTCCTGCATTGCACAGGAGTCCTGGGCACGATGCTGCTGGAGGCGACTCTTTGACAAACTTCCCTCCAAGCTCTGCAGTACTCGCTCTGATGAGGCCTCCTGCCATTGTCGGGGTACAGCACAGCTCGCCGGCGCTCCACTGCGCCAACCAAAGCATCCAATGCCCCATCGGTAAAGCGCTCTGCTCTCTGCCTCACCCTCTCCATCTGTTGAAAGTTTGGAACGCCACAGAATGCACAGTGCCGATTTTGAGGCCTACAAGGCGCAGAGTGTGGCAGCTGATCCTAATTGACCCGCCCCTTTAAGAACTGGCCAGCGCCAGCATGTCTCGGGGAAATCGATTATTGACAGCACCTGCGCTGCGCCCGGCCGCCGAGAAATTGAGTAGCGCCACCGGGTTAGCGCCTTAAGAGTCCCGTGCAGAGCCTGATTTTACGCCGCAATCACCTTGAGGGGCGCAGCAACCCAATATCGCTCGAGGTGGCGATAAGTTGCGCCTGGCGATAAAATTTGCGCAGCGCCAATTCTAGCGCCCCAAACGGGACTGTACCGAATTTCTCCCCCATAGAATCTTACAGCACAGAAGGAGGCCATTCGGCCTGTCGTGCCTGTGCCATCTCTTTGAAAGGGCTGTCCAATTTAGTCCCACATCCCAGCTTTTTCCCCATAACCCAGCAAATTACTCCTCTTCAAGTACATGTCCAATTGCCTTTTAAAAGTTACTATGGAATCTGTTTCTACCACCCTTTCAGGTAGTGCATCCCAGATCTTAACAGCACTCTGTGTGAAAATATTTCTCCTCATTTCCCCTCTAGTTCTTTTGTCAATTATTTTAAATCTATGATCTCTGGTTACCGACCCACTTGCCAGCGAAAACAGTTTCTCCCTACTTGCTCTATCAAAACCCCACATAATTTTTGAACGCCTCTATTAAATCTCCCCTTAACCTTCTCTGCTCTAAGGAGAACAATCTCAGCTTCTCCAATCTCTCCACATAACTGAAGTCCCTCATCCCTGGGATCATCCTGGTAAACCTCCTCTGCACCCTCTCCAAGGCCTTGACACCCTTCCTAAAGTGTGTTGCCCAGAATTGTATACAATACTCCAGCTGAGGCCTAACCAATGATTTGTAAAGGTTTAGCATGAATTCCTTGTTTTTGTATTAAATGCCCCTATTTACAAAGTACCCCATATGCTTTCTTAACCGTCTTATCAACTTGTCCTGCCACCTTCAAAGATTGTGAATATGTACCTCCAGGTCTCTCTGCTCTTCCACCCCCCTCAAAACAACATCATTTAGATTATACTGCCTCTCCATGTTGTTTGTCCCAAAGTGCATCACTTCACATTTATCTGCCTTAAATTGCATCTGCCACCTAATTGCCCATTTCATCAGTCTGTCTAAGTCCTCCTGAAGTCTGCTAATATCCTCCTCAATATTTATTATGTTGCAAAGTTTTGTATCATCCGCAAACTTTGAAATTGTACTCCCTATACCCAAATCCAGGTCATCTATATATATAAATATAAGTATGTCTCTCTGTCTGTCTCTCTGTCTGTCTGTCCAGCTATACAATCAAAAGTTATAGAGCGTACCTACACATATGTTATATCAAAAGAAAGCTTATCATTAGGGGACTCTCATAGGCATATTTACTTTTTGGTCGGACAAAAATTGTGCCGACGGTATCCATAAAACGTTCAAAATTCCGCTCATTATCCGCTCATTAGCATCGAGTGACGTGAAGGTTGACCAATCGTACAGTCGAGCGACCCGACGGTCGACCAATCGCTGCGTCACGGGGGGTGGGTTCATTGCGTGTGCGGGCGGGCCATCCTAGAGTCGAGTGACGTGATGATTGACCAATCCTACAGTTCAGTGACCTGACGGTTGACCAATCGGTGCGTGTGTGGGCGGGCCTAATGCTTCTGAGTTGAGGTGAGTAGCCGCCATCTTGATTCCAAACTCTTCATTTCTTTTTCCCACTTTCTGCGTGTTTCTTTTCAAATCTAGATTTCCAGCAAAGAAAAAAGTTGCTTTTAAAACAAATTGGGCTAAAAATTCAGTTTGGGGCGCCAAGCTCGCCTGGGCGCCGGAATTACCGCTGCGCGCGGAGCCACTTGCGCCATCAGGATATTCAGTTTCTGCGCCCCAAATGGAAGCCAGCCGCTAAACGAGGCTTCCCGCGCCCCGCTTGGGGCGCTGAAACTGAATATCGGCGCGCAAAGTGCCGCAGCGCCACCCGCTGCGGCACGGCAGGCTGCGGTACTGCAGGCCTTCCTCCCACTGTTAAGGGGGAGGTGGCTGCAACAGCGCGATCCCCGCTCGCGAGTGCCGGCAAATGAGCCCGGCACCAAGGAGAAGTGCCGGGCTCTCGGGAAACAGCCGGCAATGCCGCGGGGGGGGGTGCTGTAGGAGGCCGGGGACGGAGGTGCGGGCAGGCGGCCGCTGAAAAAGCAGTCGGCCGCACCTCCACCTTAACTCGCGCCACACTAGCCACAGGTTGGCCCCTGTGTACCGGTCGCTATTTGCGGCCGGCGCGGAAGAGGCGGGCGCGACCAAATATGGCGTTCGGGGCGGTAGCGGGGCGTTGCGCACACCGATGACGTCATCGGTGGCGGCACAGCGCAACAGGCTAACGCTGCCATTAGCGCCCCGCTAAATATCGCGGTGGTTGTGGCCAGTGGCGCTAAAGCCTCTGAGTGGCCTCTTTGGGCGCAAACTGGTGGCGCAAGCAACTGAATTTCTAGGCCATTGTTTTTAAAAAAAGTTAATTAATTTGTAAATCTTTTCTCTAACCTCTATAATTTTCCTACCTTTCACCATTTTTGCAGGCAGTTCTCGAAGCCTGGGCCTCTGTTGCCCAGCCACGCCTGAGCTACGCACCTCCCGTCCTGCTCAACAAGAGGCCCGCGATCGCCGCCATCTTTCTAAAGGCTGGCGGCGCGGGACTGAGGCGAGTGTAGCCATCGCCGCCACCTTAGTAAAGGTGGGCGGGGCGGGAGTCAGCGCGCGCGTCAACGTCGGCCCGGAGCACAAGCGAATCGGCGGTCTTGAAGCCGGCTCGGGCGGGGGCGGGGCTCGGGAGGGCGGGAAGGGGGGGGAAGGGTTACCCCGGCAACCGGGCCCGGCCCTCTCTCACAGCCTCAAGCCGGCTCACGCGCGTTCCCAGGGCTTGGCTCCAGCGCAGACCCAGCCGCAATCGGCGGTCTTGAAGCCGGCTCGGGAGGGCGGGGCTCGGGAGGGCGGAGAGTGGGGGTCGGGAGGGCGGGGGGGCGGGGCTCGGGAAGGGGGGGAAGGGTTACCCCGTCAACCGGGCCCGGCCGCCTCTCACAGCCTCAAGCCGGCTCACGCCCGTTCCCAGGGCTTGGCTCCATTTGCGGCCGTGGGCCACTCACCCTTTCTCTCTCCTTCCCTCTGTCTCTCTCTCCTCCCCCCCCTCCCCTCTCCCTGTCCCCTCTATCCCCTCCCTCTCCCCCCCTCCCTCCCCCTCTCCCTCTCCCCCATCCCCCCTCTCCCCTCTCCCCCCTCCCCCCTCTCCCACCTCCCCTCTCCCCTCTCCCCCTCGCTCTCCCCCTGCCTCACCCTCTCTCTCTCCCCCTCTCTCTCCCCCCTGCCTCACCCTCTCTCTCTCCCCCTCTATCTCTGCCCCCTCCCTCCCCCTCTCTCTCTCCCCCCTCCCTCCCCCTCTCTTTCTCCCCCCTCCCTCCTCCTCTCTTGCTTCCCCCTCCCTCCCCCTCGCTCTCTCCCCCCTCCCTCCCCCTCTCTCTCTCCCCCTCCCTCCCCCTCTCTCTCTCCCCCCCTCCCCCTCTCTCTCTCCCCCCTCCCTCCCCCTCTCTCTCTCCCCTCCCTCCCCCTCTCTCTCTCCCCCTCCCTCCCTCTCCCTCTCTCCCCCCTCCCTCCCCCTCTCTCTCACCCCTCCCTCCCCCTCTCTCTCTCCCCCTCCCTCCCCCTCTCTCTCCCCCCCTCCCTCCCCCTCTCTCTCCCCCTCCCTCCCCCTCTCTCTCTCCCCCCACCCTCCCCCTCTCTCTCTCCCCTCCCTCCCCCTCTCTCTCTCCCCTCTCTCTGCCCCCTCCCTCCCCCTCTCTCCCCCTGTCTCTCTGCCCCCTCCCTCCCCCTCTCTCCCTGCCCCCTCTCTCCCTGCCCCCTCCCTCCCCCTCCCTCCCCGCCCCCTCCCTCCCCCTCTCTCCCCGCCCCCTCCCTCCCCCTCTCTCCCCCTCTCTCCACCCCCTCCCTCCCCCTTCCTCCCCCCTCCCTCCCCCCTTCCTCCCTTCCTCCCCCCTTCCTCCCTTCCTCCCCCCTCCCCCTCTCTCTCTGCCCCCTCCCTCCCCCTCTCTCTTTGCCCCCTCCCTCCCCCTCTCTCTCTCTCCCCCTCTCTCTCTCTCCCCCCTCTCTCTCTCCCCCGTCTCTCTCTCCCCCCAGTCTCTCTCTCCCCCCAGTCTCTCTCCCTCTCTCTCTCTCCCCCAGTCTCTCTCTCTCTCTCCCCCAGTCTCTCTCTCTCTCTCCCCCAGTCTCTCTCTCTCTCTCTCCCCCAGTCTCTCTCTCTCCCCCAGTCTCTCTCTCTCTCTCCCCCAGTCTCTCTCTCTCCCCCAGTCTCTCTCTCTCTCTCCCCAGTCTCTCTCTCTCTCCCCCCAGTCTCTCTCTCTCTCTCTCTCTCCCCCAGTCTCTCTCTCTCTCCCCCCATCTCACTCTCTCTCTCTTCTCCCCCCAGTCTCTCTCTCTCTCTTCTCCCCCCAGTCGCTCTCTCTCTTCCCCCCAGTCACTCTCTCTCTTCCCCCCAGTCGCTCTCTCTCTTCCCCCCAGTCGCTCTCTCTTCCCCCCAGTCGCTCTCTCTCTTCCCCCCATTCGCTCTCTCTTCCCCCCAGTCACTCTCTCTCTTCCCCCCAGTCGCTCTCTCTCTTCCCCCCAGTCGCTCTCTCTCTTCCCCCCAGTCGCTCTCTCTTCCCCCAGTCGCTCTCTCTCTTCCCCCCAGTCGCTCTCTCTCTTCACCCCAGTCGCTCTCTCTCTCTTCCCCCCAGTCGCTCTCTCTCTCTCTTCCAACAACAACATGCCCTCAAAAAAGCCTCGGCACCGCCGGGCACTCCAGCTAGTTTATATATAAAAAGAAAAGCAATGGTCCTGATACCGACCCTGGGGGACCCCATTGCATCCTTCTCTCCAGTCAGCAAAGCATCCATTCACCACTACTCTCTGCCTCCTATCCCTTAGCCAATTACATACCCAAGTTACCACCGTCCCTTTAATCCCATGTGCTTCTATTTTCCGAATTAGTCTGTTATATGATACTTCATCAAATGCCTTTTGAAAGTCCATATATACAACATCTACTGCATCACCATTATCAACCCTCTCTGTTACTTCATCAAAGAACTCAATCAGGTTCGTCAGGCACATTTTGCCTTTAACAAATCCATGCTGGCGTTTTCTTATTAACCCATGCTTCTCCAAGTGAGATATAATTTTGTCCTTGAGTAATTGTCTTAAAGTAGATAAGTCACCAGGACCGAATGGGATGCATCCTAGGATGCTGCGGGAAATTAAGGTGGAAATCGCGGAGGTACTGGCCATAATCTTCCAATCCTCCTTAGATACAGGAGTGGTGCCAGAGGACTGGAGAAATATAAATGTTACATTCTTGTTCAAAAAAGGGTGTAAGGATAAACCCAGCAACTACAGGTCAGTCAGTTTAACCTCGGTAGTGGGGAAGCTTTTAGAAACGATAATCAGGGACAAAATTAACAATCACTTGGACAAGTGTGGATTAATTAAGGAAAGCCAGCACAGATTTGTTAAAGGTAAATTGTAGCGGTTCGTGTAGATCGCCACTAAATAAGGGAGTTTGACTTCGACGAACTATAAATAAGTTGTTTATTTACAGGAACAGGCTAATTACATCAGGTAAGATAGCAGGTAAGATGGCTGACTGTAGGAGCACCGTGGTGTAGGTCTTATCCCAGCGGGGACTCCACAAGGACTGAGTTCGCAGTCCTGTGGGGAGCGTGATGACGTCATCGCGTTTGTGTTGTGACGTCATCACGTTGCTCACGTTTCCCGCGCTTAGGGCGTCACGTGATGCGCGTCGTTGCGTCGCTGGCCGTTGAGGCCGAAGTCGGGAGGCCGAGCTGTGCCGGTGCTTGCCGCGGGAGCGGAAGATCGCGTCGCTCCCGTCGGCTGGCTATTGAGGCCGAAGATGCTAGGCCGGGCTGTGCCGGCGCACGCACATCACGTTGTACGTGACGTGACGTCAGCGCGCTAGGGCGCGTCTTAAAGGGGCAATGGCCCCAACAGGTAAGTTAAAAGGGCAACGGCCCCAAAAGGTAAGTTAAATATACAGTAAGGTAAGTTAAAGGGAATTATGTGTCTCAATGTAAGGGACAACCAGTGGTACCGCCACATAGGACCCCCAGAATTCGCTTTAACGAAAGTCCAAGGATGAGATGGTCTGACGAGCTGGTGGTCACAGCGGTCATGCTGTCTCGACTTGGTAGGCGAGGTATGAAGATGCTGCTTGTGAGCGGATCCTTACGCGCGTCATGGCGAATAAAACATATCCGTCAGGCGAAGGACCGTGGAGACGTGCGAAACAGCAGGCCCTGTCAGAGTGACGGGCAGGTTGGGCGGACGCGGGCGATGTCTCCGTTGATGGGTGAGCGAAACCTTCGGGAGGCTGGAATGCATGGAACGTTGCGTGCCATAGTGCTACGACGTTAACACAACGGAGGGTGAAGAGTTGCTGCATTGATCAGTGATCGGTGAGGCTAGCAACTTTCACGTGGCTGATCGCAGCCGCAGGATGCCCGTTGGACCCGTCCTCGATGTGTGCAGCTTCAGTAGACGTTTGCGTTTGTTAAAGGGAAAACTGGAGAAAGGGCAGCAATGGTCCAGGTTGTTGTTGCTTTCAGGAGGGGTTAACTCTGCCTGGAGGGCGGCAACACTTGTAACAGTTGTAGATTTAGGAGAAAACAGCCGGGAGGGCGGCACGCTTTTTGTTCACGCCGAATCGTGTAGTAGGTAACACAACCAGCAGGCTAAAGGGCTGGTGCATCGTCGGCGGGGAAAGAGTCGTCGGTGTTCACGAGGCATGGGTTCTCGTGGTTCGCGAGGGAAGGGTCCTTGTGCGCGAGGAGTGCGTCCTCGTGTTTTGCGGGGGTGAGTCCTCGTGGTATCCCCACAGGGCGCGCTCCGATCTTGTGGGCCTGAACATGCTGTACCCCGCGCTTGGAGAGATGTATACTTGCTGTTGCTTTGGACGTAGAGGCGGACGATCCGTGTGGTGGTAGAAGAGTCGAATACAGAGACCGTGAGCACGTGCGTGGTCTGTGCTGCATCGATGTTCTCGGCGAACAGGGCTTCTACCTGCATAAAGCACGAGGGAGACCGTGGCTCCCTGGATTGCGGTAGCGACAGCAGAACGGCTGATGCTTCCATAGCGTGCTTCGTTTGTGAAAGACGTTCACAAACCCACCAATTGTAGCGCTGGTGGACGACAGTTGCCGTTGGTCGTGCTCTACCTCTGTGAAATCGTTCGTGAAAAACAGGCTCACCTCCAAGCTGCGCTTCCGTTGCGAAGACGTTCACAAAGACGGGGTCGCTTGTGGTGGAATCGGTGTTAGGCGGTTGCTGTTCCGTGGTATCCCCGCGGGGTCACCAATGTAGCGGTTCGTGTAGATCGCCACTAAATAAGAGAGTTTGACTTCGACGAACTATTAACAAGTTGTTTATTTACAGGAACAGGCTAATTACAGCAGGTAAGATAGCAGGTAAGATGGCTGACTGTAGGAGCACCGTGGTGTAGGTCTTGTCCCAGCGGGGACTCCACGAGGACTGAGTTCGCAGTCCTGTGGGGAGCGTGATGACGTCATCGCGTTTGTGTTGTGACGTCATCACATTGTTCGTCGGTTGTACGTTGGTCGTCTTGAGTGAAGACGAGGTTCAGGCGCGCGTTGCTACCGTGAAAATCGTTCACGGATACGGGTTCACCAATTGTAGTGTTGGAATTGATGAGCTCCCGTAATCACGTCGGGGTCACCAATGTAGCGGTTCGTGTAGATCGCCACTAAATAAGAGAGTTTGACTTCGACGAACTATAAATAAGTTGTTTATTTACAGGAACAGGCTAATTACATCAGGTAAGGTAGCAGGTAAGATGGCTGACTGTAGGAGCACCGTGGTGTAGGTCTTATCCCAGCGGGGACTCCACGAGGACTGAGTTCGCAGTCCTGTGGGGAGCGTGATGATGTCATCGCGTTTGTGTTGTGACGTCATCACGTTGCTCGCGTTTCCCACGCTTAGGGCGTCACGCGATGCGCGTCGTTGCATCGCTGGCCATTGAGGCCGAAGTCGGGAGGCCGGGCTGTGCCGGTGCTTGCCGCGGGAGCAGAAGATCGCGTCGCTCCCGTCGGCTGGCCGTTGAGGCCGAAGACGCTAGGCCGGGCGATGCCGGTGCTTGCCGTGGGAGCGGAAGATCGCGTCGCTCCCGTCGGCTGGCCGTTGAGGCCGAAGACGCTAGGCCGGGCTGTGCCGGCGCACGCACATCACGTTGTACGTGATGTGACGTCAGCGCGCTAGGGCGCGTCTTAAAGGGGCAATGGCCCCAACAGGTAAGTTAAAAGGGCAATGGCCCCAAAAGGTAAGTTAAACATACAGTAAGGTAAGTTAAAGGGAATTATGTGTCTCAATGTAAGGGACAACCAGTGGTACTGCCACAAAATCATGTTTAACTAACTTGATCGAGTTTTTTGGTGCGGTAACAGAAAGGGTTGATGAAGGCAATGCAGTTGACGTAGTGTACGTGGACTTCCAAAAGACATTTGATAAAGTGGCACATAATAGGCTTGCCAGCAAAGTTGAAGTCCAGGAATGAAAGGGACAGCGGCAGCATGGATCCAAAATTGGCTAAGTGACAGGAAACAGAGAGTAGTAGTGAACAGTTGTTTTTCAATCTGGAGGAAGGTAAACAGTGGTGTTCCCCAGGGGCCAGTACTAGGACCACTAATTTTCTTGATGTATATTAATGACTTGGATGTACAGGGCAAAATTTCAAAATTTGCAGATAACACAAAACTTGGAAGTATAGTAGACAGTGATAGACTTCAAAAAGACATGGACAGGTTGGTGGAATGGGCGGACACGTGGCAGATGAAATTTAACGCAGAAAAGTGCAAACTGATACATTTTGGTAGGTAGAATGAGGAGAGGCGATATAAACTGAAGGGTAAAATTCTAAAGTGGGTGCATGAACAGTGAGACCTAGGGGTATATGTACACAAATCGTTGAAGGTGGCAGGACAGGTTGAGAAAGCGGTTAAAAAAGCATACGGGATCCTGGGCTTTATAAATAGAGGCATAGAGTACAAAAGCAAGGAAGTTATGATGAACCTTTATAAAACGCTGGCTCAGCCTCAACTGGAGTATTGTGTCCAATTCTGGGCACCGCACTTTAGGAAGGATGTGAAGCCCTTAGAGAGGGTGCAGAAAAGATTGACGAGAATGGTTCCAGGGATGAGGGACTTCAGTTATGTGGATAGACTGGAGAAGCTGGGGTTATTCTCCTTGGAGCAGAGAAGGTTGAGAGGAGATTTGATAGAGGTGTTCAAAATCATGAGGGGTCTAGACAGAGTAGGTAGAGAGAAACTATTCCTGTTGAGTCTGTGTTTCCAAATGTAGTTATGCTGAATAACTGGACACAGACTACAGAAATAATTAAACAGGTCTTTAGTAATTGAGGGTCAGGGCTGAACTGGAACACACTTTGCTCCACAGGGTTTACATACCGGTGTGGTCACCACCGGTACTACAATGCACAGGAGCCATCAAAAAGTAGTCCATCACCTTAAGGTATCCTCTTAAGGTGGTACAGGTTACATACACTACAATTCCTCCCCTTTTAGCTTAACAGTGTACACCCCAATTTAAACATTACATGGATAACATATATACAACTTTCACACAAAACTGTTCAAAGATTCAGGGCTAGATTTTCAGTTGCTTGCGCCAGCAGTTAGCGCCTTAAGAGAAGTGATTTTCGGGCGCTATTCGTGTAGCGCCCGGGCGCAGCGCAGTTTGCGCCCCGCCCCAAATTAAGTTGCCCGTTAGCGCCGGCGCAAAGTTTAGCGGCCGCCCGGATGCGCGCGCAGAAAATGACGTCACATCCTCGTGCAACGCCCTTTGGCCGCCCCGAATCCAAACTTCAGTCGGACTGCCCCATTGTGCGGCTGGCGTCCAGAGCGTTTGTAAAATGGAACGCAACACACCCTGGGGAGCGCAAATTAAAGGGCACTCCTCCTGCACTATAAAAGGCAGTCTGCATGTGTTGTGTGGAAGGATCCAGTGTGTTGTTGTGAACGGTGTATTTTCCTCCTCCTCCTCCTCCTCCTCCTCCTCCTCCAAAAACACATGCACCCTTCCCCTTTAAGAGCTCACTGGCACCAGAGTGTCTGCCGTGCGCTGCGCCCGAGCTCGGGCGCTGCGCTCTGCACCGCCGGCTTAGCGCCTAAAGATAGTAGTGGAACGCCTCTTTTAGCGCTCCACCGACCTCTTAGGGCGAAGCTACTGAATTTCCGGCAACGGGGCGCTACTTTGGGGCGGGCGCTAACTTCGGGCGGGCGCTAAGGTTAGCGCCCCAAAACTGTCTATACTGAAAATCTAGCCCTCAGTCTCTGAGGGGGCCTCCTGATCTGGGCCGGATAACGCCTTTCAGGGGTCTCTGGTTCTTGTTGCTGGGGTGACTCATCCATTTGATCTCCTATGGATTGAACATCATCATGTACGTTCGAGTCTGAGGTAGATGCTACAGGCACAATAACTTCTTCAACTGGTGTCTCTGCCGTAGACATGGGGTCGACCCTTGTTCTCGATTCCACAAGTTGGTCAGCATGACGTCGTATTACGTTCTCTCCAACGTCTACCGTGTACATCAAGGGTCCTTGTCGGGCACGAATTGTTCCGGATTGCCATTTATCATTCCTATAGTCCCTGGCCAACACTGGTTGTCCTATTTCGAAACTCCGAGTGGCCTTGTTATTTACGTGCTGGAATTGCTTGTTTTCGACTTCCCTACGCACATTTGGTTTTAACAAATCCAACCGGGACCGCAACCTCCTGTTATAGAACATTATGGCAGGGCTTTGATTTGTCACTGCATGCGTGGCGTTTCGATATGCCATCAGGAAATTGTCCACCTTGTGTTGTAGTGGAATATGGTCTTCGCTCATGGCCTTTATCGCCTTTTTGAACGTTTGTACAAATCTCTCGGCCAACCCATTTGTAGCCGGATGATATGGGGCAGATGTATAGTGTTCCACCCCATTCTTTTTCATGAATTTCTGGAATTCTTCTGACACGAACTGTGGTCCGTTGTCTGAACATATTTGTTCCGGCAACCCATTCCTTGCAAATATGGTTCTTAGAACTGCGATCGTCTTTTCAGAGGTAGTGGTCGACATCTTAATCACTTCTGGCCATTTAGAGTGTGCGTCTACTGCTATCAAAAACATGGAATCCATGAATGGACCTGCAAAGTCGATATGCACACGTTGCCATGGGGTTGAAGGCCATTCCCACGGATGCAGCAGTGCAATTGGAGGTGCGTTTTGAACTTTTTGGCACCCTGAGCAGCTTTTAGTCAAATCCTCTATTTGTTTGTCGATACCTGGCCACCACACATAAGCCCTAGCAAGGCTTTTCATCTTGACTCCCCCCAGATGACCTTCATGCAATTCCTTCAGAACTCTCTCCCTTAATTTAGGAGGAATAATCACCCTTGTTCCATACATCAATGTTCCTTGACAGACGGACAGCTGTTCTCGTCTGGCTGAGAATGCTGGTAACAGTGGGTCGCCATGTGCTGGCCATCCCTTCACTGTCAAATCGTAGACCCGAGACAGTGTCGGGTCGTTTCGGGTCTCTCTCTCAATACCCGCATTGGTGACTGGTAAGCATTCGATGATGGTCGAGTGAAATATCTCGACAGGGTCAACTGCCGGTGCCTCTTCCGCTGTAGGTAGTGGCAGGCGCAACAGCCCATCAGCATTACCATGTTGCTTTGTACCTTTGAATTCGATATCATATTGATGTGCCCCTAGGAAAAGGGACCATCTCTGAAGCCTCTGCGCCGTCATAACCGGAACACCCTTCTTAGGGTTAAAAATGGAAACCAACGGCTGGTGATCTGTCAGCAGCGTAAACTTTTGGCCTTGCAGGTAATGGTTAAATTTCTTAACTCCCCACACGAGGCTGAGAGCCTCCCTATCTATCTGAGCATAGTTGCGCTCTGCGGAGGTCAATGATCTGGATGCGAACGCGACTGGCCTTTCCAAGCCATTTGGAAACTTACGTGAGAGCACTGCCCCGATACCATATGGAGAAGCATCACAAGCTAAGCGAATAGGCAGCGTTGGGTTAAAGTGAGCCAACACTTCCTTAGAGGTGATCAGTGCCTTGCTTTTTTGAAAAGCCCGCTTACAATAATCGCTCCACTTCCATGGTATTCCCATTTGCAAAAGAGTGTTCAGCGGGTGTAACACCGTGGATAAATTTGGAAGAAACTTGTGGTAATAGTTAATCAACCCAAGGAACGACCTCAACTGGGATACATTTTCCAGAGCGGGAGCTTTCACAACAGCTTCGATCTTGTCAGGTGACTTATGGAGCCCCTCCTGGTCAATGACGTGGCTGCAGTACGAGATTCGCTTTTGAAAGAACTCACATTTCTGGCGATTAACTCTGAGCCCATATTCTTTCAATCTGGTGAGCACCTGCTCCAAATTCGCGAGGTGATCCTTATCATCATCTCCTGTAATCAGAATGTCGTCCAGGTAGCATTGTGTGCCTGGAATTCCCTGCAATACCTGCTCCATGGCCCTTTGCCAAATCGCTGGAGCTGATGCCACTCCAAAAACCAGTCTATTATACCGAAATAAGCCCTTATGTGTGTTGATCATGAGATACTGGCGTGACGCTTCATCAACTTCCATCTGTAGGTACGCCTGCGCCAGGTCTATCTTGGTGAAGTGTTTCCCGCCAGACAGCGAAGCGAAGATATCTTCAATCCGCGGAAGCGGATATTGCACCGTGTGAAGAACCGGATTAACAGTGATCTTGAAATCGCCACAGATGCGAACCTTCCCAGGTTCCCCCGGCTTGTTGCTCAATGAACGCCTCATGACAGGAACAATGGGTGTGGCCCATTCGCTCCAGTCCACCTTTGACAGTACTCCTGAATGTTCTAGCCCTTCCAACTCTGCTTCCACAGCAGGTCGTATCACATAAGGTACCGGTCTGGCTTTGAAAAATTTTGGGTTTGCATGTTCTTCAACCTTGATGTTTGCCGTAATCCCTTTCAGTGTTCCCAGTCCCTGTTGGAACACCTCCTTAGCATCGTCCAATATTTTGGACAGTCGTTTAGGTTTGACGTCGTCCTCTTTACAGGAATCTACAGTCAGTGCTTGTATGGAATGCCAGTCCACATTTATTCTCCGGATCCATTCCCGTCCCAGTAGTGGCGGACCTCCATCAGGTAACACATACAAGTCCATTTCCTGACTTTCTTTACCATTGTAGACCACATTTACTTTTATCTTTCCGGTGGGGTATACTATTTGCCCCGTGTATGTTTTCAATACAATCTCCGTATCCCTCAGGGGAATGTGCGAGAATAACCTTTTGTAATCTTGCTTATTCATGACCGTCAATGCCGATCCAGTGTCCAATTCCATCTTCACTTGGACTCCTGCTATCCGAAGCGTGACCCAGATAGTTTGGTGGTCTGCTGTGTTACCCACATTATGTATTTTTAGACAACCCAGTTCCTTACTGCTGGAGTCTGAATCCATCTTCTGTTCATCCGAACTGTTCTCTGTCACCTTGTGTACTTTTTTGTACTTATCCTGCGGCGACTTTTTGCTGCTGGTCTTCTTTCCTGACCGGCATACTCTCGCTATGTGACCAAGTTTGCCACATTGCCTGCATTCTTTATCTTTGAACCAGCACTGGTTCTGGTCATGCGTTGTCCTTCCGCAACGATAGCACTTTACTGCGCCCAATGCCATTTCATTGGTGCTGAATTCCAATGGCCTTTGCTGTATCTCTGCAGTGCCTCGTGCTGCTGCCTCGTGCGATGCTGCAATGCTGAAAGCTTTGTCCAGCGTAAGATCCTTTTCCTCTAGCAGTCGCTTCTGGGTTCCTTCCCTTAGGAGCCCACACACAAACTTATCTCTCAGTGCGTCTGCTAGTCCTGTACCGAACTGACAGTACTTTGATAACTTGCGCAGTTCGATTAAGAATTCAGCGTTGCTTTCCTCTTTAAGTTGAATTCTTTTGTAGAATTTAAATCGTTCCGCTATCAGCAGCGGCGTGGGGTTTAAATGCTCTTGCAGGATAGTAACAATATCCGCGAAACTCTTTCCTACCGGTTTATCTGGTGTTACAAGGTTCCTTAATAACCCGTACGTCTTCGCACCCATCGAGTTCAATAGGGTTAGTGCTTTCTTATCCTCCGGTACCTCATTCGTTGTACAGTAAACTTCGACGCGTTCCACATAAGTGGCCCAATCTTCCACATCGCTATCAAAAGCAGTGATGTTACCCGTTTTTGGCATCCTTGTTGAGTTTCCTTTCCTTCGGATATGATTATTATTTTATTTTTTATTTTTTTCAAAATGGCGGCTGCCCGCGCTTGGCGGCTTTTCCCGCGCTTGTCTTCTTCCCCCGCCGACTCAAAATGGCGATTACCGCGCTGTTGCCGTTCTCGCCTCCCAGCGGTCCTTTATTTTCCCCTACGCTGCTGCTCTTGTTCTCCGCCGCTCCCGCGGTCCTTGCGGACATAAACGCTTTTCTGGCTGCTGCGCGTCTCTGCCCCGATTGCAGTCCGGCCCCTGACATCGGCTGCGGTTGTGTTCTCCGCCCTTTTTGTCGTTTCCCTCCCCTTCTCTTACTGACAACTCGGCCGACTTCCCCCCCGTGCCGCTCGATCGGGCTTACCCGCCGCTGTCGTCGAAGGGATGTTCACTGATGTTTGACTTCGTGGCCAGAAACCAACCCGGGTTCCCGATTGCCTCCCGTGCTATGCAGTGCCCAGCAGGATGTTGAGGGTGGATGTCCTTGAATGACGCCCGTTTCAGAGGCGAAGCTTCCTTTGATGCAACTGCCGCTAGGTAAGATCAGACTCGTCGCCACTGTTGAGTCTGTGTTTCCAAATGTAGTTATGCTGAATAACTGGACACAGACTACAGAAATAATTAAACAGGTCTTTAGTAATTGAGGGTCAGGGCTGAACTGGAATACACTTTGCTCCACAGGGTTTATATACCGGTGTGGTCACCACCGGTACTACAATGTACAGGAGCCATCAAAAAGTAGTCCATCACCTTAAGGTATCCTCTTAAGGTGGTCAGGTTACATACACTACAATTCCCATTGGCGGAAGGGTTGAGAACCAGAGGACACAGATTTAAGGTGATTGGCAAAAGAACCAAAGGCGACATGAAGATAAACCTTTTTACGCAGCGAGTGGTTATGATCTGAAATGCACTGCCTGAAGGGGTGGTGGAGGCAGACTCAATCGTGGCTTTCAAAAGGGACTTGGATAAGTACCTGAAGGAAAAAAAATTGCAGGACTACAGGGAGAGGGCGGGGGAGTGGGACTAGCTGAAGTTCTCTTGCAGAGAGCCGGCACGGGCTCGACAGGCTGAATGGCCTCCTTCTGTGCTGTAACCATTCTATGATTCTATCTGTTGCAGAACGGAAGCTATCTGTCTTCAGTCTCGGCAAAGCACAAAATATAACCTTCAGAAAAATCAGTAGAGAATATTTCACTTTCTTTATTCTTACACCTTTAAAGATGCTACTTTATAACAATTATTAAAATAAATTACAATAATAATTACAATGTTTACAATATAAGTGTTCAAATATAACAATATGTACAGTCATGAGAAATAATTTAATTTGATTTAACAAATATAAGTATAGAATAATGGAATGTATCATGATTTTAAAGTGTAATTGAAATGGGAAGGTCAGATAACAACCCAATCTATATAAGCAAAAATAAAATTTATAGTTGTCATTGGAACCCCTATGATTAAACTAGTCTGGAAATTACCCTTCCTATCTACTATTCAGAATATCTGCTGAACATTCTTCTGTGTATTGATACATATTTCAGTTTTATCATATACAACTATGGTTGTAAGTCTAGAGGTTGGCTTTGTAACTGTCCTGTAATCTATTCAAGGTAATAGATAATAATTCCTCATTACTCGTGGCAGTGGTACATAGAAGTAGCGGTCATTTGCAGATATGTTGTTTTGAAGTGCCACTGTTTTAGTCTCCTGTGTGTTGCTTTATTAAGCTGTCAGTAGTGCAGTATGGCAGTCACACAAGGGAATAATGTGTTGATATTACTCCAAGTTTACAGAGAAGGATCTTCCTTTGATTGCTGCCATACTGCATGCTCCAGTTACAAGACTTTATTTGCATCATTTATTAACAACAAACATTGATTATTAAGAGAATGATGGAGAAAGAATAAATACGTTGTGGTAAAACCACCAATGAACTCCTGTACAAATGAATAACTGTCTTTAAAGCAATGTTACAGCACCTATGTCCGTTTGCTGAGTGTAAACAAGCTTTCTGTAAAAACCCTGAAACAACGCGATGACATCATCACGTTGGTCATGTGGTGCCCCGAGTGGCGGGAAACGTGATGACGTCATGACGTCAGAGGTGGGAGGTTCTGAGTTCAGACCTCGTGGAACTAGTTACTGTGTAGACCTGTTTGCTGTTGCTCCTGCATGTTTTTGTTTTGTTCACCAGTTTAATTAAATTCGGTTAATTTAGTGAACTGCCTCGACCTCACTGATTTAGATAGGAATCCGTTGATTCCTACATTGGTGACCCCGAAGCTTCGTGGACGATTTTCGCGGGGACAAGCTCGAGAACAAGATGGATGTAAATGCAGCGAGTTTGAAGCTCCCTCAATTTTGGGAACAACAGGCAGCCTCCTGGTTCGTTCAAGCAGAGGCTCAGTTCCAACTGCGAAACATAGTGCTGGATCAGACCCGTTACCTGTATGTGGTCTCCACACTGGACAGCTCGATGGCTTCCCGCATTATCAGCCTGCTGGAGACCCCGCCCACGGAGAACAAGTACGAAACGCTCAAGGTGCGCCTCCTGCAGGTATTCGGTCTCACAAAAGCGGAGCGCGCACAATGCTTGCTCGCACTCCCCGGGTTAGGCGATGCTAAGCCTTCCGAGTTGATGAGCCACATGCTCACCCTCCTCGGGTCTGAGCTGCAGTGTTTTATATTTCGTGAACTGTTCCTCAGCCAGCTCCCTGAGCAGGTACAAGCAGCCCTGGCCAGGTCGACGGCTACGGACGGTGTGGCGCTCGCGGCCGAAGCCGACACCATTTACGCGGTGATGCAACAGTATTGCACCACCTCGACGCGCCCCGCCTCCAAGAACCCCGCCTCGGCACCTCCACAGACTGGCTTTTGCTACTACCACGCCCGTTTCGGTCAGAAAGCCAGATGCTGCCGACCCCCGTGTAAATTCGTGCCACCGGCACCGAGAAAGCAGCAACACCGATTGCGCGACCGGAAGGGAAGCCCCGAGGTCGGTTTTGCCTCCACAATGACAGTTGGTGATTCCGGGAAATTGTTGTACATCACTGACTCCATTTCGGGCTGGCGTTTCTTATGCGACACGGGCGCTCAGTGCAGCATCCTCCCTGCTTCGGTTCTCGACGTCCAATCTGGGCGGCGCGGTCCTCCACTACAGGCTGCCAATGGCAGCGCCATCCGTACGTACGGGAAGCGGCGTATCCGATTGTGTCTCGGTGGCCAACTCTTCCACTGGGAGTTTATCACCGCCACGATACCACTGGCAATCCTCGGTGCCGATTTTTTCTGCACGCATGACCTACTGGTCGACGTACGTAATCGCCGCCTGATCCATGCCGCCTCACGAGCCCCCATCCCCGGTTTTCGGGGCCTCGGTTGCCCGCACCGAGTCGCCGCCCGACGAGTTCGCCCGCCTGCTCTAGGAATTTCCGGAGCTCGCTCGACCTACTTTCTCTGCGACGACTGCCAAATGCGGTGTTGAACACCACATCGCGACAACCGGCCCCCTGGTTTACGCCCGGGCTCGGCGATTAGAGGCCAGTAAACTCGAGGCCGCGAAGGCAGAATTCGCCACTATGGAGCGGTTGGGCATCGTTCGCTGATCTGACAGTCCCTGGTCGTCCCCGCTACACATCGTGCCAAAGCCCGGCAGTGGGTGACGGCCCTGTGGTGATTATCGGCGCCTCAACGAGGTCACAACTCCAGACCGGTACCCGATACCGTATATCCAAGATTTTTCCACCCATTTGGCCGGCACGTCGTGGTTCTCCAAGATCGACCTCATCTGCGGATACCACCAGGTGCCCGTCCACCCTCAGGACGTCCAGAAAACGGCGGTCATTACCCCATTTGGCCTCTTTGAATTTTTACGGATGCCTTTCGGGCTTAAAAATGCGGCCCAGGCATTCCAACGCCTCATGGATTCGGTGCTCTGGGACCTCAAATTCCTTTTCGTATACCTCGATGACATCCTCGTTGCCAGCACGTCAAAGGAAGAACACCTACGTCACCTGCGTGTCCTTTTCCGTCGTCTCCAGGAGCACGGCCTTATAGTTAACCCAATCAAGTGCCAATTTGGTCTGAGGCAGATCGATTTTCTGGGCCACCGCATCACCGCGGAAGGGGCACTGTCACTCAGGGCGAAAGTGGCAGCCGTCGCGGCGTTCCCACGGCCGCAATCCGTCAAGGCGCTCCAAGAATTCCTCGGCATGGTAAACTTTTACCATCGCTTTGTCCCCCGGGCCGCCCAGCTCATGCGGCCGCTCTACGAGGCACTCCGAGGGAAACCGGGGAAAGAACCAGTGATCTGGTCATCGGTCATGGACCGTGCATTTGGGGACACGAAGGAGGCCCTCGCCAATGCGACGATGTTAGCGCACCCGCTGCCCGGCGCCACCATCGCGCTCACAACAGATGCGTCAGACTACGCCGTCGGCGCCGTGCAAGAGCAATGGGTCAACGGGGCATGGCAACCGCTGGCGTTTTTTAGCCGCCAGTTACGTAGTAACGAACGTAGATATAGCACATTTGACCGAGAGCTGTTGGCGTTGTTCCTGGCCATCCGCCACTTTCGTTTTTTATTAGAAGGACGCCAATTCATCGCTTTCGTGGATCACAGGCCCATTCCGACTTCACAGCATGGACTGCCTGCTCCACACGTTCCGCCAACGCTCATGAGGGCTAAATTCGTTTTTGTACGGCACGATGCCCACCGTAGTCCCCTCATGCCTCCATACACGGGCCCCTTCCGGGTACTGAAGGCGGGCGCCAAGAGTTTTCTGGTAGACGTCGGCGGGACGCCCGACTACATTTCCGTGGACCACCTCAAGGCTGCACACCTGGACCTCAGCCAGCCAGTCGAAATAGCGCAACCGCCGCGTCGTGGACGACCGCCCGCGGCCGCTACGCCTGGCCCATTGGCCCCGCGGCCCAGCTCCTCTCCTGCACCATCCATTCCTCTCCGGGAATATCAGAGTCGCTCCGACAGGATTGTCCGACCTCCTTGGCGATTGACTTTGATGATTAAAGACACTTCTGGGGGGGCGCATGTGGTAAAACCACCAATGAACTCCTGTACAAATGAATAACTGTCTTTAAAGCAATGTTACAGCACCTATGTCCGTTTGCTGAGTGTAAACAAGCTTTCTGTAAAAACCCTGAAACAACGCGATGACATCATCACGTTGGTCACGTGGTGCCCCGAGTGGCGGGAAACGTGATGACATCATGACGTCAGAGGTGGGAGGTTCTGGGTTCAGACCTCGTGGAACTAGTTACTGTGTAGACCTGTTTGCTGTTGCTCCTGCATGTTTTTGTTTTGTTCACCAGTTTAATTAAATTCGGTTAATTTACTGAACTGCCTCGACTTCAGTGATTTAGATAGGAATCCGTTGATTCCTACAACGTATTATTAATTCAGACTTCATGAGGTTTCATTTTCTCTGGTAGTGCACTGCTTAATACGGTCATACATAATTCCTTTGTGAATTATTGTAACGCAGTCATTAACCCATTTGAAATAACATTGTTAAAATAGCACATGGAGGAGTTTTTACCTGAATGTGCTAAGCAATGCACTACAAAAGGAAACAAAAAGTACCAATGTTCTGTTAAAGCTGAGTAAATCTAAAGCCTTTTTCTGATGATGACCGATAAACAAAATGATCATCTGTGTTTGAGTGTATCACTGCATTATGTTATATTTACATTATAACTTGTGAGACACACTTACGTGATATGTCGGTTTGAACTCAGTTCCAAGTGAAACTGATTGCACCTAATAACTAAATAACTGGACGCTGCGGTTGGCATAGTTAGGTGAGCAACTGTATTACTAACAAAAACATCAAGATACAAGATAAATTACAAGAGGTCTTCACAACTAATTAGAAATATGCTTTGCAGATAATCTATCTTTTATCTTAAAAATATCAGGCGAGAGGTGGTGTTTTCTAATCAGGGTCATCCGATTAGCAAGCATAAATTGATCATTCACAATCGGAAAAATGGACTAAGAGCCATTACCTTGTAATCGACACCCCATTTTACATCATGTGCAATTTCCCATGGGCAGGGAAGGCTTCCAACAGGAGGAAGTTTCATTTAAATGTTAATTTGTGGACAGGGACATCTTGTACATCATTTCTCGATGTTTTGGCATGCAGGATGTCACTTCTAAATCATGCTAAAGTGAAATGGATTTTCAGGGTTTCCAAGGAAGGGTAAGTGTATGCAAGATAATGGAAAGGACAGATATTTTTTCGCCTGGACATCTAATGTCACCTGGTGCAGCAAATAGAGGAAAAAGGTGGTGATGGTTACTCACTTGAAAGGTAACCTGTTCAATTATCCATCCATTTATATTAATTAGGGCTGGCACACACAGTAACTGTCAGCTGCGGCCTGAAACTTGGCTGCACCTCCTTGCAGACACACTGCAATACTGGTCTCTGGAAATGGTGCCACGAGTGGTACAGAGGGCATCCCTTGTTGCAGCTACTTCATCCAGCAGTATTTCCACTTCAGCAGCTGTCAAACAGAAGGTCAGATGCTGGGCTGCTCTGCCACTTGCCTGCAAACTCATGGCTGCACCTTGTATTCCCTCTCCCTTCATTACTTCCTGTCACTTCTTAGCCCCTCCTTGTCCAGCCTTGGAAAAGTGTAAGATCTGTTCTAATCATTCGGCTGTAAAATTGTGTTCTTCTAAGACAACAACAACTTGCATTTATATAGCACCTTTAACATAGTAAAATCCCAAGGTGCTTTACATGAGCATTTCAGACATAAATTTGACACCGAGCCACAGAAAGAGATTTTAGGACAGGTGACCAAAAACCTGATCAAAGAGATAGATTTTAAGGAGCTTCTGAAAGGAGGAGAGAGAGGCGGAGAGGTTTAGGGAGGGAATTCCAGAGCTTAGAGCCGTGGCAGCTGACGGCACGGCCACCAATGGACACACACCATGGATTTAATATATCAAATTCAGTCTAATAAACTGTAACCTAACATAATTATCATCACATATCAATGAATTAATTATCATCACATATCAATGAATTATGAACAATGAGGTTCTTCAGTCCAGAACGGCATTCTAAAGTATGGGCCGTAAAATTATGCAATGGAATAATAGCGACTGAGTCCATAATGCAACGGTTGACCAAATGTTATCTTGCAGTGTACATGCTAGTGGACCATGTTAAAAACCTGTGGCTCCATGTCAGCCTACAATTTCTTTCTCTGGCCTTGGAGCTTTGAAGTGGGTTAATGTGCCTGCTAAAAAGCGGAGATAGGAAATCCAGAAAAAAGCATTAAGCATTCATCCATCACAGCTCGCAGTGTAATTTCAATTCAATTCAATTCAATTCAATTTTATTTGCCCTATGTAACCAGTACTAGTACAAGTACAATGGAATGCTTACTCCCCGTAGGGACACGTCAGCTATTCTTACAGCGCCGTGTTCAGAAAGTCAATTCAATGGCTTCCAGTGGCAGTGGGAGCACGATGTCCCTCAGCCACTCCGTCCTCGTCACCGTGGCCTCCTCCTCACTGTTGCTGGCTCCACGTGTGGTGGCCTGCTTCTCCCGCTCACGATCCGACCTCTGGCCACCATGTCCGGCTCCCCTCCTCCCAGTCGGACTGCAAGCTTCCCGCCATGGAGCTGCCGGCCGACGTGCTGCAGCGGGTCGTTGTGGCTGCTGCTGCTGCTCGTTGCGCTGCGCTGCCTCCGCCTGACTCGCCGAACACATCGTCGGGATGTGAATGCTCCGGTCACCGCGGCCTCCTCCTCACCGTCGCCGGCTCCACGGTCCGACGGCCCGGTGCCTGCTTCTCCCTCTCACGGTTCAGCCTCTGGCCGCCATGCTCGGCTCCCCTCCTCCCAGTCGGAATGCCTTCCCGCCGAGGAGCTGCCGGCCAACTGCTCTAGCGGGTCATCGTGGCTGCTGCTGCTGCTCGTTGCGCTGCGCTGCCTCCACCCGACTCGCCGAACACTTCGCTCCGGTTGCGGGAGCGAGCGGCGAGAGCGGGCCGCCCGAAGCAGGGAGAGCGCGCTAGCACCGGACCGTCTCGGCCGCCATCTTCACTTCAGGGTGATGGGGGTCGATTGTATCTTTTGGGTGACTGACCAGCAGAGCCCATTCTGGGGGTGAAGAGACTGGAGATACTTTGAGGCCCCGACCTCATTTAAGTGAGCTTCAAACACCAAACGGGCATCCTGATACAGCTTGTCAGATTCAGGCAAGGTAATTCCGAGGAGGTGTCAGAATTGTGGAGGGCTGAGGGGGCCGGCGTGGCAGCAGCTCAGATTAATTTTATTGGGCTCAGTGGTGTACCACTGCTCCTCCTGGCTCCACAAAATTAATTTAAAACTTACCTTTCCAGAGCCCCTTCATCTCTATTGTCTGACCATGGCGTACGCTCCAACTAGTTCTATCCTAAAATGACAATCAGGTTTCTATGTACATCATAGGACCCCTATTTACATAGTAAAAGAGGACTAGAACCTGAAAAAGGCAGCTGTTTAGACTGCCCGAGATAGGCCCTTGTGAAAGTGGCAGGGTGACAATCATTGGCATTAAGGGGGTGGTAAGTCCTCCCATTTTGAGGCCTATACTGCCCTGTTTACAGCAATTTCGGCAAGTTTAAATCAACCCACAAGTGTGTGCACAGATGGCATATTTGGATCCCAATCCAGAAATCCAATACTTTTTTTAGAGATTTCTAAAAGCTTCAGCATAAACTATAACATATTTAATTTTATGCTTGCCATTTACCTGAGTACTTACTTTCCATAGCCTCAAGGGCGATGAAATGTCACGAACTGATCTTTTACATTGAATTCTCATTATTGGTCTGAGTATAACAATGTGTTTTTGCCATTAACAGATGACATTTTTTAAATATTCGTTCCTGGGATGTTGGCATCGCTGGCAAGGCCAGCATTTAATATCCATCCATAATTGCCCTTGAGAAGGTGGTGGTGAGCCACCTTCTTGAACTGCTACAATACATGTGGTGAAGGTACTCCCATTGTACTGTTAGGGAGGGAGTTCCAGGATTTTGACCCAGCAACGATGAAGGATCGGCGATATATTTCCAAGTTAGAATGTTGTGTAACTTGGAGGGGACCTTGGAGGTGATGGTGTTCCCATGCATCGGCTGCCCTTGTCCTTCTAGGTGGTAGAGGTCGCGGGTTAGGGAGGTGCTGCCAAAGAAGCCTTGGCGAGTTGCTGCAGTGCATCTTGTAGATGGTACACACTGCAGCCACGGTGCGCCGGTGGTGGAGGGAGTGAATGTTTAAGGTGGTGGATGGGGTGCCAATCAAGCGGGCTGCTTTGTCCTGGATGGTGTCGAGCTTCTTGAGTGTTGTTGGAGCTGCGCTCATCCAGGCAAGTGGAGAGTATTCCATCAAACTACTGACTTGTAGATGGCGAAAAGGCTTTGGGGGCGTCAGGAGGTGAGACACTCACCGCAGAATACCCAGCCTCTGACCTGTTCTTGTAGCCACAGTATTTATGTGGCTGGTCTAGTTAAGTTTCTGGTCAATGGTAACCCCCAGGATGTTGATGGTTGGAGATTCAGTGATGGTAATGCTGTTGAATGTCAAGGGGCAGTGGTTAGACTGTCGCTTGTTGGAGATAGTCATTGCCTGGCACTTGTGTGGCACGAATGTTACTTGCCACTTATCAGACCAAGCCTGAATGTCATCCAGGTCTTGTTGCATGCGGGCAAAGACTGCTTCATTATCTGAGGATTTGCGAATGGAACTGAACACTGCAATCATCGGCGAACATCCCCACTTCTGACCTAATGATGGAGGGAAGTTCATTGACAAAGCAGCTGAAGATGGTTGGGCCTCGGACACTGCTCTGAGGAACTCCTGCAGCGATGTCCTGGGGCTGAGATGATTGACCTCCAACAGCCACAGCCATGATATAGAATCACTATGAACTTGTGGAAAATGCTCCCATGAGCCTAAGTTTTCCAAGTTGGCATCAGTGCTGAGTTACCTTACTGACCGGCAGTGCATATTAGAAAATCAGGTGCATTGCCGTGCACTTTTCTGATACACGCTGGCAGAGCTTCAGGTACCTTACTTCGAAAATTATTCCATAGAGCCCATAAACACTGTTAGCCAAAACGTAACTGTGCACCCCAATTACTCTACAGTATTATTTACTTTTGCAGTGTTTATGGTGCTGCACCAGATAACAGCAAAAAGAGGACAATGACCAAAAAAATTTAAAAGAGTACCAATAAATTGTCTACAGTCACGTTTGTTTATAAATTGTCTACAGTCAAGGAATGTTTACATATGTTAAAATAACAAATCTTCTGGGGACTGATCAGTAGTTTGCCCATCAACTTTCCACTTCTAGATTAACATAAAGAAATCAATTTGTGTACAATGTGCCTTTCAAATTTACAACAATTTTTTAAAGGAGGACAGAGAAGTGTAGAGGTTTAGGAAGGAAATTCCAGAGCTTCTTCTTCTTAGGCAGTCCCTCGGAACCGAGGATGACTTGCTTCCACACTAATAATGAGCTCTCAGGTGACTGATGAGTCCAATGCTGGACCTACAGTCTCTGTCACAGGTGGGGCAGGCAGTGGTTGAAGGGGCGGGTTGACATGCGCTCCTTGTGCTTGGCTTCCGCTTGCTCTCGGCGAAGAGACTCGAGGTGTTCGGCGCCTTCCCGGATGCTTCTCCTCCACTTTATGTGCTCTTCGGCCAGGGATTCCCAGGTGTTGGTGGGGATGTTGCACTTTTTCAAGGAGGCTTTGAGGGTGTCCTTGAAGCATTTCCTCTGCCCACCTGGGGCTCTCTTGCCATGTCAGAGCTCCGAGTAGAGCGCTTGTTTTGGGAGTCTCGTATCGGGCATGCAGACGATGTGACCCGTCCATCGGAGCTGATCGAGCGTGGTCAAAGCTTCGATGCTGGGGATGTTGGCCTGAGCGAGAACACTGATGTTGGTGCGCCTATCCTGCCAATGGATTTGCAGGATCTTGCGGAGGCAGCGTTGGTGGTACCTCTCCAGTGCTTTGAGGTGCCTGCTGTACATGGTCCATGTCTCTGAAGCATACAGGAGGGCGGGTATCACTACTGCTCTGTAGACCATGAGCTTGATGCTGGGTTTGAGGTCCAGTTCTTCAAACAGTCTCTTCCTCAGGCAACCGAAGGTCGCACTGGCACACTGACGATGGTGTTGGACTTCATCATCGACGTCTGCCCTTGTTGACAGTGGGCTCCCAAGGTATGAAAAGTGGTCCACGTTGTCCAAGGCCTCATCATGGATTTTGATAATTGGGGAGCAGTACTGTGTGGCGGGGGCAGGTTGGTAGAGGACCTTTGTCTTACAGATGTTTAGTGTAAGGCCCATGCTCTCGTACGCTTCAATGAAGGTGTTGACGATGGTGTGGAGTTCGACCTCAGAGTGTGCGCAGACGCAAGCGTCATCTGCATACTGTAATTCAATGACAGAGGATGGGATGACATTGGCTCTGGACTGGAAATTCCAGAGCTTAGGGTGTACATGGCTGATGATGCGGCCATCAATGGTGGGATGAAGGGAATGGTGGCTGTGTAGGAGGCCAGAGTTAAAGGAACACAGCATTCTAGGAGGGTTGCAGAGCTGGAGGAGGTTACAGAGATAGGGAGAGGTGAGACTATGGAGGAATTTGAATACGAGGATGAGAATTTAAATTTGAGGCATTGGTAGACCTGGAACCAATGTAAGTCAGCTAGGGGTGATGGCTGAGCGGGATTTTGTGCGCGTTAGGGTACGGGAAGCAGAATATTGTATGAGTTCTGCGTGTATGGAGAGTGGAAAATGTGAGGTCAGCCATGAGAGCGTTGTAAAACTTGGAAATTGTGAAGAATTAATTTTTGAGAGTTTTGTGAGCTAATTTCTGTTTATTTATGAAAATATATGTTTATTAATGTGTGTATAAATCAGTAGACTAATAGTGCACTAAAGGATACCTGTTTTGCTTCTCCACTAGATACATGCCAAGAGGCATGTGGGGAACTGTGCACCCCTAGTCTGTGATTTGCCATCTATTAATGTTTAAGAAATAGAAAATATACCCTTAAATACATTAAGGCAGGAACATAAAGTAATGACAGAGAAATTGGTGCAAAATGGGGTGCAGACAAGTCAGGGAGGAGTCTGACAGGTGGAAATTATAAAGTATGTGTCTATACTTAATGCAATAATGAGGAGACAGCTTGGAAGATTCAACGTAGGTCTTTACTTAATACCAACAGGCGGGAAACTGAGGGGAGATCAGTACCCACAGTACTATTTATACCCCTATGGCCAGGAGTGGTACTACGGTATCACTACGCCCTACAAAGTAGTGCTGCCCTGGCCATAGGTTTAAAGTAACATACCTATTACATACACAACATTCCTCCCCTTTTAATTAAAACGTACCCGTGCAATTAAGTCAATAGATGCCCCATAACTAGGGCTAATAACATTTGGTAACACAATATACATAACATATTTACATCAAGAGTTGTCTACTTATATATATATAAACAGAAACATGTTATAGATTCAGTCTCTGAGGAGGCCTCCCGTCTCGACTAGGATAACGTCTTTCTCTAGTCGGTCTCGGTGTAGGCGGCGGTACTTCCGTCACCCCTTCATCGCTAGACTCGTCGGTGTCTGATGGCACATCCTGTGCCGTGGAGATCACTGGAGTGCTGAACTCCTCGCAATCCTAAGACCTCTGTAACGACGAGCTGGGCCGTGATTCCACTGTAACAATGTGCTGAGACGTTTGAGGTAGTGAATCAGTTGGGTTTCTGGACTCCACAAGTTGATCAGCATGTCGTCTGATTATGCCTTCCCCTGTCTCAGCTGTGTACATCAAGGGTCCCTGGCGGGCCTTTATCATACCAGACCGCCACTTTTCATTCCTATAATCATGGGCCAACACTTGCTGCCCCACCTCGAAGCTCCGTGTCTGTCTGTCAAGAGCCCTACGAAATACTCGGTTTTCCACATCTCTCCGAATGTTTGGTCTGAGCAATTCAAGGCGAGACCTTAACCTTCTATTAAAGAACATGACGGCGGGGGCCTGGTTGGTCACCGTATGTGCAGCATTACAGTATGTGAATAGGAAGTTGTCCACCTTGTGTTGTAGTGGCAACCTTTCCTCCCCCATCACCTTGATGGCCTTTTTAAAAGTCTGTACAAATCGCTCCGCCAGCCCATTTGTAGCCGGATGATATGGTGCGGACGTATAACGTCGCACTCCATTCCTTTTTAGGAATGCTTGAAATTCTTCTGCCACAAATTGTGGCCCATTGTCCGAACAGACTTGCTCGGGCACCCCGTTTCGGGCAAAAATGGTCCTTAAGACTGCGACCGTCTTTTCGGCTGTCGTCGATGACATCTTTATGACCTCCGGCCATTTTGAATGGGCGTCCACTACAATAAGAAACATGGCATCCAGGAAGGGGCCAGCGAAGTCCACGTGGATCCTTTGCCACGGCATTGCGGGCCACTCCCACGGATGTAGTGGGGCTTGTGGTGGTACGTTCTGTACCATCTGGCACCCTTGGCACGCTTTTGCTACTTCCTCAATGTCCCTGTCAATGCTGGGCCACCAGACATAGGCTCTGGTGAGGCTTTTCATTTTGACACCCCCCAGATGACCTTCGTGTAAGTCCTGCAACACTTTATGTTGTAATTTTTGAGGGACCACCACCCTGGCTCCGCACATCAATGTGCCCCGGCAGACGGACAACTGGTCCTTCCTTGCCGAAAACGCCGACAATGATGCGTCACCCTGCGCCGGCCAGCCTTTCACGGTTAATTCGTAAACCCTTGCCAATGTCGGGTCGTTCCGTGTTTCCCGCTCGATACATTGGCTGGTGATGGGCAAGTGTTCCATAACAGCCGTATGATATATTTCCACGGGGTCCTGTACTATCTCTTCGATCTCGGCAGGCAAGGGTAGCCGCGACAGGCCATCTGCATTGCCATGCTGTTTGGTACCCTTATATTCGATAAGGTACTGGTGTGCTCCTAAGAACAGTGACCATCTCTGCAGCCTTTGGGCCGTCATCAGGGGCACCCCTTTTGTTGGATTAAATATCGACACCAACGGTTGATGATCCGTCAGTAGTGTGAAACGTTGCCCATGCAGGTAGTGGTGGAATTTTTTTACACCCCACACCAGACTGAGGGCCTCCCTGTCGATTTGCGCATAGTTTCTTTCGGCTGTAGTTAACGACCTTGAGGCAAATGCTATTGGCCTCTCCGTCCCGTTGGGAAATTTGTGTGACAACACTGCCCCTATACCGTACGGGGAGGCGTCACATGCCAACTTCATTGGCATTTTTGGGTCAAAGTGTGCGAGCACTTCCTTTGATGTAATGAGTTGTTTACCCTTTTTAAAAGCAGCCTCACACGCTTCGTCCCAATTCCAGGAGACTCCCTTTTGCAGCAATGAATTTAGTGGATGTAAAATGGATGATAAGTTCGGGAGGAACTTATGGTAATAGTTTATAAGGCCTAAGAATGATCGTAACTGAGATACATTCTCAGGGGGCGGGGCCTTCACTACTGCCTCGATCTTTTCCGGGGACTTATGCAGGCCTTCCTTATCTATAATGTGACCATAGTATGAGATACGTTCCTGGAAAAACTCACATTTCTGCTTGTTCGCCCTGAGTCCGTATTGTTGTAACTGCAGAAGTACTCGCTCCAGGTTAGCGAGGTGGTCGTTATCTGTTTGTCCTGTCACCAGGATGTCATCCAGGTAGCATTGCGTTCCTGGAATGCCCTGTAGGACCTGTTCCATGGTCCTCTGCCATATTGCCGGGGCGGACGCCATACCAAATACCAGGCGATTGTACTGGTACAATCCCTTGTGTGTGTTAATCGTTAGGAGCTTTTTCGAGTCCTGCTCCACCTCCATCTGTAAATAAGCTTGACAAAGGTCAATCTTCGTAAAGTGTCTACCTCCAGCTAACGATGCGAATATGTCCTCTATCCGCGGCAGCGGATACTGTACCGTGTGCAGGACTGGGTTAATAGTTATCTTAAAATCCCCACAAATGCGAACCTTCTTTGGTTCCCCCGGTGTGTTATTTGCAGATTTCTTTATAACTGGGATGATGGGCGTGGCCCACTCGCTCCACTCAATCTTTGTAAGGACACCTGCACTCTCTAAGGCATCCAGTTCTGCTTCCACCGCTGGCCGAATGGCATAAGGCACCGGTCTGGCCTTACAAAACTTGGGGTTTGCGTCTTGAGCAATAGTTATTTTTGCTCTAATGTCCTTTAAGGTCCCCAGCCCTTGTTGGAACACCTCTGGCATTTTTGCCAATAGTTTCGACAGCCTGCTTGTAATGGTTGTATCATCCGTGGTGGTCTCTACTTTTAACTCGTGTATCGACTTCCAGTCGAAATGGATTTTTCTTATCCATTCCCTACCCAAAAGTGGTGGTCCACCATTTGGTAGGACGTATAAATAAAGTCCTGGCACTTTTCTGCCGTTGTATTTAACTGTTACTTGCATTTTTCCCTTCGGGTAAACTTTTTGTCCCGTACATGTTTTTAATTTAATTTCCGTATCCTTTAAGGGAATGCGTTTGAACAGCCTGTTATAATCTTGTTCATTAATTACTGATAGGGCTGAACCCGTGTCCAGCTCCATATTAACTTCGATGCCTGCTACCTTCATTTTAACCCACATTGTGCTGTGGTCCTCCGTTTTGTCTACACCATATAACTTAAGACATCCCAGACCTTTAGGCTCTGCTTTTGTGCCTTCCTGTGACTCGTCTGAGCTACTGTCAGACATCTTATGTATTTTTGTCCTTGCCTTGGTACTGCTCGGATTGCCCCCACGATTGGGTTTCGTACCCGACCGACAAACTTTCGTTATATGCCCCTTTTTCCCACACTGCCGGCATATTTTATCATGAAACCAACAATTACTTTGGTCGTGGGTGGTTTTGCCACAACGGTAGCATTTACCTTTGTGAAATGTCACCTCATGGGTGTCATAGCCGGTTGTGTTTTGTCGTATTTGAGCAGCACCCTGTGCTGCTGCTTCGTGGGATGATGCTATTTCAATCGCCTGATCTAGGCTGAGCTGTTTCTTGGCTAGCAACCGTTTATGTGTATTCTCATTTAACATGCCACAGACAAATCTGTCTCTGATCGCGTCCGCCAATATGGCTCCAAACTGGCAATGTTTGGACAACCTTCTGAGCTCAGCTAAATAGGCTGCCTGCGACTCATCATTCCTTTGGTCGCGTCTGTAGAAGCGGTACCTTTCCGCTATAAATGGTGGCTTAGGGTTTAAATGTTCCCTTAACGTATCAACAATTTGGGCGTACGTTTTGTCTGCTGGCTTTTCTGGAGTAAGAAGATTCCTCAGCAGACCGTATGTTTTTGCCCCCATAAAATTTAATAAGGTTGCTACCTTTTGGTCATCTTCCACCTTGTTTACTATGCAATAAAGTTCATGCTATTCGATATAGGCATCCCACTCTTCTGTGTCCTCAACAAATGCTGACAAACAACCTTCTTTAGCCATTTTAAACTTTTGAAGAGAAAAAAAAACTTTTCCCGCTTTCTCCACTAGATGGCGTTTTTCCCGCCTTTTCTCCCTCTGCTGTCAATGACCTCTCTCCAGCGCCGTTATTTTTGGCCCTTGCAGCTCCCGTTATTGCCACCGCCACTATTAACAATGACCTTCCCCTCTCGTGGCCCGCTAGTCCTTGTGGCTCCGTTTGTTCCCCAGATCGCCTGCCCATTCTGGCCCTTGCAGCTCCCGTTCCCCAGGAAGGATTTCAGTTTACCTGGCCCTGGGTGGACTTTTGCCCCATGGCTGGAGCGCCCGTTCAGCCTCTTCTCTCAGCTGCCGCAGCCTCCGCTGGAAACCTCTCTCTCTCGCTCCGTTGCTGCCGCTCCTCCCGAACCCGGAGTGCTGGGCGGCCTCCTTCGGTCGACGCTGGAATCTGCAGGCTGGCTGGTAAGAAGCCTCTCTCCTTCTCTCTCCGTACTGCTACCGTTCCTTTGTTGCACCGTGTACTGGTGAGTTCGAACCTTACTCGTCGCCAGTATAAAGTATGTGTCTATACTTAATGCAATAATGATGAGACAGCTTGGAAGATTCAACGTAGGTCTTTACTTAATACCAACAGGCGGGAAACTGAGGGGAGATCAGTACCCACAGTACTATTTATACCCCTATGGCCAGGAGTGGTACTACGGTATCACTACGCCCTACAAAGTAGTGCTGCCCTGGCCATAGGTTTAAAGTAACATACCTATTACATACACAACAGAAATGAGGTGAATGGTTGTACCCTGATAGTTTGGACAGTTTGGGTACCATTCTCCTGAGCCCCACTCCCCCATTAAGCTGCTAAACCCTGATCCCCCACAATACTGCCGAATTCCAGTGACCTCCAATATTGCCAGACTCTAGCCTGCTAAAATATCTGACGTCTCCTTTTCAGAACTCATGCAGCGACCAACACCATTTTGAGGCCATTACTGCTCTGTTAACGCCAGGCGAAGGCCGCTCAAAATTGACCCCACAATGTGAATATTCTCCCTGAAAAGGAAGACACTTGTATGAAAGCCCCAGCTTGTCAGTCCAACAGTATTAAATCTGAATTATAATGTTGGACTGATAAGATGGGATATTCACACTGAAGTTTCTGTGTGCCATAGTGGAAATAGTATCTTATGTTACAGGTTGAATAAAAAGGTATTTTTTTCCTGAAGTTTTTAGAAGCAACAGCAGTAAAAATTAAAAATTAAATTTAAATGAGACAAAATCTATTCTTAGAGGAAATAGCCCCGATTGTAAACCGCCCCACCTGTTGGGAAGGGATGGGTTTGGATCGAACACCTGTTTTATACCCGCTGCGATTTTATGCTTTATTGAAGTTAATCCTTTTGGTACTTATGTGCCTGTAGAAGACTTTACTATTTCTTTTTATATTCTTTGATATTTTCATTTCATATTTCCTTTTTGCCTTCCTCATTGTCTTTTGTACCTTTTTCCTCAACTCATAATTTCCCCTTTTGTCATCCTTTCCTTTGTTGTTTGTGTAGGTTATGTATTACGATTTTTTTTTAAATCATAGAAATTTTAAATACTAATTCTGGTGTAATTTTGGTCAAATTCCCTCCCTTCCATCCCTCAGATGTCCAGAATAGTCAATGATATACATTAGATCTCCAGCACACAGATGTTTCCTCATCCTCTAGTGGACATTCAGGAAGATAATTACAATCGGAACTGGCAGGGATGCAGACAACCTTTTCAGAAGAAATGATCACTCTGAAAAAAGGAAAGCAATAAAACTGTAATTAAGGACTACTTTTGAACTCTGTTAAAGCATATTAGCAATTCCTTTTTTAGTTTCACAGTCAGCCAGTGCAGACAATCCATATTTAACCAACAGAATACAACTCTGAATTCTCACCACGGGAAATTCTAATCTGTCTCTCCGTTAGCATATCCATACAGGTCAATTTAACAGCTCATTATATCAACTAACAGATTCCTGCCAGCATAGGTATCTAATTCCATTTAACTGTCATGAAGCGTCCTGTATAAATTAATAGCAGTCCAAATAGCAGATGCCATCGGCGCCTTTCCAGCATCCACAGTTTTTATTTTTTATCTGTAGTCCAAACAATAATATGTACAGCAGTGCACCTCTCATATGCCCCAAGGTATGTGCATGGCCACAACAGCTCGAGGCTAAGAAGAATATGCAATATAAAATCTGAAATTAAATTTCCTCACAGCCATGCGCATTTTGAATATCGTAAAATGATTCTGAGCAGCTTTGCACTGAACTTGAATAGATCACATTTCGCAAACTAAATGCCAAAACCAAGTGAATTGTTGAAAGGTTCTGCTCATCTCATCTTCTTTCTCACATAGAATTAGCCGACCGTGAAAAGGCTGTCCCCAGTTCCACTATGGCAGGTAGATGAGGCCTTCACATGGTTGGCTGCCTCTATAGTCTTCAAAAGATAGAGATCAGATAACTGCTTTTGAAAATGCTTCAGTAAATGCTTGCACTTTGCATTTCTTTCCTATTTTGAAATTTAAAAAAAATTCAATGCTGGCAGGTCCTTGGGGCAACAGATAGGGATGGTGCAGGTAGTGTGGCTGCTGGCAGATTAGTGTTGCCATTGTCATGTAAACACAGCTGTGAGAATGTAACAACCCCTCCCTTCACCAAACAACCACCACATTTATATTCTACAACAATCTAAAATAAATTGCATAATATATTACATTTGCATCAGAGAATATTTATAAATTGTTTGACTTTCATCCAAAACAGTTTTTATTCCCAAATGAAGAGTTTGTGGTATTGTGGATTTTTTTCCGTGGCCAGTAAAGGTAAAGGACCATCTTGATCTATACATTGGCGGTTTCACTTTTCAGCGGTCAAAAGTAAAAGTTGTATTTCTTAATGCAGATTCATTTTTTCCACTCATCTCCTAAAGTCAATAAATCTAATTTTTCCAATCTGATAAAAATTACTAAATTTAAAAAAAAATTAAAATAGTTTGTTCGTGATATTTCAGCTTGTACCTTTACCCCATGTGTATGTCCCAATCTTCATTTCGCCCTCTGTGATATCTTTCAAAAGTGCAGATAATCAGTGCTACTGTGGCGGAGCCACCAAGAGACACTGGGCAATCAGTAATCATTCCTTTAACTACCATGTAGTGCAGCTGTGGACTGCACCTTTAAACTGTATGTAGTTTCTTGCATTTTCGCGTGATGACGTCATGACGGCGATCACGTGACCCCCAGTTGGCGCGGAGAGCGTGATGACGTCATGACGTCAGCTTCCAGTATTTAGGGGCAGTCTTAGAGAGGCTGTGAGGCTGCACAGACCTGTTTACATCTGCTCCTGTAGTTTTACCAGTTAAGTTGTTTGTTTATTAAACTTGGTTATTTTGTTTCACTGCGTCGAACTTCATTATTCAGATAGGAACTTCCGTTCCTACATTGGTGACCCCGACGTGATCTGAACACGCAGCCTTGGGATTGTCCGACGCTCCGATAGTCCTTGGTCCTCCCCACTACACATTGTACCTAAACCAGGTGGCGGATGGAGGCCTTGCGGAGATTACAGACGCCTTAACGAAGCCACTATGCCGGATAGGTATCCAATACCGTATATACAAAATTTTTCGGCTCATTTGGCTGGCAACTCAATATTTTCCAAAGTAGATCTCGTCCGTGGATATCACCAAGTTCCTGTGCACCCTCAAGACGTCCCCAAAACGGCGGTCATCACACCGTTTGGCCTTTTTGAGTTCCTCCGCATGCCGTTTGGATTGAAAAATGCGGCTCAGGCCTTTCAGCGACTCATGGACTCTGTGTTACGGGACCTTCCCTTCATTTTCATTTACTTGGATGACATTCTCATCGCTAGTAAGGATAAGGAGGAGCACATGGCTCATTTACGTACACTCTTTGCCCGTCTCAGCCAACATGGCCTCATCATAAATCTAGCCAAATGCCAGTTTGGGTTAACCAGCATTGACTTTCTGGGGCATAGGATCACCTCAGAAGGCGCCATCCCACTGGCCACCAAGGTAGAGGCAGTTACGGCATTCCCGCGGCCTCATACACTCAAATCTCTTCAGGAGTTCCTGGGGATGGTAAATTTTTATCATCGTTTTGTCCCCAAGGCAGCCCAATTGATGCAGCCGCTGTACAAAGCACTCAAAGGGAAGTCGGGTAAAGATGTTATCATTTGGACACCACAAATGGACCAGGCGTTCCTGGACACCAAGGTGGCATTGGCAGATGCAACTATGCTTGCACACCCACTCCCGGGCGCAACCATCGCCCTTACTACCGATGCCTCCGATTACGCCATCGGGGCAGTTCAGGAACAATGGGTTGACGGGACTTGGCAGCCATTGGCCTTTTTTAGCCGCCAACTGCGCAAGAATGAGCGAAAATATAACACTTTTGACAGGGAGTTGCTGGCCCTGTTTTTGGCCATCCAGCATTTCCGTTTTCTCCTAGAAGGGCGCCCGTTCACTGTATTCATGGACCATAAGCCGCTCACTTTCGCAATGGCCAAAACGGCGGAGCCGTGGTCAGCCCGGCAACAGCGCCACCTTACATTTATATCTGAATTTATGACAGATTTACGACATGTGTCCGGCAAAGATAATCTCGTGGCTGATTGCCTTTCGCGTGCCCCAGTCCAGGCAATTCACCTGGGAATCGATTTCGTCGGGTTGGCGGAAGAACAACTGGCAGATCCCGAAGTTCAGGCGTATCGGACCATGCCTTCTAGCTTGCAGGTAGCCGATGTTATGTTCCAATCAGCAGGAACCACGCTCTTGTGTGACACATCCATGGGAGTGCCCCGGCCCATTGTGCCAGTTGAATGGCGTAAGAAGATTTTTCAGGTTATACATGGCTTATCACACCCGGGGATGCGAGCTTCACAACGTCTTATGTCCCGCAAATTTGTTTGGAAGGGAATGCATTCAGACGTTCGGGACTGGACAAACAATTGCGTGGACTGTCAAAAATCAAAGGTCCATCGTCATGTTAAGGCTCCAGTGGCCATCTTCCCGGTGCCTGAACGCCAGTTCGATCACGTACACGTGGACTTAGTGGGTCCCCTCCCCACCTCGCGGGGTTTCATGCATCTCCTGACACTAGTGGACCGTACTACCAGGTGGCCAGAGGCGATTCCCTTGGTCGCTACTACTACAGCGGACGTATCCAGGGCGTTTATTTCGTCGTGGGTGGCCCGGTTTGGGGTGCCATCTGACATCTCCTCTGACCGAGGTCCACAATTCACGTCAGAGTTGTGGAACGCAGTTGCACAGGGCTTGGGTACCAAGCTGCACCGTACCACCGCTTACCATCCGCAAGCGAACGGTCTGTGAGAGGTTTCATCGGCCTCTAAAGGCGTCCCTCCATGCCAGCTTGCGTGGTCCCAACTGGGTGGACAGACTCCCTTGGGTGATGCTAGGCCTCTGTACAGCCCCCAAGGATGACCTCCAGGCTTCATCGGCTGAGTTAGTCTATGGTCAAGCACTTCGAGTACCAGGGGATTTCCTCCCTCCACATACAGAACCGTCGTCGCCTGCTCAGCAGCTCCTTCAGTATCACGAGGTGGCAAAGAATTTCCTGCCTATTCCAACCTCGCATCACAACCTACAGAGGCCTCATGTTCCGGCAGAACTTATGAGTTCCGATTACGTTTTTATTCGGCAGGATGCTCATAGAGATACATTCAGACCACCTTATGCTGGACCGTTTTGTGTCATCTCAGCGGGAGAGAAATTTTTCACGGTCGAAGTGGGAGGTAAGTCTGATACCATCTCTATCGACCGACTTAAACCAGCCCATCTGGATCGGAGTGAACCAGTTGTTGCTGCCCAGCCACCTCGCCGTGGACGACCACCGTTGGCTGCTAGACCAGTTATGCAACAGCCTACCATTAAACTGCCTGCTTCTGCCTCATCCTTGCCTATCACAGAAACCCCACAGTGCAGATAGAGGCCGTTTTGGCCCATCGAGCCTGCACCGACACATATCCCACCCAATCCCTGTAACCCCTACACCAACACATATCCCACCCTATCCCTGTAACCCCACGTATTTAATCCCCCTAACGCTAAGGGTCAATTTATCATAGCCAATCAACCTAACCTGCACATTTTTGGACTGTGGGAGGAAACCGGAGCACCCGGAGAAAACCCACGCAAACAGGGAGAATGTGCAAACCCCACACAGACAGTCACCCGAGGCCGGATTCGAACCCAGGTCCCTGGCGCTGTGAGGCAACAGTGCTAACCTTCTGCTACTGTTTCCTCCACCCCAGATGCACCGTTTCAGACACAGCCAAGCACCGGCTCGTCTCCCAACATTCCACCGTCTGAAGTTCGTAGTCGTTCGGGCAGAATCATTAAACCTCCTGTTCGTTTGACGCTGTCTGTTAAAGAGAATTCTGGGGGGGCGTCTGTGGCGGAGCCACCAAGAGACACTGGGCAATCAGTAATCATTCCTTTAACTACGATGTAGTGCAGCTGTGGACTGCACCTTTAAACTGTATGTAGTTTCTTGCATTTTCGCGTCATGACGTCATGACGCCGATCACGTGACCCCCAGTTGGCGCGGAGAGCGTGATGACGTCATGACGTCAACTTCCAGTATTTAGGGGCAGTCTTAGAGAGGCTGTGAGGCTGCACAGACCTGTTTACGTCTGCTCCTGTAGTTTTACCAGTTAAGTTGTTTGTTTATTAAACTTGGTTATTTTGTTTCACTGCGTCGAACTTCATTATTCGGATAGGAACTTCCGTTCCTACACTACTTTATTTCCTGGTTTGCTGTCTGTGTGAATTCTTTCAAAGACGAGACATTTATGAAAGAGATGAGTTTTAATCTAAAGTTTGTTCAACTCTTTTAACAACATTTACAGGAGACATCAAGCTAGTGATGCATCTAGAATGAAACTGAAACTAAACCAAACTGCTTGTCTCTCACATGACCTCTGCTGGTCAGGCATAAGTAATCAATACATGCAACTATGCTGGTAAGGCATGATAATCAAACAGGCAAATAACATCACTATTTGCTGATATTATTACATCTCCCTTTCTTAAAACAAAAGTATTTTACTTTTAACTAACAACATGTTTTCTTTGTATTAATCTGCATTTTAACTGTAACACTTAATGAACTTACATTAACATTATCATTATCAAGGTTTTTTAACCTTGCTTTGTGTGTTCACATGAAATATGTAAATGCACTAGAACTTGAAGAAAGAATAAGATAACATTACTTCCTTCTATAACAATAGTCCTTAAATTTGCTCAATGAGTCTCTCAGGAGGCTTCACGCGTCTTGAGGATTTTCTGATTGATTGTCCTTGAATCTGAGTTGTTGCCTCAGATGATGTGTTCTCAGCTGTGTGATCAGGTTGTTCAACAGTATCAGTCTCTTGACCTGCTGTGGCTGGTCCCATGAGAAGGTCTCGATGATTTCTTCTCAGAACAGCACCCTCATCTGTCTGAATGGTGTATGATCTTGGTTGAACTTCACTCAGGACAGTTCCCTTCTGAGTCCATATGTTTGTTTTGTCTTTGAACCTTACTTGGTCACCAGTGTGGAGTTCAGGTAGGTTTTGTGTTCCTCTGTCATAGTAGTACTTTTGCTTTTCTTTCTGTTGCTCTTTGAACTTCCTCACTTTCTCCCCCTCTTTTGTTTTCAGGAGGTTCTCCGGGATGGGTAGGTTTGACCTTAGCATACGTCCCATAAGGAGTTGGGCTGGTGACTTACCACACTCGAGCGGCGTTGTGCGGTATACAAGCATGCTCTGGTAGAAGTCAGTTCCACTGTCTTTTGCCTTGTACATCAGTCTTTTCACTGTGTTTGCGGGCTCTCCTGGGTCAACAGCGCTGGACAACGTGTCTGCTGTATACATCAGCTTACCCGGTGTGTACGCAACATTCAGTTCATCATAGACTGTCTCTCCTTCGCTTTCCACAACGAGGACTCTCTTTACCAGGTTCAGTCTCTCACAAGCTTTTAAACCTAGTATGGCTTGCAGATCCTTTGGCACCACGATTAATGCTAGCGTGTGCTCTCTGTCCTTGTGTGTTACTTTGACAATGCATCTTCCTTTCACTGGTATATCAGTACCTGAGTATTCTGTCACTTTCACTTTGATTCCATGTATCTTTGGTCTGGGTCTAATTTTCTTAAAATCAGTCTCTGATATCACATTAACTTGTGCTCCAGTATCCAATTTAAATGGAATGTGTGTGTCATTCACTTTTAGTGTCAACATCCAGTCTCTTTCTTCTTTTTTGTTTTCAGACACAACATCTACATTGAACTCCTCTATCTCGCTTTCATCTACTGCATGGACCTTGCTTTGTTGCGCTTGGTTCTTGCAGCAACGGGCATAATGGTTGTTCTTGTTGCAACTATTGCATGTTTTACCATATGCTGGACACTTTCTTGGTGGATGCTGTGTACCGCATCGACTACATGACTTTCGATTGTCCCTTTCATTTTCGTTCGCTGGCCACGCCTCTTTTTGCACATTGGCGCTCTTTTTGTTAAACGGTTTGTATCTGTTCTTTCTCACTGCATCCACGTTGCAGCTATTGTCACTGAACAGCTCCTTTGCCTGCAACTTCACAGTCTCTGTAGCCCTACACAGTGCTATGGCTTTTCCCAGGTCTAGATCTTGCTCTCTTAGCAGTCTTTCCCTTAGACCATTATCTGGAATACCACACACCAGTCTGTCTTTTATCAGCGAGTCTGTCAGTCCCCCAAATTCACACGATTTGCTTCTGTTTCTCAGTTCAGTCACATACTGATCAATAGTCTCTCCCATTTTCTGTACACATGTGAAAAATCTGTGCCTCTCAAACATCACGTTACGTTTAGGTATGCAGTAGGCCTCAAACCGTTCCATTATTTTATCTAATTTCATTTTGTCTCCATCAACAGTGAATGTGAAGTTATTATACACCTCCAGCGCTTCATCACCCACGACATGTAAGAACAGTGACGATTTCTTTTTATTACTTTTCTCGTCAGCTCCGATTGCTGATAAACACAACCCCACACATTGTTTGAACCTTCTCCAATTTTCAGCCACATTACCTGTCAACTGAAGCATCGCCGGTGGGTGTAAACCTTCCATTTTGTCACTTCATTAGCTATTCTCCAATGGTAAGCAACGATGTTCACTTTTGGCTTGCTAATTTGTGGACAGCTGATTTAACTTTAGATTTTTCCTCTTCATCTCTTTCAATCACTTCTGACACCATGTATTGATTTCTTTGTGGGTTCAAAGACGAGACATTTATGAAAGAGAATGAGTTTTAATCTAAAGTCTGTGCAACTCTTTTAACAACATTTACAGGAGACATCAAGCTAGTGATGCATCTAGAACAAAACTGAAACTAAACCAAACTGCTTGTCTCTCACATGACCTCTGCTGGTCAGGCATAAGTAATCAATACATGCAACTATGCTGGTAAGGCATGATAATCAAACAGGCAAATAACATCACTATTTGCTGATATCATTACATACTGCAGATGCTGGAAATCCGAAATAACAACAGAAAATGCTGGAAAAACTCAGCAGGCCAGGCAACATCCGTGGAGAGAAAATAGAGTCAACGTTTCAGGTGAACCCTTTGTCAAGCCTAAAGAAGCACAGGAAATGAAATAGATGAAGAGGCCAGGCTGGGAGAGAACAAAAGAGAAGAAGAGACATTAAGAGGTATTCAAAATGAGATGAGATGGTGATAGGACTAGTGGAGACAAAAGACGGCTCTAGATTAGGTGTGAAATGCGTTGGCAGAATGGGAGACAGCTGCCATGTGGGAGAGAAAAAAAAGAAAAGGGGGGGAAAGGCCAAAACAAAGGTGTGGATAAAAAATATAAGTAAAAATGTAACAGGGGCCGAGGTTATAATCTGAAATTGTTGAACTTGATATTGAGTCCGGAAGGCTGTAAAGTGCCTAATCGGAAGATGAGGTGCTGTTCCGGTCGCCTGTCATTTTAATTCACCGCCCCATTCCCACTCGGACCTCACCATCCTCGGCCTCTTGCATTGTTCCACGGAAGCTCACCGTAAACTCGAGGAACAGCACCTCATCTTCCGGACTCAATATCGAGTTCAACAATTTCAGATCATAACCTCGGCCCCTATTACATTTTTACTTATATTTTTTATCCACACCTTTGTTTTGGCCCTTTCCCCCACCCCCCCCGTTTTCTTTTTTTTTCTCTCTCCCACATGGCAGCTGTCTCCCATTCTGCCAGCGCATTTCACACCTAATCTAGAGCCGTCTTTTGTCTCCACTAGTCCTATCACCATCTCATCTAGTTTTTAATACCTCTTAATGTCGCTTCTTCTCTTTTGTTCTCTCCCAGCCTGGCCTCTTAATCTATTTCATTTCCTGTGCTTCTTTTGTCTTGACAAAAGGTTCACCTGAAACGTTGACTCTATTTTCTCTCCACGGATGTTGCCTGGCCTGCTGAGTTTTTCCAGCATTTTCTGTTGTTATTTTGATGATGTCACTGTTGCACTACGCTAGGGAATCCCCTTTTCACTGCACTGCAATCAGTTATACGTCGAGGAAGCTAAATTTCTCACCACAGAGATCGTAAGGCTGATCGCCATCGCTTGCTTCACTGCTGACCGCAAATTACAGGCCAATGTATAAATAAAGTAAATAAGGAATGATGACAATAGAGTTGGATGCCACCCAAAATAAATTAGCAAGTGATGCCGGCCACATATCCCATGAGGTCTGGGGCCTTGAATTTCCTCTGCTTGGCCACCCGTTTTTGAACAAACTCAGGGAATAAAATTGGGGGTCAGAGGGTTTGAAGACCAATTCCAGTACTCCCCACCAGAAACATACCACTGGATTTTCCTGAGGCCTCACTGGTGTCAGCCAACTTTAGCCACTGCATATATATAGCAGCGGATGGACAGGGTTTGCTGCCGGGCCACATTTCAACTCACTTACCACCTTGCAGCTGCCAGCAGTAGAGAACGACTCAGGGAAGTGGGAACACTTGGTGTAGGGAATACAGTATCATAGGCCTTGTAATATTTTGCCCTTTACAAAAGGTCCAGAAACTCCCAGAGTCAATACAAATCTGATGCGACTGTAGTGTATGTACCTTTAAGAGAGAACTACTTTTACAGCTCCTGTATACTGTAATACCGGCAGTGACCACACCTGTATATAAGCCTTGAGCATGCCTCTGTACCCCAGTCTTGAGACTACCCTACTCCAGTAAACACCTGTTGATTGTTAAGTTACAGCCTCCGTGTAGTTAGTGGGAAACATCCCACTTTAAGAATCACGGATCTAACAGTGACCAGGTTCTTGCTTTTTTCCATTGGGCTTTTCCACCAGATCAACAGTAGGAGTACAATCTATCAGTAAATTCGGGCTACGATAGCAAAATACTGCAGATGCTGGAAATCCGAAATAACAACAGAAAATGCTGGAACAACTCAGCAGGCCAGGCAACATCCGTGGAGAGAGAAATAGAGTCAACGTTTCAGGTCGAAACCCTTCGTCAAGACTGAAAAAGCACAGGAAATGAAACAAATTAAAAGGCCAGTTTGGGGGCTGGGAGAGAACAAAAGAGAAGTGAAGAGACATTAAGAGGTATTCAAAACGAGACGAGATGGTGATAGGACCGGTGGAGACAAAAGACGGCTCTAGATTAGGTGTGAAATGCGCTGGCAGAATGGGAGACAGCTGCCATGTGGGAGAGAAAAAAAGGGGGGGAGGGCCAAAACAAAGGTGTGGATAAAAAATATAAGTAAAAATGTAATGGGGGCCGAGGTTATGATCTGAAATTGTTGAACTCGATATTGCTGTAAAGTGCCTAATCGGAAGATGAGGTGCTGTTCCTCGAGCTTACGCTGAGCGTCCGTGGAACAATGCAAGAGCCCGAGTATGGTGAGGTCTGAGTGGGAATGGGGCAGTGAATTAAAATGACAGGTGACCCAAAGCGTTGACTCTATTTCTCTCTCCACGGATGTTGCCTGGCCTGCTGAGCTTTTCCAGCACTTTCTGTTGTTATTTAGTAAATTCAGGCTAATCTGTTTAGAAATCTTTCACAACTTGCTGTGATGGGATTTGAACTCACAACCTCTAGGCTATGAGTCCGCTATCATGACCAGTAGTCTACCATATTCCCCTAGTCTGTTTAGATAGCTGGGAAAATTCACAATTGGAGCAAATTTCCATTGGTTTTCTGGGAAGAACAATAATGGGGCAGAAATTCGGATCGGGGGCTTGCCGCGCGTGCAAGCCCCCGATCTGCACTTACCCAACGTGCCTGCCGTTCACCTCCAGGGACGCCTGGAATTCCTTTTTGAAAGAGAAGAATCCGGGGCAGCGTCTGACGTCACGCCGCCCAGGAGTGCAGCCAGCGCGAAGCCTGGAGCGCGCTGTGCAACTGAGACACGCCCCTTGAGGTCTCAGTTTAATAGGACACGCCCCCAATGTTTCTCACAAGCTGCAAAGCATTTTTACATGGAGAGCAGCATTTCAAATAGGTTTGTGGTATTTTTATGAAGCTTTTGGTAACTTTTATAAACTTTTAAAAATGTTTACATTATTTTGAAGAATCTGAAGTAGTTTTAAACAGAACTAAAGCAATTTAAAGACTTTTAAAAGCCCTGAAAGAATTTTTTTCATTCCATTTATTTATTTAGCAACGTTGTCGTCATACGTGTCTTCACACTGTTCCCTTTGGGGAACTGTATGAAGTGGTGGAAGGATTTATGGCCGTGATTAAAACTCCTTCCGTGACCGTAACCATCTTTGTACCAGCCATTTGGGTGGTTAGTCCTATGGCGGGAGGGTTTTACGGGCTCCCACAAGCTATACAAGGAGGGGGGGGCCACCCACACACGCAAATATCCCACTGGATGTCAACCCAGAATTTAGAGCCGGAGCTCCGACTCCACTTGCCGGGACTGTCTGGAGCGGGGTTTGAAACCCTAACTTGTCTGGCCCAGCGGTGGGGATCCTACCGCTACGCCAAAGGCCCACTCCGATTAGCAATGTGAAATGGCTGGAATGAGCACAATTCACAGCATTAAAAGAACTCACAATTGAACTGATGATGACCTCAGCAATCTCCTCAACGAGGTGGAGGCGCAGCACCTGCTCATCATTGGTAATGAGAAGTCCAAGGCGCCGCAAAAAGGACAGAAGATAGCTTGGTCTTTCAAGTGGCAGCATAGGGCTCCAGTCACGGGGAGGGAAAAGGCGCAGGAAACGTATGGGTGTCACCTTTTGCGCGGAGTGGGCCTTTTGCGTAGCGGTAAGCATCCCCGCCGCTGGGCCAGAAGGAGTAGGGTTTCGAACACCGCTCCAGACAGTCCCGGCAAGTGGAGTCGGAGCTCCAACTATAAATTCTGGGTGGACATCCAGCGGGATACTTGCGTCCGCGGGTGTGGGTGGCCCCCCCCCCTCAGATGGGTTGTGGGAGCCCGTAAAACCCTCACGCCATAGGAATAACCACCCTAATGGCTGGTATGAAGATGGTTATCGTCACGGAAGGAGCGTTAACGTGGCCAGAAATCCTTCCACCACTTCATACAGTTCCCGAAAGGGAACAGTGTGAGGATACATACGACGATGACCTCTTGCGCAATGCACCTCCTTGGACCCTCAGTCGCAGATGCGAGGGGGCAAATTGTGCAATTGTTAAATTTTTCATTTTATTGACATGTAAAATGTTGGCCCAGTAATTCCGTTCCAAACGTGTGAGTACGGTCGGGGTACTCACGCGTCTGGCTGGAGGAAATGCCGGTTTTCAGCATGCACAGCGCATGTGGGGAAAACCGGCATTGCCTGTCCTCTGAACGAAGGGGTTCAGAGGCAGAATGCATGCGACTGCACAGGCAGCGTGTGCGCAGTAAAATTCGCCGGTTTCATTCATGCTTTCAGTGAGGTTAAGTCCTTACAACTTACACATGAAAAAAGCATGAGTACAGTTGCTCCAGAGGCTGCAGAGGAAGATATATTTTATCGTGGAGCTTCTGAAAGGAAATATTTTTGTTTGGGAAAGGGAGGACAGTTATTTTAAGAAATGCTGAGGTAAGTTTTAAAGTTTATTTTTGTTTTTTAAAACGGGTTTTCAGTACTGTAGGTAGAAGGAGCAATTGTGGCTATGTGAATTGAATTTGCTGTGTTTATTAAATGTGAAAATGACTCCAACATTTTTAAGAAAGAAACTTTTCATCAGTAATATATTCTTTTAAGTAATTATGTATGTATGTCTGTATATATTCCTTTGCGTATATGTATGTATGTATATATTCCTTTACTTATGTGTATGAATGTATGTATTTAATTATGACTTTCAGAGAAAGTAACTTATTGGAAAATCATAATTAAATACATACATTCATACACATAAGTAAAGGAATATATACATACATACATATACGTAAAGGAATATATACAGACATACATACATAATTACTTAAAAGAATATATTACTGATGAAAAGTTTCTTTCTTAAAAATGTTGGAAATGTTACATTACTCATTTTAGAACAGTCATTTTCACATTTAATAAACACAGCAAATTCAATTCACACAGCCACAATTGCTCCTTCTACCTACAGTACTGAAAACCCGTTTAAAAAAAAAATTTAAACTTTAAAACGTACCTCAGCATTTCTTAAAATAACTTTCCTCCCTTTCCCAAACAAAAATATTGCCTTTCAGAAGCTCCACGATAAAATATATCTTCCTCCGCAGCCTCTGGAGCAACTTTACACATGCTTTTTTCATGTGTAAGTTGTAAGGACTTAACCTCACTGAATCCATGAATGAAATCGACGAAGTTCACTGTGCAGGCGCTGCCTGTGCAGTCGCACGCGCTGTGCCTCTGAACCCCTTCGTTCAGAGGACAGGAAATGCCGGTTTTCCCCGCATGCGCTGTGCATGCTGAAAACCGGCATTTCCTCCGGCCAGACGCGTGAGCACCCCGACCGTACTCACGTTAAATATAAATCCATCACTGCATCATCAATTTCAATAAATGTCAACCCACCATTTTCTCTTCCACCCCCCAACACTTTTATTTGTGGTCCTTTCTACATATATCCAGAATATTCCGTCAGAATTCACCTCAGGTCTTCATAATAATTTTATTTTTTGAATATATTATATAGAAATGCAATTGTATTTTTAAAAATTTGTAAATCCTAAAATTGATTTATCGCAAACACCAGAAAAAAATTAGCAATTTATTTTTAGAATTCCTTCTTTGTAAATAAACAAATTAGTTGTTAATTACTGGGCTTTCAATTTAAAGCACCAACCGCAGGGAAAAAAAGTTTGTTCCACCTTGATTTGAACTCTAACATGGAAATCAGATCTGTGAGTGGAAGCATTAATTATTGGTATCTGTCTTCCTTTCCACATTGAGTAGTCCTTACAGACTTCAACAGTAATACAGCAATGTCTTCTGATTCCCAATAGCCATGATTATGTAAGTTTTCAATGACAAAACTATTCCCTTAGTTTCTGAGGGCTGATAAATAAACCATCATTATGCGGCACCAGGTGATTTCAAGCAGTAAAATAAGCTTGTCCTTATTCCACCAGCATCTACAAGACATACTCAGTCTGCATGCATGATTTGCTGAACATTAATTTTTGTCTTATTTTTTGAGTGCAATAGTGTTCTGGAAGTTGTCAGAGGGAGTCAGTCACAGACAGAGACTTCGATGCAGAAGAATATGCTCCTTACAGAGTAGTTAGTGCTTCTCACAGAGTGCGTGGGATTCTTCTGTGCTAAATTTTATGCCATTTATATCTTTTAAATGAGATGAAATGATAAGCTCTGATATACCAATTTATCATGTAATGGAAAATATTTCCTTCATGCTGTAAACCATATGAAAAAGGTAGTCATCAATTTTATGGGATGTAGGTTACCAGCCATTCTGCAACAAACTGCTGTATTTGGGACACAGAAGCACACTGCCAGAAGATACACCAGTTCATACAATTCAGCATGGACCATCAGCAGCAGGTGCAATGGTAGCTTGGCTATTACCTGCTGGCCCATTTGCCCAAAGTGCAGAGCATCATTGACTACATGCAGTCATTTGTGCATTTGCTTTTAATTCTTGCCATATATGAACAGGAATGGTGGCTGCTCTGTCAATGTTCATATGTATGTGTCCACCACCTGAAAATCATGGGGTCAAAAAATTGAGGCCCTTCCACCGCACTCCCACCTTAACCCTGGATATCCTGTGTCCTGGCCTTACGTCAGGATTTCTGTGGGCCTTGTAATGCAAGAAATGTCCTTGTCGGCAGCTTTCAGAGGGCTCCAGCATAAGATTGATGATGAGGGTCCAGGCAGGAATTGTGACCTGGACCCCTGAAGAATTTTTTTTTTTTAATTGTTAATTACAGCCCCTTACCATGGTGCTGGGGAAAAAAAGACCACCTACCTTCTAAATCTCCACGTTGCTACCAGGTTCCCTCAGACCATCTGACCTGAGGGGGTCCCATCATGAGGCCTACCGGCAGCTTTGTTGCACCCTGTGTCTGTGCTGTAATAACAGGAAATTGAGACGAGAGGTCGTGAAAGTCCTTCCTGCTCATTACAATTCTTACAGTGAACCTGTGACTACTCAAGAATAGGAAAATCATGTGTAATATTATTTAAAAGGTTGCCTACTGTAACTACCATGATTGTAAGTTAGGCACTTTCTACATATCTATGGTATCTATGGCTGTAATCTACATCCTCCCCAAGCTGAGGGTCCAGAGGTTCGTGTATTATGACATTCCTGAGACTTGGGGACTCTTGTGACTAGAGTGGTCACCACTCCTAATGCCTCTTCATTAGCATCAGAAGCTCCTATGTTTGAGTCACTGGAATGTTACTGCTTTTGGAGAAACCCCTAGAAGCCACTTGTACAGGGCTAGTGCAGCCACTCCCTTTCATCCACATTGTCCTGTGGCTTTGCATGGCTTTGAGGGGTCAGAATGTCATCTTCTGTTCTGCTGTTGTAGCTGTGCAGGTGGCTTCAATGTTGCACACAAAGAAGAGCATTAGTTCTTTGCTTACTTTGTCTGAGAAAAGGAGGCAGGATGTGGTGTGTAATGTATGTACCTTTAAGGGGGGAACTACTTTCTACAGCTCATGTATACTGTCGTACCGGCAGTGACCACACCTGTATATAACACTGAGTAGTAATCTGTTGTTTCAGTTGCAGTTTGAACCACGTTGAGTAAACACCTGTTGTACCGTTCTCTGCAGTCCTTTTCTTATTATTACACGGACGTAACAGTGGCGACGAGCAAGTTCGAACCTACCTGCAACTCTGCATCACCTCCCAGGGATTCGCTCCTGGAGAACAGTGGAAGAAGGTCGAGTCCAGAAGCACGGGCGTCGACCATGGGCAACCGCCCAGTCATCCAGCGGAGATTTGAGCATCGCAGGGGAGGCTGTCGAGAGCCATGCTTGGCTTTCCAGTCACGGTGGTCCAGCGAAAGGGGCTGGCAACAGGTACTGCGCAGACCCATCTCGGACAGCGACGGGCTAGAGCCCGACCGAGCAGCACAGAAAAAGGCGGAGCAGCGTCGACGGGGGAGAGAGAGAGGGCAGAGCGCACAGGGCGCAGCCGGTGTTCAGGACCGAGCGGCATCAACGGGGGAGAGAGGCGAGAGAGAGCAGAGCGCAGCCGGTGGTCAAGGGCCGAGCAGCGTCGACGGGGGAGAGAGAGAGGGCAGAGCACACACGCCGCAGCCGGTGTTCAGGACCGAGCGGCGTCAACGGGGGAGAGAGACGAGAGAGAGCAGAGCGCAGCCGGTGTTCAAGGGCCGAGCAGCGTCAACGGGGGAGAGAGGCACGCAGGAAAACGCGAGGTGCTGCCATTGCCACGAGGACCGCAGAGAGCGGCGTTGGCAGCAGCGCAGGTGCAGCGCACGAAACCCACAGGGCATCACCATTTGCCACGAGGACCGCCGAGAGCGGCGTTGGCAGCAGCGCGGGAGACGCCATTTTAAGCCGCAGCGGGGAAGAAAGGAAAGTGCGGGAGATGCCATTTTAAGCCAGTCTAACCACACCCAAAAATGCCGAAGAGTGGCAGTATCACAGCGTTCGACAATGAAGTCGAAGATTGGACGACATATGTCGAACGCATAGAAGAATACTGCAAGGCGAATGAAGTGCCAGATGACAAGAAAGCGCTGGTATTGTTGAATTCAATGGATGCAAAAACATATGGCTTACTACGAAACCTAGTAACCCCAGAGAAGCCAGTAGAAAAGGATTTTGAAAACATAGTGTCAATCCTACAGGACCACTTAAACCCGACACCGCTGCTGATAGCAGAAAGATTAAGTTTCAAAAAAGTAACCAGCATAAAGATGAAAGAAATGCTGAGTATTTAACGGAACTGCGCAAGCTATCGAAACACTGCCAGATTGGAACGGGACAAGCAGATACTTTAAGGGACAAGTTTGTGTGTGGGCTTCAAAGTGAAGGAACCCAGAAATGGCTTCTATCAGAAAAGGATCTTATGCTGGACAAGGCTTTCAGCATTGCAGTATCACACGAAGCAGCAGCACGGGGCACGGCAGAGATACAACGGAGACCGCAAGAATATGGCACAAATGAAATGTCATACGGAACAGTGAAGTGCTATCGCTGCGGCAGAACAACACACGACCATAATGAATGCTGGTTCAAGGACAAAGTGTGCAAACAGTGTGGAAAAGTAGGACACATAGCAAGAGTCTGCAGGTCGGGAAAGAAAACCAGCAGCAAGAAATCTCCACAGGAGAAGTACAAGAAGGTACATAAGGTGACGAAAAGTAGTTCAGACGAACAGAAGAGTGATACAGACTCCGGAAGCAAGGAGCTGGTTGTCTGAAACTACATAATGTGATCAAAATGGAGGATCACCAAACTATCTGGGTCACGCTCAAGATAGCAGGAGTCCAAGTGAAAATGGAATTGGACACAGGATCAGCCCTAACAGTCATAAACCAAAGGGACTACAAGCGGCTATTCTCACATATACCCTTGAGAGATACAAAGATTGTCTTGAAGACGTACACGGGGCAAAAAGTCTACCCCAAAGGAAAAATAAGGGTGAACGTTATATATAACGGCAAGGAAACACCAAAAATGGACCTATATGTATTGCCAGATGGAGGACCACAACTACTAGGACGTGAATGGATCCGGAAGATACAGCTAGATTGGCATTCCATACAAGCACTGACTGTAGATGCCAAAAAGGATGACGACATCACACCTGGACGACTGTCAAAAATGCTAACTGACGCACAAGAAGTGTTCCAGCAGGGACTTGGAACACTAAAAGGCATAACAGCGACGATCAAAATAGAGGAAAATGCAAGCCCAAAGTTTTTTAAGGCCAGCCCGGTACCTTATGCAATCCGCCCAGCCGTCGAAGCAGAGCTGGAAGGTTTGGAACTTTCAGGAGTACTGTCCAAAGTGGACTGGAGCGAGTGGGCTACACCCATCGTTCCTGTAATGAAGAGGTCATTGAGTAATACGCCTGGGGAACCAAAGAAGGTTCGCATCTGTGGGGACTTTAAGGTGACAGTGAATCCAGTCCTTCACACTGTACAATATCCGCTTCCACGGATTGAAGATATTTTCGCCTCGCTATCTGGAGGGAAACACTTCACTAAGATTGATCTGGCCCAGTCGTACCAGCAAATGGAGGTAGAAGAAGCCTCGAAACAGTACCTCACGATCAACACTCATAAAGGTCTCTACCAATACAACCGGCTGGTGTTCGGGGTAGCATCAGCTCCGGCTATTTGGCAAAGGGCAATGGAACAAGTCCTGCAAGGGATTCCAGGGACCCAGTGTTATTTGGACGACATCCTGGTCACGGGCGAAAATGACAGTGATCACCTCGCCAACCTAGAGCAGGTGCTCACTAGATTGAAGGAATATGGGCTCCGAGCTAATCGCCACAAATGCGAGTTTTTCCAGAAGCAGATCTCGTATTGTGGCCACGTTATTGATAAAGAGGGGTTACATAAGTCCCCTGAAAAGATTGAGGCAGTAGTCAAGGCTCCAGCACCGGAAAATGTGTCACAACTAAGGTCGTTCCTCGGGCTGGTGAACTACTACCATAAGTTCTTGCCGAATTTGTCTACCGTACTACACCCACTGAACACCCTACTGCAAACGGGGGTACCATGGAAGTGGAGTGATGAATGTAAACGAGCTTTCCAGAAGGACAAAGCATTGATCACATCAAAAGAGGTGTTGGCTCATTTCAACCCAGCACTACCAATTCGGTTGGCGTGTGATGCATCACCCTATGGCATTGGAGCGGTGCTGTCGCACAAATTTCCGGACGGCTCGGAGAGGCCAGTAGCCTTTGCATCTCGGTCACTAACCTCAGCTGAGCGTAACTACGCCCAGATTGACAGGGAGGCCCTCAGCCTAGTGTGGGGAGTGAAAAAGTTCAATCACTATCTGCACGGGCAGAAGTTCACCTTGCTGACTGACCACCAACCACTTGTCTCCATCTTTAATCCAAAGAAGGGCGTTCCGGTGATGACTGCGCAACGGCTACAAAGATGGTCCCTTTTTCTAGGGGCGCACCAATATGAAACCGAGTATAAGGGCACGAAACAGCATGGAAACGCTGATGGGCTATCACGCCTGCCACTGCCTACTGCGGCGGAAGCACCAACAGTGGATCCTGTTGAAATATTTCATTCGACTATAATTGAATGCTTGCCAGTAACTAATGCTGGTATAGAGAAGGAGACCCGAAATGACCCGACACTGTCTCGGGTATATGACTTGACGGTGAAGGGATGGCCAGCACATGGCGACTCACTGTTGCCAGCATTCTCATCCAGAAGAGAACAGCTGTCAGTATGCCAGGGGACCTTGATGTGTGGATCCCGAGTGGTAATTCCACCCAAGTTAAGGGAGAGAGTGCTCAATGAGCTTCACAAAGGCCATCTGGGAGGGGTGAAAATGAAAAGCCTTGCTAGGGCTTATGTCACAGAGTCACAGAAACGCCACAGTGCAGATAGAGGCCATTTTGGCCCATCGAGCCTGCACCGACACATATCCCACCCGATCCACGTAACCCCTACACCAACACATATCCCACCCTATCCCCGTAACCCCACGTATTTAATCCCCCTAACACTAAGGGTCAATTTATGATAGCCAATCAAACTAACCCGCTCATCTTTGGACATCTTATGTGTGGTGGCTGGGGATCGATCAGCAAATCAAGGACCTGACAAAGAGCTGCTCAGGATGCCAGAAGGTCCAAAATGCACCACCACATGCCCCTCTACACCCATGGGAGTGGCCCTCATCTCCATGGCAACGGGTGCATATTGATTTTGCTGGTCCATTCATGGACTCAATGTTTTTAATAGCCGTGGATGCGCACTCGAAATGGCCTGAGGTGATCAAAATGTCCTCCACCACCACGGAGAAAACCATTGCAGTCCTACGGACCATTTTTGCCAGGAACGGCTTGCCAGAGCAGATTTGCTGTGATAACGGACCACAGTTTGTGTCCGAAGAGTTTCGAAGATTTATGAAAAGCAATGGGGTAAGGCATTACACATCCACCCCGTATCATCCAGCCACAAATGGATTGGCTGAGAGATTCGTACAAACCTTTAAAAAAGCAGTAAAGGCCATGTGCGATGACGACATTCCACTGCAGCATAAGGTGGACAATTTCCTGTTAGCCTACAGAAATGCGACACATGCAGTCACCAACCAGGCCCCGGCCATGATGTTCTTTAACCGAAGGTTGAGATCTCGTCTGGATTTGCTCAGACCAAATGTACGAAGAGATGTTGAGAGTAAGCAATTCCAGCACATCAATGAGAAGCCGACAAGGAGCTTCAATGTAGGACAACCAGTCTTGGCCCGCGACTACCGAACAGAGAAATGGCAACCAGGAACGATATGCACACGGCAGGGGCCACTAATGTACACAGTGGACGTTGGGGAGAGCATCGTGAGATGCCATGCTGACCAGATCCTAGAGTCACAGGAACGAGTCAACCCCATGCCTCGCCCATACGTACTTGGTGATGAACCCGACGTACAGGTAGCATCTACCCCAGAAACAGTAGCATCGGAAGCTGATGAACCAATCGACGACAGGGGGCCAGAATCGCCTCCGCACCAAGAGCAAGACACTCGTGAAAGGCACTATCCAGAAAGGATCAGGAAGCCTCCCCAAAGACTGAATTTATAAATAGACTATTTTCAGCTAATGTTGCATGTTAAAAGTGTTAATTGTAATTAGTTTGATATTTAATTGTTAAATGAGTGTTATGGTACTGTTAATCTAAAAGGGGAGGAATTGTAATGTATGTACCTTTAAGGGGGGAACTACTTTCTACAGCTCATGTATACTGTAGTACTGGCAATGACCACACCTGTATATAACGCTGAGTAATAATCTGTTGTTTCAGTTGCAGTTTGAACCACGTTGAGTAAACATCTGTTGTACCGTTCTCTGCAGTCCTTTTCTTATTGTTACACGGACGTAACATGGTGGAGAGAGGTTGGTGGCTTCTAGGGGTTTCTCCAAAAGCAGTAACACTCCAGCGACTCAAACATAGGAGCTTCTGATACTAATGAAGAGGCATTAGGAGTGGTGACCACTCTAGTCACAAGACTCCCCAAGTCTCCGGAATATTATTATACACCAACCTCTGGACCCTCAGCTTGGGGAGGAAGTAGATTACAGCCATAGTTAGTGAAGAAAAGGAGTTTGGAATTGTTTCTGCTCGCCAGGATGATCTTGGAGTGGTCTAAGCATCTGGCCATGAAACAGCTTGAGATGGTTCAGCCAGCTAGGTGGTGGACAGCCAGGTTGGTTACTTACTATGTATAGTTAAGCTTACTAACCATTGACCTGAGGCTACAGGGATGTCTGTCATATTGGGAGAAGTACTGAGGGTCGGAGACCAATTGGGATCTAATGGGATGTCAAACCAGAGCAGAGACAGTTGTGGAGTAGATCAATGAAATTTGTCAATGTAATTCTATTTTTGCTTGGGCAGGGCTATCCCTGTGATAAAAATGAAACATTTTTTCACTGCAATTTAGGTTGGTATTGGTTTCTTTAATACTGGGGAACTACAGAACTGTTAGCCTCACATCAGTTGTTGGGAAAATGCTGGAATCTATTATAAAGGATGCAATAACTGGGCACTTAGGAACTAATAGTAAGATTGGGCAGAGTCAACATGAATTTATGAAAGGGAAATTTTTTTTGACAAACCTATTGGAGTTCTTTGAGGATGTAACTAGTGGAGTAGACAATAGGGAACCGGTAGATGTGGTGTATTTGGATTTTCAGAAGGCCTTCGATAAGGTCCCACACAAGAGGTTGGTGAACAAAATTAGGGCACATGGAGTTGGGGGTAATATACTAGCATGGATTGAGAATTGGTTAACAGACAGAAAACAAAGAGTAGGGATAAACTGATCTTTTTCAAGATGGCAGGCTGTGACTAGTGGGGTACCGCAAGGATCGGTGCTTGAGTCCCAGATATTCACAATCTATATCAATGATTTGGATGAGTGGACTAAATGTAACATTTCCAAATTTGCTGATGATACAAAGCTAGGTGGCGACGTCAGTTGTGAAGAGACTTCAAGGGGATCTTGACAGGCTCAGTGAGTGGGCGAGAGCATGGCAGATGGAATATAATGTGGATAAATGTGAAATTATCCACTTTGGTAGAAAAAGCAGAAAGGCAGAGTATTTCCTAAATGGTGAACGATTGGGAAATGCAGATGCTCAAAGGGACCTGGGTGTCCTTGTACATGAGTCACTGAAAGTGAATGTGCAGGTGCAGCAAGGCATTAGAAAAGCAAATGGTATGCTGGCCTTCATTACAAGAGGATTTCAGTATAGAAGTAAAGAAGTCTTACTCCAATTATATAGGGCTTTGGTGAGACCACACCTGGAGCAGTGTGTACAATTTTGGTCTTCTTACCTAAGGAAGGATATACTTGCCATAGAGGGAGTGCAACGAAGATTCACGAGATTGATTCCTGGGATGGCGGGACTGTCGTATGAGAAGAAATTGAGTAAACTAGGCCTGTATTCTCTTGAATTCAGAAGAATGAGAGGGGATCTCATTGAAGCATACAAAATTATTACAGGGCTTGATAGGGTGGATGCTGGGAGAATGTTTCCCTTGGCTGGGGAGTCTAGAACCAGGGGCCACAGCCTCAGGATAAAGGGTAGGCCATTCAGGGCTGAGATGAGAAGAAATTTCTTCACACAGGGTGGTGAACATTTGGAATTCTCTGCCACAGAGGGCTGTGGAGGCTCAGTCATTGGGTATATTCAAAACAGAAGTCAATAGATTTCTGACTAGTAAGGGCATCAAGGGATATGACGATAGGGCCGGTGAATGGAGTTGAGGCAGAAGATCAGCCATGATCTCATTGAATGACGGAGCAGGCTCGAAGGGCCGAATGGCCTACTCCTACTCCTATTTCTTATGTTCTTATGTTCTTCCCTCACAGAAGAATGTCCCAGCTCATTTTGTTACAATCAGACTGTTTGTCTGAAAAGCAAGTATCCAAGGGAGGATCCAAGCCATTCAATTCAAGTACAAACATTTTGCAAGATTTGTTCAAATATGCGTCTGTTTGGCAACTCCTTTCGAACTCAACAGACAGTTATTTAAATTCTGCTTGGTCCTATTCACCATTTCAAAGATATTTATTGGCCTGTCTTTTTGAAGGCAACATGTGAGGGCTGATTAACAGAAAATCATCGGTGTGTCGCTCCTGATTTTCCATGTACAGAAAATTGCAGGTAGTTTACCCATAGTTCTTTGATAAATTGTCGACTGTGCATGAGGCCTCGCTGGGGGGGTGCAGAATCTTGGAAAATCTCACACCATCTGTCAGGTACCTCTGAAGAGATTATTTGAGCTAACAAATTTCCATAGAGCAGAAAGGAAAACGAACCACAACAAATTTAAATTAATTACAGTATAAGTTAGCATAGAAGTTGCAAAATATATATTATTATATACTTAAAATGAGGAGTTAGCTAAGTTTAACGACTACTGTAAGAATATAATAGCAAAATACTGCGGATGTTGGAAATCTGAAATAACAACAGAAAATGCTGGAAATACTCAGCAGGCCAGGCAGCATCCGTGGAGAGAGAAACAGAGTTAATGTTTCAGGTCTGGGACCCTTCATCAGAACTGGAAAAAGCTGGAGATGTGTGGTAAACCACGTTCACTATCGTATCACTGTTAGTAGTTAGCACTGTTCACCACTGTTCGTTATAACTGTATCACTGACCACTATTGTATCACGGTACGAGGTCGCCTCTTGCCACACTGCTATACCTGGGATGACCACTGCCGACTCCGCCTTGGCTCCACCCACCAGGCCAGGTATAAAGGTGAGCGACTGGCTGGTATTCCTCCTGCTTGGATCGGATCACCCACGAGAGTGGGCTCTGTTATTTAGTCAATAAAAACCTTTAGTCACCTTCGTAACTCTTCGCCTTTTATTGGAGGAATTGATAGGTATATCAATTTTATTGACTAAATTTAATGATGTCCGACAACGAGTCACAACCGGCGGAGGAGCCACCAGCGCAGCTCCCAGGAGCACAGCCACACCAGCCAGCTTGGCTGCGAGCCCTCAGACCGCCGTACCTGGACCTGAACCCACGAGCAGCAAACTCAGCCGCAGACTTTAAACACTGGCTGGTCTGCTTCGAATCATACCTGAGAGAATCCAGCGTCCCTCAGGCATCCAAACTAAGTGTCCTGCAGGCACAACTGAGCCCGAGAGTATACACTCTCATCGAGGACATGACTACCTACGAGACCGCCATCAACCTGCTGAAACAGAAGTACCGGACCCCGGTAAACTACATGTACGCTAGGCACCTCCTAAGATCACGGCCGCAACAGCCAGGAGAATCAGTAGCCGAATTCTCACAGGCGCTATATGCACTCGCCAGGAACTGTGACTTTAAATCGGTGTCGGCAGCCGAAAATACTGAAGATAATATCCGCGACGCATTCCTGAAAGGCCTACGGTCCGAGTACTCACAGCAAAGACTGCTGGAAGCTAAAGACCTCAGCATGGAAAAAGCTGAAGCCCTCGCTATCTCCCTGGAAGTGGCCCACCAAGATCAGGAAGCATTCACCAGGTACTGCTCGCGACCCTGGGACTCGGGCCTGACCCCTACCACAGCACCCTTCCCAGCGCCGCCCCCGGGACCTACCCCCACTGCCCTAAAGCACTTAGGAGAACCCTGGGGCTTTTCGCCTACTATGCCCAATGGGTACCCAATTACGCGGACAAAGCCAGACCCCTCCTGAAAGCCACTTCCTTCCCCCTCACGGAGGAGGCGTGCGCGGCCTTCTCCCTCATTAAGGGAGACATAGCCAAGGCCACGATGCACGCAGTGGACGAGTCCATCCCCTTTCAGGTGGAGAGCGACGCATCCGACTTCGCCTTAGCCGCCACCCTAAACCAGGAGGGGAGGCCAGTGGCCTTCTTCTCAAGGACCCTACAGGGCCCCGAGATCCGACATTCGTCGGTCGAGAAAGAGGCCCAGGCGATCGTGGAGGCAGTACGGCGCTGGAGGCACTACCTGGCAGGCAAACGATTTACCCTCCTCACCGACCAGCGTTCGGTGGCTTTCATGTTTAATAACAAGCTGAAGGGCAAAATCAAGAATGACAAGATTTTGAGATGGAGAATCGAGCTCTCCACCTACGATTATGAGATCTTGTACCGGCCAGGCAAGCTGAACGAATCCCCTGATGCCCTTTCACGAATGACATGCGCCAGCGCGCATATCGATAGGCTTCAGACCCTCCACGACCAGCTCTGCCACCCCGGAGTCACCAGACTCTACCATTTCATTAAGGCCCGCAACCTGACCTACTCCATCGAGGAGGTCAGGACCATGACCAGGAACTGCCAGACCTGTGCGGAGTGCAAACCGCACTTCTATAGGCCGGACCGAGCAAGCCTGATCAAGGCCACCTGCCCCTTCGAGCGCCTGAGCATCGACTTTAAGGGGCCCCTCCCGTCCTCTGACCGTAATGTGTACTTCCTCAACATCGTTGATGAGTACTCCCGTTTCCCCTTTGCCTTCCCCTGCCCCGACATGACCAGTAGCACGGTCATTAAGTGCCTGAATGCCCTCTTCGCCTTGTTCGGGTTCCCGAACTATATACACAGCGACCGGGGCTCCTCCTTCATGAGCGAGGAACTCCGGCAATTCCTCCTAGAGAGAGGTATTGCAGCAAGCAGGACCACCAGCTACAACCCCAGAGGTAACGGTCAGGTGGAAAGAGAGAACGCGACGGTATGGAAGGCCGTCCTCTTAGCCTTAAAGTCTAAGGGCCTCCCAACCTCCCGCTGGCAAGAAGTCCTCCCGACAGCGCTGCACTCCATCCGGTCATTACTTTGCACGGCCACTAACACCACCCCCCATGAACGAATGTTCGTTTTCCCCAGGAAGTCGACTACGGGAACCACTCTACCAACCTGGCTGACCGCCCCGGGGCCGGTCTGGCTGCGGAAACACGTGAGGACCCATAAAACGGACCCCCTGGTCGAGAGGGTGAACCTCCTGCACGCCAACCCCCAGTACGCCTACGTGGCGTACCCAGACGGGCGGGAGGACACTGTCTCCCTACGAGACCTCGCACCCTCAGCCGATCCGGAAACACCGCCACCACCCCCCCCAACCTCAGTCCAGGTAGACGGCATGCCGGAACCCCACGAGCCCTCGCCGACCACACAAACACCAGCATCAACACCGGATAAGGCACCAGCACCGGATAAGGCAACACCACTGCTGCGGCGATCGGAGAGGCTTACGAAGCCTCCGGACAGACTGACCTACCAGAATTGGTAGTACACTTCACCCCGCCGGACTTAATTCTAAACAAGGGGTGAATGTGGTAAACCACGTTCACTATCGTATCACTGTTAGTAGTTAGCACTGTTCACCACTGTTCGTTATAACTGTATCACTGACCACTATTGTATCACGGTACGAGGTCGCCTCTTGCCACACTGCTATACCTGGGATGACCACTGCCGACTCCGCCTTGGCTCCACCCACCAGGCCAGGTATAAAGGTGAGCGACTGGCTGGTATTCCTCCTGCTTGGATCGGATCACCCACGAGAGTGGGCTCTGTTATTTAGTCAATAAAAACCTTTAGTCACCTTCGTAACTCTTCGCCTTTTATTGGAGGAATTGATAGGTATATCAAGATGTAACAGATATTAAGCAGGTGCAGAGACGGGGTGGGGGGGGGGCGGGGGTTTAAGAGGGGAGGAAGGAATAGAAAGAACACCCTGTACTTTTGTAAGAGGCAGGAAAGATAAAATGTTGCAAATGGGAATGGCAAAAATCATACTGCATGAAAAATGGGGGCAGGGATAATTATCTGAAATTGTTGAACTCAATGTTGAGTCCGGCAGGCTGCAAAGTGCCCAATCGAAAGATGAAGTACTGTTCCTCGAGCTTACGTTGAGCTTCATTGGAACAATGCAATAGCCCGAGGACAGAGAGATCAGAGTGGGAGTGAAGCGGGGAATTAAAGTGACAGGTGACCGGAAGCTCAGGGTCACCCGTACGGACTGAACGGAGGTGTTCCGCAAAGCGGTCGCCCAATCTGCGTTTGGTCTCCCCAATGTAGAGGAGACCACATCGTGAGCAGTGAATACAGTATATTAAATTGCAAGAAGTACAAGTAAATCGCTGTTTCACCTGGAAGGGGTGTTTGGGGCCCTGGACAGTGGGAAGGGAGGAGGTAAAAGGGCATATGTTGCATCTCCTGCGCTTGCACGGGAAGGTGCCAGGTGAAGGAGAAGGGCTGTTGGGGGTGATTGAGGAGTGGACCAGGGTGTCGCGGAGGGAGCAGTCCCATCGGAATGCTGAAAGGGGAGGTGAGGGGAAGATGTGTTTGGTGGTGGGATCACGTTGGAGGTGGCGGAAATGGCGGAGGATGATCCGTTGAATGTGGAATATGCATTATGTTACTGTTGCTAAGCACTCATTCTATTACTGTTTAATAAATTTGTTTGACAGTTAAAGACAGAAGCAAAGTTTAGAGTGGTGTTATTCTGCCACCTTCCAAGGAAGAGACAAGGTAGATAATTTGATGGGTGAATTTTATCTAGATACCAGGAGTAATGTAAACACTCTCAAATACATAGGGAGCTGAGTCTGACATACAAGACCAGTCTGAAACACAAAAAACAAAATTATCTAGAGTAAAAAGGTAAAAGCAGCACAAAACTGGAACAAACCCTAACTTTAGATATATTTGGAAACTGAGACCTCTCACAGTTCAATTGTATTGTCAATTACAGTACATCAGAAAAAAAGTCATTCATTTTGTGAACCGCCTTGAGATGTTTTTACATTAAAGGCACTATATAAATACAGGTATTATATGATTATATATGTGTCAAATGTTACAAATATGTATATATCAAATGGCTACATTACAAAAGCATTTAGGTGTAAACATTAGGAAATGCATCTATTCTTACCTTGTCCACACATGTGACAGTAGATCTCCATCAGACTGTCAGTACTGGCTTGCATCATGCCAACACTCTGTTATGCAGCATTGCTGTATTTGTTCTCAACATCTGCTTCACCAGCTATGCACCAATCTATCAGTACACAACATAAAAACAAATCTCAAAGCTACCCGACAATATCAACATCTTCAGAAATGGGGATGTTCGCTGACGACAGCACAGTGTTCAGCGCCTTTCACAACTCCTCAGATAATGAAGCAGTCCATGCCTGCATGCAACAAGACCTGGACGACGTTCAGGCTTGGGCTGATAAGTGGCAGGCAACATTTGCGCCACACAAGTGCCAGGCAATGACTATCTCCAACAAGCGACAGTCTAACCACCTCCCCTTGACATTCAATGGCATTACCATCCCAAACCTCCTGCCATCAACACCCTGGGGGTCACCATTGACCAGAAACTTAACTGGACCAGCCACATAAATACTGTGACAACAAGAGCAGGTCAGAGGCTAAGTATTCTGTGGTGAGTGTCTCACCTCCTGACTCCCCAAAGCCTTTCCGCCATCTACAAGGTACAAGTAAAGAGTGTGATGGATACTCTCCACTTGCCTGGATGAGTGCAGCTCCAACAACACTAAAGAAGCTCGACACCATCCAAGACAAAGCAGCCCGCTTGATTGGCACCCCATCCACCACCTTAAACATTCACTCCCTCTACCACCAGTGTACTGTGGCCGCAGTGTGTACCATCTACAAGATGCACTGCAGCAACTTGCCAAGGCTTCTTCGGCAGCACCTCCCAAACCTGCAACCTCTTCCACCTAGAAGGACAAGGGCAGCAGGCACATGGGAACACCACCACCTCCAAGTTCCGCTCTAAGTCACACACCATCCTGACTTAGAAGTATATCGCTGTTCCTTCATTGTCGCTGGGTCAAAATCTTGGAACTCCCTCCTTAACAGCACTGTGGGTGTACCTTCACCACACAGACTGCAGCGGTTCAAGAAGGCGGCTCACCACCACCTTCTCAAGGGCAACTAGGGGTGGGCAATAAATGCTGGCCTTGCCAGTGATGCCCACATCCCATGAACGAATAAAAAAAAGTGCGTTATTAAAATTCTGGTGAAAATTTATGCTCACCATATTTTGCAACCAGTAACAACATCAGGCATTCTTAGGTCAGCTATAACATGCACTAGGCACAGGGTAAAGCTCCCTCTGCTCTAACCACTGGTGCCATAGCCTAACGCAGAAGACTGTCCCTACTAGCCCCCTCCCCCCACCCCAACCACCAGTGTACCATTGTGACATTTGCAATTCCCATACCAGCAATCCTCATAGATTTTTCCACATGAGACTGTCAGCTTAGTGCCAATTATTATGAAAAATAAATAGCTTTGTGCCGGGGTTCTTTCAGTTAATAGAGAAAGGATAGTTTTATCCCATCGGTCTGGGACTGAATCAAATTCGGTTTCCACAGATGAAAGGGAGAGTGTGACACCAATCCAACCCAAGTATTATTAAACTTTAATTCACTACTAAAGTGCATATTTATTGAAGTAGATTGCTGTCTGGAAGATTTATTGTTTTAAAAATACATATCTTTTATCTCTCCTGAGTACAAAGAACCTTTTAAGCTTTGAAACTTGACACTTTCACATAACATCTAATAACATCACGTAATGTGCAAAACTATGCTTCTGTGCATTTTAATGATAACAGTTACAAGGCGGTATTGGATGTTATTTTAATATGATGTTGAAATACTGGAGAAGTCCTCAAAGGGGATATTGCTTTATTTTACCATAACCATATTTCATAGAATTCAACTAATAAGTTGATTGTGGATTAGGTGGTACAATTTCTAACAAAAATATGCAGCTTCTAAAATCCTATGAAATGAATAATAAACAATTTTGCTACACTGAAAAATATGTACATTAAACATAATTATGCAATTTCACATTTGAATAGAAAATATTTTTTGACAACATAGTGTAAAATACTCCCAGTAAATCTTTACACAGAAAAAAGGCTAAATATTTAAATTTTACAATATGGAGCCTCGCATGTGTTAGATTCGAATTCGGAGAAACTCTAGACTGAGACGGAATTGAGGATAAAGTAAAAGTTTTATTAGTAAATAGCTTGAAAGCTTGTGCACAAGCTGATCTCCCCAGAATCGAACCTTTCCTCTCAACGAAATACAATCTACAAGCCTTGATATACCTTTCGATAGGTACTACCCATTAGGTTGCAAAAGTAGGCGTACACATACAAACAGCCTTATTGGTCACTCCCTTATTGGTTGGCATGATTAGTCATTCAATGTCGGGAGCCGCCCTGAAGTGTTCTGACATACAGCATAACAGTTTCTAGCTTCTGTGAGCAAGGTCGTTTAATTCTTGAGATGATAAACAATGTCCGCTTTTGGTTGCGAGCAGACATTACAAAGGAAGATAAGGTGTTTGAGGCAGAGATAGAAATGGCCGACTCCCTATGAAGTTCAGTTCCCCTTATCTCTCAGAAGGCCAGCTGCATTAAACACTGCTTCTGTAATACTGATAACAACAAAGACAGAGACTAAGAGTCTAGTAAATATGTTATTCCTACAGCACTTGGTTAATATGATGGTCAAGTATCCCATCATGCTTCGCAGCTACCTAAATGCTACATTGTGGCGGAGCCACTAAAGGGCTCAGATCGTTTGTATATAATTCCCTTTAACAACATGTTAGCTACAGCCTGAGTCTGTATCTTTATTTATACTGTTTAATTGTACAGAGCGTGATTACTTTAACAGCGCGGGTAAACGCGATGATGTCACGCCGTACATCACGTGATCCCCCACTGGCGGGAAGAATGTCATGACGTCAACCACGGGACCAGCCAGCAGTCCTCTTGGAGCCTCTGAACTGAACAGACCTACACTCGATGTTCTCCTGCAGTTACTTGTTTAAACCTGTTAGTTTCCATTAAACTTCATTTTGTTTGAGCGCCTGAGTGGACCTCAGTCTTTGGATAGGAACTACACATTCCTACATTGGTGACCCCAACTTTTGCAAACGGTTTTCGCAGAAGATAATCAACATGGAAACGAATGCCGTTACCTTGAAGCTACCGCAGTTCTGGGAGCAACAACCAACCGCGTGGTTCATCCAGGCTGAAGCCCAGTTCGCCATCAGGGACATCGTTGCGGATCAGACCCGTTATTATTACGTGGTCTCCGCACTCGACAGCGCCACAGCCTCGCGGATCATCAGCCTACTCGGTAGTCCGCCTACTGATCGCAAGTATGACACGTTAAAGGCGCGGTTGCTGCAGGTTTTTGGGCTCACGAAGTTGGAGCGCGCCCGCCGGCTGCTCGCTATGCCCGGCCTCGGGGACTCCAAGCCATCCGGGCTCATGAGCCAGATGCTCACGCTCCTCGGTTCCGAGCCGGAATGCTTCCTCTTCAGGGAACTATTCCTCAGCCTACTCCTGGAGCAAGTTCAGGCCGCCCTAGCCAGGTCCGAAGTCACAGACTACGCGGAGCTTGCTGCCGAAGCGGACAAGATTTTCGCGGTGACACAGCAGCACTGCGCAGCCACGAGGCGCCCATCCCCCACAGACGCTGCTCCAGCTCCTCAATCAGCGGGGTTGTACTTTTACCACGCCCGTTTTGGCGCGAAAGCAAGATGCTGCCGCCCTCCCTGCAGTTTTTCGTACAAAAAAAAACATTTACAGCCACCCTGGTGAAAGAGGACCGGGTCTAACGAACGCCCCGCGGCTGCGATGGCCATCGGAGATTCAGGGAAGCTTCTCTTCATCACCGACTCCCTATCTGGTTGACGTTTCCTTTGCGACACCGGGGCGCAGTGTAGCATCCTACCTGCGCCAAATCTCGATATACTAGCTGGGGGCCACGGCCCCGCCCTCGCAGCGGTTAATGGCGCGGCCGTTCGGACCTTCAGAAGGCAGCGGGTCCAGGTGTGTTTCGGCGGCCAGCACTTCCACTGGGAATTCATCACAGCCAAAGACACGCAGGCCATCCTTGGGGCGGATTTTTTGTGCGCCAACGGCCTCCTGGTCGATGTCAGGCACCATCGGTTGATCAATGCAGCACGTTCCACTCCATCCTGTGCCACCGCGGTAACGCCGTGCCGCGCACTGTCTTCTGTGCATTCCCACCTCCAGACGACTTCACTCGGCTCCTCGGAGAGTTCCCAGATCTGACCAGGCCCACTTTCTCCTCCTCGGCCAGTAAACATGGTATAGAACATCACATCACCACCACCGGCCCCCCCGGTTTACGCATGGGCCCGACGACTCGAACCCGGCAAGCTCGCGGCTGCGAAAGCGGAGTTCGACACGATGGAGCGGCTGGGAATTATTCGCCGGTCGAATAGTCCCTGGTCTTCGCCTCTCCACATTGTTCCAAAACCCGGCGGCGGATGGCGGCCATGCAGCGACTACTGACGCCTGAATGACGCCACTACTCCTGATCGGTACCCGATCCCGCATATCCAAGATTTCTTGGCCCATTTGGCGGGAAATACCTTTTTTTCAAAAGTCGACCTCGTCCGTGGTTACCACCAGGTCCCCGTGCACCCGCAAGACGTCCCGAAAACTGCAGTCATCACCCCATTCGGCCTGTTCGAATTTCTGCGGATGCCGTTTGGCTTGAAGAACGCTGCACAGGCTTTCCAGCGCTTGATGGACTCCGTGCTTTGGGACCTAAAATTCCTCTTCGTCTATCTCGACGACATCCTCATCACCAGCCCTAGCAAAGAGGAGCACTTCTGCCATTTGCGCACCCTCTTCACACGCCTCAGTCAACACGGTTTGATTATCAACCCGGCCAAGTGCCAGTTCGGCCTGCAGCAGATTGATTTCTTGGGCCACCGCATCACATCAGACGGCGCAATTCCCTTACAGACAAAGGTCGAGGCAGTTACATCTTTCCCGCGCCCGCAGACCGTCAAGGCCCTACAGGAGTTCCTCGGGATGGTCAATTTTTATCACCGGTTCGTCCCTATGGCAGCTCTGCTTATGCAGCCCTTGTACGAGGCCCTCAAGGCCAAGTCCGGTGATGTAATAAAAAGTCTCACACATCAAGGAACTTTAAAGTAAGCTTTAAACAACTTATAATTATACTATATACAAGAGTGGTCTTCACCATGCCTCTAGGAGAAGCCCTTTTACTATACTGAGCAGTTCAGTATTTATACTAGTCCAAACACAGGAAGTGACGTATGCACAGGAAGTGATGTATGCACAGAGTTCACAGTTCACAGTTCACAGGAAGTGATGTGCACATAACTTCCTCCGGAAGTTATTTATTATTATTACATTCTTCCCTCCTGCGAGATTAGAAGGCTGTGGTCTTCCTTTTATTCCGCAGCCGCCGAACGAGGAAAAGTCGCACCCGTTTGGGTTCCCGTCGTAGAGGGTCACTGGTCCGCTTACATGCTGTTGGCCATTGGTCAGAGTCTGTGTGGCCTGGATTACCCTGTGAAGGGTTGGGGAGATCATGGCTTCGTGTACGAGCCCCAATAGGTGCAGAGTCAGTCTGTCTCTGTTCAGAGGGAGGTGCAAAGCTGGTCTGTGGCGGATCAGTACTTTGGTGCGCGGTACTGGGAGGGTCGCAACTTTGAGTACGGTGTTCTACCGGCACCAAGCTAGTTGGTGTCAGATCAGGATCCTGGAGAGGGGTACCCGGTAGGTTCCAAGAGGCTCCTGGTAAAATACCATCACTCGATGTCCCACTAGGTCCTGGTGGGCAGGGAGCCAGATCCCGTAATGATACGGTAGATTCTCGGCCGTCGGGATATCGTATGTATGCATAGGTGGGGTTGGCATCGGTTAGTTCGACCTCGTCTACGAGAGGGTCATTTTTAGACGTCCGAACGTATCTTCGGAGTAGTACAGGTCCAGAAGTAGTTAGCCATGACGGGAGGGATGTCCCATAAGATGAGCGACGCTGGAATCCAAAGAACCGCTCATGAGGTGTAGTATTTGTGGCTGTAGAAAGAAGGGGCCATATAGAGTGCAATGCATCCGGAAGCACTGCTTCCCATTGCTGGTTTGGTAGGCCCCGAGATCTTAAAGCAAGATGTACGGAATTCCAGATGATACCGTTATACCTCTCTACCTGCCCATTTCCGATGGGATGATATGGCGTCGTTTCGCTTGTAGCAATTCCCCGTTCTGAGAGGTAGTCCTTGAGTTCCCTTGACATAAAGGATGGACCCCGATCCGAGTGAATGTAAGCCGCCATGCCACAGAGAGAAAATACCTGCTCAAGGCAGCAGATTACTGTGGACGCCAGCATATTGGAGCAGGGGAAGGCAAACGGAAAACGTGAATATTCATCAATCATGGTGAGCAAATATGTGTTCTGAGTTGAAGAGGGCACTGGGCCCTTAAAATCGATGCTAAGTCGTTGCATCGGTTGGGTTGCGTGTATGAGCATACCATCTGAGGGGCAGAAGAACTGAGGTTTTAATTCTGCACAAAGCCGGCATTCTGAACACATTTTCTTTACATCTCCAGTAGAAAAAGGGAGATTCCGTGATCGTACGAAATGTAGCATGCGCGTAACGCCAGGATGACACAATCCATTATGGACATCTATGAGAGTAGAGGACGACATAGTGGAGCAGAATGCTCGTGTGAGGGTATCCGGGGCCACATTCTCCTTGCCAGGTCGATAGTGAATGGTGTAACCAAAAGAGGCCAGTTCCATCCTCCAAAGCTGTATTTTATTATTCTTAATTTTGGTTCGTTTTCGATTATCGAGCATGAAGGCGACTGATCGCTGGTCCGTGATTAATGTAAAGTGCTGGCGGGCTAGGAAATGGTTCCACTTCCGTACCGCCTCTATGATGGCTGTGGCTTCCTTCTCAACCGGAGGATAATGTAGCTCGGCACCTTGTAAGGTCCTGGACATAAATGCTACAGGATGACCTTCCTGATTTAGAGTAGCCGAGATCGCCACCTCCAAGGCATCACATTCGACTATGAAAGGGAGATTCTCATTGATGGAGTGAAGAGCCGCTTTCTCCAACTGTTTTTTGAGAAGGTTAAAGGCTGCAACAGCCGCTGTTTCCAATGGAAATGATCTAGCATGCAGCAAGGGTTGGATTTTGTCTGAAAAATGAGGAATCCATTTAGCGTAGTATGCAAACAGACCGAGAGCCCGACGTAAAGAAGCCGGATTCTTAGGTGACGGGAGCTCTTGGAGCGGGCGAAGTCTTTCTGGGTCTGGCTTAATGATACCATTGCCTACGCAGTAGCCAAGGATGTTGATGGTCGGTTGCGACTCAACAGATTTAGATTCATTCAAAGTTAAGTTACGGTGATGGAGAGCATCCCGAAATTTTTGGAGGTTGGCGTCGTGTTCCTGGTGATCGTGACCTGCAATAGTAATGTTATCAAGATAGGGAAAAGTGTCCCTTAAGTTTTCCTGCTTAACCAGGCCATCCATTGCCCGTTGGAAGACAGCCACTCCATTAGTAACCCTGAATGGGAGGTGACAAAATTGGTACAGCCGTCCATTAGCCTCAAAGGCCGTGTACTGCTTATCTGAGACCTTCAAGGGTACCTGATGATAGGCACTTTTCAAATCGTAAGTTGAGAACACTTTGTATTCGGCCAGTTTATTAACCATATCATCAATGCGTGGCAATGGGTCGGCGTCCAAGTCAGTATATTGATTGATGGTTTGCGAATAATCAATGCATAGTTGTTGTTTGGACCTGTGGGAGAGCAGCAGCGCGACCGGCGGCACTTAAAACCGGCGGGTTCAGCAGAGGCGAGGTCAGAGAGCTTGGACCTGTGGGAGAGCAGCAGCGCGACCGGCGGCACTTAAAACCGGCGGGTTCAGCAGAGGCGAGGTCAGAGAGCTTGGACCTGTGGGAGAGCAGCAGCGCGACCGGCGGCACTTAAAGCCGGCGGGTTCAGCAGAGGCGAGGTCAGAGAGCTTGGACCTGTGGGAGAGCAGCAGCGCGACCGGCGGCACTTAAAACCGGCGGGTTCAGCAGAGGCGAGGTCAGAGAGCTTGGACCTATGGGAGAGCAGCAGCGCGACCGGCGGCACTTAAAACCGGCGGGTTCAGCAGAGGCGAGGTCAGAGAGCTTGGACCTGTGGGAGAGCAGCAGCGCGACCGGCGGCACTTAAAACCGGCGGGTTCAGCAGAGGCGAGGTCAGAGAGCTTGGACCTGTGGGAGAGCAGCAGCGCGACTGGCGGCACTTAAAACCGGCGGGTTCAGCAGAGGCGAGGTCAGAGAGCTTGGACCTGTGGGAGAGCAGCAGCGCGACCGGCGGCACTTAAAACCGGCGGGTTCAGCAGAGGCGAGGTCAGAGAGCTTGGACCTGTGGGAGAGCAGCAGCGCGACCGGCGGCACTTAAAACCGGCGGGTTCAGCAGAGGTGAGGTCAGAGAGCTTGGACCTGTGGGAGAGCAGCAGCGCGACCGGCGGCACTTAAAACCGGCGGGTTCAGCAGAGGCGAGGTCAGAGAGCTTGGACCTGTGGGAGAGCAGCAGCGCGACCGGCGGCACTTAAAACCGGCGGGTTCAGCAGAGGCGAGGTCAGAGAGCTTGGACCTGTGGGAGAGCAGCAGCGCGGCCGGCGGCACTTAAAACCGGCGGGTTCAGCAGAGGCGGGACCAAATCAACAGCAGAGCAGAGAGGCCCACAGCCCCGAGACCGGAGAAGCAGCGGACCTGCGCGGGAGCAGCCCGAGGCGGGAGAGCTTAAAGGCTTGAGAGGGAGCAGTCAGAGGCACCGACCAATCCAGGTTCCAGGAGAGAGCTGGTGCAGTCGGGAGAGCAGGAGGCCAGTAACTGCTGGGGCAGTCGGGAGAGCAGGAGGCCAGTAACTGGTGAGTTTAAAAGCTCACCTTTCGCGGGCTTTTTCTTTCACAGCTGGTGCAGTCAGGAGAGCAGGAGGCCAGTAACTCTTATATAAGTGGAGCTGTTGCTAAACCCGAAACACTACAGTGTAGTGTCTCCCACCCTTCCACCTCCTCTAACCTTTTAGGGGTTAGGGGAAGTTGAAAAGGTAGGTTCAATTTATTTTATTTCAGGAGCCTAACCTAGGTGGAAAAGGTTCCAGGACAGGAGGCGGCAGTGAAAATACAACACCAGAAAACAGGTAGGTGACTGGTTGGTGAGTACTTTCACAAACTTATTCTAAGTAGAATTCAATAATTAAGCTAAATCGTAGTAAATAAAAGGGTCTTGTAAGGGTTAAGTCATGGAAGGGCAGCTCAGACCCGTGTCATGCTCCTCCTGTGCCATGTGGGAAATCAGGGACACTGTCCCTGACAACTATGTGTGCAGGAAGTGTGTCCAGCTGCAGCTCCTAGCGGACCGCATGGCGGCGCTGGAGCTGCGAATGGACTCACTCTGGAGCATACGCGATGCTGAGGATCTTGTGGATAGCACATTCAGTGAGTTGGTCACACCGCAGGTAAAGGCTAGCTCAGACAGTAAATGGGTGACCAAAAGGCAGGGTAAAGGCAGGAAGGTAGTGCAGGAGTCACCTGCGGTCATCTCCCTCCAAAACAGGTTTACCGTTTTGGGTACTGTTGGGGGAGATGACTTATCAGGGGAAGGCACCAGCAGCCAGGTTCAGGGCACCATGACTGGCTCTGCTGCACAGAAGGGCGGGAAAAAGAGGGATAGGGCTATAGTGATAGGGGATTCAATTGTAAGGGGGATAGACAGGAGTTTCTGTGGCCGAGACCGAGACTCCAAGATGGTATGTTGCCTCCCTGGTGCAAGGGTCAAGGATGTCTCGGAGCGGGTGCAGAGCATTCTGAAGGGGGAGGGGGATCAGCCAGTTGTCGTGGTACATGTAGGTACCAACGATGTAGGTAAAAAGAGGGAGGAGGTCCTACAAGCTGAATTTAGGGAGTTAGGAGCTAAATTGAAAAGTAGGACCTCAAAGGTAGTAATCTCTGGATTGCTACCAGTGCCACGAGCTAATAAGTTTAGAGAGAGTAAGATAGATAAGCTAAATACGTGGCTTGAGCAGTGGTGCAAGGGAGAGGGATTTAAATTCTTGAGGCATTGGAACCAGTTCTTGGGGAGGAGTGACCTGTACCAAGGGGACGGTCTACACCTGAACTGTGAGGGAGCCGATGTCCTCGGGGTAATATTTTCTAGGGTGGTTCGGGAGGATTTAAACTAATTTGGCAGGGGGATGGGAACCTAGGTAGTGGAAAAGAGGGAAGTCATATGAAGTCAGAAATAGATGGTAGAAAGGTGAGAAGCAATAAGCAAAGGAGAGAAACACAAAGGGCCAAACTAATTCATAATGAGAGTGTGAAAAAAGCAAGCCTGAAGGCTTTGTATCTTAATGCTAGAAGCATTAGGAACAAGGTGGATGAATTAGTTGTGGAAATAGAGGTAAACAAGTATGATTTGATTGGGATTACAGAAACGTGGCTGCAGGGTGGGCAAGGCTGGGAACTTAACATCCAGGGATATACAATATTTAGGAAGGATCGGCAAAAAGGTAGGGGAGGTGGGGTAGCATTGCTGGTAAAGGAGGGGATTAATGCAATGGAAAGGAAGGATATTAACTCGGATGAAACGGAATCTGTATGGGTAGAAATGAGAAATAGCAAGGGGAGGAAAACGTTAGTGGGTGTGATATATAGGCCTCCAAATAGTAATATGGAGGTGAGGGAAGGCATAAAAAGGGAAATTAGAGAAGCGTGCGATAAGAGCACAGCTGTCATCATGGGTGACTTTAATTTACATATTGATTGGACTACCCAAACTAGTAAAAATTCTGAGGAGGAGGAATTCCTGGAATGTTTTCGGGACGGTTATCTGGACCAATATGTCGAGGAGCCGACTCGAGATCAGGCCATTTTAGACTGGGTATTGTGCAATGAGAAGGGACTTATCAGCAATCTTCTTGTACGAGGCCCCTTGGGTCAGAGCGATCATAATATGATCAAGCTCTCAGTCGAGATGGAGAGTGAGGAAATTGAATCAGAGACTAAGGTCCAGAACTTAAATAAAGGGAATTACGAGGGTATGAGACGGGAATTGGGTAAGATTGATTGGGTGGTGTTTCTGGGGGGATTGACAGTGGATAGACAATGGCAAGCATTCAAAGATAGAATGGAAGAATTCCAGAACATGTTTATACCGGTTTGGCACAAAAATAAACCTAAAAAGGTGGCTCAACCGTGGATAACGAGGGAAATTAGGGACAGCATAAAATCAAAAAAAAGGGCATATCAACTGGCAAAAAAAAGCACCAGACCGGAAGATTGGGGGCAGTACAAGATACAGCAAAAGAGGACAAAGGGATTAATCAGGAAGGGGAAAATAGAATACGAAAGTAAACTTGCAGCAAACATAAAGACAGACTGCAAAAGCTTTTATCGATATATCAGGAGGAAAAGACTGGTAAAATCCCAAGTCGGTCCCTTGCAGTCCGATTCGGGAGAATATATAATGGAGAATAAGGAAATGGCAGACCAATTAAACTCATACTTTGGTTCTGTATTCACAAAGGAGGACACAAATAACCTCCCAGGAATATCGGCAAACATAGGGACTAATGAGAGGGAGGAGCTGACAGAAATTAGTATCTCTAGGGATATGGTGCTGGGTAAGTTGAGGGGACTGAAGGCCGACAAATCCCCGGGGCCTGATAAACTACATCCTAGGGTACTTAAGGAGGTGGCCCTGGAGATAGCAGATGCTCTAAGGATCATCTTCCGGAACTCCATTGACTCGGGAACAGTACCCGTGGATTGGAGGGTAGCTAATGTTACCCCAATATTTAAAAAGGGGGGTAGAGAGAAAGCAGGGAATTATAGACCAGTAAGCCTTACATCGGTTGTGGGCAGAATGCTAGAGTCCATTATTAAGGATAAAATAGCGGAGCACTTGACAAATGGGGAAAGGATCGGACAGAGTCAACATGGATTTACAAAGGGTAAATCGTGTTTGACTAATCTGCTGGAATTTTTTGAGGAAGTAACTGGTAAAATAGATGGGGGAGAGCCAGTGGATGTGGTGTACCTTGACTTCCAGAAAGCCTTCGATAAGGTTCCACACAAAAGATTATCATGCAAAATTAAGGCTCATGGGATTGGGGGCAAAGTATTAACGTGGATAGAGAACTGGCTGGCGGATAGAAAACAGAGAGTTGGAATAAACGGCTCGTTTTCGGAGTGGCAGGCAGTGACCAGCGGGGTGCCGCAAGGATCTGTCCTGGGACCCCAGCTGTTCACAATATATATAAATGATCTGGATCAGGGAATTGGATGCAATATTTCCAAATTCGCTGACGACACTAAACTAGGAGGAGGGGTGGGCTCTGATGAGGATGTCAGGAGGCTACAGTGCGATTTGGACAGGTTGGGGGAATGGGCGGATACGTGGCAGATGCACTATAATGTGGATAAATGCGAGGTTATCCACTTTGGGGGTAAAAACAGGAGGGTAGATTATTATCTAAATGGCAATAGATTGGGAGATGGGGAAGTGCAGAGGGACCTGGGTGTTCTTGTGCACCAGTCACTGAAGGAGAGCATGCAGGTGCAACAGGCGATTAAGAAGGCAAATGGTATGTTGGCCTTCATATCAAGGGGGTTCGAGTATAGGAATAGGGATACCTTACTACAGCTGTACAAGGTGCTGGTGAGACCGCATCTGGAGTATTGTGTACAGTTTTGGTCGCCCCATCTGCGGAAGGATGTTCTTGCCATGGAAAGAGTGCAACGGCGATTCACCAGGCTGATACCTGGAATGGCGGGAATGACCTACGAAGAGAGATTAAATAGTTTGGGCTTGTACTCACTGGAGTTTAGAAGATTGAGAGGGGATCTCATCGAAACATATAAAATTATGGCAGGCCTGGACAGGCTGAATTCAGAGAGAATGTTTCCAATGGCCGGGGAGCACAGAACCAGGGGCCACAGTCTAAAAATAGCGGGCAAATCATTTAAAACAGAGATGAGGAAGAATTTCTTCACTCAAAGAGTGGTGAGCCTGTGGAATTCCCTGCCACAGAGGGCTGCGAAGGCTAATTCAATAAATATTTTCAAGAGAGAATTGGATATATTTCTGAAGGCTAAGGGGATTAAGGGTTACGGAGAAAAGGCGGGGACGGGGTACTGAACTGGTAAGATCAGCTATGATCTCAGACGAAGATCAGCCATGATCTCATTGAATGGCGGAGCAGGCTCGAAGGGCCGAATGGCCTACTCCTGTTCCTATCTCTATGTTTCTATGTTTCTATGTTTGTGAGGTTTTAGAGGGTTCTTGACGATGACGATTTGAGCCCGCCAGGGCGACGAACATGGTTCGATGATATCCTCTGCTAAAAGTCGAGAGATTTCAGCCTCGATAAAAAATTGGTCTTCCTGACTAAAGCGCCGCGATTTCGTTATTATTGGTTTGCATCGAGGAGGAATACTGGCAAATAATGAGGGTTCATCAAGTGAAGCTGCTGATAATGCACAAAACGGTAATTTAGACAGCATATTAGAAATAGTAAGTCCAGGTTTGGATCCGCCGAACTCAATGGTGAGTTTCTTATGCTGTTTTTGAAAATCCAGCCCTAAGATGAGATCACTACATAAGTCCTTGAGCACCGAAAGTCGGGTGGAGGGATACATGCGACCATTAAGTGTCATATCAATAATACAAAAGCCGGAGATTCTGGTATTAAGTGATGACTGAGCCATCGCAATTGCCTGGTCCGATGGGAAGATATGTAGTTTCAATTTCGCAACAATCTGTTCTCTAATGAAACTATCAGTACTTCCTGAGTCAATTAAGGCATCTAAGGTATGCCCATTAACTGAAACTTTTGTAGCTGCATGAAACAGGTTCTGTGGGCAAGCAGCTGTAATTGGTGTGGTTGCACAGAGAGTGGCTGAAACTCTAGGTGTGCTTCTTCGGGAGAGAGCTCGAGAGGAAGCTTGATAGGTCCTAGCCGGAGCATCTTGATAGGCCCTAATTGGGGCAGTTCGGTAGGCCTTAGCTGGATAGGCCCTCGCAGAGGCTCTTGATTGGCAAACTTTTGCAAAGTGTCCCTTTTTATCGCAATGACTGCAGATTGCATTGCGAGCAGGGCAGAATTTCCTAGGGTGAAATGAATCTCCACAAAAGAAGCATTCCTTCCTAGATTGCCAAGAGGCTGCTAAAGTGGGGTCATACTCCTCTTCTTCATCAGAAGTATCATCAGGATTAGATTCCTCCATGATAGGGTTCACCTGAGGCCACTTGAATCGTCTGGTTGCAGTTACAGCAGCAGATCGAGATCTGGGCAGCTGATAGAGGTCTGCATTTTTCTTTGCCAAATCCAGAGAACAAGCCAGGTCAAAAGCCTTTTGTAGCTCAAGTGTTTTACTTTCTAGCAGACGCTGGCGTATAAATGGAGAGGCAATCCCGCAGATGAAAGCATCACGAATCATTTCTTCGCGGTACAGCTCAGCCAAGGCTGCCTGAAAGTTACAATCTACGCTGAGCCTGCGAAGTTCTTGAAGGAATTCGTTAATTGATTCCCCTGGCCCTTGTCGGGCTGTGGCCAGTAGATGTCTAGCATAGACCTCATTTGCGGTCTTGGCATATAGTTTTTTAAGTGCCCGGATCACCTCATCGTAATTATCCCATTCATCAACATATTCAAACACTGTTGGGGTCACATAGTTGATAAGTATCCTCAGTTTAGTAGAAGCATTCGCTTTACATTCATCAAGAAAATTCTCAAAAGTACGGTACCAATGCTTCCATACCCTGCCAGCTGCTGGTGCGTTTGGGTCCAAGTCTAGGCGAGTAGGTTTAAGGATGTTTTCCATGATGGGTGGTTCCCTGGATCCTTAACTCCGAGTTTGTCCGAAGGTCTAGTATTTGTGAGTGTAAATACTAAGTTGTTTAAATTGATGTAATAAAAAGTCTCACACGTCAAGGAACTTTAAAGTAAGCTTTAAACAACTTATAATTATGCTATATACAAGAGCGGTCTTCACCATGCCTCTAGGAGAAGCCCTTTTACTATACTGAGCAGTTCAGTATTTATACTAGTCCAAACACAGGAAGTGACGTATACACAGAGTTCACAGTTCACAGTTCACAGGAAGTGATGTGCACATAACTTCCTCCGGAAGTTATTTATTATTATTACACCCGGTAAGGATCCGACCAGCTGGATGGCCGAGATGGACCGGACGTTCATCGACACCAAAGGCGCCTTGGCCAACGCAACCATGCTGGCGCACCCGCTTCCAGGTGCCACCATTGCCCTTACCACCGACGCGTCAGACTACGCAATCGGCGCAGTGCAGGAACAGTGGGTGAATGGGACGTGGCAACCGCTGGCATTTTTCAGCCGTCAACTACGGCGAAACGAAAGAAAATACAGCACTTTCGATCGGGAGTTGCTGGCCCTTTTTCTAGCTATCCGCCATTTCCGGTTCTTACTAGAGGGACGTCAGTTCACGGCTTATGTGGACCACAAGCCACTAACGTTCGCTATGGCCAAGACCGCCGAACCGTGGTCAGCTCGCCAACAACGTCACCTGACGTTCATTTCAGAATTCACCATGGACATTCAGCATTTGTCTGGTAAAGACAACCTGGTGGCGGATTGCCTCTCCCGCGCGACTGTGCACGCAGTCCAACTCGGAATCGACTATGCCCTCATGGCTGTGGATCAAGCCTCGGACCCAGAGGTCCAAGCATACAGGACCAGCCCCTCTAACTTCCAAGCGGCCGATGTCAAATTCCATGCTGCAGGCACCACGCTACTTTGCGACGTCTCCATGGGAGCTCCCCGCCCTATCGTTCCAGTCTCCTAGCACTGAAAAGTGTTCGACGTCATACACGGGTTGTCACACTCTGGCATGAAGGCCTCGCAAAGGCTGATGTCGTCAAAATTCGTCTGGAGGGGTATGCACCTGGATGTCCGTGACTGGGCCAACACCTGCGTGGTCTGCCAAAAGGCCAAGGTACAGCGTCACGTAAAAGCTCCATTGGCCACTTTCGCTGTTCCGGAGCGTCGATTCGACCACGTGAATGTGGACCTCGTGGGGCCGCTTCCACCTTCTCAAGGTTTTACACACATCCTCACAATGGTAGACCGCACCACCGGGAGAACCAGTGGATGTGGTGTATTTGGACTTTCAGAAGGCTTTCGATAAGGTCCCGCACAAGAGATTAGCGTGCAAAATTAAGGCACATGGGATTGGGGGCAAGGTATTGACTTGGATAGAGAACTGGTTGGCGGACAGAAGGCAAAGAGTTGGAATAAACGGGTCGTTTTCCGAGTGGCAGGCAGTGACTAGTGGGGTACCGCAAGGATTGGTCCTAGGGCCCCAGCTGTTCACAATATATATTAATGATCTGGACGAGGGAATTGGATGTAATATCTCCAAATTTGCAGACGACACAAAGCTGGGCGGGAGGGTAAGCGGCGAGGAGGATGTCGGGAAACTCCAGTACGATTTGGACAGGTTGGGTGATTGGGCAGAAACATGGCAAATGCACTATAATGTGGATAAATGTGAGGTTATCCACTTTGGTGGCAAAAACAGGAAGGCAGATTATTATTTGAATGGCAATAGATTGGGAGAAGGGGAAGTGCCAAGAGACCTGGGTGTCCTTGTGCACCAGTCGCTGAAGGTAAGCATGCAGGTGCAGCAGGCGGTTAAGAAGGCAAATGGTATGTTGGCCTTCGTAGCAAGAGGGTTCGAGTACAGGAACAAGGATGTCTTGCTACAGTTGTACAGGGCCTTGGTGAGACCGCACCTTGAGTATTGTGTGCAGTTTTGGTCACCTTACCTGAGGAAGGACGTTCTTGCCATGGAGGGAGTGCAGCGAAGATTCACCAGGCTGATACCTGGGATGGCAGGAATGACGTATGAGGAGAGATTGTGTTGATTGGGCTTATACTCACTGGAGTCTAGAAGATTGAGAGGGGATCTCATCGAAACCTATAAAATTCTGTCAGGTCTGGACAGACTAGATGCAGGAAGGATGTTTCTGATGGCCGGGGAGTCCAGAACCAGGGGTCATAGTCTAAGGATAAGGGGTAAGCCATTTAGGACTGAAATGAGGAGGAATTTCTTCACCCAGAGAGTGGTGAACCTGTGGAATTCTCTGCCACAGAGGGCGGTGGAGGCTAGTTCATTAAATATATTCAAGAAAGAGTTGGATATATTTCTTGAGGCTAAAGGGATCAAGGGATATGGGGAAAAGGCAGGGACAGGGTACTGAATTTGGATGATCAGCCATGATCACATTGAATGGCGGAGCAGGCTCGAAGGGCCGAATGACCTAGTCCTGCTCCTATCTTCTATGTTTCTATGTTTCTACTAGATGGCCAGAGGCAGTTCCTTTGGTTTCCACCACTTCGGCAGACGTGGCCAGAGCTTTCATCTCCTCTTGGGTTGCTCATTTCGGGGTACCGGCGGACATCTCTTCCGATCGTGGACTGCAGTTTTCCTCTGAGCTCCGGAACGCTGTGGCTCAGGGGCTCGGCACCAAACTACATTGCACCACCGCCTATCATCCACAGGCGAACGGCCTGTGCGAGCGATTCCACAGGTCGCTCAAAGTCGCTCTGCGGGCCAGTCTTCAAGGCGCGGGATGGGTGGACAGACTTCCCTGGGTCCTTTTGGGTCTTTATACGGCACCCAAAGAAGATTTACAATCGTCCTCGGCGGAACTCGTATATGGCCAGCCATTACGAGTACCAGGGGATTTCCTCCCGTCTCCAACAGAGCCATGGTCCTCATCCCAGCAACTCATCAGCCACCAGGAAGCGGCCAGATGTTTTGCTCCAGTGCCTACGTCGCATCACGGATTACAGAGCTCCCACGTCCCAACTGAGCTGAAAAGCGCCGAGTACGTGTTTATCCGCCATGACGCTCACCGGGACCCGCTCAAGCCTCCTTACACTGGCCCCTTCCGCGCCATAGAGCCTGGAGACAAAACCTTTTCGGTCGATATCGGAGGTAACCCGGACCACATATCGGTTGACCGGCTGAAGCCGGCACACTTAGACCTGGACCGCCCAGTCGAAATCGCTCAACCGCCAAAATGGGGCCGACCACCCACAGTCGCCGTGCCAGATCCACCACAACCGCCCGCCAGCTCGACCACCTGCCATCAGCTTCCACTTCAGGGTTACAAAAGTCGCTCGGACAGGCTTGTCAGGCCTCCTCGCCATCTCACTTTTGCTGTTAAAGACAATTCTGGGGGGGCGCACGTGGTGGAGCCACTAAAGGACTCAGATCGTTTGTATATAATTCCCTTTAACAACATGTTAGCTACAGCCTGAGTCTGTATCTTTATTTATACTGTTTACTTGTACAGAGCGTGATTACTTTAACAGCGCGGGTAAACACGATGACGTCACGCCGTACATCACGTGATCCCCCACTGGCGGGAAGAACGTCATGACGTCATGACGTCAACCACGGGACCAGCCAGCAGTCCTCGTGGAGCCTCTGAATTGAACAGACCTACACTCGATGTTCTCCTGCAGTTACTTGTTTAAACCTGTTAGTTTCCATTAAACTTCGTTTTGTTTGAGCGCCTGAGTGGACCTCAGTCTTTGGATAGGAACTAGACATTCCTACAACATGTTCATTTTGTATATATTTCCTAATACGTGAAGCTAAACAGCCTTTGAATTGTTTCTAGTACTACAGCCCTCCCTACAGCTTTGGTTAATATATTTAAATACTAGAGGATTCAGGCTTTGATTCACAGGCTTATTTTTGCAATCCAACAGTCCCCCCCTCCAACCCCCCAAAAGGAAACCTTGAGGCGGGTTGGAAAGTGTGCAGCTGATATAACATGCTGGGAAACCAAGAGCGTGAATGATTGAGGTTTCTTCCAGTTACCGGACCTACTTTGTTATACACCTCCCCCCCTAGACCTCTGGCTACTCCAGGAAGACTACCCGGTATCTGTTGCATAGGGCCTGGTGTGAATCCTGTCGAGGTGGCCACCAGGTATGCATCAGATGAGTATGGTTAATTTAAATTTAAACTAAAGTGTTTCCCAATTCGTTATACTACTATCAACATTCATATGCTTGATCTCTCCTGCAAACGACCAAAGTCGTCCGAAACGCGTGTAGGAGGAGCAGTGCATGCATTAACTGTCCTAACCACTTGTTTCGCAAAGTGTTTCGCTTTAGTCCATTTACACTTCTTACATGCCATACATAGCAAACTCAAAACCAGTATTAACTGCACCACGACTAATATGTGTGAAATCAGTCTGATCCATGGGTGTTCCGATTCTGCCCCACCTGGGGTATCCTCTGTTTCTTCTATCTTTCCTGATGTTACCCCGCCTGGGGTTTCCTCTACGTTGGATCTTCCCTTTCGGTGTGTTCAATTAACTTGTTAGTCATGGGCATGAGTGCCCAATTGGCTTATGTATCAAAGTCTTACTACATAGTGTATACATATATCAAATACACTATCATTATAAGCTGAAGAACTGACAGAGCGTGTGAAATAATACGAACGTAAGGGTGTGCTGATGTATGTTAAGCCCAATATCTCACCAGTGTGAGTTGTCCTTTATGCTGTCAATTTCAATATCCATTCTCGAGTTGTCTTACCCCAAAACATAAAAATGCTTTAGGGAGGAGTTCAGTCACATCATGAGCTCACTGAAACCCTCAAACAACAGGGGAATGTCGTATCCGAATATCCGAATTGTGTCACACAATTGTGCAGCTCTTACTTAAAAACGTGTTGGTTGATCACCTCATACTGGATTCGTACTGGTTTTTCCCACGCTCTGTTACCTACAAAACACAATTATTACAGTCACAGTTAAATTCAGACTCACAATCATTTCAAGCGACATTACAGTTTAACATCTAATAAACAAATCATGGACTTAAAAGATTTTCCAGATCTCTCTTTTACTCTTATCCGTCTTGTGGATAATTCTTACTAAACATGATTTCTCCTTAGCCCTCAATTCTCCCAATCCGAATTCCATGTAACTCTCCACTTCAACTTCAATTTCAATCCCTTTAACAGGTACCAGTGTGTTAAACTCTATTCTGGTTGTTTCATTAATTAGATAGTTTCTCGATGGAGTATGTGTCAATGCTTAAAAAGGTTGTCTCACCCTCCTGAGCCACATTAACTATTTCATGTCTGTCTTGCTGTTGTCAAGTAACTGAGCATGTCTGAGACCCGTTCTTCAGTGCAAACTCACCATACATTCCCGGATGGTGATTACCTCATACGTAACGAATCACATTTGCACACTCATACCGGTATCTCCATATCATGCCATCCGATACAAGCCTTTCTCGGGCTTTCAGGTATCTTATCGAAAGATTGTCGTCGTCCGGAGATCTTTGCTCATCTTCTTCTGCATGGTCCCGATGTCTTGGGTAGTGGCCAGGCTATCAAATTCAGTTTTCTTAAAAAGTTCATTAAAGGCGGGGACACAAATATCTCCAAGAGAAAGTTATCAATTTACTATTCTTAACTACACTTTCCTGACTTTCACTAGGAAATTTTGAAAATTCCCATTCATTGGTGTAATTCTCCTGTTTCAATTTAAACCCTCAATCACTTTCCTTTAATTACCATTCATATCACATTCATGAGTCCTGGAGAAACTTTACTGTCCAGTACAACATTTAACATTGAAAACATAGATCAAACGTTCTCACTTGATCCAAGTTATTAACACTTTTTATTTATCATTTTTTTTTAGAGGATCTTTTATTTTTCCCAAAAGTAACCCAATATATAGTGCCTGATTCCATTTTGTTAATACAAAATTATCCCAAAATTCAAACAGCAGTATTATTGTACAGGTAGACTACCCTTTATCCGGACTTCCGAAAACCGAAACCCTCTAAAAACCGAAGGTTTTTTCGTTCAGCGTAAGTCGTGCGTACGAACGAAAAAACCTTCGGTTTTTAGAGGGTTCCGGTTTCGGAAGTTCGGATAAAGGGTAAGTCGTGCGCACGACCCCCCGCCGGCCCCGACAACCGCCGACCCCCCCGCGGACCCCGCCGGCCCCGACAACCGCCGACCCCGCCAGCCCCGACAACCGCCGACCCCCCCGCGGACCCCGCCGGCCCCGACAACCTCCGACCCCGACAACCGCCGACCCCCCCGCGGACCCCGCCGGCCCCGACAACCGCCGATCCCCCCTGCCGACCCCCCCGCGGACCCCGCCGGCCCCGACAACCGCCGACCCCGCCAGCCCCGACAACCGCCGACCCCCCCGCGGACCCCGCCGGCCCCGACCCCCGCCGACCCCGACTGACTTACGCTGAGCGTCAGCGTAAGTCGTGCGCACGACCCCCTGCCGACCCCCCCCGCGGACCCCTGCCGACCCACCTTCCGAAATCCGAAATTCTCCTTTATCCGAAACTCGGCTGGTCCCGAGGTTTTCGGATAAAGGATAGTCTACCTGTACCGGCAAATTTTGTCAATGTTCAATTTCATCTCTATCAATTTATCCTCCATTTCCAATTTCAGAAACAAGTAATTCCCAGGCTAGGTGGCTTACACAGTGTTTTAACATTAGAGACAGAAGTGCTGCAATTAGTTTACGAGGTAGCTTCCATATAACAAAAGAAAGAGGCAAATCCATTGTGACTCTGCTTAGAGCCCAAGGGGTTAATTCATGAAATCATAAATTCCTTCTGTCACTGTGGGGAAATATTAACTTAAAATTAAGAAACTTAAATTATTTAATGTCCAATATCTTTAAACTTCATACTAAAGTTGTTGCTTGGTGAACTTAAACAGCTGTCAGTGGAAAGGGTTAACTCCTTTGCAGGATTTTAAGAAGGTGGAGCAAAATATTATCAAATGCACGCAACTGCGTCAATTCACGTAAATCAAAAAAAGAACTTTCCCTATCGAAAGACAGTTGTGTTTTCACACTTTAACTAAACACGAACACGGAGGTAATATGGACAGTGAAGAAAGACAGGATTGAGCAAAGTTTACAAGCTAAATAAGTCTACAACTATCGGATGTTCTCGCAGAGCGGAGTTATCTTATTCAATGCGGTCTACACAAATTTTCACCAACCAAAATTTCACCGTGGCCACAATGGAAGTCTGGTTTTAATAGGTTAATTAACCTCATAACTCCAATTTAATCCAGATCTTGTAAACATTCAAATTAATTTTCTTCCAAGCACATTGGCAACTAACTTTAAGGCAGAAGCTTATCTTTTGTAAAACTATGAACAAACAAACAAAACATTCTTGCAGAAAACAGTAAATTACGTCATATTTTCTTATTGTCCTTTCTTCAGATGTCTTTCCAAAATACTGTAAAAACATTCATTATAACTGGAGAAAGATTAGTTTTTAACATTTAAACAAATCAAGTCAAACTGCTCTGGAAGACTTCACCATAGCAACCACAAAGGGGAAATAATCAGAACTCAAAAGTCAGGGGTATGTCCTGGGACAAGTCAGGGTCGTATAACAGTCAGGGTGAGCAGGATCACTGGTTAAATTGAAAAACTCAGCTGTTGAAAAGGTCGATCTGTAAGGAAGAGAGAGTTAAATAACAACCCAAAGAATTGACTTAATCCTCTGAATTTGGTCCTAACCTAACCAACCTAACCTAATATTGGGAAGGAAAGAAAGTTAACTCGCATTATTCTTAACCATAGGGTCATTCTCATTTCATAATTCATCGCACATTGCACATTAGTTGACACACACACACACACACCATGCAACTTCAATCACAACTTCAAGCCGCAGTCACAATCTCAAGAGAGAGAGAGAGAGAGAGAAAGCGCGCAGCCTGTGACCTTGAAGAGGGAAGCACAGGCTTTTAAAGGGACAGTACACTGAAGATGAATGAACACACACTCGGCAGTTTTTTTTATCCTCAGCCCTAGGGGTCCTGAGGGTTAGGGGAAATTTCTTCCCCGGGCGTCACCACGGGCTTAATCTGTCTCCACCTTACATCAAATTTTTCCTTCAAGCAAACTGAGGTACCTGTACAAAGGAGGATCTGGAAGGGTCCATCCCCCCGTGGCTCAAAAACACCTCGGACCGGTCGCTGGACCATTACCCATTGTCCCACACAAGGGGGTGTTTTCCAAACTCCCTCTAACTTTTTGGCATCCCGTGTTTCTTGGAGGTGTTGAACTCGAAAGCGATTAATCTGATTGGTCTCACTGAGTACACGTAGGTACTTCAGGAGGGTAGTCTGGAATTGAGAGGTGTCCCCCGTACCCTGGAGGGGTGCATCTTGGGGCAACACCATTGCGGGAAGGACGGAGTGCCACCCCCTCCCGGGTCTGTGAAATAGCCTTAGTGATGGACTGTTTTAGTGTGCGGTTCATTATCCCGGAATTGTCCAACCACCGCAGTATACGCCCGGTTGCCCACCCAGTTCCACAGGTGGAAGGGTTTTGCAGGGTCTGGGCGACCCAGGGCAGGTGCACTGGCCAAAGTGATTTTGACCATATCAAAGGCTTTGACTGCCTCAGGTGTCCAATCCAGTCTTGCCTCTCCCGGGGGCTCTCCCTTTAGGATGTTATTTAAGAGACTTGCCAATTCAGTGAAGTCGGCTACGTACGTGCGGCAGTAGTTGAACAATCCCCATCACGCTCCGCAGGCCAGAAACAGTGACAGGTCGTGGCATTTGTAAGAGGGCTTGCACCCTCTCAGGGGTCATAGTTCGCCCCTCTGGGGAAATGATCTGGCCTTGGTAACTGACACGGGAAAGCCCGACCTGAGCTTTAGTCGGATTCAATTTAAACCCACCTAGGATTAACGTCTCCAGGACACACGTTAGGGCATCCAAATGAGTTAAGGGCGAGGGGCTACCAATGAGAATATCATCTACATACTGAAGGCAAATGGAGTCTTTCATGCGGGTATCCACCAGGGCTGGTTGGATGGCCTTTTCCAAACTCTCGTGGAAGATAGTGTCAGTTATCGATACTAAGGCCCCGTGTCTAAAAGGACACAATACTGCCGGCCTCCTAACAGTACACTTAGACACGGGCGAGCACCCCCCCCGGTCCTCCGACAGAGGAGACCGGGGTGTCCTATCCGTTGTGAGCCGCTGGTGACGGGAGGAGGAGGGCTCGCAGTCCCTCCAGCTCTCGGTCAGACAACCCCTGCTGGGTCCCCTGCCTGGCCTCTGTCATAGGGAGGTGATCCCTGTCCAAGTGGCGGTACCAGTGCCCAATTCAGCCTGAGCCCAAGTTTTTAGACCTTCAAATTGGATTTCATATTGAGCCGCGGTGCCTGGGGGATCTAGGACAAACGCTCCCAGAGCCCTGTAGACCGCGGAAGAACATTTTACCTCAACGATACCTTTCACATCTTGTATGGATAAATTGAAGTGTCGAGCGGCACTTCACATTTTTGCCCATACAACAACATTGGGTTTGTATCGCTTTAAATTGGGAATGAGATCTTTCCTGGGCTGTGAAAGGCTGAGGCTCTACCACCTATTTCTCCATTGTTGGCATTAACTCCCGGATTTATCCGGACGGGGGCCAGCCATGGGTTTGGATTTCCCGGCCCCAGATTGAGGCGGTGCTGAAGGGCAGATATGGTTATATTCGGGGGGGGCACGTAGGTTGTGGGGTCTTGTTTTGTTGGGCTTCCATGGCCTTAACAATTCCCAACCAATCCTTTAAATCGTCTAAATCCTGAGTACCTGCCGGCTCCAGGTGCAGGAGACTACTAACTCGAACTTTAGCCTCATGAACAGGTCTCAAAAAGTCCTGTATTGGGGACGGTCTTCCCCTTTTATTCACAATTATGGGACCCATCTGATCCAACCAACTAGCACACAAAACCGCCCCGTAGTTAGCTTGCTTAGCCTCCTTTTGTTCCGCCTACCACTTTATTTGATCAGCTAATGGACTTGTTTCTTTCCATCCATTCTTAATCATTTCGCTTTGATATTTCAGATTAGCCTCTCGGACCCGTTTTACAACAGTGATACTGGTGGCCATAGCCGGGACGTCCGGTGAAAGAGGTTTTCCTTTGTCACTCATGTCTGATCACCACACACATCCTTATGCTCTACCTTACTTCATTTTAATCTTATACTTTAAACGGCACAAACATAACACCTTATACTCTACATTAGAAATACACATGCAGGTCTAGTCATTCCGTCAATCTGTGGTCTCCGTGAGGAGTAATTTAACTATGTGGATAATTTGATACTGCGGCAGGTGAGGTCTGCGGCAAGAGCGACTCGTCTCAAGGGCGTTAAGCAGGGGCCCTTTCTTTCAGGTCCACCCCTGCTGCAGAGTTACAGGGCTAATCCCTGACTCTTTTTTTCTAAGTCAGAGTTCCCCTCACAACCCCTACGGACTCATACCGTCCCATGGACCTTACGTCCTACTTGCTCCCTGCGCACCCAGTATCCCACTTCTGACACCAACTGTTAGATTCGAATTCGGAGAAACTCTAGACTGAGACGGAATTGAGAATAAAGTAAAAGTTTTATTAGTAAATAGCTAGAAAGCTTGTGCACAAGGGAGAGAGGCTGATCTCCCCAGAATCGAACCTTTCCTCTCAACGAAATACAATCTACAAGCCTTGATATACCTTTCGATAGGTACCGGCCATTAGGTTGCAAAAGTAGGCGTACACATACAAACAGCCTTATTGGTCACTCCCTTATTGGTTGGCGTGATTAGTCACTCAATGTCGGGAGCCGCCCTGAAGTGTTCTGACATACAGCATAACAGTTTCTAGCTTCTGTGAGCAAGGTCGTTTAATTCTTGAGATGATAAACAATGTCCTCTTTTGGTTGCGAGCAGACATTACAAAGGAAGATAAGGTGTTTGAGGCAGAGATAGAAATGGCCGACTCCCTATGAAGTTCAGTTCCCCTTATCTCTCAGAAGGCCAGCTGCATTAAACACTGCTTCTGTAACACTGATAACAACAAAGACAGAGACTAAGAGTCTAGTAAATATGTTATTCCTACAGCACTTGGTTAATATGATGGTCAAGTATCCCATCATGCTTCGCAGCTACCTAAATGCTACATGTTCATTTTATATATATTTCCTAATACGTGAAGCTAAACATCCTTTGAATGGTTTCTAGTACTACAGCCCTCCCTGCAGCTTTGGTTAATATATTTAAATACTAGAGGATTCAGGCTTTGATTCACAGGCCTATTTTTGCAATCCAACACGTTGGGAGCAAACAGCAGAATATTCAGCTCTAGGGACAGTCTGCCCATTACATAACCCTCCTGATTTTCTATCCATTTAAATTAATGAACAAAAAAATTGTAGGCTGCCTAAATGATGCACTATTCTTTATATCCAATATTCTGGGAATTACAGTGACAACTATGCCCTGGAAATCCTTTCATACCACTTCCTATATGGGGAACAAACTTTCTTTCCACTGCAGGAGCAATCTAGAGGTTCTTCCTGAGCACAACAGACAATTGTTGTTTGTCAGTCTACCCTGAGTAAACCGATTGGGCCACAAATCCTACCTTGCTAACTCTGTCCAGAAGGATAAGCATCAAGATGTTGAATCCGAATCAATGTAAATGTTTTAAATTGAGCCAATTAAGACAAACCAGACAATTTTTTATTTCCCATTGCCTATGCAAATTGTGGTCCACTGGAAGCTGCCATCAAAAAGGTAAGTAAAAAGTGTTGTTTTTACTTGAATGTGGAGCCAGGAGCAGAAGTACTCACTCCCTCCCGATTGCCTTAATCTCCAGGGTTACCTGCTGCTCTCGGCCGACCTCCCAGCGGCGGAACTCCCCTCTGCAATCGACAAACTGCCTCTGGGGCAACAACTGGTGCCCGCAGCTCGCTGGTAATATACAAATGAGGCCAACGGACCAACCTCCTGTGGGCGTGATCCAATTTATACGCCAGTATTGCCTGACCCAGCACCCGGTTTAAATGGAGGCAGCCTGCATTTGACCTGTAACCAGTGGAATGCTGGCTGCGAGCTCTGATAATGTCTCTTGGTAACCAGTGTACACCAGTTTGCATTTTAATCTCTCTTTATGGGACTGGGAAGCAGCACCTGGCCAACACACAACCAGAAGTATGCAGGCACCCCAATTGGAATGGAGACCCTGCAAAATGGGTCAGGCTATTTTTCAGGCATCCCTGGCGGCCATCTAAAACAGTTTTTTAATTTTTATTCATTCTTGGCAAAGCCAGCATTTATTGCTCATCCCTAATTGCCCTCGAGAAGGTGGTGGTGAGCCGCCTTCTTGAACCGCTGCAGTCTGTGTGATGAAGGTACTCCCACAGTGCTGTTAGGGAGGGAGTTCCAAGATTTTGACCCAGTGATGATGAAGGAACCGCGATATATTTATAAGTCAGGATGGTGTGTGACTTGCAGGGAAACTTGCAGATGGTGGTATTCCCATGCACCTGCTGCCCTTGTCCTTCTAGGTGGTAGAGTTTGCGGGTTTGGGAAGTGCTGCTGAAGAAGCCTTGGCGAGTTGCTGCAGTGCATCTTGTAGATGGTACACACTGCAGCCACGGTACGCCGGTGGTGGAGGGAGTGAATGTTTAAGGTGGTGGATGGGGTGCCAATCAAGCGGGCTGCTTTGTCCTGGATGGTGTCGAGCTTCTTGAGTGTTGTTGGAGCTGCACTCATCCAGGCAAGTGGAAAGTATTCCATCACACCCACTGGCTTGTGCTTTGTAGATGGTGGAAAGGCTTTGGGGAGTCAGGAGGTGAGATACTCACCACAGAATACCCAGCCTCTGACCTGTTCTTATTGCCACAGTATTTATGTGGCTGGTCCAATTAAGTTTCAGGTCAATGGTGACCCCCAGGATGTTGATGGTGGGGGATTCGGTGATAGTAATGCCGTTGAATGTCAAGGGGCGGTGGTTAGACTCTCGCTTGTTGGAGATAGTCATTGCCTGGCACTTGTGTGACACGAATTTAGGTCTCATACATTTGAGTGGGCCCAATGTCTGTTTTAGGTTCCCTGATAGAAATTGGGCAGTGATGAGCAGGGCAATCACTGGGTCTGTCCCACTCAGATGTTTCAGTGGCGGCTGCAGCCACCAACTAAAAATAAGATTTTATTGAAAACCTTTACAACAATAACAACAGCGTGCATTTATATAGCACCTTTAACATAGTAAAACATCACAAGGTGCTTCACAGGTGAGTTATCCTTCCTGTGGAGTCAGAAGGAGCAGGAGTACTCCCTTGACTCCACAGTAATTTTGTGCACTTGTAGGTTTAGAAAGATCTGTTCTTAGCTCTGTTGCTTCATTGAAGGATAAATCCCAAATCAGAACACCAAGATCTGCTCGTATCAGAAACTCGATACGTCTGCAAATTATTGGGAACGGAAATTTTACTCATCTCGCGGGTCCGTGGCAGGCGATGTTAATGGCGGGTCCCAACCCCGCTGCTGACTCCATGCCATTGGTAGAGCTTGTTAAGCCCGCCCAGCGCATTTCCTGGGCCAATTAGAGGAAGCGGGTCTGGTGACGTCATTTGATGACGCATCATCAGCCGGTTTCCTTAATCGGACCATGGCCAACTTTATTTTGACATTTGTGCTGTCAGTGTTCTACAGCATTGAGGTGCTGCAAACACTGACAAGCACTGCACAGAGGTGCACGGCTGCACCCAGGTTCTCCCATGACCCCCTCCGTATGCTTATGGAGGGAGTCACAGCACGCAGGGAGGTCCTCTTCACTTCCGATGGGCGGAAGCGACCGCCCCAGGAGATCAACGCAGCCTGGTTGCACATTGCACAGGAGGGCACAAGCAGGGATGTGGTCAGGAGGACCTGGGTGCAGTGGCGCAAACCTTTCAATAATCACAGTAGATCACAAAACGTTAGTACAAAGCCACACTCAACCTCATCCTGCTGTGCCTATCATCACATCCCCATCACTCTACCTTCCCTATTCTACTCCTGCACATGCTTACTCACACCAACTTACCTTGCACCTCCACCCATCCCTCTCTATCTACATTATCACTTCCCCATCTCACTAGCCACCTCTCACACTCACCCTCATCCTACTGCAAGCATACCAACTAACAATACACAAGAGTAGCCACTTGGGTGTTTTATCCAATGTTCATGTAAAGTTTGTATTAATATGCTGTCAAACATTGAAACCTTTATTTTCAACACTTTCCGTTCTTGGACAGATTTGTGTGCACCTTTGGAAGTGGCTTAGTGAGTTGCAGTGAATGGTGAGACATAACGGTACCCCCTGCAATGGTGATGAGTGTGAAAGGAATGGCTTGGACATTGTAGGAATGCTTTATGGTGTTGGTGTGGGGTGGTGCCAACCTGACACATCATGTGGCAGCCAAGGTGTACAGCATCAAGTGAGGTAAATCTGGCCATGATGAGGTCATCCCTGGCCTCCCGGGCAGCAATGTGCTCGGGTGCTGATGCCCTGCGTCCTGTGCAGCATCAGGTGATTGCGGAGAAGGTTGGTGTTTTTGTTGGTGCTGCTGGATTGCCTGGTGCTGCTGGTGTTAGGGCTGATCGTGGTGGGATTCTGAGAACAAAGGTGAAACAGTATTAAGTGTACCCATACTGATGGAATAGATGGCAGGTGAAGTTGAGATGACAGAAGCAAACTGTTAATGGTGAGAGAGGTTGTTCCAATGAGGTGACACTGGATAGAGAGTTTGTGGCAAACACTTGCAGCCTGCATAAAGCTCAATCTGTGTTCCAAATTGAGTAAGCAACAGCTTCTGAGCTTGGAAAGTGAACAGCTGTGAGGTGGAAGCTTTTATAGCATATCAAGCTGTCAAGTAATCAGCTCATTCAATGGCCATTCAACTCCCGCCTCAGCTTAACAGACGTGATCCCCGAGCTACGTGGACCCCATGGGCGAGCAGTTAAAGAGAAAAGATAAAGGTTAAATGTATTATTAATGATCTGTCAACAAGGCAATAATCAGCTTAATTGGGTCGCTTCTGCTCAGTGCTCACAGACCTGACATTGGCGGCGGGTTGACAGCAGGGTCCCGACCCGCTGTACAAAATTTTTTTTCCCACCCATCCCACCACCGATCCCCGGAAAATTCCTGCCGATATGTGGCCACCAAGGCATCGTCTGGTCTCTGTAGATATTTCTTCTCTAGGTACTGAGCTTATCCTTTACAAAAAGCAGTACAGCAGTAACTAACTTCAACTAGATGTAATAATTGCTGTACACGGTATTGACCTGTATACGGCCCTTACCACTTACAGTGCCTATGCTACATTCAATGGATGGTTGTGTGTTGGAGCTGAAAGTCACGTTATGACTCCTCTTCCACTTCAATTGACCATTACTGCTGTCTTTCCAGGCACATGTATCGACCTCAAAATTACAGTCAGCAAAATCTTTGATAGTTGGGATGATAATGCCTGTAAAAATGATATATTAGTGACACAAAGTCAATCATTTCCAACGATAAACCAGAAGGACTGTTAAACTGTTTGTTACTGAACACTTTACAGGCTATTTGCTGCACCATCTGATATTCCAGGATTATTAAAAGCAATCAAAAGCAGTATTTATAATGGGATCTGAAAAAAGCCATGAACCTGTGCAGCTGTACAAAAACTGAATTTTATGTTAGTACATTTCACCACCTGGTAGGTGCTATCGATGTAAACAATTCAGACACAACAGTAGTTTGTTTGCTAAGGTAACAATGCTTAATGATGCGAACACTAAGCCAGTTTGGAATTCTGATTAAACACACTGTGCCACATGCCACAGAATTACAGATCTCAACCATTGTATGTTACTGTACTTAGAGAGAAACCATACCTAGCAAGGTGCTTCTCCACAGATAGGGAGAGGAGGAAATCAGAAGGAGAATCATTTCCAGATTCCTTTGTACATTTCTTATCCACTACCTCAAAGCAACATTTGGGAACAGATACCTGCCCACCTTCTGTGCTGTGGTTTGTCCATTGTCCAGGGAGTCCCAGAGAGAATGGAGGGGGTGGGGGTGGGGTGAACTGTTATTTTAATTGATTAACAAAACGTGATATTGGAAGACACCACTAAGATTTAAAAAAGTGAAGAGGTAAATCAGGAAGATGGCACTGAGCCTGGGTTTTAAGGGGGTGAAGTTGGGTGCCTTTGCCGGGCGCAAATGGGGCCCAAATGGCTTTGCGACTGGGCATGGCGCTGACATCGACTCCCGCCAATTTCGGTGGGAGTTTTGCGGTGGCACTATGACATTTTGCCACGATCTCCTTCGCCCAGAGATCGTCACATTATCGCCGTGCGCATCGCCCCGGTAGCGCCCTGGACCCGAAATTGACATCCACCCCCTGCAGCAGCGCCGGTTGAAAACACCGACAGCTGCAGGAGGCGTGCATCGGGCAGCTGGCCGCTTCGGGGGCGATGATTAAAGGCGAGGTGGCCGAGGTAAGTGGAAAAAAAACTTACCTTTCCTGTTCTAGTTTTTTCCGTGGGTTCCTGCCCGTGATCGATCAGCCTGGCATTCTGCTTGAGTGTCAGGCTGACCACGCGGGATCACGGCTGCCTTGGTGGTCCAGGGAGGTACTTTTTAAATTGCAGAGCCTGCAGCGATGGCCCTTCCCTTTAAGGGAGGGAAGGAGCCTTTGAACGCGGCAGCGCTGCACGGCCCTGTCTCCGCCCCGCTCTCCGACGTTAGCGCCCTAAGAAGGAAGTGGAGCATCTGATTTAGCTCCACTTCCCCCTTAGGGAGCTAAAGTTAGCATCCAGGCGATGTTAACGATCCAAAATGGTCGATACAGAATTTTTCTCCCTAAAAGTCTGAAAGTTGTAGAAGGAAGCAAAGACTTGGGGAAATCGTGGGAAAGAGTAAGTTGGAGTAGAAGTCCCCAAATTTTCTCAGGATCAGTCACATGCCTGGAGTGGCATTTCTGATTAGTTTATAAGAAACTAGCTGCAGTGCCCGGCGGTGCCGAGGCTTTTTCGAGGGCATGTTGTTGTTGGAAGAGAGAGAGAGAGCGACTGGGGGGAAGAGAGAGAGCGGCTGGGGGAAGAGAGAGAGCGACTGGGGGGAAGAGAGAGAGCGACTGGGGGGAAGAGAGAGAGCGACGGGGGGGAAGAGAGAGAGCGACTGGGGGGAAGAGAGAGCGCGACTGGGGGGGAAGAGTGAGAGTGACTGGGGGGGAAGAGAGAGAGCGACTGGGGGGGAAGAGAGAGCGCGACTGGGGGGGAAGAGAGAGAGTGACTGGGGGGGGAAGAGAGAGAGCGACTGGGGGGAAGAGAGAGAGCGACTGGGGGGAAGAGAGAGAGCGACTGGGGGAAGTGGGGGGAAGAAGAGGGGGGAAGAGGAGGGGAGGGGGGAAGGAGAGGGGGGAAGGGGAGGGGGGAAAGGGGAGGGGAGGGGGGAAGGGGAGGGGAGGGGAGGGGGGGAGGGGAGGGGAGGGGAGGAGCGGGGGGGAGGGGAGGGGAGGGGAGAGGGAGCGGGGGGGAGGGGTGGGGGAAGGGGGAGGGGAGGGGAGAGGGGAGGGAGGGGGGAGGGGGGGGGAGTCCACGAGCCCCGCCCCCCGATCTCCCGAGGCTCCCCCCCGATCTCCCGAGGCTCCCCCCGCCACCCCGATCTCCTGAGCCCAGCCCCCCCGACCTCCCAAGCCCAGACCCCCCGACCTCCCGAGCCCAGCCCCCCCGATCTCCCGAGCCCCGCCCCCCCCGATCTCCTGAGCCCCGCCCCCCCCCAATCTCCCGAGCCCTGCCCCCCCCCCCCGAGGCTCGCCCCCCCACCCCCCCCGATCTCCCGAGGTTCGCCCACCCCCCCCGAGGCTCGCCCCCCCCCACCCCCCCCCGATCTCCCGAGGCCCGCGCCCCCCCCCAATCTCCCGAGGCTCGCCCCCCCGATCTCCCGAGGCTCACCCCCCCCCAATCTCCCAAGGCTCTCCCCCCCCCCGCCCCCCGATCTCCGGAGGCCTGATCTCTGGAGCCCCGCCCCCCGCCCGAGCCGGCTTCAAGAGCAGAGAGACCTCGCCCCCCACCCGAGCCGGCTTCAAGAGCAGAGAGACCCCGCCCGAGCCGGCTTCAAGAGCAGAGAGACCCCGCCCCCCGCCCGAGCCGGCTTCGAGAGCAGAGAGAGAGACCCCCGCCCCCCCCGCCCGAGCCGGCTTCAAGAGCAGAGAGAGAGACCCCGCCCCCCGCCCGAGCCGGCTTCAAGAGCAGAGAGAGAGAGAGAGACGCCGCCGCGCAACCTACCGCGTGAGGCCGGGCCGGACTCAAGTCGCGCGCGCTGACTCTTGCCCCAGCCGCCTTTACTAAGATGGCGGCGGTAGCGGCGCTCGGCTGAGGCCCGCCCCTCCAGCCTTCACAAAGATGTGGCGGCGATCGGGGGCCGCTTGTTGACTGGGGCCGGGAGGTGCCTAGCTCGGGTGTGGGTGCGGAGGAGAGGCCGAGGCTTCGAGGCCTACCTGGAAAAACGGGGGAAAGGTAGGAAAATTAATGAGATTAGATAAAAGATTTAGAAAGTAATTAACTTTTTTAAAAAACAATAGGGCCTAGAAAGTCAGTTGGTTGCACCAGCCGGTAACGCCATAAGAGGGGTATATTTCCAGCGCTAGGCACTTAGCGCCCAGGCGCAGACCGATCTGCGCCAACGCCCAAATTCAGTTGACATTTAGCGCCGGCGCAAAGTGTTTGCGCCCGCTCAGCTGCGCGCGCAGCTTATGACGTCATTTCGTCGTGCAACGCTGTTTGTGCGCCCCAAACCGGAAATTCAGTGGCGCCCGCCCAATGTGGGCGTGGCGCTGTTAAGACCTGTGAAGTGGAACGCAACAGAGGCCCTGCGGGCCTCGGGGAGCGCTAATTAAAGGGCACTTACACTGACCTATAAAGCCCAGCCATTTGCTGCAATGACTTTACTGCTTTGGATTTCTGGACAGAGACCAAGGGACAGAGCTTACTGATTTGGGACAACATAGGAGAGGTATTTTTGGCTTCTGGCCAGTGCTTTGACATTTGATTCATTTGATTTCACTGTTTTCAACTTTATTATGGGGGGCTGTATGGGGGTCCAACCCTCAGTTGCAGCATTATGTGCGAAGGGCTCGCAGACGCTGTGAGAGAGGGCCAGCCATGCCTAGACACAGAGGGGCCATCAGGCATCGGCAACGTAGGCCTTACCCACTCAGGCAATACCGGCAGCAGGTGTCCTATCTCACCATGACTGCGGCGCATTGTGTTAAGAGGCTGCGCTTCAGAAGGGAGGTGGTTGCAGAGATCTGCCAGCTGCTTCACAGAGATCTGCGTCCACAGCTGATGTGCAGGACGTCTCTCTCGGTGGAAGTGAAGGTCACGGTGGCTCTGAACTTTTATGCAAGCGGCTCCTTCCAAGCCGCTGCTGGGGACATAGCGAACATCTCCCAGTTCGCCGTGCATCGCTGCATCCGGCAGGTCACCGATGCACTTTTCGCGAGGAGACACCAATTCATCTCCTTCCCCATGACCCGACAGAGGCAGGAGCAGCGTGCAGTCGGATTTGCCAGGATCGCGCGCTTCCCCATGGTGCAGGGCGCCATTGACTGCACGCATGTGGCTATGCGGGCACCTATCCACAATGCCGAGGATTACCGCAACCGGAAGGGCTACCATTCCCTCAATGTACAGCTGGTGTGTGACCACAGGCAGCGCATCCTAGCTGTCAATGCCCGCTTCCCAGGAAGCAGCCACGATGCATTTATCCTGCGCCAGACTACTGTGGCTGACATGTTCGAGGCACAGCCTCCACCAAGGGGATGGCTTATCGGGGACAAGGGCTACCCTTTGTGTACATGGCTCATGACCCCGCTCCGCGCGCCCAGGACCCCAGCGGAGGAGGCATACAACGAAAGCCATCAAACCACAAGGAACATCATAGAGCAAACGATAGGTGTCCTCAAGCAACGGTTCCGCTGCCTGGATCGTTCCGGCGGATCTCTACAGTATTCGCCGGATAGAGTCTCCCAGTTCGTCGTCGTGTGCTGCATGCTGCACAACCTGGCTATCCGCAGGACTCAGGCACTGCCACCTGACATTGCACCACCACCTCAGGAGGACGAGCAGGAGGACCATGAGGAGGAGGAGGAGGAGGAGGAGTACCAGCCCAGGAGGTAGCCACAAGGTCCAAGGGCCGTCCGCCGGGGGCTTATTGATCGACACTTCTAGGCCCCCTGTCAGGGAATGGGCTGTGGCAATGAACGCACCTGAAGGCAGCCGCACCGTAAGCCCTCAGCCGGTTAACGCAACAACCACTTGAAACCTGAGACGTGGACATGCTGAATAAATAAAAAGCTTTATTTCACAAACTCAGGGCCCTTCCCACATGAAACAGAAAAACAAGTCAAGACCCCCAAAAAACAGTCAAAAACATCTGTCACTCCCAAAACCTGGGGAGGACTAACAAAACTTGCCCATCCAAATGGCCTTCATCATCGGCCTTACAAAAATAAGCCCCCCCCTCCACAACACAAACACCCCCCTAAAAACAAAAAATGCCTTGATCCTCGGCCTTACCAAAATAATGCCCCCCCAGAACACAAGCCCCCCAATATAAAAAAAACCGCTATCACCACACTCTAATGGGTGTGCCGAGAGGGCGAGTCCTTAGACAGGCTTCTCTGGCCCCTGCCCGACCTGCTGCTCCGCCTCAACCTGGGCCCTGCGCGTGTGGCAAGGCTGGGGGAAGGCTCATGAGGGCCACAATGCGTGTCGGCACATGCCCTTGGGGGTCGGCCTAGACGAGGCCCGGCCCGGGAGGGGCTGGCTGCTGACTGCTGCAGCTGTGGCTGGCCAGCATCAGTCTCAGCAGCAGCTCGTCGCACCTTGGCTGGGGGAGTGGCAGTGTCGGCTGCACCAATGGGGGCAAGCTGGCTGATGGCAGGCGCGCGCTGCTCGCCAGAGACACTGGCACTCGGCCGGGCTGGCAGTGCAGCAAGCGCAGCAATCTGGTGGCGGCCAGACCGCTGTGCTGCAGCAAGGCGGCGGGTGCCCTGGCGATGCTTCCGCGCCACAGCGAGTGTGGCAGAAGTGAGTGCCCGAACTGCCCTGGTATGTGCCCGCATCAGCTCTGCCAGTGTCTGGACGGCACCACTCATCTCGCGAGTCACGTCCTGGGCTGCCGCGAGTTGCTGGACACCCCTGTCGTGCGCTGCCGCGAGTTGTTCGACCCCCCTGGCCTGTGATTCCCCGAAAGCGACCATACTATGAGCCAGGGACTCAATGGCCTGAGGCATCTGTTGCACAACCCCCATGAACTCCTGGTGGCGCCGCTCAGACGCCGCCGACATCTCATCGAGGAGGCGCACCTCCTGGGCGAGGACCGTCTCCGGACTGGAGGGCGGACTCTCCCTCTGGGGAGAAGGCCGCCGAGCTGGCCGACCCTTCCCGCGTGCCTCGAGCCCACTGGACCCAGGATCTGCCCTCCCCTGCAACACCTCCCCCCTCTGGGGAGAAGGCCGGCGTGCTGCCGGACCCTTCCCGCGTGCCTCGAGCCCACTGGGCCCAGGATCTGCCCTCCCCTGCAACACTTCCCCCTGGCTCTCCTGCAGGCCAGACGTCTCCCCTCCATTGCCATCCCCTGGCGCGGATGAGGGTTCCCCCGATGTGCCGCCTTCCTCCTGGTCCTCGTCGTCCTCCTCCTCCAAGAGCCTGGCACTCTGAGCTTCAGGGACCACCTCCTCCTCACCAGCTGAAAGCAGGAAGGCACAAGAGTAGCTTTAGAGTGAGGACAGGGCGTCAGCGAGGGAGGCCTGAGTGGTGGCATTATGCGCATTTGTCGGTCAGTGCGAAAGGATGTAGATCTGAAGCGCAAGGGCAACGACAGAGGTCCAACCGGTCATGTCCTTACCAGTGGGTCCCAGTACAGGGTCCGCATCTCCGATCGCAACAGGGCCAGTCACCCGGGCACGCATGAGTCGAGCCACGCTCTCCTCCAGCTCACTGAGCGGCTGGTACTGGGGACGGCCTCCCCCGGTGGCAGACTGGCTCCTCAAATTCCGCGCCAGCTTGGCCTGCAAGAGAAAGGACAGCCTCTAAGTACAGTGTGGTGCCCTGTTGCTGTGTGCACTGCCTCCCATGGTCGAATAGCTTGGCCAGTGTGGTAAGTGCAGAAAGTGCTATTGATGATCATGCCAGTGCCATTGCTGCGGGAGGAGGGCTGCCCATTAGTCCTTTGAGGTCCCTTTGCCCATAATGTGAGGTGCACATGCAAGGATGAGGAGGACACTGGAAAGGGTACTCACCTTCACCATCCGAGTGAGGTCGTTGTACTTCTTGCGGCATTGGTCCGCACTCCTGGGGACATCGCAGGTGGATGACACCCTGCGGGCGATTTTCCTCCAGGCTTTCCTGTACTGGCTCCTGGGAGCCTTCTTGCCACTGTCCGGGCACAAGATCTCTCTTTTGTTTTCGACACCATTAATCAGCACCCTCAGAGCATGCTCTGAGAAGCGCTGCACTCGTTCACGGGCCCTCTCCATGGCTCCAGACGCTATTTTGGCCCACCAGCAGTGTTGAGGCCTAGCTGCAGGGCTCCAGTATGCAAGGCGTGGCAGCAGTCAAAGTCGACCCTTCCCCCTTTAAGAGCTGGCCGGCGTCAGGGTGTCTGCTGTCAATCAAAACATGACCGCACCTGCGCTGCGCCCGGCCTCGGCGTTATCAGGCCGCATCGCCAGCTTAGCGCCTGAAGAGAGCATTGCAACGCCAGTTTCAGCACTCGACCAAACTCTTGGCCAACTCTACTGAATTTCGGCGATGTGGCCTACACTTTCCGGCGGGCGCTAACTTTAGCGAACGCCCGACTTTAGCGCCCCAAAAGTGTCCAGACAGAATTTCTAGGCCTATGTGTTTTAAAAGCAATGTTTTTTTTAAAGACGCAGAAAGCGGGAAAAAGAAAGGAAAAGTTTGGAATCAAGATGGCGGCAACTCACCTCGGTTCAGAACGATAAGGCCCGCCCACACATGCACCGTCAGGTCACCAAAGCGTAGGATTGGTCAATCGTCCCGTCACTCGACTGTAGGAGGGCCCGGTCGCATGCGCCAGGAACCCGGCGTATGATTGGTCGACCTCGAGGTCACTCTATCGCTAATGAGCGGATAATGAGATGCTAATGAGCGGAATGTTGAACGTTTTTTGGATACCGCAGGCGCAATTTTTGTCCGGCTGAAACGTAAATATGCTTACGACCGTTTTGGAACGGAAAGCTTTCTTTCGACGTAACGCACGCGTAGGTACCCTCTATAACTTTCGAGCGCATAGCCGGACAGACGCACACCCGAGGACAAACAGACAGATAGACAGACAGACAGAACGATCCGTTTATATATATGTAGACTAGCTGGAGTGCCCGGCGGTGCCGAGGCTTTTTCGAGGGCATGTTGTTGTTGGAAGAGAGAGAGAGAGCGACTGGGGGGGGAAGAGAGAGAGCGACTGGGGGGGGAAGAGAGAGAGCAACTGGGGGGGAAGAGAGAGAGCGACTGGGGGGGAAGAGAGAGAGCGACTGGGGGGGAAGAGAGAGAGCGACTGGGGGGGAAGAGAGAGAGCGACTGGGGGGGAAGAGAGAGAGCGACTGGGGGGGAAGAGAGAGAGCGACTGGGGGGAAGAGAGAGAGCGACTGGGGGGGAAGAGAGAGCGACTGGGGGGGAAGAGAGAGAGCGACTGGGGGGGAAGAGAGAGAGCTACTGGGGGGGAAGAGAGAGAGCGACTGGGGGGGTGAAGAGAGAGTGACTGGGGGGGAAGAGAGAGAGCGACTGGGGGGAAGAGAGAGAGCGACTGGGGGGGAAGAGAGAGAGCGACTGGGGGGGAAGAGAGAGAGCGACTGGGGGGAAGAGAGAGAGCGACTGGGGGGGAAGAGAGAGAGCGACTGGGGGGAAGAGAGAGAGCGACTGGGGGGAAGAGAGCGAGCGACTGGGGGGGAAGAGAGCGAGCGACTGGGGGGAAGAGAGCGAGCGACGGGGGAAGAGAGAGAGCGACTGGGGGGGAAGAGAGAGAGCGACGGGGGGGAAGAGAGAGAGTGACTGGGGGGAAGAGAGAGAGCGACGGGGGGGAAGAGAGAGAGCGACTGGGGGGGAAGAGAGAGAGTGACTGGGGGGGAAGAGAGAGAGCGACTGGGGGGGAAGAGAGAGAGCGACTGGGGGGGAAGAGAGAGTGCGACTGGGGGGGAAGAGAGAGAGCGACTGGGGGGGAAGAGAGAGAGCGACTGTGGGGGAAGAGAGAGAGCAACTGGGGGGGGAAGAGAGAGGGCGACGGGGGGGAAGAGAGAGCGACTGGGGGGGAAGAGAGCGAGCGACTGGGGGGGAAGAGAGAGAGCGACTGGGGGAAGAGAGAGAGCGACTGGGGGGGAAGAGAGAGCGACTGGGGGGCAAGAGAGAGAGCGACGGGGGGGAAGAGAGAGAGCGACTGGGGGGGAAGAGAGAGAGAGCGACTGGGGGGGAAGAGAGAGAGCGACTGGGGAGGAAGAGAGAGAGCGACTGGGGGGAAGAGAGAGAACGACTCGGGGGGGAAGAGAGAGAGCGACTGGGGGGGAAGAGAGAGAGGGAGCGACTGGGGGGGAAGAGAGAGAGAGAGCGACTGGGGGGGAAGAGAGAGAGAGAGCGACGGGGGGAAGAGAGAGAGAGAGCGACTGGGGGGGAAGAGAGAGAGAGAGCGACGGGGGGGAAGAGAGAGAGAGCGACTGGGGGGGAAGAGAGAGAGAGCGACGGGGGAAGAGAGAGAGAGAGCGACGGGGGAAGAGAGAGAGAGAGAGCGACGGGGGAAGAGAGAGAGAGAGCGACTGGGGGGAAGAGAGAGAGCGACTGGGGGGGAGGGGGGTGAGTGGAGGGGGGAGGGGGGAGGGGGAGTGGGGGAAGGGGAAGGGGGGAGGAGTGGGGTAAGGGGAGTGGGGAGGGAGTGGGGGGGAGGGGGGAGGGGGAGTGGGGGAGTGGGGGAAGGGGAAGGGGGGGAGGAGTGGGGGAAGGGGAAGGGGGAGGAGTGGGGGGGAGGAGGGGGAGGGGGGAGTGGGGGAAGGGGAAGGGGGGAAGAGAGACAGTGACTGGGGGAAGAGAGAGAGAGAACGACTGGGGGGAAGAGAGAGAGAGAGAGCGACGGGGGGAAGAGCGAGAGAGAGAGCGACTGGGGGGAAGAGAGAGAGAGAGAGCGACTGGGGGGAAGAGAGAGAGAGAGAGCGACGGGGGGAAGAGAGAGAGAGAGAGCGACTGGGGGGGAAGAGAGAGAGAGAGCGACTGGGGGGGAAGAGAGAGAGCGATGGGGGGAGTGGAGGGGGTAGGGGGGAGAGGGAGTGGGGGAAGGGGGGAGGAGTGGGGGAAGGGGGAGGAGTGGGCAGGGAGTGGGGGGGAGGGAGGAGGGAGGGGGGAGGGGGGAGGGGGAAGGGAGAGGGAGGGAGGAGGGGAAGCGGTGAAGGGGAGGGAGGGGGAAGGGGGGAAGGGGGAGGGGAAGGGGGAAGGGGGAGGGGGAAGAGAGGGGAAGGGGGGAGGGGAGGGGAGGGGAGGAGGGGGGAGGGGAGGGGAGGAGGGGGGAGGGGAGGGGGAGGGGAGGAGGGGGGAGAGGAGGGGGAGGGGAGGGAGGGGAAGGGAGAGGAGGGGGAAGGGGGAGGGAAGGGGAGGGGAAGGGGGAGGGGAGGGGAGGGAGGGAGGGGGGAAGGGGGAGGGGAAGAGGGGGGAGGGAAGGGAGGGAGGGAAGGGGGGAGGGGGGAGGGGAGGGGTGGGGGGAGGGGGGGAGGGGAGGGGTGGGGGGAGGGGGAGGGGAGGGGGCGAAGGGGGGTTGGGGAGGAGGAGGGGGGGTTGGGGAGGGGAGGGGTGGGGGGAGGGGAAGGGGGGTGTGGGGGGAGGGGATGGGTGTGTGGGGGGAGGGGAAGGGGTGTGGGGGAGGGAGGGGAAGGGGGGAGGGGGGGTGGGGAGGGGGGGAAGGGGGGGACGGGAGGGGGAAGGGGGGTGGGGAGGGGGGTGGAAAGGGGGGTGGGGGTGTGGGGGGAAGGAGGGTGGGGAGGGGGTTTTGGGGTGTGGGGGGGAAGTGGGTGTGGGGGGAGAGGGGGTGGGGGAGGGTGCGGGGGGGGAAGGGGGTGTGAGGGGGATGGGGGAAGGCGGTGTGGGGGGGGAGGGGGATGGGGGTGTGCAGGGGGGGAAGGGGGTTTGGGGGAAGGGAGTGTCGGGGGGTTTGGGGGTTGAAAGGGAGGGGGGAGATAACCTTAAAGTACAGGAAACTTTGTGCTATCTGGCACCCATGGGACCGAGCTGCTGCCTTGCCTCAAGTACTCTCCAGAGTTAATGTTGAGAGATACGGAGATTCTTATCTCTGTATTTAACAACAAACACTGTTGCTTAGCAACAGCTTCTAAACACTCAGGTGTGGTCCTAAAGCTCTGTAGCTAAAGCTGTTGCTATAGCTACAGACCTTGCACAGCTTGACTGTTCAAACAAAGCAAAAAAAAACAAAAAAGAATAAAAAACAGCTGCTGATTTTTGCTGGTGGCTCCAGATTGCCGGATAGCTCACCTCCGGATAGCACAAAGTTTCCTGTACTTATAAAACAATTTTGGTAAATCTTTCTATAACATACACTTTACAACCTCACCAATCTTTTTATTAAAAAGAGGGTGCTCACCTCTCAGTGTATTGTATCACAAACAATGGCCGCCGCTTGCTTTTCAGTTGGAAAGATTAGGCCCCGCCCACACAGTCGATTGTCTGTCTAGGTCACCAGCACCCGATTTGGAGCACAGAAGCCCCACCCACTCTATGTTCCTGTACTAAGATGGCCGCGCATGCACTCTGCTACACACTGAATCAAAATGGCGTCGCACTGAAACTTTTTGCCCTCCTTGACAAAGATGGCTGCCGTTAACCTGGGACTCTCAGCAGAAGAAATTTCCTTAGCTGCAAACACAGGATCTTCAGATTATTATTCGGGGCTTGCGACCTACCCCGGTTGCTTATGAAGCCTCCCCACCTACTGACCCCGGGAATGGAGCTGAGGCAGCACACCCTCTGCCCTCTGCCAGTGTTTGTCTCTGTCTAGGCCAGGAGCCTGGGTCTAGAGTTGCACTGCTGGCAGTTGGAGAAGCCTAAGCCCCGGGCCTGGAAAAATGGTGAAAGGTAGGAGAATTATAGAGGTTAGAGAAATGATTTACAAATTAATTAACTTTTTTTAAAAACAATTTGTGTTTTAAAAGCAACTTTTTTTTTGCTGGAAATGTAGATTTGAAAAGAAACACGCAGAAAGCGGGAAAAAGAAATGAAAAGTTTGGAATCAAGATGGTGGCAATTCACCTCGGTTCAGAACGATAAGGCCCGCCCACACAGGCACCGATTGGTTGACCGTCAGGTCACCGAAGCGTAGGATTGGTCAATCGTCCCGTCACTCGACTGTAGGAGGGCCTGCCCGCACGCACCAGGAACCCGGCGTACGATTGGTCGACCTCGATGTCACTCTATTGCTCATGAGCGGATAATGAGATGCTAATGAGCGGAATTTTGAACGTTTTTGGGATACTGCGGGCGCGATTTTTGTCCGGCCGAAACGTAAATATGCTTACGACCGTTTTGGAAAGGTAAGCTTTCTTTTGACGTAACGCACGCGTAGGTACGCTCTATAACTTTCGAGTGCATAGCCGGACAGACGCACACCGGAGGACAGACAGACAGATAGACAGACAGATAGACAGACAGACAGATCGATCCGTTTATATATATATAGATGAGTATATGACACCGTAATTGTCTGAATGCTCATATTTGCACAGTGTATGCATGTGTACTTTAACCTTTTTTGCGCATTTGTTGGTAAAATTATAAGATGGAGAGCAGAGTATATGAGTGTTTTTGATCATGGTGGGTGCTTTATGTTGGGTTGATTTAGGATATTGTCATATATCTTTTTCCACTTACGTGGAGGATATTGTCATACTGTGGCAAAGCCACTAAGAGACTCTCACAGTGACTTGTATAATTGCCTTTAATCATGTTTATTACCTTTCAATGTTGGCTCTGGTTAAACAGAGCTAGATCGACAAAATCGCGATCTGACGTCATCACGTGGGTCATGTGACGTCCCCAACGGCGGGAAACGTGATGACGTCATGACGTCAGAGGTAGAGGGCGTGGCCAGCCAGTCCTCGTGTGGAGTGATAGAGAAAAGACCTGTTTATAGCTTCTCCTGCATTTTCTTGTTTTGTAAAGTTTTAATACATTAAACTCAGTTTGTTAACTTCCAGTGAGTTTATAGATTCTTTGCTAGGAGTGCAGAGACTCCTACATTGGTGACCCCGAATCCTCGCAATCGTTTTTCGCGGTGAACGCAGAGAACGGGCCAGTAATGGAGGCCAATGCAGTGGCCTTGAAGCTCCCCCAGTTCTGGGAACAACAGGCGGCCTCTTGGTTTGTGCAAGCCGAGGCGCAATTTGAGCTCCGCAACATCGTACAGGACCAGACCAGATATCTCCACGTGGTCTCCGCCCTCGAGAGCTCGACGGCGTCGAGAATCATCAGCCTTCTGGAGAGTCCTCCGAATGCTGACAAGTATGTCGCCATCAAGACACGATTGCTGCAGGTATTTGGTCTTACCAAAGCGGAGCGCGCTCACCGTTTACTGACGCTACCAGGGTTAGGTGACTCCAAACCCTCGGAGCTTATGAGCCATATGCTGACTGTCCTGGGGTCCGAGCCCCAGTGCTTTCTGTTTTGCGAGCTGTTACTTACTCAACTCCCCGAGCAAGTCCAGGCGGCCCTCGCCCGAGCAGAAACCGCAGACTGCGTCGCGCTCGCCGAAGAGGCGGCTAAGATTTACGCGGTCCGGCAACAGTACTGCGCCTTCGCGCAATGCCCCGCCACGAGGAGTCCGGCCCCAGCTCTGACCACGCTGCCTCCGATGACCGGTTACTGCTACTACCATGCTCGTTTCGGCCCGAAGGCCCGCTGCTGCCGCCCACCGTGCAGTTTTGTTATCAGACCGTCGAATAGACCGCCACGAGTCAAGCACGCCGGTCCCGGTACTTCCCCCGTGGCCACGATGGCGATCGGTGCTTCCGGGAATTTAGGAGTTGGTCCAACAGACTTGTCCGACCTCCTCAGCGATTGACTCTTTTCGTTAAAGACAATTCTGGGGGGGCGTATGTGGCAAAGCCACTAAGAGACTCTCACAGTGACTTATATAATTGCCTTTAATCATGTTTATTACCTTTCAATGTTGGCTCTGGTTAAACAGAGCTAGATCGACAAAATCGCGATCTGACGCGATGACGTCATCACGTGGGTCATGTGACGTCCCCAACGGCGGGAAACGTGATGACGTCAGAGGTAGCGGGCGTGGCCAGCCAGTCCTCATGTGGAGTGATAGAGAAAAGACCTGTTTAGCGCTTCTCCTGCATTTTCTTGTTTTGTAAAGTTTTAATACATTAAACTCAGTTTGTTAACTTCCAGTGATTTTATAGATTCTTTGCTAGGAGTGCAGAGACTCCTACAATACAACCTTTTCCTCTAATGCAAGTTCAAGGATGAGGAAACACCAAAGACGTCTGGTTAATACTCTTTATTTATCAAATCAATGATATAACACAACCCTTTACATGCATTGCCCATGAGACTGGTGCCGATAGGAGCTCACGAGCAGAGGACTTATCAGTAGGTTGCGCATGCGTTGTCTTGATTGTATTCACATGAGGTACATTTACCTGTATTGTCTGAGTGTATTTTTTTTTATTCATTCATGGGATGTGGGCATCGCTGGCTAGGCCAGCATTTATTGCCCATCCCTACTTGCCCTTGAGTAGGCATTTATAATGACTCCTTATACTGTCTTATAATACTCTTGTGAAGCGCCTTGGGACATTTCACTACATTAATGGCATGATATAAATACAAGTTGTTGTTGTTATGGCTAAAACGGCGTTAACGTAACCAAGCCTGTGGCTAGTCAGCAATTTCTATTGGACAAGACTGAACTAGATAAGGGAAAGTCCGAGGTTCTATTATGGGAGGCACAGTTTTCCTTCCATAACAGTCACATTGGCACTAAAACAAATGGGCATGCCTCGCTTCCTACAGCATGACCCATTCTCACCTGGGGTATATTTTCCACTTATAAAAACAAGGAATTTAATCTCCCTATTTTTAAAAAATTTAATAGCAACAATTTGAAATGCTACTGATGTCTGTTTTGAATTTGATAAATTCCTTCAGTATGATTGTTATCCTCAGCACCAGAAACCAGACTAATCTGGATTCAACTAATAAAAGGGTTCTGATGACAGGTCATTGACCTGAAACGTTAACTTTGTTTCACGCTCCACAGATGCTGCCTGAGCTGCTGAGTGTTTCCAGCATTTTCTGTCAGATTTTCAGCATCCCCAGTATATTGGTTTTGTTCAACTAATAATGCTCATTTTATGCCTCTGAAGTGGCTAACCAGCCACGAGACTTGTCAAGCATTGGCTAAGGCCATTAACTTAACTGTGCAGAGTGAGAAACTGGGCACAGCAATGAATTTGCAAAGCCTGGTTTTTATTTAAACAGCTTTCAGCATATCTCCACATTTGAAGAATCAACAACTAACATGAAAACACAGACAATTCTTCCTATCTCAACATCATCTCTGCAAGTTATACCTACTTCATATCATGATCCATACTGCAATCTCCCTGCTAATTCCAAAATAAATAGTCTTAGGATGTCCTTGTCAAGGATGATGAATAGGTTCCAAATTTCTTCATTGAATTGGTGCAAAAATCCTGTAATCTGGGTGGGCGAGGGTGAAAAAATATTTTTCTTTAGTTAACAAAAAAGCAGAAGAAAATAAAACGCTAATCTTGGCTTTACACTTCCATCTATTTGTTTTGCTTGAGGCAATATAAACTAAAGTAACATTTTAAAAGAGGTGCAGGATTAGAGAGATCTGGGGGAGTATGTACATAGGTCTTTGAAGGTAACAGGACAAGTTGAGAAGGCTGTTAAAAAGGCATGCAGGATCCTTGGCTTTATAAATATAGAAATATAGGGGGAAAAATTCAGTAGTGCCCAGGAAGAGGCCCAAACTTTTGAGAAGTTGGAAATTTAGCGCCAGGCACTAAACAATCTCACTGCCTGCTAAATTCAGTCTCAGCGCATAAAGATTGCAGGGGAGCACTAAATCATGTGCTAATGGCATAGGTGAGTTGCATTAGGATCCAAGCGATAATGAATATGAGGTGTTGTGTAATCGGCAGTTAGCATTGGCACAGGCACCTCCCAGCCATTAAAGGGGAGGGTCACTGGAGTCTGCACACCAGCCCCCAGTGATTTGGGGAGTGCAGAACGGCGCTATGCTGTGAGATGAAATGCAAAGTGCTTTGATGACCCGCAACACTCCGGGGACTAAGCAGCCCTTATTCGGCTGCAGATACATCCTGCGCTCTCTGCCACTCATAACTGACCCTTCGAACGGAAGTTCCTTGACAGCTGGGGCGCATCCCTTTAAGTAGCGCCCTGCCAGCCGCCAGACGGCTGGTTCACACCTCCGCTCCCTGGCGCTGTCGACACGAGGCGGTAAGGCAGGGGGCGCTACTGAAGTTTGTAGATCAGGAGCCCAGCAAGCGGTGCACACTTGCTGACGTCACGGTCTACATGGCAAAAGGGACTGAGACTCTAACTGTTATCGCCGGCGCTACGGGGCTGGCAAATTTGCCATGCGGCGCGGGATTCACCCCGCCGCGGTGCTACTGCCTGAGCGCCCCATTAGTGCGCTAACCTATTGAATTTCGCCCCCATAGAGTACAAAAGCAAGGAAGTTATGATAAATCTTTATAAAACACTGGTTAGATCCCAGCTGGAGAATTGTGTCTAATTCTGGGCACCACACTTTAGGAAGGATGTCAAGGCCTTAGAGAGAGTGCAGAGAAGATTTATTATAATGGCACCTGGAATGAAACACTTTAATTATGTGGAGAGACTAGAGAAACTAAGGTTGTTGCCCTTGGAGCAGATAAGGTTAAGGGGAATTTTGATAGAATTGTTCAAAATCATGAAGGGTTTTGCTAGACAAAATAAGGAGAAACTTTTTAGAAGGGTCAGTAACTAGAGGACACAGATTCAAGGTAATTGGCAAAAGAACCATAGAAACATAGAAACATAGAAGATAGGAGCAGGAGTAGGCCATTCGGCCCCTCGAGCCTGTTCCGCCATTTAATGAGATCATGGCTGATCATCCAAATTCAGTACCCTGTCCCTGCTTTCTCCCCATATCCCTTGATCCCTTTAGCCTTAAGAAATATATCTAACTCCTTCTTGAATATATTTAATAAGTTGGCCTCAACTGCCTTCTGTGGTAGAGAATTCCACAGGTTCACCACTCTCTGGGTGAAGAAATTCCTCCTCATCTCAGTCCTAAATGACTTACCCCTTATCTTTAGACTGTGACCCCTGGTTCTGGACTCCCCTGCCATTGGGAACTTCCTTCCTGCGTCTAGTCTGTCTAGTCCTGTTAGAATTTTATAAGTTTCAATGAGATCCCCTCTCATTCTTCTAAACTCTAGCGAATATAAGCCTAATCGACTCAATCTCTCTTCATATGTCATTCCTGCCATCCCAGGTATCAGTCTGGTGAATCTTCGCCGCACTCCCTCCATGGCAAGAACATCCTTCCTCAGATAAGGCGACCAAAACTGCACACAATACTCAAGGTGTGGTCTCACCAAGGCCCTGTACAACTGCAGCAAGACATCCTTGCTCCTGTACTCGAATCCTCTTGCTAACCAGAGGCGACATGAGGAAAGATTTTTTTATGCAGCGAGTTGTTATGATCTGGAAAGCACTGCCTGAAGGGGTGGTGGAAGCAGATTCAATAATAACTTTCAAAAGGGAATTGGATAACTACTTGAAGGGGGGAAATGTGCAGGGTTATGGGGAAAAAGTAGGTGAGTGAGACCAATTGGATAGCTCTTTCAAAGAACCGGTACAGGCATGATGGGCTGAATGGCCTCCTTCTGTGCTGCATCATCCTATGATTCTAAGGGTTATCACTGAGCCACTCTCATGCACCTCCTAGTAGGTAGTTTCAAGGGGCAGGAGCTCACTTGCTCCCTGAGCTACAAATACTGTGTGGTATTGTGGCAATGAGAAGGAGTAAGGGAAGGGTATTATTTTAAATCTGTCCCAGAATGAAGATAATATTACATAAAAAGCCCTTACCACTTTGCCTTTAGCAGTAATTGGGCAGTAAAATTACCAGCGATCTGAATATACTCCTTAATGATTGGGACAATGAAGATCTTCCAATTGATTAACATCAAAATATGGAAACAGAATGCTGACTGGAAGAACTGGACAAATATTAAGTCCTTATTTATTCTGAACAACCAAATGCATGACCTTTGGGTAATTGTCCATTTTTAATGCTGAACAAACCAAACACACCTGTGACGCTGAGGACTTGGAACTCCCAAGAACTCTTTGCCCTCAACCCTGCCCCCTCTGGCACAGTGAACTTGGTGATTCGACCCTTCATTAGACCCCGTGGAAACCCCCACGTAAGTCTGTGACCCATGCTGATGTTGATTCGCAACCATCCCTTCCTCAAGATGCTGCATTCACTGATGCAGGTGGAAGCCACCTCTTCTGGTGAGTTTTGAGCCATCAGAAGGCAGCAGTGCTCCATTGTGGAGCAATTGCCATGTTCTAAAATGAACAGTACTTTACGGTGAAAGTGCTTTTTCTATAACATTGCTCCAATTTAAGTACTTCCTGCTGTTTTTCTTCAGATTGATTGTTGAACAAAAGATTAAACGGCCCGTGGCACAAAAGATTTTCAAACTGGCAATTTTCTCTGCAATCACAGATTCCAGGTTCAAGCGCAATGCTGATATATGTGTAATATGTCTTAGCAAACTAGTCATGTGCCAAGTATCATTCAACTGCAGTACCATTTGTCACTGAAGATTAATGTCTTACCGAAATATTCCATGGGCTATCCTGTAAAAAAAAGGAACTTAACAGATTTTGGGATCTAATATTTTAGGTGATTTACTACAATAATACAGGACAATTAAAAAGTATGCAATGGATCAAAAGTAGAACATTCCTACCCTCCAGTGCCTGGATGAAATAGTCGAAGTCAGGACTCAGATTAAAAAGGCTGCTTGTTCTTGTCCAGTCAAAACTATCTCCCTATACAACAACTTGCATTTATATAACACCTAAAAGCATAGTAAAAATGTCCCAAGGTGTCTCATAGGAGCGTTATCATACAAAATTTGACACCGAGTCACATAAAGAGATATTAGGACAGGTGAGGTAGGTTTTAAGGAGTGCCTTAAAGGAGGAAAGAGATGTAGAGAGTCTAAGAGGTTTATGGAGAGAATTTCAGAGCTTAGGGCCTAGGCAACAAAAGGCACGGCCGCCAATGGTGGAGCGATTAAAATCAGGAATGCGCAAGAGTCCAGAATTTAAATATATATTCACTACACTGATAGGTTTGAAAATCACAACTACCGGTTTACAGACACTTTCCACTTCTTATGCTGACATCATCAACAGCAAGATAGGAACCTTTGAGTGGATGCAACTGCTCACAAAACACGATCCAAAATTCACAAGAAAAGTACCGTGCTGAATTTGACATTTTAAGGTGCACTTGCAATACAAATTTAGCATTGGTGAAAATCGTCTTTCAATTTGCCATGACACTAAACTTGTGGGGGGCAATTTTTGACTTTGGCCAATAGTGTAAAATGGACGCTATCAGAGCAGCTGTCCATTATACACCCTGCCCGATCTTCATTTCCATTGAATTTGGGAGAGATGTAGAATGTGTGGTTCCTTGCTCCTGGGACTAGGGACAGGGTCACTGGCAAGGCTTGGGAAGCTAAGCAGAGCCAGGCCTGGTTAGTACCTGGAGAGGTGACCATCAGGGAAGACCAGGTGCAGAAGGTCACGGAAGGAGCCCCGAGGAGGGGCGGTTGGTGAGAAGGTCACGGAAGGAGCCCCGGGAGGGGCGGCTGGTGAGCAGGCCCGGGCGTTGGGCTGAAGATTGTCGGACAGGAGGAATGGTGGAAATGGAATGGCGGCGCGCACAGACGCAGCGGCTTTGCTTCTCCCAGGACAGTGCTATTTACGTTTAATGTTAATGTTATTTGTACTGGACTCATGGGAGCTTGCAAGATCACATTTCGTTGTTCATGTACTTGTGCAATGACAATAAAGTTGAATTATTATTATTGTCCATTTTACATTATCACCCAAGGGCAAAATTACCTCCCATGTTGTGTAAATCGCGTGTTAAGGCCTGAACCCTGAACTGACTCAGAAACAAAGTGGAGTGTGACATTTGATGCAGGGAGACTCATGCCACTTCACTCCGGCATTGCGTAAGATTCTGAGATCAGATTTAGGCTGCAATTACACTCAACTACAGTGTTGCGATTTTGTCATTGGATGTGGCTTGGGAGAAGGTCAGCTGGTTTCCGGGTTCCAGTCCCGCCCCCAACTGCATCCGGCCCACGGACGTGATTTTACACAGAAACATAGAAACATAGAAGATAGGAGCAGGAGTAGGCCATTCGGCCCCTCGAGCCTGCTCTACCATTTAATGAGATCATGGCTGATCATCCAAATTCAGTACCCTGTCCCTGCTTTCTCCCCATATCCGTTGATCCCTTCAGCCTTAAGAAATATATCTAACACTTTCTTGAATGTATTTAATGAATTCGCCTCAACTGCCTTTTGTGGTAGAGAATTCCACAGGTTCAATACTCTCTGGGTGAAGAAATTCCTCCTCATCTCTGTCCCAAAAAGCTTACCCCTTATCTTTAGACTGTGACCCCTGGTTCTGGACTCCCCCGCCATCAGGATCATCGTTCCTGCATCTAGTCTGTCTAGTCCTGTTAGAATTTGTAAGTTTCAATGAGATCCCCTCTCATTCTTCTAAACTCCAGCGAGTATAAGCCCAATCGACCCAATCTCTCCTCATACATCATTCCTGCCATCCCAGGTATCAGTCTGGTGAATCTTCGCTGCACTCCCTCCATGGCAAGAACATCCTTCCTCAGATAAGGCGACCAAAACTGCACACAATACTCAAGGTGTGGTCTCACCAAGGCCCTGTACAACTGCAGCAAGACATCCTTGCTCCTGTACTCGAATCCTCTCGCTATGAAGGCCAACATACCATTTGCCTTCTTAACCGCCTGCTGCACCTGCATGCTTACCTTCAGCGACTGGTGTACAAGGTCACCCAGGTCTCGTTGCACTTCCGCTTCTCCCAATCTACAGTATTGCCATTCAGATAATAATCTGCCTTCCTGTTTTTGCCACCAAAGTGGATAACCTCGCATTTATCCATATTATACTGCATCTGCCATGCATCTGCCCAATCACCCAACCTGTCCAAATCATACTGGATTTTCTCAGCATCCTCCTCACAGCATACACGCCCACCCAGCTTTGTGTCATCTGCAAACTTGGAGATATTACATCTAGTTCCCTCATCTAGATCATTAATATATATTGTGAATAGCTGGGGTCCTAGCACCGATCCCTGCGGTACCCCACTAGTCACTGCCTGCCACTCAGAAAAAGACCTGTTTATTCCAACTCTTTGCTTCCTGTCTGCCAACCAGTTCTCTATCCAAGTCAGTACCTTACCCCCAATCCCATGTGCCTTAACTTTGCACGCTAATCTCTTATGCGGGACCTTATCGAAAGCCTTCTGAAAGTCCAAATACACCACATCCACTGGTTCTCCCTTATCTATTCTACCAGTTGCATCCTCAAAAAATTCCAGTAGATGATTCAAGCATGAGTTACCTTTTGTAAATCCATGTTGACTTTGTCTGATCCTGTCACTGTTTTCCAAGTGCTCTGCTATTACATCTTTTATAATGGACTCTTGCATTTTCCCCACTACCGATGTCAGGCCTACCTTATAATTCCCCATTTTCTCTCTACCACCTTTTTTAAATAGTGGGGTTACATTAGCTACCCTCCAATCCATGGGAACTGTGCCAGAGTCTATAGAATTTTGGAAGATGACCAGCAATGCATCTATTATTTCTAGGGCCACTTCCTTAAGTACCCTAGGATGTAGATTACCAGGCCCTGGGGAGTTATCGGCCTTCAATCCCATCAATTTCCCTAACACCATTTCCCTACAAATACTGATTTCATTCAGTTCCTCTCTCTCATTAGACTCTATGTTTCCCGACATCTCTGGGAGGTTATTTGTGCCCTCCTTTGTGAAGACAGAACCAAAGTATGTATTTAATTGGTCAGCTATTTCTTTGTTCCTCATTATAAATTCCCCTGATACTGACTGCAAGGGGCCTATGCTTGACTTCACCAATCTTTTTCTCTTCACATATCTATAGAAGCTTTTACAGTCAGTTTTTATGTTCCCTGCAAGCTTACTCTCATACTCTATTTTCCCCCTCTTAATTAATCCCTTTGTCCTCCTTTGCTGAATCCTAAACTGCTCCCAATCCTCAGGTTTGCTGCTTTTTCTGGCCAATTTATATGTCCTCTCCTTGGATCTTATGCTATCACTAATTACCTTGTTAGCCACGGTTGCGCTACCTTTTTTGTTTTATTTTATGCCAGACGGGGATGAACAAATTCTATAGTTTATCCATACGATCTTTAAATGTTTGCCATTGCCTATCCACCATCAACACTTTAAGTAACGTTCCCCAATCCATCCTAGCCAACTCGTGCCTCATACCATCGTAGTTTCCTTTATTTAAATTCAGGACCCTAGTCCCTGAGTCAACTACTTCACTCTCCATCTTAATGAAGAATTCTGTCATATTATGTTCGCTTCTCCCCAAGGGGCCTCGCACAACAAGATTGCTAATCAATCATTTCTCATTACATAATACCCATTCTAAGATGGCCTGATCTCTAGGTTCCTCGACATATTGGTCCAGGAAACCATCCCGTATACACTCTAGGAATTCCTCCTCCACAGTATTGTTACTAATTTGGTTAGCCCAATCTATATGTAGATTAAAGTCACCCATGATAACTGCTGTGCCCTTATTGCACGTGTCTCTAATTTCCTGTTTAATGCCATCCCCAACCTCAGCATTACTGTTTGGGGGTCTGTATACAACTCCCACTAACATTTTCTGCCGCTTAGTATTTCTCAGCTCTACCCATACAGATTCCGCATCATCAGAGCTAATATCCTTCCTTACTATTGTGTTAATCTCCTCTTTAACCAGCAATGTTACCGCACCTCCTTTTCCTTTTTGCCTGTCCTTCCTGAATATTGAATACCCCCTGGATGTTGAATTCCCAGCCTTGGTCACCCTGGAGCCATGTCTCTGTAATCCCAATTATATCATATCCGTTTACATCTATTTGCGCAGCTAATTCATCCACCTTATTACGAATGCTCCTCGCATTAAGACACAAAGGACAGGATTTTCATTGGGCCATTGAGGCGGGATTGGAGGCATGTGGGGGGGTTAAAATCCTGAAATCGGGGGTCCTGACCCCATCCTGCACCCAACACGCCTCCATGCCAGTTTCAAAGGAGGCGGTACCCGCCCCGCACTGGGACCCTCCTCCCCGAGGCGGGAAGGGCATTATTGCCAATTAACTGCCTGTTAACAGGTAGTTAACAGGCAGTTTTTAGCCTAATCCATATTTTTAATGTTGAAGCATGGGATTCCCGATGGCTCCAAACCATGCCAAGTTAGAGGAGGCGGACCGTCGGGATGAAGGGCTTGGAGGGGTCGAGATGTCCAGTGTTCAGGTGAGTGATGGGTGCATGAGTGCAAAGGTAAGTGTGTTTGGTGTGTGTAAAGTGTTTAAAGAAGTTTTACATACCTTTATTTACCTTTACAGCCTTCCTTCCTTTAGGTCTCGGGAGTCCCTCATCTCCCCGACACAGAAAGCAAAATGGCTGCGAGCTGTCAAAAATTGTAGCATTCAGCTCTCTGTTCCGGGGAGATCTCTAAATCATCCCGAGAGGAAGGAATTAACTTAGAATACAGATTGTCAGTGTTTGACAGCTTCAAACAGCTGTGAAACGCTGATATTTATCTGTCAAAAGGTCTTGACAGATGAAATATCAATCTGTGATGTCACCTGTTGCTGGGTGGGCCTTAATTGGCCTGCTGAGCCCGCTGGGCGGGCTCAACAAGGTCAATCAAGTCAAAATCGCGTGGGTTGGCTAGAACTCGATGGAGGCGGGACTACAACCCTGAATGTTGTAGTCCCGCCACCTACCCAACTCCTCAATGAAAATCCAGCCCAAAGCCTTCAGGCTTGCTTTTTTAACACTCTTAGTCCTTTTAGAATTATTATTTACTGTGGCCCTGTTTGATTTACACACTTGATTTCTCTGCCTTGCACTTCTGCTTTTCTCCTTCCTGTCTTTTGCTTCTATCCTTGTTTCCCTTTCCTCTGTCTCCCTGCACAGGTTCCCAACCCCCTGCCATTTTAGTTTAACCCCTCCTCAACAGCACCAAATACTTCCCCTAGTACATCGGTCCCGGTCCTGCCCAGGTGCAAACAGTTCAGTTTCTACTGGTCCCACCTCCCCCAGAACCGGTTCCAATGTCCCAGGAATTTGAATCCCTCCCCCTTGCACTATTCCTCTAGCCACGTATTCATCTGAAATAGCCTTCTATTTCTACTCTGACTAGCACGTGGCACTGGTCGCAATCCTGAGATTACTACCTTTGAGGTCCTATTTTTAAAATTACCTCCTAACTCCCTATATTCAGCTTTTAGGACCTCATCCCATTTTTTACCTATATCGTTGATACCTATATGCACCACGACAGCTGGCTGTTCACCCTCCCCCTCTAGAATGCCCTGCAGCCGCATGAGACATCCTTGACCCTTGCACCAGGGAGGCAACATACCATCCTGGAGTCTCGTTTGCGGCCGCAGAAATGCCTATCTATTCCCCTTACAATAGAATCCCCTATCATTATAGCTCTCCCGTTCTTTCTCCTCCTGTCCTGTGCAGCAGAACCACCCATGGTACCAGGAATTCGGCTACTGCTGTATTCCCCTGATAAGCCATCTCCCCCAACAATATCCAAAGTGGTATATCTGTTTGAGAGGGGGATGTCCACAGGGGACCGCTGCACTACCTGCCTATGCCTACTACTCTGCCTGGCGATCACCTATTCCCTTCCTGCCTTCGCAGCCTTTACCTGCGGTGTGGCCAACTCCCTAAATGTGCTAGCCACGATGTCCACAGCATCGCGAATGCTCCAGTATGTATCCATTTGCAGCTCCAGCGCCGCAATGCTGGATGCACTTCCCACACACATGGTCATCAGAGACACAGGAAGTGCCACACTTCAATTACTTTTTACTTCTCTCTCTCCCCGCTCCTTAAATCCTCGGTCTCTGCACTCAGTCTCCACCCAGGGCCGCTCTCGCTGCTGCCGCCAGTAGATCTTGTTAAGCCCACCCTGCAGGCTTGCCAGCCAATTAATAGGAAGCCGGTCAGATGACGTCATTTGATGACGCGTTATCTGCTGGTTTTCTTAAAGGGACCATGCACAATTTTTTTTGACAGCTCATTTCTCAGTGTTTGACAGCATTAAGGTGCTGCAAACACTGACAATCACTGTATAAAGGTAAGCTCTTACACCCAGGCTCTCCAGTGACTCCCTCTTTAGGCTGGAACAGATAGGTACGGTTACAGATGCGATCTGTCACTAGTGAGAGAGGTTCTCCCAATTAGGTGGGACTAGACATCCAATTCAAAACTTGTTACCTGCAGAAAAGTATAAATGCATTCAAAATGATTTTCCCAACAATTTCTTACCTCTGAAACTCACCAGTGCACCATTGGATCATTCACACCACTTCTGCAGCTATCATCAATGCAGAAACATTATAGCAGACTTGCAGCACGCCACAATTACCTGGCGTGGTGTCCGGACTTCGGGAAACCCGAGGCAAAAGCAGCAAAATTGAAAAAGAGCCTGTTAACAACTATCAAGTACCTGTTAACAGGTAGTTAAATGGCTATAATCCTCTTCCCACCGCTAGGTGTCGGGTGCATGCACAAATCGGGGACCTGACACTTGGGAAGATTGATTGGAGGCAGGTTGACAGCGGGTTTCCTACCCGCTGTCAAACTTTGCGATTTTGACAGTGGTCCTGCCTCCGAACCCGCACTCTGAGCATCGGCAAAATTCCGGCCTTTGCAACTGATCAACCTCATTTATTAAGAACCCAATGGAGATAGCTCTGCTACAGGAGTAAAAAAGTGAAAAAAGGAGATTTTTTTTCTCCCATTTTTCCTCCCTCTGATCTCGGCAGGCTCACCCAAGAGGCTTCATAAGTACCCAATTGTCTGCCATGCTGCTCTGATCCAATCATTAAAAGGGTCATGAAAATGGGCTCGGGATGACTTCCCTCTGAGTTTTCCTGTGATTCATGTGGTGAAATTGAGGCCTCTGCTTGGCACGTCTCCACAGTGATGTAGCTCAGACTGGGAACTCAGCAGAGCGGGAACTGTACATTGATCCTCCAACACACTGCATCATTTCAACATGAAATAGCAGTGAGAAAAGATAATTAAAATGAAAGATGATGATCCAAAGTGTTTCCAATACCCAAAATGGTCATATAAATATAGTTAAACACGATTCTGCAATGTAAGTTACCAATTGATTTTTGTATATATTACTATATCTATATATATATATATATATATATAGATACACATTGAGTTGTTTGGATAATTTCATGTCGCGTCTTTAGTTATTACAAAGCTCACACAATGGAGAGAAAATCAGGCAGGTTGTAAAGGGTATGTAAACTGTTGATGATTTGTTCTACTAGATTACCCATGTGGTGAAGATGAAAATCTACTTCTATAACTCTCAAAGAAATCTGTCATAGAACTATGCATAACCCTGCAGCTAGACTTGAGAAGCAATCCCAAAACAGGGACGGCTCTTTAAGAGACTGTGTTGGTAACAGCTGTGTTGACCTGCGATACAGCAGGTAATTTCTGCTACACTTGCATCATGTAGGTCACTGATGCATTCATTGGCCAGGGCCAGTGACTTCAGCAGTCTCCTGTTGCATAAAAGAACCCTCCACTTCTACCATGTGGCAAGTTTCCCCAGAATGGACAGCATTATCGACTGCACTCATGTGATCATACGTGTTTCATTGATGAACAGAAAGGGCTACTATTTTTTTAATTCATTCATGGGATGTGGGCATCGCTGGCAAAGCCAGCATTTATTGCCCATCCCTAATTGCCTTTGAGAAAGTGGTGGTGAGCCGCCTTCTTGAACCACTGCAGTCCGTGTGGTGAAGGTACTCAACAGTGCTATTAGGTAGGGAGTTCCAGGATTTTGACCCAGCGACGATGAAGGATCGGCGATGGGCTTCTAAGTCAGGATGGTGTGTGACTTGGAGGGGAACTTGGAGGTGGTGGTGTTCCCATGCACCTGCTGCCCTTGTCCTTCTAGGTGGAAGAGGTCGCGGGTTTGGGAGGTGCTGCCGAAGAAGCCTTGGCGAGTTGCTGCAGTGCATCTTGCGGATGGTACACACTGCAGCCACGGATTTGTCCTGCTTTTTGTGGGCAGGACATACCTAGGCAGTTTTTCATGAATGCCTTTCACGGCCTCAGGATGTCCCGAGCGCTTTAATGAAGTACTTTTGAATTGAAGTCACTGTTGTAATGTAGGAAACGTGGCAGCCAATTTGTGCACAGCAAGCTCCCAGAAAACAGCAATGTGATAATGACCTGATAATCTGTTTTTTAGTGATGTTGATTGAGGGGTAAATATTGACCACAACACGGGGGATAACTCCCCAGCTTTCTTCGAAATAGTGCCATGGGATCTTTTACGTCCACCTGAGAAAGCAGACAGGGCCTCGGTTTAACATCTCATCCGAAAGACGGCACCTCCGGCAGTGCAGCATTCCCTAAGTATTGCACTGGAGTACAGTGATTTGTGAAACATGGAAATCGATTTATGCATATGAATGCTCGTTGGCTGGCAGTTGCGAAGATTTCTTCATCTGACAGCAGTGCATGGTGCGACCATTATTTGAAAACTGCAGAGATGGCTGCTGGGGGATCAAGGATATATACTGCAGGCATATCTGATAATACCACTGAGAAACCTAAAGACAGGACCGGAGGGAAGAGACACTGTAGAGCATGCTTCCATCAAGGTCTTCATTGAACACACTATAGGTAAGTATTCAGACACCCAGACAGATCAGGGGAGTGCTATACTACAGCCTCGGCAAGCTACAAAGGTTATTGTAGCCTGCTGCTTTCTGCCCTTCAAAGGGGAGTGGCCGTGTAGCAGGCAAGAGAAAATAGCAGCCAGAGACAATAGATGACCTCAACCACAGGACAAAAGTTTTATTTCCATAACTAGCAACGGGAATTTTAACTCCCCCCTGAATGGCAGTTAAAATCTAAGTGTTACACTTATTACTCGTTTCCCACCCCATGACTATTTTAATGCCGCTGTTTCTTCGGCAGCTGAAACACCCATTTGACTCAGGTGGAATCCTCATAAATATATACAATTCAGGGTCCTATCAAGTTGATAGGACACCAATGTTAACTGCTAATGAGCGGAGCACCCTCTGCGGATGTCTTATGGGGGAGTGAGTTGCAGATTTCTACCACCCTTTGTGTGAAAAAGTGCTTCCTGATTTCACAGCTAAGTGGCTCTAATTTTAAGATTATGTCCTCTTGTTCTGGATTCCTCCACCAGCAGGAATAGTTTCTCTGTATCTACCTTATCGAATCCCATAATCGTTTTACATACCTCAGTTAGATCACTCTTCAACCTTCTAATCTCAAGGAAATACCAGCCAAGTTTACGCAACCTGTCCTAGTAATTGAACCCTTCAAGCTCTGGTATAATTATGGTAAATCTGCGCTGTACCCGCTCCAAGTCCAATATATAATTCCTGAGGATTGGTGCCCAAAGCTGAATGCAGTACTCCAGATGGAGTCTGACCAAGGCTCTGTACAACTGAAGCATGACTTCCTCACTTTTGAATTCCAAACCCTTGAGATAAAGGCTAGCATTCCATTAGTCTTTTTGTACATGTGCATTAGCTTTTACTGATGTGTGTACATGGACACCAAAATCCTTTTGCTTCTCCACAATTTAGTCTCTCACCATTTAAAAAAATTCCAATTTGTCTTTCTCAGATCCAAAGTGGATGACCTCACACTTGCCAAATGGAACTCCATCTTTCATAGTTTTACCCATTCACTTAGTCTGTCTATGTCCCGTCGTAACTTTCTGCTCCCATCTACAAGCCATCTTAGAGTTAATAATGAGTAATGAGCCTGAATTAGTCAATAATCTAACTGTAAGGGAACTAATAGTGATGATAATATGATAGAATTCGATATTAGGCTTGAGAGGTAAGTCACAAAGCAAGGTTTCAAATTCAGGTAAGGATGACTTTGAAGGAATGAGGTAAAAATTGACCACAATAGAATGGGCAGAATTACTAACTGATAAAACTATGGATGAACAGTGGGTGGTGTTCAAAAAAGTATTGGTAGAATACAAGACCTGTCCATACCCCTAAAGGGCAAGAGCTCTACATGTGTAATTAAGAATATAAGAAATAGGAGCAGGAGTAGGCCATTCGGCCCCTCGAGCCTTCTCCACCATTCAATAAGATCATAGCTGATCTTCTACCTCAACTCCACTTTCCTGCACTATCCCCATACCCCTTGATTCTCTTAATATTCAAAAATCTATCGATCTCTATCCTGAATATACTCAATGACTGAGCCTTCACAGCCCTCTGGGTAGAGAATTCCAAAGATTCGCCACCCTCTGAGTGAAGAAATTTCTCCTCATCTCAGTCCTAAATGGAAGACCCCTTATTCTGAGACTGTGACTCCTGGTTCTAGACTCCCCAGCCAGGGGAAACATCCTCCCTGCATCTACCTGTAAGAATTTTGAATGTTTCAATGAGATCACCTCTCATTCTTCTAAACTCCAGAGGATATAGGCCTAATCTACTCAATCTCTCCTCATAGGACAACCTCCCCATCCCAGGAACCAGTCTGGTGAAACTTCGTTACACTCCCTCTATGGCAATTATATTCTTCCTTGGGTAAGGAGACCATCACTGTACACTATACTCCAGGTGTGGTCTCACCAGGGCCCTATATAATTGCAGTAAAACGTCTTTACTCTTATACTCAAATCCTCTTGTAATAAAGGCCAATATAACATTTGCTTTCATGGAATGTATGCAAGATAGTTTTCTAGATCAGTATGTTGAGAAACCAACTAGGGAATAGGCTATTTTAGATCTCGTATTGTGCAATGAGAAAGCGTTAATTCATAAGCTTGTAGTAAAGGGGCCTTTAGGGAAGTGTGACCAAAATATTATAGAATTTTAAATTCAGTGTGAAAATTATTTCGTTAAATCTGAAACTAGGGTCTTAAATCTAAACAAAGCAAATTACATAGGTTTGAGGGGCGACTTGGCTAAGGTAGATTGGGAAACTACATTAAAAGGTATGATGGTAGAGTAGCAATGGTTAGCATTTAAAGAATTTATACATAATTTATAACAAATATACATTCCTTTAAGGCACAAAAACCTCACAGGAAAAGTGGTCCAACCATGGCTAACAAGAGAAGTTTGGAAAAGGCTTATAATGTTGCCAAAAAGAGTAGTAAGCCTTGTGGTAAACCACTTTTATCGTTCACTATCGTTACACTATAGTTATCACTGTTGTATTGTTATCACCGTTCTCACTGTTGTATCACTATACGAGGTCGCCTCTTGTCGCGCTGTTATACCTGGGCTGACCACCTCCGACTCCGCCCATGGCTCCACCTACCTGCCCAGGTATAAAGGTAGTCGACTGGCTGGTATTCCTCCTTGTTGGACCCGATCACCCACGAGGGTGGGCTCTGTTATTTAGTCAATAAAAACCTTTAGTTACGTTCCTAACTCGTCGCTTTTTATTGGACGAATTGATAGGTATATCAATTTTATTGACTAAATTTTAAAGATGTTTGCTACTGACCAGCCAGAAGCCCTCCCAGAAGCACAGCCACAGCAGCCTTCAGACACCGGGCTACACCAGCCACGCCAGCCGGCTTGGCTGCAAGCCCTCAAACCACCGTACCTGGATCTAAACCCACAGGCAGCAAACTCAGCCCTCAACTTCAAACACTGGCTGGACTGCTTCGAATCCTACCTGGAAGAATCCGGCGTCCCGCAGAGATCCAAACTAAGACTTCTGAACGCCCAAGCGAGCCCGAGAGTATACGCACTCATCCAGGACACGACTACATACGAGGCCGCTATCAACCTACTGAAACAGCAGTACCGGAGCCCGGTAAATTACATGTACACCAGGCACCTCCTAAGATCCCGCCCGCAACAGCCAGGAGAGTCTGTAGCTGAATTTTTACGGGCACTAAGAGCACTCGGCAGGAACTGTGACTTTAAAGCGGTGACGGCTGTTGAAAATACGGAAGATGATATCCGCGATGCCTTTGTGAAAGGCCTACGGTCCGACTACTCACGGCAAAGACTGCTTGAAGCTAAAGACCTCGACCTGGACAAAGCTGAAGCCCTCGCTCTCTCCCTAGAGGTGGCCCATCAGGACCAGGAGGCGTTTTCCAGGTACTGCTCGCGACCCTGGGACTCGGGCCCGACCCCTACCGCAATACCCTTTGCAGCGCCGCCCCCGGGACCTACCTCAGCGTCGGCGTCCCGGACCCGACCGGGCCCGCCACCCCCGGTACCGGCTCCGACATCGGGCACCCGCGATCGGGCCGCCGGCTGCTTCTTTTGCGGCCAGGAGAAGCACCCGAGGTCGCGCTGCCCAGCCAGGAACTCTACCTGCTCAACCTGCAGGAAGAAAGGCCACTTCTCTAAGGCCTGCAGGAGCGGATCTTCAGAGGCCAGCAGTGCCTCATGCGAACTGTGGGGGCGGCCATCTTCTTTCACGGCAACTGAGGCCAGCATCCCCACACGTGAGTCATGGGGGGGGGCCATCTTTGATCAAGGCAACCAACCCCAATAGTGCCTCATGTGAGTTATGGGGGCAGCCATCTTCTCCACCATTTTGTCCTACCTCGTGGGAGATGCCATTTTACCCACCACGCCCGACTGCCACCGAGCCCCCGGACCTGACGACCGCCTCGCCCGCAGACGACAACGACTCGCTTACCTACACACTAGCCTCCGTCATTCTGGATCAAGCCCGCCCACACCACCTGTCCAAGTCGATGATGGACATCAAAGTAAACGGCCACGCCACGACCTGCCTGTTCGACAGCGGAAGCACGGAGAGCTTCATCCACCCAGACACGGTGAGCCACTACTCCCTCCCTGTCCTGCCAATGCGCAACCGAATCTCGATGGCATCGAGGTCCCACGCCACGGACATTAGCGGCTACTGTGCTGTGACCTTGTCGGTTAAGGGCACAGAGTATAAAAATTTTAAACTCCTCGTCCTCCCCCAGCTCTGCGCTGCCGTCCTACTAGGGCTGGACTTCCAATCCCACCTCCAAAGTGTAACCCTAGCATACGGTGGACCCCTCCCCCCTCTCACAGTCGACAACCAGCGAATGTTAAACCGCCCACCGCGTAACACCTGCAGCCTATCCACCCTCAAGGTGCCGCCACCTTCCCTGTTCGCTAACCTCACCCCCGACTGCAAACCCGTCGCTACCAAGAGCAGGCGGTGCAGCGCTGGGGACAGAGCTTTCATTAGCTCTGAGGTGCAGCGTCTCCTGAAGGAGGGCATCATCGAGGGGAGCAACAGCCCCTGGCGTGCCCAGGTCGTGGTCGTTAAGACCGGCGATAAAAATCGCCTGGTCATCGACTACAGCCAGACCATAAACAGATACACCCAGCTGGACGCATACCCCCTTCCCCGCATATCTGACATGGTCAATCAGATTGCACAATACCGCGTATTCTCGACCATCGACCTTAAGTCGGCCTACCACCAGCTCCCTATCCACCCCAAGGACCGCCAGTACACCGCCTTCGAGGCGAATGGGCGCCTATACCACTTCCTTAGGGTTCCCTTCGGTGTCACCAACGGGGTCTCGGTCTTCCAAAGGGAGATGGACCGGATGGTTGACCAGAACGGACTGCAGGCCACATTCCCCTATCTAGATAACGTCACCATCTGCGGCCGCGACCGGCAGGACCACGACGTGAATCTGGAGAAATTCCTCCGTACAGCCCAACGGCTGAACCTCACCTACAATAAGGAGAAATGTGTGTTTAACACCTCGCGCCTTGCCATCCTTGGCTGTGTAGTAGAGAACGGACTCATCGGCCCCGACCCCGAAAGAATGCGTCCCCTCATGGAGCTACCCCTCCCCCACTGCCCTAAGGCACTTAAGAGAATCCTGGGGCTCTTCGCCTACTATGCCCAATGGGTGCCCAATTATGCGGACAAAGCCAGACCCCTCATGAAGTCCACATCCTTCCCCCTCACGGAGGAAGCGTGCGCGGCCTTCTCCCTCATCAAGGGAGACATAGCCAAGGCCACAATGCACGCAGTGGATGAGTCCATCCCCTTCCAAGTGGAGAGCGATGCATCCGACTTCGCCCTAGCCGCTACCCTTAACCAGGAGGGGAGGCCGGTGGCCTTCTTCTCGAGGACCCTACAGGGCCCCGAGATCCGACACTCGTCGGTCGAGAAGGAAGCCCAGGCAATTGTGGAGGCGGTACGGCGCTGGAGGCATTACCTGGCAGGCAAACGATTTACCCTCCTCACCGACCAACGTTCGGTTGCTTTCATGTTTAATAACAAGCTGAGGGGCAAAATCAAGAATGACAAGATCTTGAGGTGGAGAATCGAGCTATCCACCTACGATTATGATATCTTGTACCGGCCAGGTAAGCTGAACGAACCCCCTGATGCTCTTTCACGAATTACATGCGCCAGCGCGCATATTGATAGACTTCAGACCCTCCACAACGACCTCTGCCACCCCGGGGTCACCAGACTTTACCATTTCATTAAGGCCCGCAACCTGACCTACTCCATCGAGGAGGTCAGGACCATGACCAGGGACTGCCAGACCTGCGCCGAGTGCAAACCGCACTTCTATAGGCCGGACAGAGCAAGCCTGATCAAGGCCACCCGCCCCTTCGAGCGCCTGAGCATCAACTTTAAGGGGCCCCTACCGTCATCTGACCGCAATGTGTACTTCCTCAACATCGTTGATGAGTACTCCCGTTTCCCTTTTGCCTTCCCCTGCCCAGACATGACCAGTACCACGGTCGTCAAGTGCCTGAACGACCTCTTCGCCTTGTTCGGGTTCCCGAACTATATACATAGTGACCGGGGCTCCTCCTTCATGAGTGAGGAACTCCGTCAGTTCCTACTAGCGAGAGGTATTGCAGCAAGTAGGACCACCAGCTACAACCCCCGAGGGAACGGCCAGGTGGAAAGAGAGAACGCGACGGTATGGAAGGCCGTCCTCTTAGCCTTAAAGTCTAAGGGCCTCCCAACCTCCCGCTGGCAGGAAGTCCTCCCGACAGCGCTGCACTCCATCCGGTCACTACTTTGCACTGCCATTAACGCCACCCCCCATGAACGAATGTTTGTTTTCCCCAGGAAGTCGACTACGGGAACCACTCTACCAACCTGGCTGACCTCTCCGGGGCCCGTCTTGCTGCAAAAGCACGTGAGGGCCCATAAAACAGACCCCCTGGTCGAGAGGGTGAACCTCCTGCACGCCAACCCCCAGTACACCTACGTGGCTTACCCAGACGGGCGGGAGGACACTGTCTCCTTACGAGACCTCGCACCCTCGGGCACTCCGGAGACACCACCTTTACCCCCCCCCACCACCCCCCCAATTCCAGCCCAGGTAGACGGCATGCCGGAACCCCACGAGCCTTCGCCGACCACGCAGACACCAGCACTAACACCGGATAATGCAGCACCGCCGCTGCGACGATCGGAGAGGCTTACGAGGCCTCCGGACAGACTGACATACCAGAACTGGTAGTACACTTCACCCCGCCGGACTCAAATCTAAACAAGGGGTGAATGTGGTAAACCACTTTTATCGTTCACTATCGTTACACTATAGTTATCACTGTTGTATTGTTATCACCGTTCTCACTGTTGTATCACTATACGAAGTCGCCTCTTGTCACGCTGTTATACCTGGGCTGACCACCTCCGACTCCGCCCATGGCTCCACCTACCTGCCCAGGTATAAAGGTAGTCGACTGGCTGGTATTCCTCCTTGTTGGACCCGATCACCCACGAGGGTGGGCTCTGTTATTTAGTCAATAAAAACCTTTAGTTACGTTCCTAACTCGTCGCTTTTTATTGGACGAATTGATAGGTATATCAAGCCTGAGGATTGGGAGGATTTTAGAATTCAGCAAAGGAGGACAAAGAAATTAATAAAGAAAGGGAAAATAGAATATGAGAGTAAACTAGCAAGAGACATAAAAACAGACTTTTATAGGTATGTAAAAAGGAAAAGATTAGCAAAAGTAAATGTAGGTCCCTTACAGGCTGAGACAGGAGAAATTATAATGGGGAATTAGGAAATAGCAGGGAAATTAAACAAATACTTTGAGTACAAAAACTTCCCGGAAATAGAGGAGAACCAAAGGTCTAGCGAGAATGAGGAACTGAAAGGAATTAGTATTAGTAAAAAAATAGTGCTGGAGAAATTAATGGGACTGAAATCTGATAAATCCCCTGGACCTGATGACCTACACTCCTAAGGTTTTGAAAGAGGTGGATATAAGAACATAAGAACATAAGAAATAGGAGCAGGAATAGGCCACTTGGCCCCTCGATCCTGCTCCACCATTCAATAAAATCATGGCTGATCTTGGGCTCAAAGCCACTTCCCTGCCCGCTCCCCATAACCCTTCACTCCCTTATCTTGCAAAAATCTGTCTATCTCCACCTTAAATGTATTTAATGACCCAGCCTCCATGGCTCTCTGGGGCAGAGAATTCCACAGATTTATGACCCTCTGAGAGAAGAAATTCCTCCTCATCTCAGTTCTAAAAGGGCGACCCTTTATTCTGAAACTATGCCCCCGAGTTCAAGATTTCCCCACGAGGGGAAACATCCTCTCTGTATCTACCTTGTTGAGCCCCCTCAGTAGCTTATATGTTTCAATAAGATCACCTCTCATTCTTCTAAATTCCAATGAGTATAGGCCCAACCTGGTCAACCTTTCTTCATAAGTCAACCCCCTCATCTCTGGAATTAGCCTAGTGAATCGTCTCTGAACTGCCTCCAATGCAAGTATATCCTTCCTTAAATAAGGAGACCAAAACTGTACGCAATACTCAAGGTGTGGTCTCACCAATACCCTGTACAGTTGTAGCAGGACTTGCCTGCTTTTTTACTCCAATCCCCTTGCAATAAAGGCCAACATTCCATTTGCCATTTTGATTACTTGCTGTATCTGCATGCTAACTTTTTGTGTTTCATGCATAAGGACTCCCAGGTCCCTCTGAACTGTAGCATTTTGTAATCTCTCTCCATTTAAATAATAATTTGCTTTTTTATTTTTCCTGTCAAAGTGGATAACCTTTCACTTTCCCACATTATACTCCATCTGCCAAATGTTTGCCCACTCACTTAACCTGTCTATATCCCTTTGCAGATTCTTTGGGCTGCCACCCACCCCCAAATTCTGCAACATTACCGGCAGTCCCGGCTCCATACCCGCCTCCTTGGGGCTTACAAAATCCAACCCTTTGAGTCCTCTGCACAACTTGCTTTCCCACCCATCTTTGTATCATCGCAAACTTGACCAAATTACACTCGGTCCCTTCATTCAAGTCATTAATGTAGATTGTAAATAGTTGAGTCCCCAGCACCGATCCCTGTGGCACCCCAGTAGTTACCGTTTGCCAACCGGAAAATGACCCATTTATCCCAGCTCTCTGCTTTCTGTTAGTTAGCCAATTCTCTATCCATGCTAATATATTACCCCCAACTCCGTGAGCTCTTATCTTATGCAGTAACCTTTTATGTGGCACCTTATCGAATGCCTTCTGGAAATCCAAATACACCTCATCCATTGGTTCATCTTTGTCCACCCTGCTTGTTACATCCTCAAAGAACTCTAGCAAATTTGTTAAACATGATTTCCCTTTCATAAAACCATGCTGACTCTGCTTGACTGCATTATGATTTTCCAAATGCCCTGCTATTGCTTCCTTAATGAAGGACTCCAACATTTTCCCAATGACAGATGTTAGGCTAACTGGTCTATATTTTCCTGCTTTCTGTCTCCCTCCTTTCTTAAATAGGGGTGTTACATTTATGGTTTTCCAATCCGCTGGGACCTCTCCAGAGTCCAGGGAATTTTGGTATATTGCAACCAATGCATCCACTATCTCTGCAGCCACTTCTATTAAGATCCTGGGATGCAGGCCATCTGGTCCAGGGGACTTGTCATCTTTTAGTCCCATTATTTTATCAAGTACTTTTTCCTTAGTGATAGTGATTGTCTTTAGTTCCCCCTCTCCCTGTGGCCCCTTGATTATCCATTATTGGGATGTTGTTAGTGACTTCTACCATGAAAACAGATACAAAATATTTGTTCAGAGTCTCTGCCCTTTCCCCGTTCCCCATTATTAATTCCCTAGTCTCATCCTCTAAGGGACTAACGTTTACTTTAGCTACTGTCTTCCTTTTTATATACCTGTAGAAGCTCTTACTATCTGTTTTAATATTTCTAGCCAGTTTACTCTCATAATTCATCTTCTCTCTTTATTGGCCCATATTTTCCGATCGGAGACTTCCTGCGTACATTCCCACCTAGTTTTGTATCATCAGCAAACTTGGATATAATACATTTGGTCCACTCATCCAAATCATTGATATAGATTGTAAATACTTGAGGCCCAAGCACTGATCCTTGCGGTACCCCACTAATTACAGCCTGCCAACCCGAAAATGACCCATTCATTCCTACTCTGTTTTCTGTCCGTTAACCAATCCTCAATCCATGCTAGTATATTACGCCCAATCCCATGAGCCCTAGTTTTGCTTAATAACCTCTTGTGTGACACCTTATCGAATGCCTTCTGAAAATCCAAATACACCACATCCACGGGTTCCCTCTTAGTTCCCTCTTATCTATTCTGTTAGTTACAACCTCAAAAACTCTAACAGATTTGTCAAACATGATTTCCCTCTCATAAATCCGTGTTGACTCTGCCCAATCCGATTATTATTTTCTAAGTGCCCTGTTACCACGTTCTTAATAATAGATTCTAGCATTTTTCCTACTACTGATTTCAGGCTAACTGGTCTGTAGTTCCCCGATTTCTCTCTCCCTCCTTTCTTAAATAGTGGGGTTACATTTGCTACCTTCCAATCTAGAATGAATGGAATTTTGGAAGATGACAACCAATGCATCTACTATCTCTATAGCCACCTCTTTCAAAACCCTAGTATGTAGGTCATCAGGTCCAGGGGATTTATTAGCTTTCAGTCCCATTAATTTTCCCAGTACTATTTTCTTACTAATACTAATTTCTTTCAGTTCCTCATTCTTGCTAGACCCTTGGCTCTCCACTGTTTCCGGGAGGTTTATTGCGTCTTCTTCCATGAAGACAGACACAGAGTATTTGTTTAATTTCTCTTATTCCCCATTATAATTTCTCTTGTCTCAGCCTGTAAGGGACCCACATTTACTTTTGTTAATCTTTTCCTTTTTACATACCTATAGAAGCTTTTTCAATCAGTTTTTATGTCTCTCGCTACTTTACCCATATTCTATTTTCCCTTTCTTGGTCCTCCTTTGCTGAATTCTAAAATCCTTTCCAATCCTCAGGCTTACTACTCTTTTTGGCAATATTATAAACCTCTTCCTTTGATCTAATACTGGCCCAGAAATTCGGGTCTCCACGGGTGAGTACGCATGGGGTACTCACCCGTAAGCCCAATGGAAGTGTCGGTTTTCTGCATGCACTGCGCATGCGCAGGAAACCGACACTTCCGTTCCCCTGAAAGAAGGGGTTCAGAAGTCGAACACGTGTGCAGGAGAGGCTGTGCGTGCGCATCGAACTTACATTTTCTTTGCAGGTTTTCCCGGGAGGGTAAGTCTCCAGAAGTTAGACATGTAAAAAGCAGTCGCAAGGCCTGCTTTTTACAAGGTAAGTGGTGAATTAATTAAAATTAAAACATTTTTTCCACAGGTTTATTATTTTTAAATACTTTAAAGAAAGGTAAGTTTATTTTTAGCTCGTTAGAAAATGTAATTAATTTTTCAAAAATTTTAATTATTGTTTAAAATAGTTATTTCATGTAATTTATAGTTTATTTTTAAAATGTGATGGTTTTTTAAAAAAATTATTTGAAGATTTAGTGATGTTCTGGGGCTTGTAGTATTTATAGGTTTGACAGGTCTTCCTGTCAAACTTATGAATGAAGCATTCCCTGCTACCATTGGCTCTCCATTGCCCACGTGATCCCAGGGGACGCATCGAACTAACTGCGCCCCTGGGATACGCAAGCACTGCACGCCGGCAGTTGGAGAAGGCCCAGGATCGCAATTCCATGGGGGCCCACAGCTCAACGGCCGGCGCACAAGGTAAGTGCAGGTCGAGGGCTTGCACCCGCGGGAAGCCCCGACCCGAATTTCTGGGCCATTATCATTAACTTCTCTTGTTAGCCACAGTTGGACCACTTTTCCTGTGGGGTTTTTGTGCCTTAAAGGAATGTATATTTGTTGTAAATTATGTATTAATTCTTTAAATGCTAGCCATTTCTTGTCTACAATCATACCTTTTAATGTAGTTTCCCAATCAAATTCAAATTCAAATTCAAATCGCTTTATTGGCATGACAAGGTACATCTTATGTTGCCAAAGCATCGAAAAACATTCATGGTTGAACACATAAACACAGATCTATCCATACAGTGTATAAACAGATATATCCCTGAGTGTATAAATATACATTCATATAATTTGTATATACTCTTTTCTTATATTTAGTGGTTGTCCCTCGGTTTATGGCAAGCTGTAACATAGTGTGCCGCTAAGGTTACACAATTTCTCTCTTCCCCTAGTAGGTATGGGAGTTTTTGGTCGTCATTCAAATTTCTGAATTCCGGGCATATTGTTGTGAATTTTAGGTAGAAATTCTCCCTTATGCCCTGATATTTTCTATAAGCTGTGGGGAAGTGCATCTCTGTCTCTACCACTCCCTGACTGCAGTGAGAGCATATCCTGTCCTCTCTTGGTAGCCTGTGTCTACCTTTTTCGATCGCCAGGCTATGTTCACTAAGTCTATACATTGTCAAGGTTTTTCTCAGTTGGCTATCCTTTACCATGGTCAGGTAATCAGCCATGTTGTATTGTCTGCTTAGGGCCAAGTAGCAATTGAGTTTGTTTTGGGTTTTTGTTGTTTCTGCCCAATATGACAGATATTTTTCCTTTTGCTTAGTGACGATTGTGTTGGGTCGAATTCTTTGTGTTACGCTGTCACTCTCCTGGGGCTGGTTATTGTTAGTAGTGTTAGTAGTTACTTCACTGAGTCCCAGGACTAGTTGACTGAGGGTATTCTTCTTTATGGTCCTCTCTTGGCATTTCAGGGCTTCGTAATGATAGCAGTGGGGGTTGCTCATTTTTAGGTGTTTCCAAAATTTGGTGGCTCTTTTTTGGATAGTGATTATTAATGGATATTGGCCTAGTTCTGCCCTGCATGCATTGTTTACGGTTTTCCTTTGAGTCTGGAGGATACTTTTACAGAATTCTGCATGTAGGATCTCAATTGGGTGTTTGTCCCATTTTGCAAATTCTTGTTGTGTTAGCGGTCCCCACACCTCACTGCCATAGAGTGCAATTGGTTCAATTACTGATTTAAAAATATTGAGCCAAATGCTAATTGGGATTTCTATTTGGATTGATTTTTTAATGGCATAGAAAGCCCTTCTTGCTTTCTCTTTCAGTTCATTCACAGCCAGATGAAAATTTCCCGTAGAACTGATTTTTAAGCCCAAGTATGTGTAGTTAGTGGTTTGTTCAATTTTGGTTGTTCCTAGTGTGAAATTTATTTTGGGTCCCTGATGTCTGGATCTTTGCCTTAGCCAACTCACCCCTCATACCTCCGTAGTTTGCTTTGTTTTAATTTAAGACCCTAGTTTCGGATTTAACTAAATCATTTGAGTTATCTGAGGAAGGATGTTCTTGCCATGGAGGGAGTGCAGCGAAGATTCACGAGACTGATACCTGGGATGGCAGGAATGACGTATGAGGGGAGATTGGGTCGATTGAGCTTATACTCGCTGGAGTTTAGAAGAATGAGAGGGGATCTCATTGAAACTTATAAAATTCTAACAGGACTAGATAGACTAGATGCAGGAAGGATGTTCCCAATGGCCGGGGAGTCCAGAACCAGGGGTCACAGTTTAAAGATAAGGGATAAGCCATTTAGGACAGAGATGAGGAGGAATTTCTTCACCCAGAGAGTGGTGAACCTGTGGAATTCTTTACCACAGAAGGCAGTTGAGGCCAATTCATTAAATATATTCAAGAAGGAGTTAGATATATTTCTTAAGGCTAAAGGGATCAAGGGATATGGGGAGAAGGCAGGGACAGGGTGCTGAACTTGGATGATCAGCCATGATCTCATTGAATGGCGGAGCAGGCTCGAGGGGCCGAATGGCTTATTCCTGCTCCTATCTTCTATGTTCCTAATTTCACATTGAATATAAAATTCTATCATATTATGGTCACTCTTCCCTCAGGACCCCTTTACTACAAGGTTATTAATTAACCCTTTCTCATTGCACAAGACTAGATCTAAAATAGCCTGTTACCTAGTTGGTTCCTCGATATACTGGGTTAACAAGGGAAGTGAGAGATAGTATAAAACTAAAAGAAAGGGCTTATACAGAGGCAAAGAACAGTAGACTGACTGGGAGAGATATAAAGAACAGCAAAGGGATATTAAAAAAATGGTAAGAGCCACAAAAAGGGATTACAAGAAAAAGCTTGTGTGGGACATCAAGAACAACTCTAAAGGTTTTTACAAATATATTAAGAGAAAGAGGATAGCTGAAAGTAATGTGGGCCCTTTAATGACAGACACAGGTGATATTGTAATTTGAAATCAGGGAATGGCAGACTTACTAAATAGTTACTTTGTATCGATCTTCACAGTAGAGGATGAGGATAAAATACCAGAGATACAAGGAAAAATAAAAATAAATCAAGGGGCGGAACTAACTAGATTCAATATAAGTAGAAATATGGTGATAGAGAAACTAATGAGATTAAAGATAAACAAATCTCCAGGACCTGATTGTTTCCACCCCAGGATATATGATTATGTTTTGTACCTGACTACTACATTTTAGTAATCTGTGTACATGGACCCCAAGGCCAGAATTTTCTAGGGTCTGTGCGGGAGCAATCGGAGGTGGGTCAGGTGGGAAATCTGAAAAAGTCAGAGCGGGTTGGCAACCTGTCATCATCCCGCCCCTGAAGGGATAATTACTAGTCCTAGCCCATTTAGGGCTACCCCGGATCAGGCGTATTCCTCAGGCGTTCACTTTCAACTAAAGTTTGAGGTAGCCGAATCCTAAAGACGCTTAATTGGGTCTAAAGGTCCGGACTATCTCTCCCTAAAGGAAAGGAACAACCTGAAAATGTTACCGTCCTCCAGATAGCACTTTTAATAAGTTTAGCTAGACTGTAATGTTCCGGATATTATGAGGGTCTGGGAAAACTCCCCCAGAATTCTGCAACTCCTCACCAAAGAGTGTACAGAGGTTGAGTTCGCAAGTTTGATACAGAAGTATTATGTGAGACAATTCTAAAAATATATAGATTTATTAAAGAACCGATATGTATTTTACAGCTGGTGAGTCAATCGCAACATTAACAGCTCCAAAAAGAGAAAGCTTTACAATCTTATCAGAGATCCCTATTCTCAAATCTTAAACTTCGCTACAGTTTTATAGTTCTTAAAGTTTATTCAGGATAGCCACCAAAATCAAATACAGTACCTTAATCCCCGAGATACAAAGAGTTGTAGATTTACAGAGCCTGCCTCTGAAGCCGAGAATCACTTTGCTCATTTACAGCGAGTCTATTATCCTATTTGAGAGTTCAATATTTATACCCGTTTCCAGTGGTATCTCCTTTAAGGTTTTCTGCTGATGTAAGCTAATTATCTCATCATTTTTCTGCTGACCCCTGCAATTCTTAGTCATCTCAGCTGGTAGCATTAAGAATCGTGTCTCTACCCTAGGTGTCCTAAGCTTACCATAAAAACAGTGTGACAGCAGGTGTTTCTATTTAATGTCATTTTTACTAAGGCCTTCTGTTTGTGCTCTTGCAATTAGAACACCTTAACTAGGGTGATCTATGCAATTCTTAGTCACCTCAGCTGGTTGTAACACAGAATCATGTCTCTCCTCCATAGATGTTCTAAGTTTAACACAAAAATGGTGTGATGGCAGGTGTTTCTTTTACTTGATGTCATTTTTATGAAGGCATATGTTTCTTAATTTTATGTGCCTCTTTACGAAGTGTAACTTAGAACACCTTAACCAGGATGCACCATTGTCTTCTTTCCAAAGATTCAGACCGTCAGGAGCCTCCAACCTTCTGTTTCAATAAGGCCATTGACTCAGTGTCAACAACCATCCCATCCTCATAGCCAGAATGCTGTTATCAATACAGCTTCTCCATTGTTCGGTTTCTAGATTTCCAGACCCAGTTTGTCATGTTTTAATAAGGCCAGAATTCTTTCATAGAATGGTGTATTTTTCTGAATAGGTTTTACACCCCCATGTGCCTTTCCCTCGGGCACGTTTGCCGGTGCAGCAGCAACCCGACCGGCAGAGGCGGGCAACCTAATTGAAATCATTATCAGCTTGTTGTCAGACACTTAAGAGCCTTTCCCCCCCTACATTTCAAATTTCCCTGTATGGCCATGAGATTCACACAGCTTGGGAACCACATTAGTCAAACTGAGGTGAGAGTTGAGTGGCCATTGATCCAGCTGATTACTTGACAGCATCAAATGTACAATAAAAGCTCTGACCTCACAGCTAATCACTTTCCTCAGGCAGAAGGTGTTGCTGACTACATTGCCAGCACAGATTTAACTTTCTGCAGGCTGCAAATATTTCCAGCAAAGTCTCCATCCAGTGTCACCTCATTGGAAGAACTCTCTCACTATTGACAGACCGCTTCTGTCAACTCTACTCGACCTGCCATCTATTCCATCAGTATGGATGCAGTTTATACTGTCTCAGCTTGGTCCTCAGAATCTGACCACAATGAGCCCCAACACCAGCAGCACCAGGCACACCAGCAGCACCAACACCACCATCACCAACCTTCTCCACAATCACATGATGCTGCACAGGACAGAGGGTATCAGCACCTGAGCCCATTGCTGCCCGGGAGGCCAGGGATGACCTCATCATGTCCAGATTTACTTAATTTTACACTGTACACCCATATGGCTGCCACATGCTGTGCCAGGTTGGCACCACCCCACAGCAACATCATAAAGCATCCCCACAATGACCAAGCCATTCATCATTGGTGGAGGTACCATTATGTCTTATCATTCACTGCAACTCACTAAGCCACTTCCAAAGGCCTCCTCTGCTGTTGTGAGGGTGGCAAACAATGCCGTTCCACCCCCACTTTTCTCCCTCTCCCTCTTATTGTAGGCTCTCTTTTCCTGCAAAGAGGGAAAGAAGAGGAGGTTGATGGAATGAGTGTAAGGAATCGATGGGTTACATCTTTAGAAGGAGACTATGATGGAGTGGGGTGGCAATGTCAAGTGGCCTCCTTGTGTGTTGTTAGTTGCTATGATTGCATTAAGATGAGGGTGAGTGTGAGGGGTGGCTAGTAAAATGGGGATTTGATAATGTAGATAGAGCGAGAGTGATGAGTGGACATGCAAAGTATGTTGGTGTGAGTAAGGATGTGCAGGGGTAGGGTAGGGAAGGCAGAGTGTTGGGGATGTGATGAGAGGCACAGCAGGATGAAGTTGAGTGGGACTTTGTGCTCACCTTTCCAGATCTAATGAGATCATTGAAATGTTTCTGGCACGGCACCCAGGTCCTCCTGACAACATCCCTGCTGATGACCGCCTCTGCAATTTGGAGCCAGGCTCTTTTTGTCTCCTGGGAGGTCTCTTCTGTCCATCAGAAGGGAAGAGGACCTCCCTGCGTGCTCTGACTGCCTCCAAAAGCATATGGAGGGAGTCATCGGTGACTTGGGTGCAGCCCTCTGACTCTGTGCAGTCATGTTTCCAAGTGTTTGGAACAATCAACAGCTCCAGTGCAGTGACTGCACACTCCTAGATGAACCTTCAAATGCAATGTGGCCATGGCTCCTTTAAATATCCCGGCTGAAAACGCATCATGGATGACGTCATCAGACCCGCACCATTTAATTGGGCCGGGTAACGCGCTGAGTGGGCTTAACAGGCCCCATTAGGACAAAGTCAATTTCTGGAGCGGGATGGAAGCAGCAACAGGGTCACGAAGGGTCACGAACCATCACGCTGACCGCCCACACCCGCCCCGCCCAGGTAAAGAAAATTCCGGCCAAAATCTCTTTGTACCTCCATTTCACCAATTAAAAAATACTTGTATCTATCCTTTTTTGGTCAAAAATAGATGACCTCACACCTGCATTGAAATTAACTGCCACAGTTTAGCCCAGTCACTTAATTTATCAATGTCTCTTTGTAATTTTATGCTACCGTCTACACTACTTAAGAAACATAGAAACATAGAACATAGGAGCAGGAGTAGGCCATTCGGCCCTTCGAGCCTGCTCTGCCATTCAATGAGATCATGGCTGATCATCCAAACCCTAGCACCCGGTCCCTACACCGACAGCCATCCCACCCAAGCCCTATCCCTGTAACCCCATGAATTTAATCCCCCCTAACACTAAGGGCCAAATTTTTATCATGGCCAATCAACCTAACCCGCACATCTTTGGACTGTGGGAGGAAACCGGAGCACCCGGAGAAAACCCACGCAAACACGGGGAGAATGTGCAAACTCCACACAGACAGTCACCCGAGGCCGGATTTGAACCCGGGTCCCTGGCACTGTGAGGCAACAGTGCTAACCACTATGCCACCGTGCTGCCCCCGTACTTACTATGCCACCAATCTTTGTGTCATCGGCAAACTTGTATGTATGGCTCTCTATTGCACAGATCCTTGTGGAACACTTCTAGTCACTTCCTTCCAATTTCCATTATCCCTACTCTCTGTCTTCTACTGCCTACCCAATCTCCGAAACAGGTTAATAATTTGCCTTCAATTCATGAGCATAACCTTAAAATAAGAGCCAGGCTATTCAGGGGTGGTGTCAGAAAGCACTTCTTCACACAAAGGGTAGTGGAAACCTAGAACTCTCCCCCCAAAAAGCTGTTGCGGTTAGGACAATTGAAAATTTCAAAATTGAAATGACAGATTTTTGTTTGGCAAGGATATTAATGGTTACGGATCCAAGGTGGGTAGGTGGAGTTAAGATACAGATCAGCCATGATATAATTAAGTGGCAGAATAGGCTCGAGGGGCTGAATGGCCTACTCCTGTTCCTAAGTTCCTATGTATGCAATTTACTCTGCCTCCTAACTTAATGTCATCTGCAAACTTGGATAAACAATTCTTCCAAGTCATTAAAATATGTAGTGAAATATACTACATGTCACATCCCACCAATCGAAGCACGAACCCTTTAGCCTTACTCTCTGTCTCCCATTTCCCAACCAATTACCAACTGGTGATTACTCCAATGATGTTGCCCGCTGGTACCCTCCAGCACTGACCCTGCCAGATGAGCACCTCATTTTCATGGGGCTGGCAGGTATCCATGAAATACGGCACATCTCTGTTGCCCGCCTGCCCAATACACCTGGAAAATCCAGTAACTGCCTACCATCATAGAGGGTGTGTCCAGACCTTTTACCCCCAACTTTAAGACCACATGAAGTTCCCCAAACTACCCCCTGGGACACATTTTTTCCCTCCTAGAGGCCAGTATGCCTCCTTTTTCTCAGTGTACGGCCCCACATTAAAATGGATAGAGCTAGCTCTGGCTGGCAACTATGTTCCCTTTATTTTTTTGGCCCTGCATGGCCCCTTTAAGGGGCTGCGTGGGCCATTCAAAATACCATGCGTGTGAGGTTTTTACATTGAAATGCCGGCAAGCCAGCTGCGCGGGTTCCCTGGAGCAGTGCATGGCCGTGCACCTTACAGGGAACACTAGCTGGCAAGTGCAATTTCCCCAGCACTGTATCTATTGCAGCTTTTTGCATTTCCCTGATGAAACCAAGGCCACTCTCCTTTCACGTGAATTATTTCAGTAACCATTATAGTACACAAGTCAATGGCAACCTTCTTCCTGAAAATTTATAGAACATCCCACAAGCACAATAAATTCTGATTACAATCTGACCCAAGAGGATGAGCCATAGCCAGTATCCGACTGCAATGGCATTTTATAGCTATTTGCCATCCTCTTGTGGAAAAAGTGTATTCATGATTTCCATCTCTGTGGAATATCTGCTGTCGTAATTTGGTATCTGGTCACCTTCACTATCTCGGTTTTCAAAAACTAGATTTTCAGATGCAAAACCACTAGAAAAGGATAAATGATCTCAGTCAGGCAAGAATAGTATCTCCCATACACCATGACCAGCCAAATAGAAAATGTTGGACAATCTTAAAAATGATCAATGATAAAAAAATAAGAAAAATTGTGAAATCAGGAAATCTGAAACTAAAAGAAAAAGTGCTGATCTAGGTTTCACTTTGGGTTCTGCTGAAGGGTTCACACTGAAAAATGTTAACCCGTCTTTTACTCTTTCCGATGCTGGTGGAACCACTGTGTGTTTCCAGCATTTTCTGTTGTTCTTAAAAAATTATTGACAGCTTCTTCACTGTCATTACAACTCAAAAAGCCCAATAAGGCCAGACCTTTATTCATTGTAAACCAGCTTTCCATTAGCCACCCCAGCAGACAATAAGTAGGCTATCTTCAATGGTAATGGACAAAGGATTTCTTTTATATTCATTCACGGGATGTAGACGTTGCCGGGAAGGTCAGCCCTAATTGCCCTCGAGAAGGTGGTAATGAGACACATTCTTGAATACAACAGAGTGGCTTGCTAGGCTGTTTCAGAGGGAAGTTAAGAGGCAACCACATTACTGTGGGCCCTGAGCCACATATAGGCAGATCTCCTTCCCTAAAGGACAGTGAACCAAAATGGGCTTTTATGACAATCCGATAGTTTCATAGGGTAAATAATATCAGAGAATTGAACGAGTGGCTCAAAGACTGGTGTGGGAGAAATGGGTTTTGATTTGTGGGGCACTGGCACCAGTACTGGGATAAGAGGGAGCTGTTCCGTTTGGACGGGCTTCACTTGAACCATGCTGGGGCTAAAGTCCTGGCGAATCGAATAACTAGGGCTGTAGAGAGGGCTTTAAACTAAATAGTGGGGGGGAGGATCCAGGTGAGCGGGAATTTAAAAAGCCAATGAGAAATGAGAAAACAATAGAGCAGGATAGAGATGGGGGAAATAATAACCAGAGTGTGACAGGAAGGGACAAAATGTTTAAAAATAAGAGTGCAACAGAAAATGGGACTAAAACAAGGAGAAATGGTAAAAAGACAACGTTAATAGCTCTATATCTGAATGCACGCAGCATTCGTAACAAGATAGATGAGTTGACGGCACAAATAGATACAAATGAGTGGGCGTGTCTGCTTTGAGGAGGATGCAGAGAAACTCCAGTATGATTTGGACAGGTTGGGTGATTGGGCAGAAGCATGGCAAATGCAGTATAATGTGGATAAATGCGAGGTTATCCACTTCGGTGGCAAAAACAGGAAGACAGATTATTATCTGAATGGCAATAGATTGGGAAAAGGGGAAGAGCAATGAGATCTGGGTGTCCTTGTGCACCAGTCGCTGAAGGTAAGCATGCAGGTGCAGCAGGCGGTTAAGAAGGCAAATAGTATGTTGGCCTTCATAGCGAGAGGATTCGAGTACAGGAGCAAGGATGTCTTGCTGCAGTTGTACAGGGCCTTGGTGAGACCACACCTTGAGTATTGTGTGCAGTTTTGGTCACCTTATCTGAGGAAGGATGTTCTTGCCATGGAAGGAGTGCAGCGAAGATTCACCAGACTGATACCTGGGATGGCAGGAATGACGTATGAGGAGAGAATGGGTCGATTAGGCTTATATTCGCTAGAGTTTAGAAAAATGAGAGGGGATCTCATTGAAACTTATAAAATTCTAACAGGACTAGACAGACTAGATGCAGGAATGATGATCCTGATGGCGGGGGAGTCCAGAACCAGGGGTCACAGTCTAAGGATAAGGGGTAAGCCATTTAGGACTGAGATGAGGAGGAATTTCTTCACCCAGAGAGTGGTGAACCTGTGGAATTATCTACCACACAAGGCAGTTGAGGCCAATTCATTAAATATATTCAAGAAGGAGTTAGATATATTTCTTAAGACTAAAGGGATCAAGGGATATGGGGAGAAAGCAGGGACAGGGTACTGAATTTGGATGAGCAGCCATGACCTCATTAAATGGCGGAACAGGCTCGAGGGGCCGAATAGCCTACTCCTGCTCCTATCTTCTGTGTCTATGTCTATGTCTATGATCTGATTGCCATTACAGAGATGTGGTTGCAAGGTGATCAGGGCTGGGAACTGAATATTTCAGGATATTTGACAATTCGGAAGGATAGACAGAAAGGAAAGGGAGGTGGGGTGGCTTTGTTGGTAAAGGATGTGATCAGTGCAGCGGTGAGAAGTGATATTGGCTCAGAAGATCAAGATGTAGAATCGGTTTGGGCGGAGATAATAAAAAAGGGATAAAGTCTCTGGTGGGCGTAGTCTACAGGTCTCCGAACAGTAGCAATTCTGTTGGACAGAGTATAAATCAACAAATAATGGAAGCCTTTAAAAAAGTTACAATGATAATCATGGGTGATTTTAATCTCCATATTGATTGGATAATTCAAATTGGCCATGGTAGCCTTGAGGAGGAGTTCATAGAGTGCATCTGAGATGGTTTCCTAAAACAGTATGTAATGGAACCAACCAGGGAGTAGGCTATCTTGGATCTGGTACTGTGTAATGAGACAGAATTAATAAATGATCTCATAGTAAAGGATCCTCTAGGAAAGAGTGATCATAGCATGGTTGAATTTCAAATTCAGTTGGAGGGTGAGAAAGTTGTATCTCAAAACAGTGTCCTGATCTTAAACAATGGCAATTACAATGGCATGAGGGCAGAACTGGCTAAAGTGGACTGGAAAAATAAATTAAAGGGTAAGACAGTTGAAATGCAGTGGCAAACATTTAAGGAGATATTTCATAACTCTCAACAAAAATATATTCCAGTGAGAAAGAAAGATTTTAAGAGAAGGGAGCACCATCCGTGGCTAACTAAGGAAGTAAAGGATGGTAGCAAATTGAAAATGAAGGCATACAATGTTGCCAAGTTTGTTGGGAGACCAGAGGATTGGGAAAATTTTTAAAAAACAGCAAAGGATGACTAAAAAATTAATAAAGAGAGAGAAAATGAATTATGAGAGTAAACTGGCAAGAAACATTAAAAGAGATAGTAAGAGCCTCTACAGGTATATAAAAAGGAAGAGGGTAGCTAAAGTGAACATTGGTCCCTTAGAGGATGAGACTGGGGAATTAATAATGGGGAACAGGGAAATGGCAGAGATTCTGAACAAATATTTTGTATCTGTCTTTACGGTAGAAGACACTAACAACATCCCAATAATGGATAATCAAGGGGCCACAGGGAGGGGGAACTGAAGACAATCACTATCACTAAGGAAATAGTATTTGGTAAAGTAATGGGATTAAAAGATGACAAGTCCCCTGGACCAGATGGCCTGCATCCCAGGGTCTTAAAAGAAGTGGTTGCAGAGATAGTGGATGCATTGGTTGCAATATACCAAAATTCCCTGGACTCTGGAGAGGTCCCAGCGGATTGGAAAACTGCAAATGTAACACCCCTATTTAAGAAAGGAGGAAGACAGAAAGCAGGAAACTAGAGAGCAGTTAGCCTAACATCTGTCATTGGGAAAATGCTGGAGCCCTTCATAGCTACCGAGCAGTAGCAGGGCATTTGGAAAAGCATAATGCAGTCAAGCAGAATCAGAATGGTTTTGTGAAAGGGAAATCATGTTTAACAAATTTGCTGGAGTTCTTTGAAGAGGTAACAAGCAAGGTGGACAAAGGTGAACCAGTAGATGTGGTGTATTTGGATTTCCAGAAGGCATTCAATAAGGTGCCACATAAAAGGTTGCTGCATAAGATAAGAGCTCATGGAATTGGGGGTAATATATTAGCATGGATAGAGAATTGGCTAACTAACAGAAAGCAGAGAGTTGGGATAAATGGGTCATTTTCTGGTTGGCAAACGGTAACTAGTGGGGTGCCACAGGGATCGGTGTTGGGGCCTCAACTATTTACAATCTACATTAATGACTTGGATGAAGTGTCCGAGTGTAATGTAGCCAAGTTTGCAGATGATTCAAAGATAGGTGGGAAAGCAAGTTGTGCAGAGGACGCAAAGATCCTGCAAAGGGATATAGACAGGTTAAGTGAGTGGGCAAACTTTTGACGGATGGAGTATAATGTGGGAAAGTGTGAGGTTATACATTTTGGCAGGAAAAATAAAAAAGCAAATTATTATTTAAATGGAGAGAGATTACAAAATACTACAGTTCAGAGGTACCTGGGGATCTTGTGCATGAAACACAAAAAGTTAGCATGCAGATACAGCAAGTAATCAAAAAGGCAAATGGAATGCTGGCTCTTATTTCAAAGTGGTTGGAGTATAAAAGCAGGGAAGTCCTGCTACAACTGTACAGGGTATTGGTGAGACCATACAGTTTTGGTCTTCTTATATAAGGAAGGATATACTTGCATTGGAGGCAGTTCAGAGATGATTCATTGGGTTAATTCCTGAGATGAAGAGGTTGACTTATGAGGAAAGGTTGAGCAGGTTGGGCCTATACTCATTGGAATTTAGAAGAATGAGAGGTGATCTTATTGAAACATATAAGCTACTGAGGGGGCTCGACAAGGTAGATGCAGAGAGGATGTTTCCCCTCGTGGGGAAATCTAGAACTCGGGGGCATAGTTTCAGAATAAAGGGTCGTCCTTTTAGAACTGAGATGAGGAGGAATTTCTTCTCTCAGAGGGTCGTAAATCTGTGGAATTCTCTGCCCCAGAGAGCTGTGGAGGCTGGGTCATTAAATACATTTAAGGTGGAGATAGATAGATTTTTGCAAGATAAATGAGTGAAGGGTTATGGGGAGCAGGCGGGGAAGTGGCTTTGAGCCCAAGATCAGCCATGATCTTATTGAATGACGGAGCAGGCTCGAGGGGCCAAGTGGCCTAATCCTGCTCCTATTTCTTATGTTCTTATGTACCTGGTACATACAAGAGGGTACTCTGTGGAGTGATGGGTAAGACCAGGAAGAAAGACTCAGAATTTTTCCTTTGTGGTGTGAAGCCCCACCTAGTGTCTGACAAGGGCTAAAGCATATTCCATGTGTTGTGATTTCACAAAAACAATCTGCGTACTATATGTAGGGACAGGTGACCAAAAGCTTGGTCAAAGAGTTTTAAGCAGCGTCTTAAAGGAGGAGAGAGAAGTAGAGAGGCGGAGAGGTTTAGGGAGGAAATTCCAGAGCTTAGGGCCTAGACAGCTGAAGGTATGGCTGCCAATGGTGGGATAATGAAAATCAAGGATGCACAAGAGGCCAGAATTGGAGGAATGCAGAGTTCTCACAGGGTTGTAAGGCTGCAGGAAGTTACAGAGATAGGGAGGGGTTAGTCCATGGAGGAATTTGAAACCAAGGATGAGGATTCTAAATTCGAAGCGTTGCAAGGACCATGAGCCAAGGCCAGCGAGCACAGGGGTGATGGGTGAACGAGACTTGGTGTGAGTTAGGATACAGGCAGCAGAGATTTGGGTGGACTCAATTTACACAGGGTGGAAGATGAGAGTCCAGGCAGGAGAGCATTGGAATAGTCAAGTCTGGTGGTAATAAAGCCTGGGTTTCCATGATGGTGAGTTTCCAGGGAAACCTTACACACAGGTTGGAGACAGGACTACATTTTAGACCCGATTCTCCAACCTGTACTCCTTGCAAGTGCAGCTTCCCACTAGAATCCCAGGCTCATGGAATCATTACTGTGTGGCGGAGCCACCAGAAGACTCAGAGCGGTTGTACATAATTCCTTTAACAGCAATGTAGTTACTGTCTGTGCCTGTACCTTTAATTACACTGTTTGACTGTACAATGTCTAGTTACCTTTACAGCGCGGTTTCAACGTGATGACGTCATGCAGTTAGTCACGTGATGCCCCAATGGCGGGAAGAACGTGATGACGTCATGACGTCAGTCTTCTGACCAGAGGATCAGTCCTCGTGGAGCCCTCAAGGAGAGTAGACCTGTTATTGATGTGTTCTAGCAGTTTCCAGTTTAAACTTGTTTCGTTTCATTAAAGTTCATTGTTTTAATTGCCTGAGTCGAACTCAGTCTTTTTGATAGGAACCTCCGTTCCTACAACTGAAAATTTAAAAATAACTTATTTAACTGTAATAATGGCCCTGAAATTGCAGTCGACGGTATAACTAAGGAGTACGCGGCCGACCTCTGAACGAAATCTGCACTTACCTGCTGTGAGGCCACAAACGAAAGCTTGCTTTGAAATGCAGCAGAGTTGTGTGCAGCGTAGTGGCCCACGGATCCCAGGGCACACCATGCGCTCCTTTCACTCAGCCAATCAGGAAACAGAAATAACTGATGCCCGACATCAATTACATTTTACATTTGACAAGTGCAGTACTTGGCTTTAAAAAGCACAGGGAATACTTTGGAGTAATAGAGTTAGTTACTAGAAGACTCTGCAAGATTTTTAAAAATCTCATCCCTCAAGCCTTTGCAGCTGCCTGGTAGGTTCTTTTAGGTGTTCGATTTTATTTTATGGTCCAGAAATTACAAATTTCTCACCCCACCCCACCTCCCCTTATGCAGGAGCTTGTTTGCACCAGCCGTAACATTTTTAACGTAATTAGTGCGCAGTGGGTGGGCAATTATCCCAACTCTGCGCCAGCGTGTTGAATCCAATGGGCAGCTGAAATGTGCAGCGCAGCCGGTGCACTGTTGAAACTTAACAGACTGCACGTTCGGGATCATGTACATGCGGAAATTCCGAAATTGCGGTCAATGTCAAAGACGATATGACGGCATAATGTGAGAACATAAGAACATGAGAAATAGAAGCAGGAGTAGGCCATTTGGCCCCTTGAGCCTGCTCTGCCATTCAATAAGATCACGGCTGATCTTCTATCTCATCTCCGCTTTCCTGCACTATCCCCATATCCCTCGATTCCCTTAATATTCAAAAATCTATCCATCTCTGTCTTGAATATACTCAAAGAATGAGCCTCCACAGCTTTCTGGGATAGAGAATTCCAAAGATTCACCACCTTCTGAGTGAAGAAATTTCTCCTCATCTCAGTCCTAAATGGTCGAGCCCTTATTCTAAGACTGTGACCTCTGGTTCTAGACTCCCCAGCCAGGGGAAACATCCTCCCTGCATCTATCTTGTCAAGCTCTGTAAGAATTTTGTATGTTTCAATGAGATCACCTCTCATTCTTCTAAACTCTACAGAATATAGGCCTAGTCTACTCAATCGCTCCTCCTAGGACAATCCCCCCATCCCAGGAACCAGTCTGGTGAACCTTTGTTGCACTCCCTCTATGGCAAGTATATCCTTCCTTAAGTAAGGAGACCAAGGCTGTACACAATACTCCAGGTGTGGTCTCACCAGGGCCCTATATAATTGCAGTAAGACGTCTTTACTCTTATACTCAAATCCTCTTGTAATAAAGGCCAACATACCATTTGCTTTCCTAATTGCTTGCTGTACCTGCATGTTAACTTTTAGTGATTTGTGTACAAGGACACCTAGGTCCCTTTAACACCAACATTTCCCAATCTCTCACGATTTAAAAAATACTCTGCATCTCTATTTTTCCTACCAAAGTGGATAACTTCACATTTCTCCATATTATATTCCATTTGCCATGTTCTTGCCCACTCACTTAGCCTGTCTATATCCCCTTGAAGCCTCCTTGCATCCACTTCACAGCTTACATTCCCACCCAGCTTTGTATCATCAGCAAACTTGGATATATTACATTTGGTCCCCTCATCCAAATCATTGATGTAGATTGTGAATAGCTGAGGTCCAAGCACTGATCCTTGCAGTACTCCACTAGTTACAGCCTGTCAACCTGAAAATGACCCGTTAATTGCTACTCTCTGTTTTCTGTCCATTAACCAATCCTCAATCCATGCAAGTATATTACCCCATATCATGAGCCATAATTTTGTTTAATAACCTCTTGTGTGACACCTTATTGAATGCCTTCTGAAAATCCAAATACACCACATCCATTGGTTCCCCTTTATCTATTCTGCTAGGTACAACCTCAAAAAACTCTAACAGATTTGTCAAACATGATTTCCCTTTCATAAATCCGTGTTGACTCTACTCAATCCGATTATTATTTTCTGAGTGTCCTATTACCACGTCCTTAATAATAGATTCTAGCATTTTCCCTACTACTGATTTCAGGCGAACTGGTCTGTAGTTCCCCATTTTCTCTCTCCCTCCTTTCTTAAATAGTGGGGTTACATTTGCTACCTTCCAATCTGCGGGAACCGTTCTAGAATCTATGGAATTTTGAAAAATGACAACCAATGCATCCATTATCTCTATAGCCAGCTCTTTCAAAACCCTAGGATGTAGGCCATCAGGTCCAGGGGATTTATTGGCTTTCAGTCCCGTTAATTTCTCCAGTAGTACTTTTTTACTAATACTAATATCTTTCAGTTCCTCATTCTTGCTAGACCCTTGGTTCTCCACTATTTCCGGGAAGTTTTTTGCGTCTTCTTACGTGAAGACAGACGCAAAGTATTTGTTTAATTTCCCTGCTGTAGTGATCAATAGCATGTCATTCTATAGTGGACACTAGGTGGAGCTGTGTAGAGCTGTATATAGCTGTATGTTTAAGACTACATTGCCCATGAGGCACTAGGCTACCCAGAAGGCAACGGTCAAGATGGCAGCCTGCACACAGGAGCACACATGTAAGCCTCTACAGATACTGTACCTGGAGAACGTGTACTGAATAAATAACTAGCTAGAAGCTAGCTGTGTTCATAATAAGAATGTCTAGTTATTAATGAACATAACATGGTACCAGGGTGGTGAAGATCTGCTGAAAATTGTGAAAAGCGACATGGAGAATTTGAAGCCACCAGGAGGTTTGAATCTCGAGGGAAATGTCGACTACAATTGGCGGATTTTTAAACAACAATTCGAACTCTACATTGCAGCCATCGGATTCGGTACGAAGCCAGACGCAAGGAAGGTAGCGTTGCTGCTTACGGTTGCAGGCCCACAGGCGATAGAGGTATTTAATACATTTGTATTTAATCCAGCAGAGAACAGAGAAAAATTAGAAGATGTGCTAAAAAAATTTGATGCACATTGCTCTCCCAAAAAGAATGAGACGTATGAAAGATACATCTTCCGTTCTCGGACACAGCAACAAAATGAGACTTTTGTTAGCTTTATAACTGATCTGAAACTGAAAGCACAGACATGTAATTTCTCTGAGCTCAAAGCATCCATGATTCGTGACCAGATTGTGTTTGGTATTCATGATAAAAAAGTCAGAGAACGTCTGTTGAGAGAAACCGAACTAAATTTGGAAAATGCAGTGAAAATATGCAAAGCCAGCGAGCTAGCTCGAAATCACGCGAAGACTTTCAGTGAAATCAATAATGATGCGAATGTAATGAGTGATAATGCTGCTGTCGGTGCTATGTCCTACAAGGGGAAGAAACGTGGGCAGAACAGAAATGAAAAGCAATCGGAGGATGAAATTTTTAATTGTAAACGCTGTGGTTACAAACACCAGTTAAGACAATGCCCAGCATTTGGAAAAATGTGCACAAAGTGTAATGGAAAGAATCACTTTGCCAAACAATGCTTTTCAAAAGTAAAAACGCCGAAAGGGCAACGAGTTAATGTGATTGAGGACACTGATGTAAGTGAGACATTTTTTGTAGGAATGGTGTCATGTGACGATATCAAAAAAGATACAGAAAATATGCAGCCCTCAGAAATAGACAATGCTGAACATAAAGTTAATGCAGTAAAAGAGACAAATGGATGATCCCACTGCAGATAAATGGAGCATTAGTTACATTGAAACTGGACACTGGGGCAAAAGCAAACTTAATCAGTATGAGTGACATTAACAATATGAAAGAAAAGCCCAAAATACAGAAAAAGTCAGTACTACTGAAGGACTATAATGGACAGAAAATAGATAGCTTAGGTGTAGGATAGCAAAATACTGCAGATGTTGGAAATCCGAAATAACAACAGAAAATGCTGGAAAAACTCAACAGGTCAGGCAACATCCGTGGAGAGAAATTTGAGTTGACGTTTCGGGTTTGACCCTTCTTCAAAACTGGAGAGAAAAGGAACTAGATCGAAGGCAGGGCTGCGATCGGACAAAAGAATAAAAGAACCAAAAGAAGTAAAAGAGATTAGAAGCTAGACGAGATGGTAATAGGCTGGGATTAGGTGTAAAGTGTACTGGCAGGGCAAAAGATAGCTGCCAGGTGTGAGAGAGAAACAAAAGGAAAGGGGGGGGGAGGAAAGGAGTGGAAAAATATAAGTAAAAATGAAATAGGGGCCGAGGTTATGATCTGAAATTGTTGAACTCGATATTGAGACCGGAAGGCTGCAGAGTGCCTAATCGGAAGATGAGGTGCTGTTCCTCGAGTTTACGTTGAGCTTCCGTGGAACAGTACAAGAGGCCAAGGACGGTGAGGTCCGAGTGGGAATGGAGCGGTGAATTGAAATGACAGGCGACCGGAAGCTCGGGGTCACCCTTACGGACTGAACGGAGGTGTTCCGCAAAGCGGTCACCCAATCTGCGTTTGGTCTCCCCAATGTAGAGGAGACCGCATCGTGAGCAGCGAATACAGTATACTAGATTGCGAGAAGTACAAGTAAATCGCTGTTTCACCTGGAAGGGGTGTTTGGGGCCCTGGACAGTGGGGAGGGGGGAGGTATAGGGGCAGGTGTTACATCTCCTCCGCTTGCACGGGAAGGTGCCAGGCGAAGGGGAAGGGCTGTTTGGGGTGATAGAGGAGTGGACTAGGGTGTCTCGGAGAGAGCGGTCCCTGCGGAATGCTGAAAGGGGAGGGGAGGGGAAGATACGTTTGGTGGTGGGATCACTTTGGAGGTAGCGGAAATGCCGGAGGATGATCCGTTGAATGTGGAGGCTGGTGGGGTGAAAGGTGAGGACAAGGGGAACCCTATCGTGGTTCCGGGAGGGAGGGGCAGGGGTGAGGGCAGAGGTGTGGGAGATAGAACTGACACGGTCGAGGGCAGTGTCGACCACGGTAGAGGGGAATCCTCGGTTGCGGAAAAAGGAAGACATGTCTGAAGCACTGGTGTGGAAGGTGGCATCGTCGGAGCAGATACGGCGGAGGCGGAGAAACTGGGAGAATGGAATAGAGTCCTTACAGGAAGCGGGGTGGGAGGAAGTGTAGTCCAGGTAGCTGTGGGAGTCAGTGGGCTTGTAGTAAATATTGGTCGATAACCTATCCCCAGAGATGGAGACGGAGAAGTCGAGGAAGGGAAGGGAAGAGTCAGAGATGGACCATGTGAAGGTGAGGGAAGGGTGGAAATTGGAGGCAAAGTGAATGAAATTGTCAAGTTCGGGGCGAGAGCAGGAAACGGCACCAATACAGTCATCAATGTATCGGAAAAAGAGGTGAGGGAGGGGACCCGAGTAGGACTGGAACAAAGATTGTTCCACATAGCCCACGAAAAGGCAGGCATAGCTAGGACCCATGCGGGTACCCATGGCAACACCTTTGATTTGGAGGAAATGAGTGGAGTTAAAGGAGAAGTTGTTCAATGTGAGAACAAGTTCAGCCAGGCGGAGGAGGGTCGTGGTGGATGGGGACTGGTCGGGCCTCTGTTCAAGGAAGAAGCGGAGTGCCCTCAGGCCATCTGGGTGGGGGATGGAGGTGTAGAGGGATTGTACGTCCATGGTGAAAAGGAAGCGGTTGGGGCCAGGAAACTGGAAACTGTTAAAGTGGCGGAGGGCGTCCGAAGAGTCGCGGATGTAGGTGGGAAGAGACTGGACAAGGGGAGAAAAGATAGAGTCAAGATAGGAAGAGATAAGTTCCGTAGGGCAAGAACAGGCTGAAACGATGGGTCTACCGGGGCAGTCCTGTTTGCGGATCTTGGGAAGGAGGTAGAAGCGGGCTGTGCGGGGTTGGGGAACTATGAGGTTGGTGGCAGCGGGGGGAAGATCTCCAGAGGAGATGAGGTCAGTGACAGTCTTGGAAACGGTGGTTTGATGTTCGGTAGTGGGGTCATGGTCCAGGTGGAGGTAGGAGGAGGTGTCGGAGAGTTGGCGTTCAGCTTCCGCTAGGTAGAGGTCAGTACGCCAAACAACAACAGCACCACCCTTGTCAGCGGGTTTAATGACAATGTCAGGGTTGGATCTAAGAGAATGGAGTGCTGCAAGTTCAGAGGGAGGTAGGTTGGAGTGAGTGAGGGGAGCAGAGAAATGGAGACGGCCGATGTCACGTCGGCAGTTAGCGATGAAAAGATCTAGAGAGGGTAAGAGGCCAGGGGGAGGGGTCCAGGTAGAATGGGAAGTCTACTCGGGTCCCCTCCCTCACCTCTTTTTCCGATACATTGATGACTGTATTGGTGCCGTTTCCTGCTCTCGCCCCGAACTTGACAATTTCATTCACTTTGCCTCCAATTTCCACCCTTCCCTCACCTTCACATGGTCCATCTCTGACTCTTCCCTTCCCTTCCTCGACTTCTCCGTCTCCATCTCTGGGGATAGGTTATCGACCAATATTTACTACAAGCCCACTGACTCCCACAGCTACCTGGACTACACTTCCTCCCACCCCGCTTCCTGTAAGGACTCTATTCCATTCTCCCAGTTTCTCCGCCTCCGCCGTATCTGCTCCGACGATGCCACCTTCCACACCAGTGCTTCAGACATGTCTTCCTTTTTCCGCAACCGAGGATTCCCCTCTACCGTGGTCGACACTGCCCTCGACCGTGTCAGTTCTATCTCCCACACCTCTGCCCTCACCCCTGCCCCTCCCTCCCGGAACCACGATAGGGTTCCCCTTGTCCTCACCTTTCACCCCACCAGCCTCCACATTCAACGGATCATCCTCCGGCATTTCCGCTACCTCCAAAGTGATCCCACCACCAAACGTATCTTCCCCTCCCCTCCCCTTTCAGCATTCCGCAGGGACCGCTCTCTCCGAGACACCCTAGTCCACTCCTCTATCACCCCAAACAGCCCTTCCCCTTCGCCTGGCACCTTCCCGTGCAAGCGGAGGAGATGTAACACCTGCCCCTATACCTCCCCCCTCCCCACTGTCCAGGGCCCCAAACACCCCTTCCAGGTGAAACAGCGATTTACTTGTACTTCTCGCAATCTAGTATACTGTATTCGCTGCTCACGATGCGGTCTCCTCTACATTGGGGAGACCAAACGCAGATTGGGTGACCGCTTTGCGGAACACCTCCGTTCAGTCCGTAAGGGTGACCCCGAGCTTCCGGTCGCCTGTCATTTCAATTCACCGCTCCATTCCCACTCGGACCTCACCGTCCTTGGCCTCTTGTACTGTTCCACGGAAGCTCAACGTAAACTCGAGGAACAGCACCTCATCTTCCGATTAGGCACTCTGCAGCCTTCCGGTCTCAATATCGAGTTCAACAATTTCAGATCATAACCTCGGCCCCTATTTCATTTTTACTTATATTTTTCCACTCCTTTCCTCCCCCCCCCCCCCTTTCCTTTTGTTTCTCTCTCACACCTGGCAGCTATCTTTTGCCCTGCCAGTACACTTTACACCTAATCCCAGCCTATTACCATCTCGTCTAGCTTCTAATCTCTTTTACTTCTTTTGGTTCTTTTATTCTTTTGTCCGATCGCAGCCCTGCCTTCGATCTAGTTCCTTTTCTCTCCAGTTTTGAAGAAGGGTCAAACCCGAAACGTCAACTCAAATTTCTCTCCACGGATGTTGCCTGACCTGTTGAGTTTTTCCAGCATTTTCTGTTGTTATTTTAGCTTAGGTGTATGCAGACTTAAAGTGACAGTCAAAGACAAAGTGCATCATCTCATGTTTTCTGTTGTGGCTGAAAGGTTTGATTCACTACTGGGTGACAAAGCTTGTGAGGACTTAGAACTGGTCAAAAGAGTCTACCGTATAAACTGTGCCATAAGCAGACCAGATGACTCGGTGGATTCTGTAGTGAATAATTTCCAGGATGTGTTCAAAGGATTTGGAGTTCTACCATTCACTTACAAGATCCAGCTAAAGCAGGATGCTCAGCCAGTGGTACATGCTCCACGAAGAGTTCCAGCACCCCTGCGTGACCGGCTCAAGAATGAACTGGACAGAATGACCACACTAGGAGTCATCAGGAAAGTCGAAGAGCCAACAGGCTGGGTTAACTTCATGGTATGTGTAAAGAAAAAGAACAATGATCTAAGAATATGCATGGATCCAAAGGACTTAAATGCAAACATAAAACGTGAACACTACCAGATTCCCAAGCGAGAAGAAATCACCAGTGAAATGTCAGGTGCCAGATACTTTACAAAGCTCGATGCCTCACAAGGATTTTGGCAACTAAAACTGGATGAAGAGAGCACCAAATACTGTACCTTTAACACACCATTTGGCAGGTATTGTTTCCTCAGAATGCCTTTCGGGATAATATCTGCATCTGAAATCTTTCATAGAGCGATGGAACACATAATTGAAGGTCTGGAAGGAGATTGGGTCTATGTTGATGACATCATCATCTGGGGCTCCACACTGAAAGAACACAATGAGAGACTGACTAAAGTGCTACAGAGCATACGCCGGAATGGACTGAAGCTCAACAAAGCCAAGTGTCAGTTTGGCGTCCAGGAAGTCACTTTCCTAGGAGATAATCTATCTGGTAAAGGAATAGAGCCAGATATGGAAAAAGTAAACGCCATACTCAAAATGCCCCGACCCACTGACAAAAAAGGAGTGCTACGCATCATTGGGATGATAAACTTCATTGGAAAGTTCATTCCTAACTTGTCAGCCAAGACAGCCTGTCTGCGAGACCTGCTACATAAAACAAATGAGTTTGCATGGACAGAAAGACATGAACAAGAGTGGATAAACCTCAAAACAGTGCTGACAACCACACCTGTACTCACCTTGTTTGACCCAACCAAAAGAATCAAAGTGTCAACGAATGCATCAAAAGATGGCCTAGGTGCGGTCTTGCTACAAGCAGATGGTGAAGATTGGAAGCCTGTTGCCTATGCCTCCAGGTCTATGACTGATACTGAGTGTCGATACGCCCAGATTGAAAAGGAATGTCTAGGCTTGGTAGTTGGACTAGAAAAGTTTCATGGCTACATATATGGACTTCCCACCTTCACAGTTGAGACAGACCACAGCCCTCTGGTTGCCATCATTAAAAAAAACCTGAATGAGATGTCTCCAAGGATTCAACGACTCATGATGAAGCTGCAAAGATATGACTTTGAACTGATCTACACACCAGGCAAATACATAGTGTTAGCAGATACACTATCCCGAGCACCCACAATGAGTCATGTGAGCTCTACTGAAGAAGACGTGGATGTTCATGTGAGTATGGTCACTGCTGCGCTGCCCGTGTCAGACACAAAATCAAAGCAAATAGCAGAAGAAACAGTAAAAGATACAGGCCTAGAAATTGGGTTTTGGCTTAGCCAGGGCTTTAGCGCTGAAAGTTAGTGCCGGCGCTAAGTCCCCCTGCGCGCGCCAAAAATTCAGTAGCGCCGCGCCCAAACGGCTGCCGGCGCTACTGAAGGGTCTTAGCGCCTGGAAAAGGGCGCTAACTGCCGTTTAGTGCCGCAATTCCGGCGCTGCGGCACCCGATGCGGTGCGGCAGGCTGGGGAAGTGCAGGCCTCCTCCTTCCGTTAAGGAGGAGCTGCCTGCACCCGGCCGCGGCCCGCGCAAATCTGTTTAAAAATGAGCCCGGCACCTCGGACAAGTGCCGGGCTTGCATCTGTTCCGGGGGGGGGGGGGAGAAGTCCGGGGAGGGAGCTGCGGGCAGGCGGCCGGCGGGAAAGCGGCCGGCCGCCGCGGGGCCTTTAATGCGCCGGCGCAAACACATGTTGGACTCTGTTGCCAGAGTCTTAGTTGCGGCTGCCACGGGCGAGGCGGCCGCAACTGAATTTCGGCGCTGGGGCCCGTCGGCATGGCAACCGGGACGCTGCGCACACCAATGACGTCATCGGTGCCGGCGCAGCGCTACCGGTGCAACGCCGCTTTAGGGCCCCAGGGAATTTTTCAACTGGCCATAACTCTGGCGCTAGTCCCTCTAGCGCCTCAAAAGCGGCGCTAAGGCTAGTGAATTTCTAGGCCACAGTATTACAAACAGTAATAGAGAACATTCATCATGGTTGGCCAAAAGGTTCCTGTCCAAAATATTTTCACATAAGGTCAGAATTGAGTGTCGCAAGTGGACTATTACTAAAACAGAACAGAATAGTCATTCCACAGGCTCTACGTCAAGACATGCTCAAAAGGATTCATGAGGGACACCTCGGAATTGAAAAATGCAAAAGGAGAGCAAGAGACACTGGCCTAGAAATTCAGTTCTGACGCTATTGCGGCGCTAAAGTCGGGCGCTCGTCAAATTTAGCGCCCGCCGGAAAGTGCAGGCGAGCTCGCCGAAATTCAGTAGATTTGGCCAACTTTTTGGCCGAGCGCTGCACAAGGCGTTGGAACCCTGTGTTCAGGCGCTAATCCGGCGATGCAGCCTAATAACGCCGATTCCGGGCGCAGCGCAGGTGCGATCATGTGGTGAGTGTCAGCAGACACCCTGACGCCGGCCAGCTCTTAAAGGGGGAAGGGTCAACTTTGACTGCAGCCACGCCCTGCATGCTGTAGCCCTGCAACTAGGCCTCAGGAGTGGTTGTGTGGCATATCAACGCCTGGAGGACATGGAGAGGGCCCGTGAAAGAGCCGAACGCTTCTCTGAGCATGCGCTGGGTGTGCTCCTTCATGGGGTGCGCAAAAGAAGGCGGGTCGTTTGCCCGGCTAGTGGCAGGAAGGCTCCCAGGAGCCAGTTCAGGGAGGCCTGGACCAAAATTGCCCGGAGGGTCTCCTCCAGCTCAGATGTTCCCAGGAGTGCGGACCAGTGCCGCAAGAAATACAACGACCTATGTCGGCTGGTCAAAGTGAGTACCCTTTCCAATGTCCCCCTCATCCTTGCATGTGCACCTCCCATTAGGGCCAAAGGGACATCCAAGGTCTAATGGCCAGCCCTGCTGCCGCTGCAATGGCACTTGCATGTTAATCAAGAGCTCTTTCTGCACTTACCACACTGTGCAAGCTATTCCACCATGGGAGGCCTCACACAGAGCTACAGGGCACCACACTGTGCAAGCTATTCCACCATGGGAGGCCTCACACAGAGCTACAGGGCACCACACTGTGCAAGCTATTCCACCATGGGAGGCCTCACACACAGCTACAGGGCACCACACTGTGCAAGCTATTCCACCATGGCAGGCCTCACACACAGCTACAGGGCACCACACTGTACTTAGACGCCCTCCTTTCTCTTGCAGGCCAAGCTGGCGAGGAACGCCAGGAGCCTCCGTGTCACTGGTGGAGGCCCTCGCGAGTTCCAGGAGCTGACGCCTCTGGAAGAGAGGGTGGCCCGACTGCTGCGGCACCCGGTGATTGGGCCTGTGGCGATCGGCGACGCCGACCCTATACTGGAGCCCACTGGTAAGGACAGGACCGGCTGCACCTCTATCCTTGCCCTCGCGCATCAGATCTACATCCTTCCCCAGTGGCCGATAAATGCGCATAATGCACCAGTGCGGCCTCCCTCGCTGTCGGCCTGTCCTCACTCTAAAGCTACACTTGTGCCTTCCTGCTTTCAGCTGGTGAGGAGGAGGTGCTCCCTGAAGCCCACACAGCCAGGCCCTCGGAGGAGGAGGACGTGGAGGAGCAGCAGGAAGGCGCCACCTCGGGGGAACCCTCCTCCGCTCCAGGACATGCCAATGAAGGGGATACGTCTGGCGTGCCAGAGAGCCAGGGGGAGGCGGGGGAGGGGAGCCCCGAACCTGGTCCCAGTGGCATGGACGCCCGCGGCAAGGCTCCGCCGGCACGCGACCCTTCTGCCCAGAGGGGGGAGGCGGTGGAGGGGAGGGCAGAACCTGGTGTCAGTGGCGTGGCCGCACGCGGCAGCGCTCCGGCGGCACGCCAGCCTTCTGGCCAGAGGGTGGAGGCGCCCTCCAGTCCGGACTCGGACGTCGCCCAGGAGGTGCGCCTCCTGGACGAGATGTCGGCGGCGTCGGAGCGCCGCCGCGTGGAAATCATGGAGGTGCTGGCACAGATGCCTCAGGCCATCGAAAGCCTCTCTCAAAGTGTGGTGGCTTTCGGCCAAGCCCAGGCCAGGGGCCTCGAGGTTTTCGCTGCAGCGCACGCCAGGGGGGTGGAGCTCCTTGTGGCAGCACATGAGAGGGGGGTCGAGCAACTCGAGGCAGCGCAGCACGCCAGTCGCCAGCTGAGAGGTGCTGTCCAGACAATGGGACTGCAGATGCGGGGACATGCCGGCGCAGTTGGGGCACTGACTTCTGCGACCCTCGCACTGGCGGGGAGGCGTCGCCAGGCCAGGCGCCGCCCTGCTGCCGCACACCGGTCTGGCCACCCACAGTTTGGCGTGCTTGCTCCCTGGCCAGGCCGCCCGAGTGCACGTGTGTCTGGCGACCAGCGCGCGCCTGGCATCACCCACCTTGTACCCATTGGTGCAGGCGAGCCTGCCACTCCCCCAGCCACGGTGCAAGGAGCTCCTGCAGCCACTGAAGAGGGCCACCCACAGCTGCAGCAGCCACCAGCCGGCCCCTCCCGGGCCCGCCCTCGTGTAGGCCGACCCCCAAGGGCATCTGGCGAGACGCCTTGTCGCCCTGAGGATCCTTCCCCCAGCCTCGGCACAGCCTCACGGCCCAGCTTGAGGCACAGCAGCAGGACGGGCCGGGGCAAAAGACGCCTGTCCACACACTCGCCCTCTCGCCACACCCAATAGAGTGTGTTCACCGAGGGTTTGGGTGATGCGGGGGCTTCTGTTCTGGGGGGCATTATGTGTTTTTGTTTTATGGGGGTCTTTGTGTTGTTGGGGGGGCTTGTTTTTGTTAGGCCAGTGACGAGGCCATTTGGATGCTGATGTTATATTAGTCCTCCCCAGGTTTTGGGAGTGACAGAAGTTTGTTACTGTTTTTTGGGGGTCTTCTCTGTTTTGCTCTTCCATGTGGGAAGGGCCCTGAGGTTTTCAAATAAAGATGTTTATTTATTCACCATGTGCAGGTGTCATGTTTCAAGTGGTTGTTGGGTTAACCGGCTGAGGGCTTGCGAAGCGGCTGCGTTCAGTGGGCCAGGCCATTCCCTGACAGGGGGCCTAGAAGTGTCGAGCAATAAGCCCCCGGCGGACGGCCCTTGGACCTTGTCGCTCCCTCCTGGCCTGGTGCTGCTCCTCCTCAGGGTCCTCCTGCTCGTCCTCCTGAGGTGGTGGCCCAATGTCAGGTGGCAGTGCCTGAGTCCTGCGGATAGCCAGGTTGTGGAGCATGCAGCAGACCACGACGAACTGGGAGACTCTATCCGGCGAATACTGAAGAGACCCGCCCGAACGATCCAGGCAACGGAACCGTTGCTTGAGGACGCCTATCGTTTGCTCTATTAGGTTCCTTGTGGCTTGATGGCTTTCGTTGTATGCCAGCTCCGCTGGGGTCCTGGGCGCGCGGAGCGGGGTCATGAGCCATGTGCACAAAGGGTGCCCTTGTCCCCGAGAAGCCATCCCCTTGGTTGAGGCTGTGCCTGGAACATGTCAGCCACAGTAGTCTGTCGCAGGATAAAGGCATCGTGGATGCTTCCTGGGAAGCGGGCATTGACAGCTAGGATGCGCTGCCTGTGGTCACACACCAGCTGCACATTTAGGGAATGGTAGCCCTTCCGGTTGCGGTCTTGCTCGGCATTGCGGATAGGTGGCCGCATAGCCACATGCGTGCAGTCAATGGCGCCCTGCACCATGGGGAAGGCCGCGATCCTGGCAAATCCGAATGCACGCTGCTCCTGCTTGTGTTGGGTCATGGGGAAGGAGATGAATTGGTGGCTCCTCGTGAAAAGTGCTTCGGTGACCTGTCGGATGCAGCGATGCGCGGCGAACTGGGAGATGGTCGCGATGTCCCCAGCAGCGGCTTGGAAGGAGCCGCTTGCATAAAAGCTGAGAGCCACCGTGACCTTCACTTCCACCGAGAGAGACGCCCTGGACATGAGCTGTGGCTGCAAATCTGCATGAAGCCGCTGGCAGATCTCTTCAACCACCTCCCTTCTGAAGCGCAGCCTCTTAACACAATGCGCCGCAGTCATGGTGAGATATGAGACCTGCTCCCGGTATTGCCTGACTGGGTAAGGCCTACGTTGGCGACGCCTAATGGCCCCTCTGCGTCTAGCCATGCCTGGGCCTGTCTCAAAGCGTATGCCAGCCCTTCGCACAAAATGTCGCAACTGAGGGTTGGCCCCCCATGCAGCCCCCATTACAAAGCTCCAACCAGCAAAATCACAAGGATGCAAATGTCAAAGCACTGGCTAGAAGCCAAAAAGACCTCTCCTATGGTGTCCGAAATCAGTAATCTCTGTGCCTTGCTCTCTGTGCAGAAATCCAAACCAGTCAAGTCATTGCAGCGAAATGGCTAGCTTTTATGGGTGAGTGGATGTGCCCTTTAATTAGCGCTCCCCGAATCCCACAGGGCCTCTGTTGAGTTCCATTTCACAGTTCTTAGTAGCGCCACGCCAACATCGGCCGGGCGCCACTGAATTTCCGGTTTGGGGCGCACAAACGGCGTTGCACGACGGAATGACGTCATAAGATGCGCGCGCAGCTGACCGGGCGCTAACACTTTGCGCCGGCGCTAAAGCCCAGCTGAATTTCGGCGTAGGCGCAGATCCGGCGGTGCCCGGGCGCTAAGTGGATAGCGCCGGAAATCTGGCGCTAACGTCTGGCGCAAACAGCTGAATTTCTAGGCCACTGTTTATTGGCCTGGCATAAATAAGGACATTGAGAACATGATAGGCAAATGTGAGACATGTCAGAAACACCAAAGCAAACAAGCAAAGGAACCAATGATAGTAGCTGACATACCAAAAGCAGCATGGCAAAAGGTTGGTATGGACCTTTTTCATTTAAATGGTAAAGACTATCTAATAGTGATTGACTACTATTCTGACTATCCTGAGATGGCGCTGCTCTCAAGCACCACAGCAAGCAGTGTCATAATGCATGTGAAATCCATCTTCGCCAGACATGGAATTCCCAGGATTGCCGTTAGCGACAATGGTCCGTGCTTCAACTGTAAGGAGTGGCAACAGTTTGCAGCACATTATGACTTTCAGCACATCACATCCAGTCCTTTGTATGCTCAGTCAAATGGTAAGGCAGAGAAAGGTGTTCAAGTTCTCAAGCAGCTACTGAAGAAAGCGACAGAAAGCAAGTCTGATCCCTGATCCTTATCTCGCCCTGCTGAGCTACCGAGCCTCACCTTTAGACTGTGGTTCTTCACCTGCTGAACTACTAATGGGTCGCAAGTTGTGCACCACGCTACCCTGATGTGCAAAAGAACAGCAAAGTGAGGAACTGAGACAGAGACTTCAACTGTTAAAGCTGAAACAGAAATCATACTATGACAAGTCATCCAAAACTCTAAAACCATTGACAAAGGATGATGTTGTCAGGATTGAGGATCCAGATGCATGGAACAGGAAAGCTACAGTTCTTGAGGAAGTAGGACCAAGGTCATACACTGTTAGAACTGAGGAAGGGCAGATTCTCAGGAGGAACCGCCGTTCCCTTCTAAAAACACAAGAGACTATTCAAGACCAGATTGATGACAGTGCCGCAACTGCATCTTGTCATTCACCGCCAGAACAATCTCATGAAGACACATCAGACTTACCCGTGTTGAGAAGATCCACACATGAAGTAAAAGAGCCTGATAGATCTTTGAGTACAATGTAAAGCTTTGAAAATGTGTTGATTGTTTTGAAAATGTTTATGTTTATAGAGCACTAACAAAAGTGTTACTGATATTATCTTTATTGTTATCTTGAAAGTTGATTGATATTGATTTTGTTAAACCTCAAAGAAAGGGGGATGTAGTGATCAATAGCATGTCATTCTATAGTGGACACTAGGTGGAGCTGTGTAGAGCTGTATATAGCTGTATGTTTAAGACTACATTACCCATGAGGCACTAGGCTACCCAGAAGGCAATGGTCAAGATGGCAGCCTGCACACAGAAGCACACATGGAAGCCTCTACAGATACTGTACCTAGAGAACGTGTACTGAATAAATAACTAGCTAGAAGCTAGCTGTGTTCATAATAAGAATGTCTAGTTATTAATGAACATAACACCTGCCATTTCCTTATTCCCCATTATAATTTCTCCTGTCTCAGCCTGTAAGGGACCCACATTTACTTTTGCTAATCTTTTCCTTTTTACATACCTATAGAAGCTTTTACAGTCTGTTTTTATGTCTCTTGCTAGTTTACCCCCATATTTTATTTTCCCTTTCTTTATCAATTTCTTGGTCCTCCTTTGCTGAATTCTAAAATCCTCCCAATCCTTAGGCTTACTACTCTTTTTGGCATAATTATAAACCTCTTCCTTTGATCTAATACTATCTTTAACTTCTCTTGTTAGCCACAGTTGGACCACTTTTCCTATGGGGTTTTGTGCCTTAATGGAATGTATCTCTGTTGTAAATTATGTATTAATTCTTTAAATGCTAGCCATTGCTCGTCCACTGTCATACCTTTTAATGTAGTTTCCCAATTTACCTTAACCAACTCGCCCCTCATACCTGCGTAGTTTGCTTTGGTTAGATTTAAGAACCTAGTTTCGGATTTAACTAAGTCACTTTCAAACTCATTATAAAATTCTATCATATTATGGTCACTCTGAGAGTACACTGTCATACCGGCCGCAAATCCTGGCCCAGTATTTATATTAAAATTGTTATGTACGGTCCACAATTCCTACCACTTCAAACCTAGAGATGTGGAAATACCAACCCCCCACCCCTGCCCCCAGTCTCAGTTATATGTAAGGTGTTTGGTTTCCTCGTCCTTACAAGGGTTCTTTGACTCTGGGTTTTACAGGAACAAAATGGTAGACAACATAAAGGTTTAGGTTCAACTCAAAACTGATAGTTTATTAAAACCAACAAAACACAGACAAAACCCTGTTGAGATTTGGCTGAAACTTACAATCACCCATACGGCCGGTCATTACCGTTGTGGATTGTAGGCCTGGATCGCAGATGACCTGTCCCCGTCCTCCTTTATCTGACTGCAGCTGCTTACACAACGCAAACCCCTTGTAGAGTCAACTGATACTTACAATCACCCATCCAGCTGGTCGTGGCTGATGTCGATTGCAGGCTGGGAGCTGGAGATAACCATCTTCCCTTCCTTCTTACACCTGGAAGTTACTGTAGTCAGAGCTAGCTTCTGAGAGAGAGAGCTTCCGAGCGAAAGAGAGAGAGAGCTGTGTGTAATTCTTCTTATAGTTCTTTTAGTCACCTGACTCCCCCAACCAGTTTCAGTTGTTGGTTTGCTGAACTGTCCGACGTTCACACCTCGTCAACCTGTAATTCAATCGCCGGAGGTGTACAGAGTTGTGAGATCGAAGATAACTCCTTATCTCCTCACCTGCTTTCTGTAACGCATATTCAATGTGATTTCCATTACTGTTGATGGGCGGTTGGCTGATTGTCTGCTCGGGACTTGTGTAGCTTCTATTTATGTCAGGAAGTCGATCGTGACCCCCATTATTTAGGTTAAACCCAGAGCATTGTCCAGATGTTAATTTTTCCCATCCAAACCTATCATGATTCAAGGCCTCACAGTTCAATGTCAATGTCCTTTTCAGAGTTAATCATGAGTCAAAGCTTTCATTGTCCAGTATCAATGTGTTCTCCAAGAACTGCAGACTTTGATGACTGGCACCTTTTCTGTGCCTCGAAGTTTAACCGTTTCATGCCCTTACCACTGGGCCAAACAGGCTTTCAGCATTCTGCTAATGTTTTTTGAAATCTACAATATGCTGCACTGTAACTTTAGAAGGCTCTGTGTGACTAACCCAGCACACAGAGTTGAATATCCCTCTGTCCACTGCCACTGTTAGATAATAGAAACATTTGCAGAAGAACAGAGATTATCACCATGGAAACAACAAAAATATTTACATTATATATCAAATATAGGTGGATAAAATTGAATAATTTAAAGCTGTAATGATTATTTGTGACCAGTATTCACGTGATCGATTTAGCATATGCCTAATAAATAGAAATTTGTGTCAACAACAGTATTACTTTTGAGAAAGGTTCTGTAATCCACCCCAGCCGCAACATAGCTGAATTCTGAGTCTGTAACATTCATGAAATTGATCCAGTAACACTTTGCTACCTGTGAGATGTGACCTTTTTCCCGTTAGAACAATTGGCAGCAATCATGTCTTCACTGTGTAATGTCTGATTTGTGAAACTATCTGGACTCACATTCAGCAAAGGAGAGTGTCTGAGATCTATCCTGCAGGTGGCAGTAAATGTTAGTGTTCTCACCAGAATTGAACACGTCTCCACTGTTGGTGAATACTCCAGGCTCAGCAATCGAGCTGTCTGTCATTGTTCAACACATTCTGCAGACATTGCCATAAAATTACCTGTATAAACAGTGCATGAGCTTAGAAATCGTGACAATTTAGACAATTGATTCAAATCGGAAAATTAATTTACTGTTCAAACTACTTGTGCATGGTTGAGACAGACTATGAACTCTAAAGTCTGCATTATAAATCATACCTGTGTATAGCACACTACCCAAAAGAACCAAAGGGGAGAGGTGGAGAATTTTTTTTATGCATTGAGTTGACCTGGAATGTACTGCATTCAAAAGGGAATTGGATAAATACTTGGGGATACATTTGCTATGCTGCGAGGAAAGGGCAGGGGAATGGGATTAATTGGATAGCTCTTTCAAAGAGGCAGCACAGGCACGATGGGCAGAATTTGCTCCTTCTGTACTGTATGATTCTATGATACCCATGAGGCGATTTTCGACTAAAACTTTAGGTGCAAAAGAGCCGCCAAGGTGGGGTCTTTAAGCTGCAACTCCGGCTTAGCTGGCGTTTAGCACAAGACGCCATCTTGGTAAAGGAGTTGAAGCCAGCGCTAGGAACAGTTGCCTGGGGGCTCGTTAAGGAGCTGATTGCCACTTAAATTGACTGCTAGCCTGCTCATTAAAGAGGCTGCATGGCATTTTTGTGGTTAGCGCTTCAAATAACACCCTCTCCAAACAGTGACCAACTGTTTGAGAGTAACAACAGAAAATGCTGGAAACACTCAGCAGGTCAGGCAGCATACGTGGGGAGAAAAACAGAGTTAACGTTTCAGGTCGATGACCCTTCATCAGAACTGGAAAAAGTTAGAGATGTAACAGATTTTTAAGCAAGTGTAGGGGCAGGGAAAGGGGAGGAAAGAACAAAAGAGAAGGTCTGTGTTTGGGAGTAAACACGGCATTGATGTCAATTTCAAGCGCTACTTAAAGGGATATTCACCACTGAAAGGAATTCACCGTTTCATGGTCATTGCTGCTGGAACTGTAAAGAGAACCTCTGAAACACATCGGGAGATTTTCTGGGACACTTTGTCAAGACTTCACCAACACTCGAGCAACATTTATTCCAGAAATTCTCTGAACACTTCACCTAAAAAGTGTAATCGTTGTGCTACTCCACCTTATAGGAGTCATAGAAACATAGAAACATAGAAGATAGGAGCAGGAGTAGGCCATTCGGCCCCTCAAGCCTGCTCTGCCATTTAATGAGATCATGGCTGATCATCCCAACTCAGTACCCTGTCCCTGCCTTCTCCTCATACCCCTTGATCCCTTTAGCCTTAAGAAATATATCTAACTCCTTCTTGAATTTATTTAATGAATTGGCCTCTACTGCCTTCTGTGGTAGAGAATTCCATAGGTTCACCACTCTCTGGGTGAAGAAATTCCTCCTCATCTCTGTCCTAAATGGCTTACCCCTTATCCTTAGACTGTGACCCCTGGTTCTGGACTCCCCGGCCATCGGGAACATCCTTCCTGCATCTAGTCTGTCTAGTCCTGTTAGAATTTTATAAGTTTCAATGAGATCCCCTCTCATTCTTCTAAACTCCAGCGAGTATAAGCCCAATCGACCCAATCTCTCCTCATACGTCATTCCTGCCATCCCAGGTATCAGCCTGGTGCAACTTCGCTGCACTCCCTCCATGGCAAGAACATCCTTCCTCAGATAATGCGACCATAACTGCACACAATACTCAAGGTGTGGTCTCACCAAGGCCCTGCAGCAAGACATCCTTGTTCCTGTACTCTAACTCTCTCACTACAAAGGCCAACATACCATTTGCCTTCTTAACCGCCTGCTGCACTTGCATGCTTACCTTCAGCGACTGGTGCACAAGGACACCCAGGTCTCGTTGCACTTCCCCTTCTCCCAATCTATTGCCGTTCAGATAATAATCTGCCTCCTGTTTGGGCCACCAAAGTAGATAACCTCGCATTTATCCACATTATACTGCATCTGCCATACATCTGCCCAATCACCCAACCTGTCCAAATCATCCTGGAGTTTCTCGGCATCCTCCTCACAGCACACACGCCCACCCAGCTTTGTGTCATCTGCAAACTTGGAGATATTACATCTAGTTCCCTCGTCTAGATCATTAATATATATTGTGAATAGCTGGGGTCCTGGCACCGATCCCTGCGGTACCTCACTAGTCACTGCCTGCCACTCGGAAAAAGAGCCGTTTATTCCAACTCTTTGCTTCCTGTCTGCCAACCAATTCTCTATCCAAGTCAGTACTGTAGTGTATGTACCCATCTACCTTTAAGAGAACTATTGTATGTAACCGTTCACCTTTAAGAGAACTATTTTAGGTGTGGCACTACTTTGTTTGGCTTCTGTATACGGCAATACCGACGGTGAACACACCAGTATATAAGTGTTGTGCCAGGAGTTATTGGGCAGATTCGCCCTGACCTTCGAATAGTAAAGTCCTGTTTTAAGTTACTCTTGGAGTCTGTGCATTAATTAACTAAACAACCCACAGACTTTACAGTGGCGACGAGTCCGATCGTACCCTGCGGCAACAATATTTCCGAAGCAGTTAACGAGCGTCGAGAAGAGGCAACCGCCCTCGTCATTCTGCTGGGAGAAAACTCGAGTCTGCAGAGCTGGAAAGGAGGAAGAATTCAGAGACAAAGACTTCCATCAGCAACAGGCACTGACTGTCCCTTCTGCCACGGTGAGGAGTGAGCCGATCAGCACGAGAAGCAAGGCGGCCACGGTGACTGTGAGTAAGGGAAAAGTAAAAAGAATAACCGGAGGATAAGGGCGGTGCACTCGACCACGGTTGAGGGGGAAAGGAGCCGGACAGAAGTCGGGCCCAGAGGCGCTGAGACTGGGGCAGCGTGGAGCAAGGAAGCCGCGGTACAGACAGGCTGGGGACGCAATGGCGTCGTGAGACAGCTAGACCGCGACCGGCGAAAAAGGCCGGGCAGCGACCGAAGCCACGAAGCGCTGCGACCGGGAGCGTAGGCGCGGGAAGATATAAAAACTCAGCCGCAGCCGGGGAGGGAAGCACCGGACTGCGAGAGGGCTGGGAGGCGCGATTGGGAGCTGAGCGAGCGGGAGAGGCAGAGCCGACCAAGGGAGACTGAGCGAGAGCCAGTCCAGCGGCTGAAACTGTTCTCCGTCAACGGGGTGTACCCAGCGCCGGTAGAGCCGAGCGAGCGGGAGAGAGACAGAGCCCGAGCAAGGGGAACTGAGCGAGAGCCAGCCCAGCGGCTGAAACTGTTCGCCGTCAACGGGGTGTACCCAGCGCCAGTTGCCCTGCCGAGAAAAGGGAAAGCCCTGAAGCCGACGCGCAGGCTGTGAACCTGAAAGCCAGCGGCCGTCGCCTGTGGGGGAAAGTGTACCCCTCCCGCTAGGGAAGAAACGCGGGAAGCCGCCATTAGGCGGGGAAGAAGACAGAAGCGGGAAACCGCCATTGAAGTGGGCGGGGAGAGAAGATAAGCGCGGGAAACCGCCATTTTCGCGGGAAAACCGCCATCTTAGAAAAAAAAATAAGTTAAAGAAATAATTCGGGGTGTTATCAGAAAGAGAGGAAGATGCCTAAGCGTGGTAACATCAATGATTTTAATGCCAAGGTAGAAGACTGGGCCACGTACGTGGAACGCATCGAGATCTATTGTGAGGCCAATAAAATAGAAGAAGATGACAAAGCTATAACCTTGCTAAACTCGATGGCGCGAAGACATACGGGCTCTTGAAGCATCTACTATCACCAGCTAAACCGGCGGATCAGACTTTCGATGATATTGTGGCTGTTCTGAAGGATCACTTGAACCCCACACCGTTGATGTTGGCGGAACGATTCAAATTCTATGCGAGAACGCAACGGAAAGACGAAAGCAACGCAGAATACTTGGTCGAACTGCGTAGACTAGCGAAATACTGCCAGTTTGGAGGGAATCTGACAGAGGCATTGCGAGACAAGTTCGTGTGCGGGTTGGCAAAGGAAGGAACGCAAAAGCGACTACTCGAAGAGAACGACCTTACACTTGACAGGGCTGTCCTTATTGCAGCATCGCACGAAGCCGCAGCGAAGGGAACTGCGGAAATGCAGCTAAAGACAGCAGCACTAAGTGTGGATCAAATTACCTCGACAACAACAAAATGCTATCGTTGTGGGAAGACAACACACGACCAGAACCAATGCTGGTTTAAGAACCAGGAATGTAGGAAATGTGGCAAACTGGGTCACATAGCTAAGGTATGCCGGTCAGGGAAAAGGACCAACAACCAAAGGAAGCCATCACAGGAAAAGTACAACGAGGTACACAAGGTGGCTGAGAAGAGTTCAGACGAACAGAATTCAGACTCAGACCCAAACGGCCAGGAGCTGGGTAGTCTGAGAATTCACAATGTGAGTAAGGAAGCTGACCTACAAACTATCTGGGTCATGCTAAAAATAGCTGGAATCCAAGTGAAAATGGAGTTGGACACTGGATCAGCTCTATCAGTCATAAATCGAAGGGATTACCACCGGCTATTCTCACATATACCCTTAAGAGATACCAAGTTCGTATTGCAGACATACACGGGGCATAAAGTATACCCCATGGGAAAGATAAGAGTCAAAGTGAGAGATAGGGGTAAAGAACACCCAAGAATGAACTTATACGTACTACATGAGGGAGGACCACCACTTCTAGGACGGGAGTGGATCAAGAAAATAGACATGGAATGGCACTATCTAAAAGCCATAACGAGTGAGGACTCGGTGCAGACAATCAGCTCAGATTCTGAAACGGATGACGATAAGACCAACCCAAATATGAAAGACAAGGCTGAAATGGACTTGCCGACGAAGGTTGGAAAAACGAAGGCATGCATAAAGGCTTATGCTCCAGAGAAGAACAAAGTTTCAGAGCAGAACTCCACCGAACAACGACAACCTAGTTTGACAGAAAATTCTGAGCCTGTTCAAGTTACGGACCTATCCATGACGGAAGAACACCGAGCTCGGACTCAAACTTATTTCAAATTACGACAACAATTAGAACAATTGAGTTACCGTCTCGTACAAGAGATGAAAACAATGAAAAAGTTCTATGACACCGAATGGGAGAATCTGGAAAGACAACAGAAACAGCTAGCTCAAGCAGAGAGCGACCATAGAGCCATCGTGACCAATTACCGATCACATCTCCCTTATGCTGTTCAGGAGTTAGAATATTTGCAGGAAGAAGCAAATGAAGAGGAATCTTCAGGAAGCCAGGATTTTATTCCAGTTCTTCTCTACGACTCTTTACAAGCAGAGTGTGATAAGTTGAAAGAACAGTATGAACAGGCCCAGGCTACAATTCTGGAAGGGGTTAACTCGGCAACCTCCGAAAAGCTAGTTTCAGTGGAAGCATATGAGCAACTGAAGGTTGAACATGAGCAAGAAGTCCAAAGGCTGCAGGAAATTCTTGATGAGCTCAAGGCCAAGACAGACTCATCGGTAGAAGTTCCATCCATAGATGAGAAATTAGAGGTGAAAGACATGGCAGAACATGAAAGACAAGATGTACAAGAACTCATAAAAATATTAAAGGAAACCCAAGACAAATATGGGGCGGCAATGACCGAGATTCAACAACTTGAAGAACAGATTCAACTGGGAATCCGTTCAGTGGAAGAAAAGGGAACTGTAAGAAACACAGAGACTGTAAGAATGGCCTCTGAACATGAGCTAGAGAGCATCAATGCGCAACTTCTCCGAGCGCTGGAAGCCAAAGTACAAGAGGAAAAGAAGGTGAAAGCATTGGAGGAAAAGGTGGATGAAATGGAGAAGACTCTGACCCACAGTGTTCCCGTGGAAGAGTTAACGGTCAGCCAACTCCTTCATATGCTGAAGGACAAGACTCTACCATGGGAACAATCTGAACACGAGCTTCAATCTTCAAAGGGAAGGAGTTCGGAGCTCTCAAAAGTTATGGAAATAGCTGAGGTTGCAACACAGATTTTACAGGGATGCCAAAAGTACGCTGAATCACGTCAATGTGAACAGCAGAATGTTGAAACAGCTGCTCCAGTAGAAGGATTGAATAGCCTGATCAATCAATCCCCGAGGGAAGGGGAAGTATTGAAATCACAAACGAGGTCATTAGTGAAGGATTTGCAGGAAACCCAGGAAGAGCGGGATGAATATGAACGCATGAAGAAGTCTCTTCAGGAAAGATGTCTAGGGAGGGAACAACAGTCGGCTAATGTCCAGTTGGGTACGGAAGAAGTAGCAGGCCCTCTCGCTAGACTAGCTCAGGACGACACCAAATATTACCATGACCTGTTGAGTGACACGGAATATTACGATGACTTGGTCTGCCCAGCTTGTGATGAAAACTCCCAAAGTGCAGAAATCAGGATGAAGCACTTAAAGTCTAAGGAACATAGGGAGATGGTGGCGCTACAGCTGGCAGTGGATAAGGGAGCCCCGAGAGTCTCCAAGAAGCAGAAAAGAAAAAGACAAAGCAGAAGACGATAACCATCTAAATCATTATCACTTCTATCAGATCATGCACGTGGGCCCTACGAAGGGGGCCAAATCAGTTGGAAAGTAGGAAAAATTACCAAGGCAGTCCAGCTGTTTGTAAAAGTCAGCACTGCTGGTTCAGCAGGACGGAAGTTCAAGCTGTTAAGCCAAGGAAAAGACTATTGGATGAGTCACGCTAGAAATGTGAACCGGCTACACCACAGAGATGTTGTTCGGACCGAGTCAAGACCAGAGACTGAATCTGTGAACTGTTCCCGCAGAGACTGAATCTGTGAACTGTTTCCCGCAGAGACTATATCTGTGAATTGTTTTACATGAAGTTGATTATATGTTATGTTTAATGGGGAATAAGTATGTTGTAAGCTAAAAAGGGAGGATTGTAGTGTATGTACCCGTCTACCTTTAAGAGAACTATTGTATGTAACTGTTCACCTTTAAGAGAACTATTTTAGGTGTGGCACTACTTTGTTTGGCTTCTGTATACGGTAATACCGACGGTGACCACACCAGTATATAAGTGTTGTGCCAGGAGTTATTGGGCAGATTCGCCCTGACCTTCGAATAGTAAAGTCCTGTTTTAAGTTACTCTTGGAGTCTGTGCATTAATTAACTAAACAACCCACAGACTTTACAAGTACCTTGCCCCCAATCCCATGTGCTTTAACTTTACATGCTAATCTCTTATGCGAGACCTTATCGAAGGCCTTCTGAAAGTCCAAATACACCATATCCACTGGTTCTCCCTTATCTATTCTACCAGTTACATCCTCAAAAAATTCCAGTAAGTTAGTCAAGCACGATTTACCTTTTGTAAATCCACGTTGACTTTGTCCTGAGTCACCAGGAGAAAGGGAGTACTTGGTCATGGTCATCTTGCTAAGGGTCCTCCTTGGTCTGGACGAGGACATGAGGCCAGGCAGAGCAGCACCAGCTGCTGCAGGAGAGAGGGACATGAGGGCGAGGTGGTGTCCTTCCCCTCTGTGGGTGCAGGACATCCCTCCTCCTCCATCAGGACCTCCAATGTTGCATCCAAGAACTGCGCCCTCTCCCTCAGTCCCTGAGCCATCCTGAAACCTGCCACTGTGTACCAGCCAGAGCACTCCACACCTTCAGTGGAAGTGGGTGCAAGCAGCATAAATTGTGTCTAATCAGCACTTGAGTGCTAAACCTACAGGTGTCTGATTTAGCACCACCAAGCAAGTTCAAATTATGGTAATCAGCAATTAGGACCAAAATTGTGTGCTAAATCCAGACTTTCAAACAGGCTAGTCTTATTAGCACAGCACCCATTTAGCACCCATTTTCACCCTTTGGCCAAAGTAACTGATCGCATGATGTGGGTTAGGCAGGGACCCTGGATCCAGGAGATAAATATAAAGCCACTTAACTCCTGGGTCCAGCAGACCGGCCTTGCTTTAACTGCTGGGTTTCACGAATTGTGTGATACCCGTGAACATGCAGTTAAATTCAAAATGGAGTTTAAAAAAGAGGCTTCCAGCCTCATTATAATATTTAAATTGATGTTCTGCCCCCTGGGAGCGGGATGGCCGCCCGCACCCCCCCCCCCATCCACCCCCTGTTAAAACCGGAAGTGGGCGGGTTCAAGCTGGGATTCCCATTTTTAACAACTAAGCCGCCCACACGCTCCAAACCCACCATTTGTTTTAGCAGAAAATTCCAGCTGTGGACACTGGGTGAAAAACGCTGATGTACATGGAAAACACAGATGATTGGCATATAAAGGGATTCGATAGGGTAGATACAGAGAAACTATAGAAAGAAAGACTTGTATTTATATCGTGCCTTTCACAACCACTGGGCATCTCAAAGCACTTTACAGCCAATGAAGTACTTTTTGAAGTGTAGTCACTGTTGTAATGTGGGAAATGCAGCAGTTAATTTGCACACAGCAAGCTCCCACAAGCAGCAATGCGATAATGACCCGATAATCTGTTTTGTTATGTTGATTGAAGGATAAATATTGGCGTGGGATCTTTTACATCCACTACAAGAGAGCAGGCGGGGCCTCGGTTTAACGTCGCAGCCGAAAGACGGCACCTCCGACAGTGCAGCACTCCATTAAACTGTCAGCCTATGTGTTCAAGTTCCTGAAGTGGGACTTGAACCCATAACCTTCTGACTAAGAGGCAAGTGTGCTACCCACTTTTTTATATCATACTTTATTAAACATTAAGAACATTTACAACATCGTGATCATTACATTGTATGATACAAATGAATTCCACCGCTCTGCACAGCGATTCCACCACCACATTTTAACATCAAAACCTGAAGTTTAATTTGTCACCTGTAACATATATTAATCGATTGTACTTTAAAAATTGGTTGTAAAATACTGTCCTTAAATTCCTTTCTGAATAAAACATCCACAGAGCCCTATAATGATCTTTTAGCTTATATTTAAAATCCTCTTTTAGATTGATTCTCCTCCCCTTAGAAAACAGAGCATTCGTTCTTTGCACAATCACGAATCTAGCCAAACTGAACATTAAATTAATTGCCGCTCCGCTAGACTCTGGCAGACTCTCCTGCAATCCCCATCTCAAAATTGAGTACCACGGGATTCCCATTCTCGCTCTTCGGTCCCCACCCAGCAAAAAAGCTTCACACAACTGTCGAACATAGTACTTAAAGTCATTTAACTGCGGACATAACACCAGTAAATGGGACAGAGTCTCATCCCGTGTCCCACACATTGGGCAAGTTGCCGCCTCCACTCGTCCAATCTTGCACAAGACCGTCATGGTAAAAATCCGGTTATGAGCCAATTTGAAATCCAGTTCAATCCATTCTGGGCATTTAAAATTCACCCACACTCCCTTCCAAATCCTGTTGAAGTCCAGCTGTGGGTATATACTCTGCCAAAACTCCTGACCAGCAGGTGTCTTGAATCTCCATTCTCTAAATACCTCATAGAAATCTCAAGTATTACAGTTGTCAAATTGGGCCAACTCTCCCCCTTTCTCCAGTACAAAGCTTGGAAAAGCAGGACGCATTTTACTTCCTTTGGAGATTTCCGCATTTATTTCTTCCATCCAACCCTGTGGCATTGCCCTCACAATCTTCTCATACATGATTCCTATTGCTTTTCCTTCTACCTCCTGATCCTCCTCCCACACCATGTCCCTCACTATCGCTTCCGGCAACCAACCTGGAATTACCTCGTATAATACATCTTTCACAGATATAATCCCAGCTTTTATAAAAGCTTGATTAAATAAAACCTCTCCTTCGATGTTGACCCACCTGTTCAAAAATAAGGGCTGTTCTAAAAATTCCTCAGCCCCCTTGGGCATAAACTGCACACCTTTTAAAACTTGGGCCCAAGTCTCTACAACCCCCTTATAAAACCTAGGGAGTAGTTTAATCGATTTCAAAAACATATGATTGTATTCCATATACAATATCCCCTGCCCTCCTATCCCACTTCATTTTTAAAAATGCTCAAAACAACTCTTCCAAAAACTTGTATTTGACTTCTGAAGAAATCTCTTCACCCATTTGATTCTAAAGGATTTCTTCTTCAAATCAATATCTGGAAAATTGAGTCCTCCCTGATTTCTCCGTCCAATGATGGTATTGTATGCCACCAAGGCTGGTTTCCCTTCCCATAAAAACCTCACACAAGCCTCTCGGATGGACTTTTACGCCCACTCAGGAATATCCTCCACCGTCAATAAGTACCATAGCTTAGATAGCAGGAGAGCAGACACCACTGTCACTCTTCCTTGCACTTTCAACCACCTTCTTTCCCATCTTCCCAAAATCTTTTTAATTTTCATAACCTTCGGTTCCTATTTTAATCGATCCACTTCATCCCTGTCTTTCTTGCACCCCATATGCACCCCCAGAACTTCCAAAACCTCCACCACCTTAAAGGGACATTCCCCCAACCATTCCCCCCTACCCCTCCCTGCAACCAGGCATTGGGACTTACTATAATTCACTCTGGCTCCTGAAGCTCTACAATATTCCTCCACTACATCCATAGCTTTCCTCACTGACTCCCCATTTCTCAATGTTAAGGTTGTGTCATCTGCATATTGGTGTATCACCGACACCAGCCCAGAACTGGGGACCACAATCCCAACTACACCTTGTTTCTTTCGCATCATGTAACCTAATGGTTCTGCTACCAATGTGTACAACAATGGGGACAGTGGACAACCCTGTCTCACTGACCTCTGTATCGGAAAATACTTGAATAAAAACCATTACATTTAACGCAGCTAAATAAGTTTGAATAAAAAATCCTTATCCACTGAATGAAATTTTCCTTGAAACCAAATGCTTCCAAAACCTTCGATAAAAACTCATGAGAGACCCTATCAAAGGCTTTCTCTTGATCTATCTTTAATACATAAGCCTCCCTCCTGTGGTGTATGTAACCTGTTCCACCTTAAGAGAACTTAAGCCTGTTCCACCTTAAGAGATGTACTACTTTCTCTGGCTGCTGTATACGTAATACCGGTGGTGACCACCGGTATATAAGTACTGTGTAGTGATATTGCTGTTAGTATAGCCCTGACCTCCAACTAGTAAAGACCTGTTGAAACGTTATTCTTGTAGTCTGTGTCAGTAATTAATCTTAAATACAACTAGAACACACAGACTTAACAGTGGCGACGAGTCCGATTCTTACCCTGCGGCAGTTTATATCCACGGCGGCTTCGTCCACAGAACGGGCGTCGAAGAGAGGCATCCACCCTCATCACCCTGCTGGAAGACACGTCGCGCGGCAGGCATCGAGAACCCGGAGTGCAGAAGATATCCTGAACTCGAAGCCTCCATCAGCGGCAGTCAGCTATCTTCCTTCTACCTCAGTGGTGGGTAAGCCGGTCAGTGACGCGAGCAGAAAGTCGGCCGCGTTGGCTGTACAGACGGGGAGGGAAGACGGAGGAATAAGGGCGGTGAGATCGATCGCGACCGGAGATAAGGGCCGGGCCGCATTCGGGCCGAAAGGCGCAGCGCGGGGACATCGATCGCGGCTGGTGATAAAGGCCGGGCCGCATTCGGGCCAAAAAGGCGCAGCGTCTGGGGCGACTGAAGGCACGAGAGCCGCGGTGAAGGCGAACGCAGCCGGTGCTAATAACCGGGCTGCAAGAAGGGCTGCGAGGCGCGACATCGGGGAAGCGCGAATGCCCGAGGGAGCCGCGGTGAAGCGGAGATGGCGTCGGGGGAGTTACTAACTGCTGGGAAAGGGGAGCAGCAGCGGCACGCCAAACGCCATTGCAGCCAGCGGGTGAAGAAGGCGAGCGCGGGAAAGACCGCCAAGCGCGGGAAACCGCCATTTTGTAGGCGGAGGACGAAGACAAGAGCGGGAAGCCACCATCTTGGAAAAAGGGAAATCACTAAAAAAAAAATTGCAACGATGCCTAAACATGGGAACATTAATACCTTTGATAGCGACATCGAAGATTGGGCCACGTATGTAGAACGCATACAAAATTATTGTAAAGCAAATAAAATCCCAGATGATGAGAAAGCACTAACTTTATTAAACTTAATGGGTGCGAAGACATACGGGCAATTGAAACACCTTTTATCACCAGATGAACCGGCAGAGAAGACGTTCGAGGAGATTGTTACTGTCCTGAGAAATCATCTAAACCCCACGCCGCTGATGCTAGCGGAACGATTTAAATTTTACAGCAGAAAGCAGCTGAAAGATGAAAGCAATGCTGAATATTTAATGGAATTGCGTAAGCTAGCAAAGTACTGTCAGTTTGGAACGGGACTAACAGATGCGCTAAGAGATAAATTTGTGTGTGGATTATTAAAAGAAGATACACAAAAGCGACTGCTCGAGGAGAATGAGCTGACGCTTGAGAAAGCGGTCACTATGGCAGCATCACACGAAGCCGCAGCGAGAGGCACGGCAGTAATGCAGCTACGGTCACTGGAACTCAGTACAAATCAATTGGTTTTGAGTACTGTAAAATGTTATCGTTGTGGAAAGACAACGCACGATCAGAACCAGTGTTGGTTTAAAAACCAAGAATGCAGAACGTGTGGCAGGCTTGGCCACATAGCTAAAGTATGCCGGTCAGGAAAGAAGACCAGCAACAAAAAGTCACCGCAAGGAAAATACATAAAGGTACACAAGGTGACAAAGAACAGTTCGAGCGAACAGAAGTCAGATTCAGACGCCAGCAGTAATGAACTGGGTAGCTTAAGAGTACACAACGTTGGTAAGGATGCAGATCTCCAGACAATTTGGGTCACTCTTCAGATAGCAGGAGTCCAAGTAAAGATGGAATTGGACACTGGATCGGCATTGACGGTCATGAATAAGAAAGATTACAAAAGGTCATTCCAACATATTCCCCTACGGGATACGGAGATTATATTGAAAACATACACGGGGCAAAGAGTGTACCCCATCGGAAAGATAGAGGTAAAAGTGGTCCACAAGGGCAAAGAAAGCCAAGTAATGGACTTATATGTGCTACCTGAAGGAGGTCCACCACTACTGGGACGGGAGTGGATTAGGAAAATGAATATGGATTGGCACTCCTTAAAGGCACTAACGGTAGATTCCGGGGAAACAGATGTCAAACCTAAACGATTGTCCAGAATATTGGATGATGCTAAAGAGGTGTTCCAGCAGGGACTGGGAACACTGAGAGGAATTACGGCAAACATCAAGATTGATGAACATGCACACCCAAAATTTTTCAAAGCCAGACCGGTACCCTATGCAATACGACCTGCTGTAGAAGCGGAACTGGAAGCGCTAGAACGTTCAGGTGTACTGTCTAAGGTAGATTGGAGTGAGTGGGCTACGCCCATTGTTCCCGTTATGAAACGTCCTTCGAGCAACAAGCCAGGAGAACCAGGGAAGGTTCGCATCTGTGGAGACTTCAAGATCACCGTTAATCCGGTGCTTCACACGGTGCAGTATCCGCTTCCGCAGATTGAGGATATTTTTGCTTCGTTGTCTGGCGGGAAACACTTCACCAAGATAGACCTGGCGCAGGCGTACTTGCAGATGGAGGTTGAAGAAGAGTCACGCCAGTACCTCACGATCAACACGCATAGAGGTTTGTACCGGTATAATAGGCTGGTTTTTGGAGTGGCATCGGCTCCAGCAATTTGGCAGAGGGCCATGGAGCAGGTATTACAGGGAATTCCAGGCACACAATGTTACCTGGACGATATTCTGATTACAGGAGATGGTGATGAAGAACACCTCGCAAACTTGGAACTGGTGCTCAACAGACTGAAAGAGTATGGACTTCGAGTTAATCGGCAGAAATGTGAGTTCTTTCAGAAGCGGATCTCGTACTGTGGTCATGTCATTGACCGGGAGGGGCTTCATAAGTCTCCTGACAAGATAGAGGCAGTTGTAAAGGCTCCCGCTCCGGATAATGTCTCTCAGTTGAGGTCGTTTCTAGGATTGATTAACTATTACCATAAGTTTCTACCGAATCTATCCACGGTACTGCACCCGCTGAATGCTCTTTTACAGAAGGGGGTACCATGGGAATGGAGCGAAAACTGTAAGAAGGCATTTCGCAAAAGCAAAGAATTGATCACCTCAGAGGAAGTGTTGGCTCACTTCAACCCGACACTGCCTTGTGATGCTTCTCCATATGGTATTGGGGCAGTACTCTCACACAAGTTGCCAAATGGCACGGAAAGGCCAGTCGCGTTTGCATCCAGATCATTGACCTCCGCTGAGCGCAACTATGCGCAGATCGATAGGGAGGCTCTCAGCCTTGTATGGAGTGAAGAAGTTTAATCATTACCTGCAGGGCCAAAAATTCACACTTCTGACAGACCATCAGCCGTTGGTATCCATTTTTAACCCTAAGAAGGGTGTTTCAGTGATGACAGCACAGAGACTCCAGAGATGGTCCCTTTTCCTAGGGGCACATCAATATCAAATAGAATTCAAAGGTACAAAGCAGCATGGCAATGCTGATGGGCTGTCGCGCCTGCCACTACCTGAAGAAGAAGAGACGACGAAAGTTGACCCTGTTGAGTTATTTCATTCGACTATCATCGAGTGTTTACCAGTCACCAATGCAAGTATTGAAAGAGAAACCAGGAACGACCCGACACTGTCCCGAGTCTACGAGGTGACAGTGAAGGGATGGCCAACACATGGTGATCCTCTGTTACCGGCATTCTCGGCAAGGCGAGACCAGCTGTCCGTCTGCCATGGTACTTTGATGTACGGGACAAGAGTGATTATTCCTCCCAAGTTAAGGGAAAGAGTTCTAAAGGAACTGCATGAAGGTCATCTGGGGGGAGTTAAGATGAAAAGTCTTGCTAGGGCTTATGTGTGGTGGCCGGGTATTGACCAACAGATAGAGGAGTTGACGAAAAGCTGCGCTGGGTGCCAAAAAGTGCAAAATGCACCTCCGATCGCACCACTACACCCATGGGAATGGCCTTCAGCCCCATGGCAACGCGTACATATTGACTTTGCTGGTCCATTCATGGACTCCATGTTCCTAATTGCGGTGGACGCACATTCCAAATGGCCAGAAGTGATCAAGATGAATACCACTACTTCAGAAAAGACAATTGCGGTGTTAAGAACAATATTCGCAAGGAACGGATTGCCAGAACAGATCTGTTCGGACAACGGACCACAGTTCGTGTCGGAAGAATTCCAAAAATTCTTAAAGAAGAATGGGGTGAAACATTATACCTCTGCCCCATATCATCCGGCGACAAACGGGTTGGCCGAGAGATTTGTCCAAACATTCAAAAAGGCAATAAAGGCCATGAACGATGATCAGATTCCGCTACAACACAAGGTGGACAATTTCCTAATGGCATATCGAAACGCCGCTCATGCAGTAACTAACCAAAGTCCTGCCATGATGTTTTATAACAGGAGGTTGCGGTCCAGGTTGGACTTGTTAAAACCAAATGTGCGGAGGGAAGTGGAAAACAAACAGTTCCGGCATATTAATAACAAGACCACTCGAAGTTTCGACGTAGGACAACCAGTGTTGGCAAGGGACTATGGAAACGAAAAATGGCAGTCCGGAACAATTCGGGCCAGACAAGGACCTCTGATGTACACAGTAGATATTGGTAACAATGTGATAAGGCGTCATGCGGATCAACTGGTAGAATCGAGAGCAAGGGTCGAACCCATGGTTGCGACAGAGACAACTGTGGAAGACGTTAATGAACCTGAAGCATCTACCTCGGCAGGGAGTGTACCTGACGATGACGTCCAATACATAGGAAAACAACTAGAGGAGTCACCTCAGCAACAAGAATCAGAGACCACTGAAAGGCGTTATCCAACCCGAATCAGAAGGCCTCCTGAGAGACTGAACCTTTGAACTGTTTATACCTGAAGTTATATATGTATATATGTTATTAGGTTATGTTAAATGGGGATATGACTGTTAAGCTAAAAAGGGAGGATTGTGGTGTATGTAACCTGTTCCACCTTAAGAGAACTTAAGCCTGTTCCACCTTAAGAGATGTACTACTTTCTCTGGCTGTTGTATACGTAATACCGGTGGTGACCACCGGTATATAAGTACTGTGTAGTGATATTGCTGTTAGTATAGCCCTGACCTCCAACTAGTAAAGACCTGTTGAAACGTTATTCTTGTAGTCTGTGTCAGTAATTAATCTTAAATACAACTAGAACACACAGACTTAACACCTCCCACTCTCTTCCATGCGCTCTATCGCATTTCGGATTGAGACCACAGAGTCTGCGATGTCCCGGCCTATGACTCCATAGGACTGAGAGGGCCAAACTATCTCCGGTAACACCTCCTTCAAACGATTTGCCATAACCCTCACCAAGATCTTATAATCCACATTTAATAATGTGATGGGCCTCCAATTCTTCAGATCCCGTCTATCCCTTTTATTTTTATATAAGCTAAGCTTATGATACCTCTCCTCATAGATGATGAGCCAGGCTTCCATCAATTTTAATTTCCTTAAAAACTTCTAAGAGCAATGGACTTAAAATCTCGAAAAATTCTTTATAAAATTCTGCACTTAGTCCATCAGACCCTGGGCTTTTCCCCCCCCTTCATTCCACTTATTGATACTTTTATTTCCGCTAATCCTACTTCTTTGTCACACATGCTTCCCTCATCCTCCTTTAAACCTTCTTCAATAAAAGCAGTAACCTTTTCCATCACCAAATTGGAAATGTCTTCTTTTGTATATAACTCTTGATAAAAGCTGCTAGCCGCCTCTAAAATCTCCCCACTTTCATGAATGATCTTCTCCCCAACCTTCAACTCTTCAATTAACGATAATCTCTGTCGCAGCTTCTCTTGCTCGAGAAAATATCTAGTGCATCTTTCGCCCTCCAATGCAACTCTAGCCTTTGCACAGAGAATGGCCCCCTTGCATTTTTCAGCTTGCAATAATTCCCACTCTTCCTTTAGCACCCGGAACTTAGTCTCAGCTCCCTTATCCTCTCCTTCAACTGCTTTACAGACATCCGTAAACCTTTTGTTTATATTCTCTTCTCGATGCCGGTTAGCTGCCGCCCTCTTTTTCCCATAATGTACCGAAAAAACTTTTACCTCATATTTGAAATTGTCCCACCAAACTCTTCTTTATTTCAAGAACAAAGGTTCCTTCCGAGCATTCTTTATTATATTTATAATCCCTTCTTTATAAGCAATTTCTTTCAGGTATTGATTGTTTAAAATCCACACCCCTGAACCGATCTTAACTCTGCTGTTCCTAATTCTAAGAACCAAAGCCGAGTGATCACTAAAAAAATACTTTATTATAATAAATCTCCATCACCTCCGAACTTAACCCTTCCCGCATTAACACAAAATCTATTCGGTTCTGTTTTAAAACATCACCCACCCAACCTGCCCTGGAGAACTCCCTTTTTATGGGGTTCCGGTCCCTCCATAAGTCTCTCAAATTTAAATTTGCCATTTATTTTACAATCATCCCTCTGGAGTTATCATCCTTAAAGGTCATCTGGGCGGAAATGTCCATCCGAGATAAAAATACATAAAAATCCCCCACTATACAAGGATTTTCCACCTCTGCCGCTTCAGTGAATAACCCCCGAAAAAACTCACGACGCTTGCAATGGTCGTTCGGTGCATAGATATTAAAGAGATCGCAATTAAATCCCTTCATTTTTACCGTTAGCCGTAAAAACCTCCCCTCAGTGTCCTTGTCCACCAAGGCAATGTTCTCTTTTATGGACGGACTCACCAAAACAGCCACCCCTCTACGGTTATTGTTTGCACAACTTGCAAACACCTCTTCCTTCCAAACCTTCTGAACTCTTTCTAGAATATCCTCATCCCAAAAGGTTTCTTGCAGACACAACAAGTCTGAACCTTTAAAACCCTGCAACAATTGCTGCAATTCCTTCTCACCGCTCAGTCCGTTCACATTAATCGAGACCAATGTAATCATGGCTCCAAAGAAGGGAAGTATGCCCGATAATCTCCCCATCATTTAATCTCTGGCTCCTCCCTCCTCTCATGCTCCTTCTCAACTTTTCGGGCTGCTGTTGTTTTTCCCTGCAGCCTCCGGCTCTTTTTCACCTCCTGTTTGACCCCTCCCTGCTGTTTCAGCCTCTTCCTTGCATAAGTTTGGGCCCAGGAGCTGCCTTTTCTCCCTCCTTCTGCCCCTCACTAACCTTTCCCTTTCCACATGATGCCACCCCACCCCCGACTTCCATGTCTCTGTCCCCCTCTAATTCCTCACACTCAAGCTCTTCTGCAACCCCCTGTGCCTGCTCCCTGTCAGATACATAATCCTGGATTGGAGGGTAGCTAATGTTAACCCACTATTCAAAAAAGGTGGTCGAGAAAAAGCGGGGAATTATAGACCAGTAAGCCTGACATCGGTAGTGGGGAAAATGCTAGAGTCCATTATAAAAGATGTAATAGCAGAGCACTTGGAAAACAGTGACAGGATCGGACAAAGTCAACATGGATTTACAAAAGGTAAATCGTGCTTGACTAATCTACCGGAATTTTTTGAGGATGTAACTGGTAAAATAGATAAGGGAGAACCAGTGGATGCGGTGTATTTGGACTTTCAGAAGGCTTTCGATAAGGTCCCGCATAAGAGATTAGCGTGCAAAATTAAGGCACATGGGATTGGGGGCAAGGTATTGACTTGGATAGAGAACTGGTTGGCGGATAGAAAGCAAAGAGTTGGAATAAACGGGTCGTTTTCCAAGTGGCAGGCAGTGACTAGGACCCAAGCTGTTCACAATATATATTAATGATCTGGATGAGGGAATTGGATGTAATATCTCCAAATTTGCAGACAACACAAAGCTGGGTAGGAGGGTATGCTGTGAGGAGGATGTTGTGAAACTCCAGTATGATTTGGACAGGTTGGGTGATTGGGCAGAAACATGGCAAATGCACTATAATGTGGATAAATGTGAGGTTATCCACTTTGGTGGCAAAAACAGGAAGGCAGATTATTATTTGAATGGCAATAGATTGGGAGAAGGGGAAGTGCAAAGAGACCTGGGTGTTCTTGTGCACCAGTCGCTGAAGGTAAGCATGCAGGTGCAGCAGGCGGTTAAGAAGGCAAATGGTATGTTGGCCTTCGTAGCAAGAGGGTTCGAGTACAGGAACAAGGATGTCTTGCTGCAATTGTACAGGGCCTTGGTGAGACCGCACCTTGAGTATTGTGTGCAGTTTTGGTCGCATTATCTGAGGAAGGACGTACTTGCCATGGAAGGAGTGCAGTGAAGATTCACCAGGCTGATACCTGGGATGGCAGGAATGATGTATGAGGAGAGATTGTGTCGACTGGGCTTATACTCACTGGAGTTTAGAAGATTGAGAGGGGATCTCATCGAAACCTATAAAATTCTGTCAGGCCTGGACAGACTAGATACAGGAAGGATGTTTCCGATGGCCGGGGAGTCCAGAACCAGGGGTCATAGTCTAAGGATAAGTGGTAAGCCATTTAGGACTGAGATGAGGAGGAATTTTTTCACCCAGAGAGTGGTGAACCTGTGGAATTCTCTGCCACAGAGGGCGGTGGAGGCCAGTTCATTAAATATATTCAAGAAGGAGTTGGATATATTTCTTAAGGCTAAAGGGATCAAGGGATATGGGGAGAAGGCAGGGACAGGGTACTGAATTTGGCTGATCAGCCATGATCTCATTGAATGGCGGAGCAGGCTCGAGGGGCCGAATGGCCTACTCCTGCTCCTATCTTCTATGTTTCTATGTTTCTGTTCCTCATCAGATATTTCATCTCCCATAGAGAGTCTTCCTGCTATCGCTGTTTCTTCCACTGTGCCACTCCCTTCGACCACATCTCCACCTCTGACCCTTGCACCTTGTTCCCTCACTCCATGGGACAATGGCGCACCTAAATTTTTCCCTTCTGATGTCTCTATCTCGCTGATCCCATCCTGCTGTCCCTTTAAGGCTCCTGCCTCTTGCACCCTCTCCCCATCCTGCCCCCTCCCGCTCACCAAGATATCCGACTCCCCGCCTCTCCCCGGAGCACCCACATCCACCACACACCCCGCTCCTGCCTCCTCTCCCCTCGCAGACACCAGACTCCCCAGGGGGAGCCAAACTGCACTAAGGCTCGAGTCTGCACTCGACCCTCACTGCCCGCTGCTGTCTTTGTTCCCCTCCACAGCACTCGGTGTGTTTTCCGCCATCTCCATCCTGTTCTCCGCTCCGCCATCCTCTGCCTCTTCCTGTGCTCCTTTCTCCTTCATTTTACCGGCTGTGTCCTCTGACTGCACCGCTCCTCCGGCCATTCCACACTCATCTCCTGCTCCTTCTCCCATCTCCTCATCACTCATATCGCTCCCTTCTGCCACACACTCACAGCGGGTGGGGCCTTTACGACACAACCCACAGCTCTCCGCCTTGCAGCTCCGAGCAATGTGTCCCGACTCACCGCAATTGTAACAATACAGGTCTGGACAGTTTCTTACGAGATGGTCATGTCCAAGACAATAATAGCACACCTTTACTTGGTTATCATGCAGCACACGAAAGTACTGCACTCCTTCCAGTGTCTCGAACTTCATACTGTACGGCAATGACCTCACCCCCTCTGGGAACCGCACCTTTACATACTGGGTTCCGTCTGAATCACACAGAATCACAGAATCTACAGTGCAGATAGAGGCCATTTCGGCCCATCGAGCCTGCACCGACACATATCCCACCCTATCCCTGTAACCCCACGTATTTAATCCCCTAACACTAAGGGTCAATTTATCATAGCCAAATCAACCTAACCTGCACATCTTTGGACTGTGGGAGGAAACCGGAGTACCCGGAGGAAACCCAAGCAGACACAGGGAGAATGTGCAAACTCCACACAGACAGTCGCCCGAGGCCAGATTTGAACCCGGGTCCCTGGCGCTGTGAGGCAACAGTGCTAACCACTATGCCACCTGCTGCCCGTGTTCCCAGATAATACCTCCTCTTTATTGTAGAACAGATTTTTATGTCCCACAACTCCAACTTCTTGCTTAATACTTCATCCTCAATGCAAACTGGCAAGTTCAAAAATGAAACCATGACCTCCTCTGAATATAGCAAAGTCACCTCCACGAATTTCTCACCAAGTTTCAGACTGAGTAACAGTCTTTCCACCTCCTCATGACCACTGACCGTCACCTCGAATCCCACATTTGGCTTAGGTCGGCAGACAAAGCAGCTTCCCTTGCCACAGTCCTCATGAACCGCCTGGATAATATCCCAAGCTTGAATCTTCTTATCTTCACACTGCACCACCACCGTGTTTTCTTCACCAAACCTCCTGAGGTCCCGGCCCAAATCTTTGGGCCTTTTTTTCCCTTTCCCACCACAGTTTCTTCCCTAATTAAATTCCTCTCGGGAACATTGTCCTCTGAGGGGCCCGGCACTCTGGACCCCTCAGCAGCCATCTGGCTGTTTTTGTGGGCCCAAAAGGCCCTAAAACCTGAAAACCAAAACCCACCACCAACTTTTTACAAAACTCCCTCCAACTCCCAGCTGCAATAAGGCAACCAGTAACACCTGGCTCACTCCTAGCCCCTCCCACCTAGAGAGTGCTACCCACTGAGCCACAGCTGACACTATTTCCTCTGCTGGGGGAGTCCAGAACAATGGGCCTTCATCTTAAAATTAGTGCTAGGCCATTTAGGAGTGAAATCAGGAGGAACTTTTTCACACAAAAGGTGGTGGAAACTTGGAACAGTCTCCCCAAAAAGCTGTGAATGTTGACTCAATTAAAATCATCAAGACTGAGATAGATTTTTGGTAGGTAAGGATAACAGCAACAATAACTTGTATTTATATAGCACCTTTAATGTAGTAAAATGTCCCAAGCCGCTTCACAGAGTATTATAAGACAAAGTTTGACACCAAATCAAATCAAATCAAATCAACTTTTATTGTCATTGTTAGTGCACAAGTGCAGTACAACGAAATGTAGGCTTGCGGCTCCCGAGAGTGTACAATTTGGATTAGGACACTTAAACATTTCAACATACATTTGTACATATATATTAGCATAAATATGACCATAATAAAGTGCATCGGCAGATGTGCAGGCTTTAGTGTTTATTTGTGGAGTTCAGTAGGATGACAGCCCTGGGAAAGAAGCTGTTCCTAAATCTGGTCGTACGGGTGCGAATGCATCTGTAGCGTCTTCTAGATGGTAGGAGGGCGAACAGACTGTGGCTGGGGTGGGTAGGGTCTTTGATGATGGACCGTGCCCTCCGTAGGCAGCGTTTCTGATATATATGTTCTATGGTCGGCAGCCGGGTGCCGGTAATGCGTTGGGCAGTTTTGACTACCCGCTGCAGGGCTTTCCGGTCATGGGAGCTACAGCTGCCGTACCATACCGTGATACAGTTTGTCAGGATGCTCTCTATAGTGCAGCGGTAGAAGTTAGAGAGGATCAGGGGTGACAGATTACATCCCTTCAGCCTCCTCAAGAAATATAGGTGCTGCTGGGCCACATAAGGAGAAATTAGGGCAAAAGCTTGATCAAAGAGCTAGGTTTGAAGGAGCATCTTAAAGGAGGAAAGAGGGATAGAGAGGCAGAGAGGTTTTTGAAGGGAATTCCAGTGCTTAGGACCTAGGCACGGCCACCAATGATTGAGTGATTATAATTAGGGATGCGCAAGAGGCCAGAATTAGAGGAGCGCAGAGATCTCGGGGAGTTGTGGGGCTGGAGGAGATTACAGAGATAGGGAGGGGGGCAAGGCCATAGAGGGATTTGAAAACAAGAATGAGAATTTCAAAATTGAGGCATTGCTTAACCGGGAGCCAATGTAAGTCAATGAGCAAAGGGGTGATGGGTGAACGGGAATTGGTGCGAGTTAGGACACTGGCAGCCGAGTTTTGTATGACCTCAAGTTTACGTAGGGTAAAATATGGGAGGTCAGCCAGGAGTGCATTGGAATAGTCAAGTCTAGAGGTAATAAAGACATGAATGAGGGTTTCAGCAGCAGATGAGCTGAGGCAAGGTGGAGACGAGCGATGTTACGGAGGTGGAAATAGGCGGTCTTAGTTATGGTGTGGATATGTGGTTGGTAGCTCATTTCTGGGTCAGATATGACACCAAGGTTGCAGACAGTCTTGTTCAGTCTCAGACAGATGCTAGGGAAAGGGATGGAGTCAGTGGCTAGGGAACAGTTTGTGGCGGGGGCCGAAGACAATGGCTTCGGTCTTTCCAATATTTTATTGGAGAAAATTTCTGCTCATCCAGAACTGGATGTCAGACACGCATTCTGACAATTTAGAGACCGTTATGGGTTCGAGAGAAGTGGTGGTGAGGTAGAGCTGGGTGTCGTCAGCATACATGTAGAAACTGACACTGTGTTTTCAGATGATGTTGCCGAGGGGTAGCATGTAGATGAGAAATAGGAAGGGGCCAAGGATAGTTTCTTGGTGGGCACCAGGGGTGGTCCAGGGGTAATGATGTGGGAGCGGGAAGAGAAGCTGTTACAGGTGATTCTCTGACTACGATTAGATGGATAAGAATGGAACCAGGCGAGTGCAGTCGCACCCAGCTGGATGATGGTGAAGAGGTGTTAGAGGAGGATGGAGTGGTCAACCGTGTCAAAGGCTGCAGACAGGTCGAGAAGGACAAGGAGGGATTGTTTACCTTTGTCAGTAACAAAGGATGTCATTTGTGACTTTGATGAGAGCCGTTTTGGTACTGTGGCAAGGGCGGAAACCTGATTGGATGGATTCAGACATGGAGTTCCGGGAAAGATGGACACGGATTTGGGAGGCGACACCATGGTCAAGGACTTTGGAGAGGAAAGGGAGGTTGGAGATGGGCTGTAGTTTGCAAGGACAGAGGGGTCAAGAGTTAGTTTTCTGAGAAGAGGGATGATAACGGCAGATTTGAAAGAGAGTGGGACAGTACCTGAAGAGAGAGAACCATTAACAATGTCAGCTAACATGGGAGCTAGAAAAGGAAGTTGGGTGGCCAGCAGTTTAGTGGGAATAGGGTCCAGGGACGAGGAAGTGGGTCTCATGGACAAGATGAGCGCAGAGGGCTCATGAGGGGAGATCGGTGAGAAACTAGAGAAAGATGTGAGTTCAGGGCTAGGGCAGCGGGGAACCTTAGAGGAAGTTTGGCCTGGTGGGCTAGGGGAAGGAAGGGAAGTGGCAGAGGCAGCTGAACGGGTGGTCTCAATCTTAGAGACAAAGAAGTCCATGAGCTCCTCACACTTGTTGTCGGAGGTGAGAGTGGAGGAGACAGAGGAGAGGGGTTTAAGAAGACAGTTAGCAATAGAGAAATGAAGCCGGGGGGGTTATCTTTGCATTCCAGAATGATCCTGGAATTGTGAGCAATTTTGGCAGATGAGAGCAGGACCTGATAATGCTTCATGTGGTTCAACCAGATCTGACGGTGAATGGCTAAATCAGTTGTCTGCCATATCCTTTCAAGTCTGCATCCCTTGGACTTAAGGGAGCAGAGATGAGGCCGTGCCAGGGGGAGCGGCCAGGGTGAGAGAGAGTAACGGTTTTAATAGGGACTAGGGCATCAAAGGTGGCGATGTGGGTGTGGTTGAGCAGATCGGTAGCTGCAGAAATGTCGTGGTGAATGGAGGGCCAAAGGCTGGACAGTTGGGATTTCATAAGTGCTGTTGTAAGAGAGTTGGGGCGGACACAGAGGAAGTAGGGTTCAGGGGGGAAGGGGAATGTGGGTGGAGAGCGATACAAGGAAGTGATCAGAGATGGCCTTATCTGTGATTGACATGATGGGAGTAGCGAGGCCACGAGAGATGGCAAGGTCGAGGGGATGGCCGTATATATGGGTTGGGGAGTTTACATGGAGGGAGTGATTAAGGGAGGATAGGAGGGTAGTGAACTCAGAGTAGAGCGAGCATGAAGAATTGAGATGGAGGTTGAAATCACGGAGGATGAGAAGTCATTCAGTGCAGGGGCTGAGGGAGGAGAACAGTGAAGATATCTCAGTAATAACATTTTTATGGTATTTGGGTGGGCAGTAGAGAACAAGAATTTTATGAGAGTTGAGAGGGGTGGATTAAGGTGAGATGCTCAAAGGAGGAGAAACTGCCCGAGGAATAGGGGGACAGACCAAGGTGTGATTTGGTGATGAGAGCCACACTGCCACTACGGCGGTCTGAGCGGGGCAAGTGGTGGAAGGTATAGCCAGGTGGGGAGGCCTCATTTAATGGTAAGGTGTCATAACCCCTCAACCAAGTTTTTGTCAGGGCCATGATGTTGATGCAATCATCCTCGATCAGCTCATGGATGGCAAGGGCCTTGTTCGCAAGTGAACAGATATTTTGGAAGGAGATGCGGAGAGGGTCGGTGATGGCTGCCACACTGCCAGTGCGTCGGCGGGAATCCTGAGCGGCAGAGCGGGGCTATAAAAGTCCCCAGAGACCAGGTAAGGCCTCAGTGCATCGGCGGGAATCCTGAGCGGCAGAGTGGGGCTATAAAAGTCCCCAGAGACCAGGTAAGGCCTCAGTGCGTTGGCGGGAATCCTGAGTGTCAGAGTGGGGCTATAAAAGTCCCCAGAGACCAGGTAAGGCCTCAGTGCGTCGGCGGGAATCCTGAGCGGCAGAGCGGGGTTATAAAAGTCCCCAGAGGCCAGGTAAGGCCTCAGTGCGTCGGCGGGAATCCTGAGCGGCAGAGCGGGGCTATAAAAGTCCCCAGAGACCAGGTAAGGCCTACCAGTCTCCAGTCTGGGAGGAGAGAGGTAAAAAGTAATCCAAGTGTGACGTCACCAGAAAGCGGGTAAGTGATTGGTTGGTAAGTATTTCTCCCTTTTTAAGCTTAAATCTCTTTGGTTTATAGTTTCTAAGGTGTGATATTCACCATCTAGAATCGGGGCAGAGGATATTTAAGAATAATATTAATAAATTTAATTAATGACATAGAATGGGAGATCAGGTGATGTGTTACTGCTGCAATATGTGGGAGCTGGTGGACACCATTGATGCTCACGGTGATCACATTTGCAGTAAGTGTTGGCTGCTCAAACGGCTCCGTGTTGAAGAGCTGGAGTCCGAGCTTCAAACACTGAGACACATCAGGGAGGGGGAGAGTTACCTGCACTCTGTGTATCACGAGGTAGTCACACCAATTAGATTAATTAATTCAGATGTAGTCCGTGGCCAGGGTCAGGATGGTGTGACTAGAAGTGAGGCAGGTACGGGGATCCAGGAGGTAGTGTTGGAGGAGCCGCAGCCCTTGCACTTGTCCAACAGGTTCGAGGCTCTTACTCCCTGTGAGGATGGGAACAGGGACTGCGGGGAGGATGAGCAACCTGACCACAGCACCGTGGAGCAGGGGGCCATTCAAGTGGGGGGGAGTTAAAAGAAATGTTGTAGTGGTAGGGGATAGTATCGTTAGGGGGATAGATAGAGTTCTTTGCAGCCGAGAGCGAGAGTCCCGAAGGCTGTGTTGCCTGCCCGGTGCCAGGGTTAAGGACATCTCCTCTGGACTGGAGAGAAACTTGGAGTGGGAGGGGGAGGATCCAGTTGTCATGGTCCATGTTGGTACCAACGACATAGATAGGACAAGGAAGGAGGTTCTGCTGAGGGAGTTTGAGCAGTTGGGGCCAAATTAAAAAGCAGAACCACAAGGGTAATAATCTCTGGATTATTGCCTGAGCCACGAGCGAATTTGGCTGGGACAAATAAAATTAGAGAGTTAAATGCGTGGCTCAAAGACTGGTGTGGGAGAAATGGGTTTTGCTTCCTGGGACATTGGCACCAGTACTGGGGCAGGAGGGAGCTGTTCCGTTGGGACGGGCTTCACTTGGCCAGTGCTGGGACTAGAGTCCTGGCGGATCATATAACTAGGGCTGTAGAGAGGGCTTTAAACTAACTAGTGGGGGGGAGGTTCCTAGAGAGCAAATAATAAAAGTGACAACAGAGAAGGTCACAGGCTTAGGTAGCAGTGGGGAAATTAAAAACCAGAGCGTGTCAGGAAGGGGCAGAAGGTATGGAGTAAAAGGTAAAATAATAAAAAGGGCAAAAGCAGGAACATAGTGTCACAAAACATATTTGAAAGTTCTCTATATGAATGCACGTAGCATTCATAACAAAATAGACGAGTTAGACTGGAAAGTGTGAGGTTATGCACTTTGGCAGGAAAAATCGTAGAGCAAGTTATTATCTTAATGGCAAGAAACTGGAAAGTACTGAAGTACAAAGGGATCTGGGGGTCCTGGTACACGAAACTCAAAATGTTAGTGTGCAGGTGCAGCAAGTGATTAAGAAGGCCAATGGAATGTTGGCTTTCATTGCTAGGGGGATAGAATATAAAAATAGGGAGGTATTGCTTCAGTTGTACAAGGTATTGGTGAGACCGCACCTGGAATACTGCATACAGTTTTGGTGTCCATACTTAAGAAAAGACATACTTGCTCTCGAGTCAGTACAAAGAAGGTTCACTCGGTTAATCCCGGGGATGAGGGGATGGACATATGAGGAGAGGTTGAGTAGATTGGGACTCTACTCATTGGAGTTCAGAAGAATGAGAGGTGATTTTATTGAAACATATAAGATTGTGAAGGGGTTGGATCGGGTGGATGCGGGGAGGATGTTCCAGATGATGGGTGAAACTAGAACTAGGGGGCATAGTCTTAGAATAAGGGGCTGCTCTTTCAAAACTGAGATGAGGAGGAACTACTTCACTCAGAGGGTGGTAGGTCCATGGAATATGCTGCCCCAAAAAGCTGTCGAAGCTACATCATTACATAAATTTAAAACAGAAATAGACAGTTTCCTAGAAGAAAAGGGAATTAAGGGTTACGGGGAGCGGGCAGGAATTTGGACATGAGTTTAGGTGCGGATCGGTCATGGCCCTGTGGGTAGCGGAGCGGGCCCAGGGGCCGTGTAGCCTGATCCTGCTCCTGTTTCGTGTGTCTAATTCTGTTAGATTCAGGAGATAGTCCTGTCATAGTGGATTGGCGGTTAGGATCAGATCAGCCATGATCTTATTGAATGGCGGAGCAGGCTCGAGGGGCCAATTGGCCTACTCCTGCTCCTATTTCTTATGTTTTTATGTTAATGGCACAAATAACTACATATGGGTATGATCTTGTGTCCATTACAGAAACATGGCTGCAGGGTGACAATGCCTGGGAATTAAACATACCAGGTTATTTAATGATCAGGAAGGACAGGCAGGAAGGAAGGGGAGGTGGGGTGGCTATGTTAATAAAGGAAGGAATCACTGTAATACAGAGAAATGATATTGGGTCAAAAGATCAGGATAATGAAACAGTTTGGGTGGAGGTAAGGAATAATAAGGGGAAAAAAACACTAGTGGGCGTAGTCTATAGGCCTCCAAACAGTGGCAATTCTGTTGGACGGGGTATCAATCAGGAAATAGTTGAGGCTTGTAATAAGGGAACATCTATAATTATGGGGGATTTTAACTATCATATTAATTGGACAAATCAAATTGGGCAGGGCTGCCTTGAGGATGAGTTCATTGAGTGTATTAGGGATGGGTTTCTTGAGCAGTATGTAACTGAACCGACCAGGGGGCAAGCAACCTTAGATCTGGTCCTGTGTAACGAGACGGGATTAATTAAAAATGTCCTAGTAAAGGATCCCCTTGGAATGAGTGACCATAACATGGTTGAATTCCATATTCAATTAGAGGGTGAGAAGGTTGGATCTCAAACAAGCATGCTAAGCTTGAATAAAGGAGGCTATGAAGGTATGAGAGCGGAATTGAGTAGAGTGGATTGGGAAAATAGATTAAAGGGTAAGACGATACATGATCAGTGGTGTACATTTAAGGAGTTATTTTACAACTTCCAAAAAAAATATATTCCACTGAGAAGAAAAGGGTGTAAAAGAAAAGACAGCCATCCGTGGCTAAGTAAAGAAATTAAGGATAGTATTCGACTAAAAACAAGGGCATATAAGGTAGCCAAATCTAGTGGGAGGATAGAGGATTGGGAAAACTTTAAAAGACAGCAAAAAATAACAAAAAGATTGATTAAGAAAGGGAAGATAGATTATGAAAGTAAATTAGCAAAAAATATAAAAACAGATAGTAAGAGTTTTTATAGTTATATAAAAAGAAAAACGGTGGTTAAAGTAAATGTTGGTCCCTTAGAGGATGAGACCGGGAAATTAATGGTGGGAAATATGGAGATGGCAAAAACACTGAATGAATATTTTACATCAGTCTTTACAGTAGAAGACACTAAGAATATCCCAACACTGGACAAACAGGGGGCTAAAGGGGGGGAGGAGCTAAACACGATCAAAATCACTAAGGAAGTGGTACTCGGTAAAATAATGGGACTCAAGGCGGATAAATCACCTGGACCTGATGGCTTACATCCTAGGGTCTTGAGGGTAATAATTTTCCAAAACTCCCTGGACTCGGCAAAGGTCCCGGCAGACTGGAAAACTGCTAATGTAACACCCTTATTTAAAAAGGGCAGTAGACAGAAGGCTGGAAACTATAGACCGGTTAGCCTAACATCTGTGGTAGGTAAAAGTTTGGAGTCCATTATTAAGGAGACAGTAACAGGACATTTGGATAATCATAATTTAATAGGACAAAGTCAGCATGGTTTTATGAAGGGGAAGTCATGTTTGACAAATTTGCTGGAGTTCTTTGAGGAAGTAACGTATAGGGTGGATAAAGGGGAACCAGTGGACGTAGTGTATTTAGACTTCCAAAAGGCATTTGACAAGGTGCCACACAAAAGATTATTGCTTAAGATAAAAAATCACGGGATTGGGGGTAATATTCTGGCATGGATAGAGGATTGGCTATCTAACAGAAGACAGAGAGTTGGGATAAATGGTTCATTCTCAGACTGGCAATCAGTAACTAGTGGTGTTCCGCAGGGGACAGTGCTGGGTCCCCAACTCTTTACAATCTATATTAACGATTTGGAGGAGGGGACCGAGTGTAACATATCAAAGTTTGCAGATGATACAAAGATGGGACGGAAAGTAGTGAGTGAGGAGGACATAAAAAACCTGCAAGAGGACATCGACAGGCTAAGTAAGTGGGCAGAGATTTGGCAGATGGAATACAATACTGGAAAGTGCGAGGTTATGCACTTTGGCAGGAAAAATCATCGAGCAAGTTATTATCTTAATGGCAAGAAACTGGAAAGTACTGAAGTACAAAGGGATCTGGGGGTCCTGGTGCACGAAACTCAAAAGGTTAGTATGCAGGTGCAGCAAGTGATTAAGAAGGCCAATGGAATGTTGGCTTTCATTGCTAGGGGGATAGAATATAAAAATAGGGAGGTATTGCTTCAGTTGTACAAGGTATTGGTGAGACCGCACCTGGAATACTGCGTACAGTTTTGGTGTCCATGCTTAAGAAAGGACATACTTGCTCTCGAGTCAGTACAAAGAAGGTTCACTCAGTTAATCCCGGGGATGAGGGGATGGACATATGAGGAGAGGTTGAGTAGATTGGGACTCTACTCATTGGAGTTCAGAAGAATGAGAGGCGATCTTATTGAAACATATAAGATTGTGAAGGGGTTGGATCGGGTGGATGCGGGGAAGATGTTCCCGATGATGGGTGAAACTAGAACTAGGGGGCATAGTCTTAGAATAAGGGGCTGCTCTTTCAAAACTGAGATGAGGAGGAACTACTTCACTCAGAGGGTGGTAGGTCCATGGAATATGCTGCCCCAAAAAGCTGTAGAAGCTACATCATTACATAAATTTAAAACAGAAATATACAGTTTCCTAGAAGTAAAGGGAATTAAGGGTTACGGGGAGCGGGCAGGAATTTGGACATGAGTCTAGGTTCGGATCGGTCATGGCCCTATGGGTAGCGGAGCGGGCCCAGGGGCCATGTAGCCTGATCCTGCTCCTATTTCGTGTGTCTAATTCTGTTAGATTCAGGAGATGGTTCAGTGATAGTGGATTGGCGGTTAGGATCAGATCAGCCATGATCTTATTGAATGGCGGAGCAGGCTCGAGGGGCCGATTGGCCTACTCCTGCTCCTATTTCTTATGTTCTAGCATCCACAGGGTCAGGACTGGGAGGGGTGAGTTGGATGGGGAGGACATTGGCAAGATTAGCCTCCAGTGGGCGCGCTGGGCAGGAAAGTAGGCGAGAGAGTCAGATGGGACAGTTGGGGTTGCTGCTCGGGAGGAGGCAGCGGTGAGTGCCTTGATGGGCCCTACGTAGGATGCCAAGAGAGGCACAGAGGGAAGCTGTAGGCTTATCTAAGAGGAAGTCAAGCCTAGGATGGCAGCAGGAGAGTAGGAAGGTCAAAGAGTAATGAAGGGTTGGGATAGGGATTTGGGAGGGCCGAGTACCCAAGAGAGGAGAGATGAAAGGAGGCATGACGAGAAGGGAGAGCAGTCAAGAAGGGATAGAGAGAAAAGAAAAATGGGGAGAAAAAAAGTGGAAATGGAAGTGATCCGCTTGGGTCCAGAGTGGCAGACAAATTCACACGCGAGATATCGATCAAAGGTGAGTAAATGGAGTTGAGGTATGGATCAGCCATGATCTAATTGATTGGCGGAACTGACTCAAGGGGCTGAATGGCCTACTCTTGTTCCTATGTCCCTATTTATATTTTACTTAAAAATCTCTGATTCTACTTTGAAAAGGAAGAATATAAAAGGATACTGGAAAAAGGCAAGGAAATGGTAATAAAGTTAGCAGCTACAGTTGATGAGCTAGCACTGGCAGAGGCACAATTTGCTGAATAGCTTCCTTCTGTGCTGAAATAGCCATCATTCTATGAATCTGAAGTGTATCAGATATGTAATTATCTGTGTGCTCTACACATTGCTTTTGTATCTTCTGCACTTATGTAATTGAATATGTAAGTGTAATCTCTGCAACTACTATGCCACTTCCATTAACTATGGCCACCATTATTACCATTTGAAACATCCAATTAGTAACTTTTAATAACGGTGCAACGTATGACATCCTAGTGCTTTCTGCCTGACCAGCAAGGGCTCAAAACTTTTTTGTTACTCATTCTTGGGGTGCGGGTGTCGCTGGCATGGCTGGCTTTTATTGCTCATCCCTTGTTCCGCTGAGAAGGTGGTGGTGGGCCGCCTTCTTGAACTATTTCGTGTAGCGGTTTGATACTGCTAGTGGCTGGTAGGCCACTTCAGAGGGCAGTTAAGAGTCAACCACATTATGCACATGTTGCATGTGCCAGTTATCTAATGAACAAGTAGTGATTACCCTCCTTGGGGGTAAATAAATGGGTCTCTTTGGGGTCAAGGCGGCTCCAAGATGTCATGCCAATGATGAAAGTTCAGAACCAATTCAATCTCCTGTTGAAGACGCAATAATCTGATGCCGACACAAGTCAGGTCCAAAGTAGTCCAGGAAATTGTGATGATTGAGCAGCTACCTAATGGAATCTGGAGGAGTAGATCTGCTATTGGGGTTTGGAATTCTTCTCATTTAGTCCAGATAATCTGCAACATCTGGCATTTGACACCACATGAAGAGGAAGCAATGTTGATAACTGGTTTCCACTCTGGCCTGGCAGTTGAAGATGGAGTCTCTGAGCCTTCAGTGGGTTCGTAAGAATGTATACCCTTTAATACTTCATGGGCTAAAAATTGGGATATGGCCACAAAACAGGCGGTGTTATGGCCCAATGATGTTGAGCTGCGCCAGGTCAAAATGGCCTAGGTAGCATGCAAAATTCGTGCTTAGTCCTCATTAACATGATTATAGTCTTGATCTCAGTGCTAAAACCGCTGCTCATTGGCTTACCACTCAACAGGTGGGTCGATAGCAGGTCCAGTCTAATTCCCAGTCATGTGTGGCACAGGCTTTACTCAGTACTTAAAGGGGAGGTGCGTTGATGCAACAGCACCTCATTGTCAATCCAGTTCCAACTCCACCTGGAAGTAGATGGTAGTGGAAGCATATCGCTGAGCCTCAGCACAGCGAGAGAGCGCATAGGTTCTCAGACGTGGCTCTTGAGGCACTGGTGGCGGCCGTGGAGAGGAGGAGGGCTGTACTCTTCCCGCAGACTGGCAGAAAGCCATCGGCCCATACATCCTGAAGGATCTGGCAGGAGATAGCTGCCTATGTGACGGCCAGCACTGTGGTCCCCAGGTTGGCAATCCAGTGCCGCAAGAAGTTTAATGACCTCACACGGCAGATCAAGGTGAGTGAAGGCTTCAGAAAATGCCATATCCCACCGTCTACTCTACAAGTCTCAAACGCTGCTCAATGCACCACATCCCCAGCACTCACCTACCAACAATCTCCACTCACACCTCACAATCATAGCTTCACTAACTCACAACCTCACCACTGCTGCAACACTCACACCCACATCTCGCACCTTGCACACACTGACAGCTATTCAACTATGGCAGGCACATCACCCAAGCACATTGCACCACACTCACTCACACACTTCCCTTTCTCTTGCAGGCCAAGGTCGCGCATATCAGGAGGGAGCAGCGGCAGACAGGTGGGGGGCAAGCTGCCATGCAGGACCTCACCGACCTGGAGGAGCGCGTGCTGGAGATCATTGGGCAGCAGATCATAGAGGCCGTGGCAACCGGCAAGGTTGAAGCCCTTGGGGACAACAACGGTATGCTCATTCCTAATCCTTCTTCTCACATCTCACTTCTCCCTCATCCCAAAATCGCTTCTCAATTTCAAGCTGCTGATGTTGTATGCATACATAGCTTGCATCCCAACCCTTCACCTCACCATAACCCGACTCTTGTGCCTTTCTGCTTTCAGATAATCAGCAAGCACCCTAACAGGCTGTCCCCGATGTCATCGCAGAGAGCGAGGGGGGAGAAGAAGAAGAAGACGCAGCGGCACTGCATCTGTCACTCGCGGACACCGGCTCAGAAGCTGGCACTGTGCATACTTTAGGGGCTAGTCTAGAAGGGGGATCTGCACAGGGTGAGGCATCAGGCACGAGTGGGGTGCAGCAATGCCAGGGGGCAAGCGTAGCTCGAGGGCCAGCTCCCCGGAGGGCGAGTTCACGCGTAGGTCCTGCTACACAGGACTCAGATGAAGACCTCGATGGGGCAGCCTTCAGAAGAAGGGTGATGGACTGCACGCCGAATTGTGAGGTGCAATGGCAAGCCTGCCAGAGAGCCCCTTGGCAATGTCAAGGAGTATGGAGGACTCCGCCACCAACATTGCACGGGGCTCTGCGCAGAGCTTGGAGCCCAGGGTTTCCAGGCTGGAAATGATGGAAAACTCCCGAAGGGACCATGTCGACCCAGACATGATGCTGCGTGTGATGGGTGATGTCACGGCTGCCATTGCAGCACAGGCGGAAGCAACCCAACGTCTTAGTGCTGCAGCGGAATCGCAGGTCGCTTTCGTACAGCCTCAGCTTGCCCAAGATCAGACTGCTCTCATGTAATCTCAGCTTGATGCCGCCCATGCTCAGACTGCTGCCATCGTGGCTGGGTTTACCAGTGTCGACCAGGGCTTGCAGTGCGTCACAGAAGCCCAGCAATCTGTGCTCCAACAGATTGCTAGGAATACTGAGGCATCGTCCCGGGGGAGTGGCAGTGTATCAGTGGACCAGGACCCTGCTGTCCTCTCTCACAGAGGATAGCATCCTGTTCCCACTACTGCCACTCCGCCATTACCCTTGCCACTACCTCTCAGCTAGCCAGTCCAGACTGCTGCCGCCCATGCTGAGGTGGTGCAGTCTACAGCCAGGCTTTCTCGGGCCAGAGCTGCTCGAGGTCATCCTGCAAGGCCAACTGAGGTCTCCCCCATGGAAACTCAGCAGCCTTCCACCAGCCATGCTGCAACCACTGGGAGAGCACTTTGTAGGAGCACTGGGACAGGAAAGGGCACCCGAACGACAGGCACTGAAGAATTGCACAAGGGTGATTAGTTGATATCGTATGTATCAATTGATTTTTGATGAATTTATTAATTTTGTTTGGAATCTTTTATGGTGGCTCTCATTTCAACTTTGTGCCCAGGAGGACGCTGTGATATTCCGTGTCAGAGGGGTGGTATGATGGGGATGTGGTGAGCAACGGGGATCTGGGATTTCATTCATTGGAATCAGAATCTGATGAGGCGTTCACGGACACCCGATCTGGAAGGGGGATTGGCTGCCTGCCTCCTCCCTTCCTCCTCGTCTTCTTCCTCTTACTCATCTTCCCCTTCCTCTTGCTCTTCCTCGTCTCCCTCCTGAGGTGGTAGCGCAATCCCTGATGGAAAGGGCTGCGCCCTCATGAGATGTTAGCTATGTCTCCTGCTGCAGACTGGAAGGATCTGGAAGGGCCACAGTGACCTTGACTGCCACTGGGAGAGCCGTGGTCGCCCTGCTCTCAGGCTGCAGGTCTGGTTGCAGAAAGTGGCAGAGTTCTGTGACCAAATCCTTGGTGAAGCGGAGCCTCCTAATTCACTGCTCCTGGCTTTAGTGGATATAAGAGAAGTGCTCTCTGAAGACCCTAGGTGGGTAAGGCCTCCTGTTGAGAGCCCTCCTGGCCCTCCTCCTCCTCCCTCTGTGCACATCTTCTCGTCTTCTTCACTGCCTCCGCTCCCAAAGATACTCGAGTGTGAGGTTGACTGCCAAGAGAGCTCCCATGACTGTGAGCAAGTGTTGTGAGCAGAAGCCTTTAAATAAGAATGAAGTCATTCTCCACTTGCACCAACACTCCCTGTTACCCTAGAACCTTGAAAGAAGTTAATAAAGCTGCTGGAGTTGCAGAAAGTTACACAGAGCCACACAAACTGAACAAACATGTCGGCTGCATGTTGTTGCTGATGATCCTTTGAAATACTGCTGCTGGAGCCTCCTTCCTGCCTGTCAGTGCTTGCTCAGCTGGTCGCACTTAAGGCATGCTGGTAGGTGGAGTGACGAATTTGAAATTCGCCGATCGGGCATCAAGTGAGTGTTGCATACTCACTGATGTCACGATCTGCATCATCTACATAATTTTGGTAAACGCCAAAATCAGCAGCGCTACCGGCCACCTGAAAATGGCAGCCGCCACGAGACCCACCGGCAGTGGGCGTAAGTGTGACGGCCGCCATTTTCCCCCCGAATCTGGCGGTAACAGGTGGCGCTAAACCCCCGAATTTTTAGCTGCGTGTTTTTATGTAATCTTCAATCTTCAATGCGGCCACAGTTAGAGTACAGCACAGAAAAACTCACGGGCTCACGATGGGTGTGCATGGTGACTGAACCAAATGATCTTTTTGTAAAGAGTTATAAAAAAATCAGCAGAATATTTGATTTAAGACTGCTTCTTTCTCTTGTATGACAAGTGGAACAGATTATGTGCTAAAGTTGCGGCTCAAGTTTAGGATGTGATGGTTGGCTGTAGGGAGCAAGGATTTTACATAGACCATAGAGGGTTTGGTGAGAGGACGCAGATCTTTGATGGGCTTTCCACCCGGAAGTCATAATCCACCCTTACACCTTAAATCTAAAGCAAGCACTTTTGTTAGAAAGAGCTTAGTAGCTGCAAAAAATAACTGGGAGGTACATTTTTCGAGTAACCTACTTATATACCTGCAGTTTGGAAAGTTAGAGGTTCTGCATAATTACATTTTATCACATTAATAAGTATTCTGCAATTAGAACTAAAAACAGCTAGAATGAAAACATGGAAAGCAAATGTAAAGCTATAACAGTGTAATGTTTTTACAAGTAATAAAATTGAACCAAATTCCAATGATAAATAAAACTTTCACCGAGTATTGTGCTTTATTGAAACACTTACCATGAGTAACACATTCATCTTTCACAACAGAAGTGTCATCAATGGCTATGAAGCCTCTGCTGTGACTGTTTCTGCTTCCAGACAATTTAATCTGGAGGAAGTATTTTATTTTACCATCTGCTACTGAGCTACAATGAGAAATGTGATGCAAGAGTCTGCCTTGATGGATTGGTGTGTGCTTTAATCAGAATGGATTCTGAGCAAATCCAGTCGTGTGGCATCAATATGTATGTTATAAATTTATCTGGAAATCATACACTTATGAAAAACTGTCAAGTCGCAATTCTCTTTCCTTTGTTATGATTGAGAAACCGCAGCAAAGTGTTAACTTTGCCCAGAATGCAGGTAATTATTATTTTACACCATTTCAACATTGTCTGAGTATCAAAAGGTATCACTGAAAGTATGAAGAAAACAACATTTAAAATGAAACAATAATTACAGTTTTTTTGTAGAATATACCTACATTATGGACAATATTAAATACACAAATGAAAATAGATTAATGCACCAAATACACACTGTGCTTTAGAAACATAGTTCAGTGACTCCCTCAAAGGTGCTCCCGCTTCACCATTGTAACTTTGGCCAAAATTCAGTGGATACCTTGTTAATGCACGTAAACAAGAGTTCTGCCGCACGTCCAACAAAGTTACAATGGTGGAGTGGGAGAAGCGCAGAGGAAATTCTTGGTCTTAAACTAATGACAACGTAAACCATTGGCAGCAAATGGCACAGATGAAAAATAGATCACATTGTAACTGTTTTCATAAGTATAGTTGTTTCACAAAATTCCTGATTGTTGAGAGCACGAGTTACTGGAGAATTGGTGTTTGGGTATTATAATATTATAGTAATAGCGAGATATAGCAACTAAAAATACTTCTGTCCTGGACTCCACCAGGCATGGTTAGAATCGTATTTTGAAAGGGGCAAGTGGTCTTATGTTGATTTGTGCATATGCCCAATCTTTTTTTTTAAATTAGTTTATGGGATGTGAGCGTCGCTGGCAAAGCCAGCATTTATTGCCCATCCCTAATTGCCACTGAGAAGGTGGTGGTGAGCCGCCTTCTTGAACCGCTGCAGTCCGTGTGGTGAAGGTACTCCCACAGTGCTGTTAGGGAGGGAGTTCCAAGATTTTGACCCAGCGACAATGAAGGATCGGTGATATACTTCTAAGTCAGGATGGTGTGTGACTTGGAGGGGAACTTGGAGGTGGTGGTATTCCCATGCACCTGCTGCCCTTGTCCTTCTAGGTGGAAGAGGTTGCGGGTTTGGTAGGTGCTGCCGAAGAAGCCTTGATGAGTTGCTGCAGTGCATCTTGTAGATGGTACACACTGCAGCCACGGTACGCCGGTGGTGGAGAGAGTGAATGTTTAAGGTGGTGGATGGTTTGCCAATCAAGCGGGCTGCTTTGTCCTGGATGGTGGTGAGTTTCTTGAGTGTTGTTGGAGCTGCACTCATCCAGGCGGAGAGTATTCCATCACACTCCTTACTTGTGCCTTGTAGATGGTGGAAAGGCTTTGGGGGGTCTGGAGGTGAGACACTCGCCACAGAATACCTAGCCTCTGACCTGCTCTTGTTGCCACAGTATTTATATGGTTGGTCCAGTTAAGTTTCTGGTCAATGGTGACCCCCAGGATGCTGATGGTGGGGGATTTGGTGATGGTAATGCTGTTGAATGTCAAGGGGAGGTGGTTAGACTCTCGCTTGTTGGAGATAGTCATTGCCTGGCACTTCTGTGGCACGAATGTTACCTGCCACTTATCAGCCTAAGCCTGAATGTCATCCAGGTCTTGTTGCATGCTGGCATGGATTGCTTCATTATCTGAGGAGTTGTGAATGGCGCTGAACACTGTGCAGTCATCAGTGAACATCCCCATTTCTGACCTTATGTTGGAGGGAAGGTCATTGATGAAGCAGCTGAAGATGATTGGGCCTAAGACACTGCCCTGAGGAATTCTTGCAGTGATGTCCTCGGGCTGTGATGATTGACCTTCAACCACCACAACCATCTTCCTTTGTGCTGGGTATGACTCCAGCCAGTGGAGAGTTTTCTCACCGATTCCCACTGACTTCAGTTTTACTAGGGCTCCTTGATGCCACACTCAGTCAAATGCTGCCTTAATGTCAAGGGCAGTCACTCTCACCTCACCTCTGGAATTCAGCTCCTTTGTCCATGTTTGGACCAAGGCTGTAATGAAGTCGGGAGCCGAGTGGTCTTGGCGGAACCCAAACTGGGCATTAGTGAACAGGTTATTGGTGAGTAAGTGCCACTTGATAGCACTGTCGATGACACCTTCCATCACTTTGCTGATGATTGAGAGTAGACTGATGGGGCGGTAATTGGCCGGATTGGATTTGTCCTGTTTTTTGTGGACAGGACATACCTGGGCAGTTTTCCACATTGACGGATAGATGCCAGTGTTGTAGCTGTACTGGAACAGCTTGGCTAGAGGCGTGGCTAGTTCTGGAGCACAAGTCTTCAGCACAATAACCGGGATGTTGTCTGTACCCTGTTTGTCAGACTTTGTCCTGATAAGAGGATGACAGAGAGATGGAGGCGGAGGGGATAGAGGAAAAGGAGAGGGAAGAGGGACAGGAGACAGGAAGACAGAGAGGGGGAAAGGAGGGGAAAGAGTGAGGATGGAGATGGGGAACGGGTGAGGGTGGGAGGTGAAAAGAAGAATAGGGGAGAGGAAAGGGGAGAGGGTAAGAGGGAGAGAGGGAAGGAGTTAGAGGGAGAAATTGTGACAGGGGGAGGTTGAAGTTGGAAGTGAGGTTGTAAGGGTGAAAGGGAGAGGAAGAGGGAAAAGGAAGGGAAGGGGAAGGATGTGGGAGGGGAAGGATGTGGAAGGAGGAAGGGATAGAGGGAAGAAGGGAGAGAGGAAGATGAATTGGAAGAGGAAAGGGGTTGGGGAGAAGAGGAAGGAGGGGAACAGAGGGGTGAAGAGGAAGGAGGGGAGGGGTGAAGGGGCAAGGGGGAGGGGGAAGAGATGGAAGTTAACCTTTGCCTCCATGGGTGGGGATAGCAGTGGGTAATGTCAATGTTACCTCAAGGGCCAGTGATGAAATGGTTGCTTCATCGGCGTGGACACGATGGGCTGAAATGGCCTCCTTCCGTGCTGTAACTTTCTATGATTCTATGATCTTTGTGCCAGAACATAATCTTTCACTTACCAGTCAGGAGTTTGCAATTCATCTGTGCTGCTAGGGAATGTCAAGGGAGAAATTACTTCCAAATAAATCTTTTCAAAGAGTGCAATTGGTGGTTCCCTCAGGGAGTTAGATGCTCGCTGCAACTTCTTTCAATAAGCCGTGTTCAACGGGTATGATCTTGTGGCCATTACAGAAACATGGCTGCAGGGTGACAATGCCTGGGAATTAAACATACCAGGTTATTTAACAATCAGGAAGGACAGGCAGGAAGGAAGGGGAGGTGGGGTGGCTATGTTAATAAAGGAAGGAATCACTGTAATACAGAGAAATGATATTGGGTCAAAGGATCAGGATAATGAAACAGTTTGGGTGGAGATAAGGAATAATAAGGGGAAAAAAACACTAGTGGGTGTAGTATATAGGCCTCCGAACAGTCGCAACTCGGTTGGACGGAGTATCAATCAGGAAATAGTTGAGGCTTGTAATAAGGGAACATCTATAATTATGGGGGATTTTAACTATCATATTAATTGGACGAATCAAATTGGGCAGGGCTGCCTTGAGGATGAGTTCATTGAGTGTATTAGGGATGGGTTTCTTGAGCAGTATGTAACTGAACCAACCAGGGGGCAAGCAACCTTAGATCTGGTCCTGTGTAACGAGACAGGATTAATTAAAAATGTCCTAGTAAAGGATCCCCTTGGAATGAGTGACCATAACATGGTTGAATTCCATATTCAGTTAGAGGGTGAGGAGGCTGTATCTCAAACAAGCGTGCTAAGCTTGAATAAAGGAGACTATGAAGGTATGAGAGCGGAATTGAGTAAAGTAGATTGGGAAAATAGGTTAAAGGATAAGACGATACATGATCAGTGGTGTACATTTAAGGAGTTATTTTACAAATTCCAAAAAAAGTATATTCCACTGAGAAAAAAAGGGTGTAAAAGAAAAGACAGCCATCCGTGGCTAAGTAAAGAAATTAAGGATAGTATTCGACTACAAACAAGGGCATATAAGGTAGCCAAATCTAGTGGGAGGATAGAGGATTGGGAAAACTTTAAAAGACAGCAAAAAATAACAAAAAGATTGATTAAGAAAGGGAAGATACATTATGAAAGTAAATTAGCAAAAAATATAAAGACAGACAGTAAGAGTTTTTATAGTTATATAAAAAGAAAAAGGGTGGCTAAAGTAAATGTTGGTCCCTTAGAGGATGAGACTGGGAAATTAATGGTGGGAAATATGGAGATGGCAAAAACACTGAATGAATATTTTACATCAGTCTTTACAGTAGAGGACACCAAGAATATCCCAACACTTGACAAGCAGGGGGCTATAGGGGGGGAGGAGCTAAATACGATTAAAATCACTAAGGAAGTAGTACTTGGTAAAATAATGGGACTCAAGGCGGATAAATCACCTGGACCTGATGGCTTACATCCCAGGGTTTTGAGGGAAGTGGCGGTAGGGATTGTGGATGCATTGGTAATAATCTTCCAAAACTCCCTGGACTCAGCAAAGGTCCCGGCAGACTGGAAAACTGCTAATGTAACACCCTTATTTAAAAAGGGCAGTAGACAGAAGGCTGGAAACTATAGACCGGTTAGCCTAACATCTGTGGTAGGTAAAATTTTGGAGTCCATTATTAAGGAGACAGTAACAGGACATTTGGATAATCATAATTTAATAAGACAAAGTCAGCATGGTTTTATGAAGGTGAAGTCATGTTTGACAAATTTGCTGGAGTTCTTTGAGGAAGTAACATATAGGGTGGATAAAGGTGAACCAGTGGACGTAGTGTATTTAGACTTCCAAAAGGCATTTGACAAGGTGCCACACAAAAGATTATTGCTTAAGATAAAAAATCACGGGATTGGGGGTAATATTCTGGCATGGATAGAGGATTGGCTATCTAACAGAAGGCAGAGAGTTGGGATAAATGGTTCATATTCAGACTGGCAATCAGTAACCAGTGGTGTTCCGCAGGGGTCAGTGCTGGGTCCCCAACTCTTTACAATCTATATTAACGATTTGGAGGAGGGGACCGAGTGTAACACGTCAAAGTTTGCAGATGATACTAAGATGGGAGGGAAAGTAGTGAGTGAGGAGGACATAAAAAACCTGCAAGGGGACATAGACAGGCTAAGTAAGTGGGCAGAGATTTGGCAGATGGAATACAATACTGGAAAGTGTGAGGTTATGCACTTTGGCAGGAAAAATCGTAGAGCAAGTTATTATCTTAATGGCAAGAAACTTGAAAGTACTGAAGTACAAAGGGATCTGGGGGTCCTGGTGCACGAAACTCAAAAGGTTAGTATGCAGGTGCAGCAAGTGATTAAGAAGGCCAATGGAATGTTGGCTTTCATTGCTAGGGGGATAGAATATAAAAATAGGGAGGTATTGCTTCAGTTGTACAAGGTATTGGTGAGACCGCACCTGGAATACTGCATACAGTTTTGGTGTCCATACTTAAGAAAGGACATACTTGCTCTCGAGTCAGTACAAAGAAGGTTCACTCGATTAATCCCGGGGATGAGGGGATGGACATATGAGGAGAGGCTGAGTAGATTGGGACTCTACTCATTGGAGTTCAGAAGAATGAGAGGCGATCTTATTGAAACATATAAGATTATGAAGGGGTTGGATCGGGTGGATGCAGGGAGGATGTTCCAGATGATGGGTGAAACTAGAACTAGCGGGCATAGTCTTAGAATAAGGGGCTGCTCTTTCAAAACTGAGATGAGGAGGAACTACTTCACTCAGAGGGTGGTAGGTCCATGGAATATGCTGCCCCAAAAAGCTGTCGAAGCTACATCATTACATAAATTTAAAACAGAAATAGACAGTTTCCTAGTAGAAAAGGGAATTAAGGGTTACGGGGAGCGGGCAGGAATTTGGACATGAGTCTAGGTTCGGATAGGTCATGGCCCTGTGGGTAGCGGAGCGGGCCCAGGAGCCGTGTAGCCTGATCCTGCTCCTGTTTTCGTGTGTCTAATGCTGTTAGATTCAGGAGATAGTCCTGTCATAGTGGATTGGCGGTTAGGATCAGATCAGCCATGATCTTATTGAATGGCGGAGCAGGCTCGAGGGGCCAATTGGCCTACTCCTGCTCCTATTTCTTATGTTCTTATGTTCTAACCATGGCCGACCACGAGTGCCATTTAAGTGGATCTTTTAACCAACTTTTTCATTCATCTTCAAGATCAATCATTTTGCTGATTTAAAAAAAATATGGCTGTAGTGGAAGATTTTGTTGTTTTAGCAATCTTTTTTCTCACTTTCAGTACAGTTGTGTTGTTACAGTTGAGAGTAGTTCTGCTGGCTGACCACCTAGTATAGAACGTGCAGATCCACTGCCAGACCTTTCATGGGAGGATTTAAAAAGGGAATCCATTTAGCAGTTTTGAAGCAAAATTACAGATTAATTAAGAAACTAGCGCCGGAAATTAGATTTGGTGACATGCAACAGTGATTATATTTCAAAAGTACTTAATTGACTATTAAGCACTTTGGGGCGCCCTGACGTCGTGAAAGGCACTATATAAATGCAAGCCTTTCTTTCTTTTACCTTTTACCTTTGTATTACATTCCTCTGTACCCTACATAAACAGAGTCATTAACTTATCTAAAATATTAGGAATTACTTAGACAAACAGTTTCTTGGGGGAGTGGAACATTATTACTATTTTATTTCAAGATTTTTCTACCTTCCCATTCCTAGCTTTCCCTGAGATAAAAAAAAAATGAAAATTTTAAGTCCTGGAAATCTTAAATAATAACAGAAAATGCTGGAAATAAAAACATATAAAGGATGCATTGAAGGGACAATTACAGTCCTAGCCCTTTTGGGCTAGCCCAAATCAGGCGTATTCCCCAGACGTTCACCTTCAACTTAAGTTAGAGATATATCTGTTTATACACTGTATGGATAGATCTGCGTTTATGTGTTCAACCATGAATGTTTTTCGATGCTTTGGCAACATAAGATGTACCTTGTCATGCCAATAAAATGATTTGAATTGAATTGAATTGAATTGATAGCCGAGTTCCATAAGATGCTTAAATGGGTCTAAAGGTTCAGGCTATCTCTCCCTAAAGGAACGGAATGACTGAAGATGTTACCATTCTCCAGATAGTACTTTTAATAAGTTGAACTAGACTGTAACCTTCCGGATATTATAAGGGTCCGGAATACCCCCCAGAATTCTGCAACTCCTTACAAAAGAGTGTACAGAATTTGTGGGCTTGCGAGTCTATACAGAATTACTCTTTGAGACAATTCTAAAAATATATCGTTTTATTTAAGAGCTGACATTCAGTTAACATCTGTTGAATCAGCCGCAACATTAACAATTCAAAATACAATTAGCTTACATTTCTTATTTCTCAGAGATCCTTATTCTCAAATCTTTACTTCGTTACATTTCTTATTTCTTACTTATTTCTAAATCCAGAACATCCACCAAAATCAATCTGACTTCCCGAGACTCATAATTAAAGACTTACAGAGATGCCTCTGGAAAGTTGAGAAACACCCTGCCTGTTCAGCGTGTTCTGACTTTCTGTTAAAAAGGTCTTATTTTTATACCCTTTTGGCAGTGGTTTCTTCTTTGATGTTCTCTGCTGATGTCAGCTAATTGCCTTTATTGATACCTCTTTCGAATGCTTTCTATTTTACTATCAATTCAAATATTGCATGCATAATTATTTCTCTACCTTTAAGTGTTCCAAAAACCATCATAAAAACAATGACAGCTATGGGTTTTGTTTGATGTCATTCTTACAAAATGCTTTCAATTCAATTCTTAATATTGGCTTTACTGGTTTTTACCAGACATTGTGTCTTTCCTTACTGCTCCAAGTTCAATACAAACACGATGCAATTGCTTGGTGTCTCTATTGAAGTCATATCTTCAAAGTGTCCTTGTTGGTATCATATTTACTATGTCTATAAATTAAAGACACTTCAACTGAATGTTTCATGCATTTCTAGCTATCTCAATTGGTTGCATATTTAATCTTATGGTTCCTGTTTTCCAAGTTTAATATAAAACTATTTGACCAGCAGATGTTTCTTTACTTGATGTCATGTTTTCAAAGGCACATGCCTCTTTTAATGTTGGTGTTTCTGTTCCAACGTGTTAGCTCTTAACACTTAAACTGGGCATTCTCATTGTGTCCGTTGCAAACCGTAGACCTTTCGGAAGCACCAATGGTTTGCTTTAATCGTTCATTGTTTTAGTATAGTTAACTAATTCCCATTTCAAAGCTTGTTTACAACTTTGTTAGCAACTGATCTTTTCTCAGAAGCCTGTATTTCTGTTTACAGCCTGTCTGCTGAGACTTGTGTCTTTTTAACCCAGTATGTCGTTTATTAATAATATCAGAATTCTGTTCATAGTATCGTGTATTTCTCTGAATCATGGCTATTCCTTCACAGCATCCCTACTTTTTCCCTTTTCAGAAACATAGGTACCTGATGTGTATTTTCAGCAACTTCTGCTTTCATTTCTATACTTTATTGTTGTTTATTTAACCAAAGTTCTCACCTCCTTTCCTCTCCTGAAAAGTATGAATTCCTTATTTGAGTTTCTCAGATACTTGTGACCCTTCAGTGCCTCGCCCAAAAGGCCATTTTACACATAGAAGGTTCTAGACACGAATCAATTTCTCGGCCTATGTTTCTCAGCTTATTGCCCCAGATTCCACCCTCCAACCCCTCCCCTGTGAAATCCTCTTCTATTATCAATGCTTCATAGAGTCATAGTGTCATTACGGCAGAGAAGGAGGCCATTTGGCCCATCGAGTCCATGCCAGCTCTCTGTGGAGCAATCCAGTCAGTCCCATTCCCCCGCACTATCCCCATAGCCCTGCAAGTTTATTTCCCTCAAGTGCCTATCCAATTTCCTTTTGAAATCATTGAACGTCTCCGCTTCCAGCACCCTCATTGGCAGCGAGTTCCAGATCATTACCACTCGCTGCGTAAAAAAGTTCTTCCTCACATCCCCCCGTATCTCTTGCCCAAAACCTTAAATCTGTGTCCCCTAGTCCTTGTACCATCAGCTAATGGGAACAGCCTTTCCCTGTCTACCTTATCCAAACCCGTCATAATCTTGTACACCTCTATCAAATCTCCCCTCAACCTCCTTAGCTCCAAGGAGGACAACCCCAGCTTCTCCAACCTAACCTTGTAGCTAAAATCCCTCATCCCTGGAACCATTCTGGTAAATCTCCTCTGCACCCTCTCAAGGATCTTCACATCCTTCCTAAGGTGTGGTGACCCGAACTGGACGCAATACTCTAGTTGTGACCTAATCAGCACTTTATAAAGGTTCAGCATAACCTCCCTGCTTTTGTACTCAATACCTCTATTTATGAAGCCCAAGATCCCATATGCTTTGTTAACTACTCTCTCAATATGTCCTGCCACCTTCAAAGATCTATATACATGAACCCCCACATCTACTATCACAGGGTCAAGAATGAACAAAACTCACCCATAGAGAATGGTTTTAAAGCAAGGCTATTTTCAGACAAATTTCACCTCCTTTTGTTAGAACTACTGAATCACAATATAAACATATCATTTAGATTGTGAAATGTAAAATAAGAGGCGCCTTCAGTTTGTTTCTGTAGCCAATCCGTTCCATAACGTGGCTTGTGAACAAAGTAGGTATTTTGTCAAACTGTAAATAATTTTGATCTCCATGTGATCAAATTTCATAAATAAATAAATGTAGGTCAGATAATTAACCTATTTTGATATCTATGGATCTAATCCATGTGTTAAGTATTAAACAATAACAAATGCCCAGACATTGACATTGTTAATATTTTTCAGTTGGATGGGGATGATTTTGTGGACCAAAAACCAGTCTGATCAATCTATGAAATTCTACGCCTGAAGAAAGGTGAGATTAAACCAAGAAATCACTGTCAAACTCAAACCACAGAAGGGTAATTCTTTAAGAGCAGCAGCATCAAACAAACAGAACCAAGTAAACCTCAACTGAAAGCATAATAAATACATTTAGTGTGTTTGGTAAAACCTGTTTTGATCTGAACCAGATAGAAGCTGGCTGTTAACATTACTTAAATGAATTCAAAATTTCAGTAGTTTGCACCTGTTAATTTAGCAAACTGTCCTTTCTCATCGAGGATCTGAGTTCTGCTCCAGATTGATGACATAGAAATCTCCCTTCTCTCCAATTGCTGCAAATTTCTCCAAGCAAAGTGAATCTGCGCTCTCAATCAAGTTCCTAGTACATGGGCGCCCATAGCACAAGACTGTCCATAATTTGACTCTAAGCTGAACTAAATTAAAAAGCCTTAGTGAGGAGCTTGGTGGAAATCATACTCTTGCAGTAGGTCTTGTTCACCTGGAATTAGGATTAAAGTTCAGTTTTGAAGCAGTGTAAAGTATGCCTGACCTATGAAAACACAATGGCCCAGATTTTGCTGGAGCGAGGCATCTTGCAGCAAGCCCCGTTAGTTAGACTTGTTCGTGCACGGTTAAGTTTTAAAAGTTTGTGCCCAGAATGTTGCTGGAAGTGCGAGCTGATAACGGCGCAGCGAGGGCGGCAGAGCATCTGGGAACTTGGTGAACAATGGGACCAAGTGTATCTCCTTAACCAATGAGATTTAAAGATTGAGAAATAAACAGAGGGAGGACTGAAAAGGCAAGTGAATTTGAATCGATGAATTCAATGTAAAATCAGCTACAGAAAGAGAAATAAAGAGGGAGAAAGAAAGATTGGATTAAGAGAGAGAGAAAAGAGACAGAAAGGAAAAGTAAGAAAAAAATGTAAACATTTAAAAATTTAACATTTTTAAAATCTAAAAATATTCACAACCTGAAGGAATGAGACTCCACACTTTTATTTGTTTACTTTCTTGGCAAGAGAGGTTGATTGTCAGTCATTAACAATGATCATGTCGTTAAAAAGGTACTTGCGCTATTAATTATAAGACTTAGCTTTCTGTGGCGAGTTTAATGGGCAATTAATGTGCAAATGCAGCAACCTTGAAAATCACAGGGAGGTTAAGTGCGAGATGCCATTTTCGCAAAGATAATGACAGAGCAGTGCAAATCATCCAGCAACTTGTAGTGATTCACAATTCACGGGGTGTCTCTTCCTCATCACAAGTTGCTGGTCGATTTGCGCATTACTGACTGCATGCGTCGTTCACACTCCATTATTTTTTCAGCAAAGTTTGGCCCAATTTTGGCCAGAGAATACATGCTGTTGACCTAGGAGTGCATTGGCATTGGCCCAAGATTGCATGATATTGATCAGAGAGTGCATGATGTTACCTTGCGAATAGATATTGTTAAGTGCAAGAAGTGTAAAATGTTCCATTCTCTAGCATTGATAAACTTCGCCTTGATGAGAACAAAAATACAAATGAAAACAATTTAGAAATCATCAATAATAAATTGATAAATCATCAAGAATTTAGAAATCCTCCCTCTAAACTTGCAGCACTCTGTTCTCTCAGGTCTAACCCTAACATTGTCCTTAAACCTGCTGACACCGATGACGCAGTTGTTGTTTGGTTAAAAACCTTTATCTTGCGGAGGCTGAACGCCAACTTTTTGACACCTCCTTGTGCCTTCTCCTGGACCTTGACCCCACCACTGAACATTGTTTCCCAGACTGTCACTGACCTCATCTCCTTCCCTCCATGGTCTCCAAACTCATAGACCCCCTCAACCCCGCACAGCCCGCTACTACCTCCTTCCCAAGATCCACAAACAGGACTGCCCTGGTAGACCCATTGTTTCAGCCTGTTCTTTCCCCACCGAACTGATTTTGTCCTACCTTGACTCTATTTTTTCTCCTCTCGTCCAGTCTCTTCCCATCTACATCCACGACTCTTCCAATGCCCTGCCACTTTAACAGTTTCCAGTTTCCTGTCCCTAATCATCTCCTCTTCACTATGGACTACCACTCCCTCTACACCTCCATCCCCCACCAGGATGGCCTGAGGGCCCTCCACATCTTCCTTGAATGGAAGCCCAACCAGTCCCCATCCACCACCACCCTCCTCTGCCTGGCTGAACTTGTTCGCACATTGAACAACTTCTCCTTTGACGCCACTCACTTTCCCCAAGTAAAACGTGTTGCTGTGGGAACCCGCATGGGTCCTAGCTATGCCTGCCTTTTCGTGGGATATGTGGAACATTCATTCCTCCAGTCCTCTTCAGGTCCCCTCCCTCACCTCTTTTTCCAGTACATTGATGACTGTTTCTGTGCTATTTCCTGCTCTCCACCCAAACTGCAAAATTTCATCAACTTTGCTTCCAATTTCCACCCTTCCCTCACCTTCACGTGGTCCATCTTTGACTCTTCCCTTCCCTTCCTCGATTTTTCTATCTCAATTTCTGGAGATAGGCTATCAGCCAATAGTCACTATAAGCCCACTGACTCCCACAGCTACCTTGATTACACAACAACAACAACAACAACTTGTATTTATATAGTACTTTTAACGTAGTAAAATATCCCAAGGCGCTTCACAGGAGTATTATAGGACAAAAAAATTTGGCACCAAGCCACATAAGGAGAAATTAGAGCAGATGGCCAAAAGCTTGGTCAAAGAGGTAGGTTTTAAGAAGCGTCTTAAAGGAGGAAAGAGAGATAGAGAGGCGGAGAGGTTTAGGCAGGGAATTCCAGAGCTTAGAGCCTAGGCAACAGAGGGCATGGCCACCAATGGTTGAGCGATTATAATCAGGGATGCTCAAGAGGCCAGAATTAGAGGAGCGCAGATACCTTGGGGGGTTGTGGGGCTGAAGGAGATTACAGAGATAGGAAGGGGTGAGGCCATGGAGGGATTTGAAAACAAGAATGAGAATTTTGAAATCGAGGCGTTGCTTAAGCGGAAGCCAATGTAGGTCAGCGAGCACAGGGGTGATGGGTAAACGGGACTTAGGACACTGGCAGCTGAGTTTTGGATGACCTCAAGTTTATGTAAGAACATAAGAACATAAGAAATAGGAGCAGGAGTCGGCCATTTGGCCCCTCGAGCCTGCTCCGCCATTCAATAAGATCATGACTGATCTTCTACCTTATCTCCACTTTCCTGCACTATCCCCATATCCCTTGATTCCCTTAATATTCAAAAATCTATCAATCTCTATCTTGAATATACTCAATGACTGAGTCTCCACAGCCCTCTGGGGTAGAGAATTCCAAAGATTCTCCACCCTCTGAGTGAAGACATTTCTCGTCATCTCAGTCCTAAATGGCCAATCCTTTATTCTGAGACTGTGACCCCTGGTTCTAGACTCCCCAGCCAGGGGAAACATCCTCCCTGCATCTACCCTGTCAAGCCCTGTAAGAATTTTGTATGTTTCAATGAAATCACCTCTCATTCTTCTAAACTCTAGAGAATATAGGCCTAGTCTACTCAATCTCTCCTCAAAGGACAATCCCCCCATCTCAGGAACCAGTTCAGCGAACCTTCATTGCACTCCCTCTATGGCAAGTATATCCTTCCTTAAGTAAGGAGACCAAAACTGTACACAATACTCCAGATGTGGTCTCACCAGGGCCCTATATAATTGCAGTAAAATATCTTTACTCTTATACTCAAATCCTCTTGTAATAAAGGCCAACATACCATTTGCTTTCCTAATTGCTTGCTGTACCTGCATGTTAACTTTCAGTGATTCATGTACAAGGACACCTAGGTCCATCTGAACACCAACCTTTCCCAATCTCTCACCATTTAAAAAATACTCTGCTTTTCTATTTTTCCTACCAAAGTGGATAACTTCACATTTCTCCATATTATATTCCATTTGCCATGTTCTTGCCCACTCACTTAGCCTGTCTATATCCCCTTGAAGCCTCCTTGCATCCTCCTCACAACTTACATTCCCACCCAGCTTTGTATCATCAGCAAACTTGGATATATTACATTTGGTCCCCTCATCCAAATCATTGATGTAGATTGTGAATAGCTAAGGCCCAAACAAGTAAGGTAGAACGTGGGAGACCAGCCAGGAGTAAGTTGGAATAGTCAAGTCTAGAGGCAACATGAGGGTTTCAGCAGCGGATGAGCTGAGGCAAAAGTGGACACGGGCGATGTTACGGAGGTGGAAATATGCGGTCTTAGTTATGCCTTGGATATGTGGTTGGAAGCTCATTTGAGAGTCAAATATGACACCAAGGGTTGTGAACAGTGTGGTCCAGCCTCATACAGATGTTAGGGAGAGGGATGGAGTCAGTGGCTAGGGAACAGAGTTTGTGGCAGGGACCGAAAACAATGGCTTTGGTCTTCCCAATATTTAATTGGAGAAAATTTCTGCTCATCCAGAACTGGATGTCGGACAAGCAGTCTGACAATTTAGAGAACGTGCAGGCGTCGAGAGAAGAAGTAGTGAGGTAGAGCTGGGTGTCATCAGCGTACATGTGGAAACTGACGCTATGTTTTTGGATGATGTCGCCAAGGTGCAACATGTAGATGAGAAATAGAAGGGGGCCAAGAATAGATCCTTGGGGGACACCGGAGGTAACGATGCGGGAGTGAGGAGAGAAGCCATTGCAGGTGGTTCTCTGGCTATGATTAGATAGATAAGAATGGAACCAGGCGAGTGCAGTCCCACCCAGCTGGACGACGGTGGAGAGGCGTTGGAGGAGGATGGAGTGGTCAACCATGTCAAAGGCTGCAGACAAGTCAAGAAGGACGAGAAGGGATCATTTACCTTTGTCACAGTCACAAAGAATGTCATTTTTGACTTTGATGAGAGCCATTTCGGTACTGTGGCAGGGGCGGGAACCTGATTGGAGGCTTTCAAACATGGAGTTTTCACTTCCTCCCACCCTGTTTCCTGTAAGGACTCTATTCCATTCTCCCGGTTTCTCGGTCTCCATCGCATCTGTTCTGACGATGCCATCATCTATACCAATGCTTCCGATATGTCTTCCTTTTTCCTCAACCAAGGATTGCCGTCCACCGTGGTTGACAAGGCCCTTGATTGTGTCCGGCCATTTCCGGCACTTCTGCTCTCACCCCTTCCCCTCCCTTCCAGAACCACGATAGGGGTCCCCTTGTCCTCATCTTCCACCCCACCAGCCTCCAGATTCAATGGATCATCCCCCGCCATTTCCGCCACCTCCAGCATGATGCCACCACCAAACACATCTTCCCCTCACCTCCCCTTTCAGCATTCCGAAGGGACCGCTCCCTCTGCGACATCCTGGTTCACTCCTCAATCACCCCCAACACCCCCCTCCCCTTTCCACGGCACCTTCCTGTGCAAGCGCAGGAGATGCAACACTTGCTCTTTTAACTCCTCCCTTCCCACTGTCCAGGGCCCCAAACACCCCTTCCAGTTGAAATAGCGATTTTCTTGTACTTCTTTCAATTTAGTATACTGTATTTGCTGCTCACGACGTGGTCTCCTCTACACTGGGGAGACCAAACGCTGATTTGGTGACCGCTTTGCGGAACACCTCCGTTCAGTCCGCAAGCATGACCCTGAGCTTCCGGTCGCCTGTCACTTTAATTCTCGGCACCACTCCCACTCTGACCTCTCTGCATTCGGCCTCCTACACTGTTCCAATGAAAATCCACATAAGTTCGAGGAACAGCAACTCATCTTCGATTAGGCACTTTACAGCCTTCCGGACTCATCATTGAGTTCAATAATTTCAGATCATAACCACTGCCCCCATTTTTTTGGATACCAGCTGTTGGTACTGATTCTGCTATTCCCATTTATAGCTCCTCTAGACCCATCTTTTGTTTCTTTACTTGTCCCATTACCACTTCCTTTTGCCTTGCGCCATCATCACTTTTGTCATTTAATCTCTCCTGCCTTCCACCCTATCACAGACCTTCCCTTTTGTTTTTTCCCCTCCCCCCCTTTCCCTGCCTGTGCACTTGCTTAAAACAATCTTTTTCCAGTTCTGATGAAATGTCATTGACCTGAAACATTAACTCTGTTTCTCTCTCCACAGATGCTGCCTGACCTGCTGAGTGTTTCCAGCATTTTCTGTTTTTATTTAGATTTTCAGCATCCGCAGTATTATGTTTTTGTATTAGAAATCACCAGTTTGTTGATGTACAAGTTTCTCAATAAGTTCAGAAAAGGATCAAAATGGGAGGGTGGCATTATGTGTATCCAGTGTATAGAAGGGTAGTGCCTAACTCATCTATAAATACATTCCCTGAAACCAATAATAAATTAATATAACTAATAAAGAGGAAGCGGCTTCAAGAAAAGTATTTGGCAAACATTTTAATAATAATTTTTAAATCACAAGACAACAGTATAAATTGTGCCAACCTCATAATTTATGCATGAGGTCATATTAATGTTAGGCTCTTTTCCCTCTCCAATCAAAGGATTGAACCTAGGAAACTAGGAACAAGACTAGACCATTCAGCCCCTCGATCCTGTTCCGCCATTCTATTAGATCGTGGCTGATCTGTACCATTTACCTAACTTTTCTCCCTGTCCCGTGATCTCCTAACCCAACAAAAATCTATCAATCTCAATTTTGAAAATTTCAATTGACCCAGCATCCAAAATTCACCGCTTCACTCCCACTCAGACCTCACAGTCCTCGGCCTCTTGCATTGTTCCACAGAAGCTCAGCGTAAGCTCAAGGAACAGCACCTCATCTTTCGATTAGGCACTCTACAGCCTTCTGGACTCAACATAGAGTTCAACAATTTCAGATCATAACCTCGGCCCCTATCACATATATATATTTTTTCTTCTTTTTTTATCCACACTTTTTGTTTAGCCCCTTTTTTTCTTCCCTCCCACATGGCAGCTGTCCTTCATTCTGCCAGCGCAATTCACACCTCATCTAGAGCCATCCTTTATTCCTTAACCTGCCCCATTACCACCTCCTCTTGCCTTGAATATCTCTTAATGTCTCTCAATGTCTCTTAATCTCTCCTGCTTTCTTATCCTATCACTAACCTTCCCTTTTGTTCTTTCATCCCCGCCCCCTTTTCCCAGCCCCTAAACTTGCTTCCATTTCCTGCTTTTTTCCAGTTCTGACGGAAGGTCATCGACCTGAAACGTTAACTCTGTTTCTCTCTCCGTGGATGCTGCCTGGCCTGCTGAGTTTTTCCAGCGTTTTCTGTTGCTATTTCAGATTTCCAGCATCCGCAGTATTTTGCTATCACATTAGTGTTTGGTTCACTGCCGCCTCTCTTCTAGGAATGCCCAACTTGAAGAAGTTCTGCTCTTCTCTTCGACGGGATTTCCGTTTGTCTCTTCAACCTTGTTCATCTTCATTGCTTTCAGTTTCCCTTCTCGTGTTTGATCAGGTATCTGCCAAGGCTCGGTTTCACAGCCACATCTCTTTCCTCAGCAACTATCTCCAGTTCCGACTTATTCCACGTGGATTCCAACTAAACTTCTACCCTTCGTGTTTCGGATCCACCCAGGATTACAAATATCTCCAAGACATTCATCATTCCTCAAACTACTGCTCTCGCTGCATCTTGAGATCCATGCTCAACGCCATGCAGCGCCACATGAACACTCTCGACTTCTCTCTTCAGCAGCACCGACGCACTCTATCTTAAAGCTGTCCGGGTCCACAGTTCCATTTTATCCTTCGACTCATCCGACGCTTCAATAAAAAACTTTTTATTTTCCTTTCTGATGTCAAGGATCACATGCTTCATCAACTCTTTTTTTTTATTCATTGATGGGATGTGGGCGTCGCTGGCTAGGCCTGCATTTAGTGCCCACCCCTAATTGCCCTTGAGAAGATGGTGGTGAGCCGCCTCCTTGAACCGCTGCAGTCCATATGGTGTAGGTACACCCACAATGCTGTTAGGAAGGGAGTTCCAGGATTTTGGCCCAGCGACAGTGAAGGAACGGCGATACAGGTCCAAGTCAGGATGGTGTGTGGCTTGGAGGGGAACTTGTAGGTGGTGATGTTCCCATGCGTCTGCTGCCCTTGTCCTTCTAAGTGGTAGAGGTCGCGGGTTTGGAAGGTGCTGTTGAAGGAGCTTTGGCGAGTTGCTGCAGTGCATCTTGTAGATGGTACACACTGCAGCCACAGTGCGCCAGTGGTGGAGGGAGTGAATGTTGAAGGTGGTGGATGGAGTGCCAATCAAGCGGGCTGCTTTATCCTGAATGGTGTTGAGCTTCTTGAGTGTTGTTGGAGCTGCACTCATCCAGGCAAGTGGAGAGTATTCCATCACACTCCTGACTTGTGCCTTGTAGATGGTGGAAAGGCTTTGGGGAGTCAGGAGGTGAGACACTCGCCGCAGAATTCCCAGCCTCTGGCCTGTTCTTGTAGCCACAGTATTTATATGGCTGGTCCAGTTCAGTTTCTGATCAATGGTAACCCCCAGGATGTTGATAGTGGGGGATTCAGCGATGGTAATGCCATTGAATGTCAAGGGGAGATGGTTAGAGTCTCACTTGTTGGAGATGGTCATTGCCTGGCACTTGTGTGGTGTGAATGTTACTTGCCACTTGTCAGCCCAAGTCTGAATGTTGTCCAGGTCTTGCTGCATATGGACACGGACTGCGTCAGTATCTGACGAGTCTCGAATGGTGCTGAACAGTGTGCAATCATCAGCGAACATCCCCACTTCTGACTTTATGATGGAGGGAAGGTCATTTATGAAACAGCTGAAGATGGTTGGGCCTAGGACACTGCCCTGAGGAACTCCTGCAGTGATGTCATGTGATTGAGATGAATGACCTCCAACAACCACAGCCAACTTCTTTTGTGCTAGGTATGATTCCAACCAATGGAGAGTTTCCCCCTTGATTCCCATTGACTTCAGTTGAACACGAATGCCCCTCCGGAACCTTCTTTCCCTTCACTTTCCTCTGACCCCACTTCTCCCAATCTCACCCCCGCCGTGTTTTCACTATCCCTTCTGACCTTCCCCTCTCTAACCCTGAACGATCAGTCCTCAGCAAAGGCCTGAGCTTCATCCCCTTACGCCCCCACCTCAATGAATTTCAAGCTCGGCATGATGCTGTGCTCTTTTTCCGCTGCCTTCGCCTCCGTGCCCACTTCTTTGGCCAGGAGTTTTCCCCCGCACGGCTGACCCTTTCTCCAGCTTTCAGAATTCTCGTTCTACTTGGACCCCTCCCTCTGGCCTCTTACCCTCTCTAGATCTTTTCATTGCAAACTGCCGCCGTGACAGCGGCCATCTCCATTTCTCTGCTCCCCTCACTCACTCCAACCTACCTCCCTCTGAACTTGCAGCACTCTAATCTCTCAGATCCAACCCCGACATTGTCATTAAACCTGCTGACAAGGGTAGTGCTGTTGTTTGGCGAACCGACCTCTACCTAGCGGAAGCTGAACGCCAACTCTCCGACACCTCCTCCTACCTCCACCTGGACCATGACCCCACTACCGAACATCAAGCCACCGTTTCCAAGACTGTCACTGACCTCATCTCCTCTGGAGATCTTCCCCCCATGGCTGCCAACCTCATAGTTCCCTAACCCCGCACAGCCCGCTTTTACCTCCTTCCCAAGATCCACAGGACCGCCCTGGTAGACCCATCATTTCAGCCTGTTCTTGCCCCACGGAACTTATCTCCTCCTATCTCGAATCTATTTTTTCACCCCTTGTCCAGTGTTCTGGACTTATGGACATTACGGACATTTTACATGCAGATAGCACCCTCTGGTGGTGGTTATTGTGTTAGCAGTGTTTTTATGTAGCAAAGGTCCTTTGACCTTTCTACCTTTCTTCCTGTTTGACCCAGGAAGTAGAATTCCAGAAAGAACCTAGCAGAGCAATGGAGAATCTGCCATGAGGGACTCTCAATCCAATGTAATCTGATTTCATATGTTCGGCCAAGCGCAATATCTGTGAGTATCTTTGCTTCTTAGCATAATAGCAACGTTGTCAGAGTAGTATTTTGATAACACTATGTTTATAAAAGGTTAATATTTGATATTTACAGAAGTACAGTCCAAATGTTAGTTAGTTATACAATTAGTCTATTCTACTGTTGTAAATATGTTTATATCTTATGTAATATCGAATGTATAGTACTCAGTTTATGTACAAAACATACTTTGTCTTTGTTTACAGTTTCACAAAATTGTTCAAGTAAAGGCTTCAAACAGCAAACGGCTTCACGAAGAATTATTCTGAATAAGTGTTTAACTTACTGGATAACTAGATAGGAGCACGTCTAGCATGGCCAGTACAGTGAAAAGATAGCAATACAGCTAGCTGTGAAGAGCGGAGCGGGAGGAACCCAGTGTAAGCCTTAACCTCGTAGAGCACACCTACCTCACATCAACATGTCAGAAGATAATAACGAAAATGCTTTGGCGCGAGGAGAAGACCTTAAACGGGCAGACAAAACTGTAGAAGGTGACAATCGGTCTATAAGCTCCGGTTACGTCAGATCGCAAGCTGGTTCACGGTCATCAGGTGGTTCTACAGTAAGCGTGGCCATCGCCAGAGCACGGGCTAAGCTAGTAGCAGCTCAAGCCAGAGCTGCACATGCGAAGAGTGAAATAGAAATAAAAGTAAGACAGGCCCGTCTCCAAGCTGAACCCCAAGCCGAACAGGCCCGACTCCAAGCTGAACAGGCCCGACTCCAAGCTGAACAGGCCGGATTCCAAGCCGAACAGGCCCGTCACCAAGTTGAACGCCAAGCTGAACAGGCCCGTCTCCAAGCCACATTAGACGCTCTGCAGCAACAAAAAGAGATAGATGCTGCATTAACTGAGACACAAGTATTCGAGGCAATTTTGGAGGGAGCTGATCCCGAGACAGCTAACAAACCTTTAATTCCCGTTTCATGGCAGAGTCCACGACAGCGCACCATAGATTACGTGAGCGACCATGCCGACATACAGTTTACAAGAAAAAGGGATGAAGGCCCGCACATCTCTACAGACGCAAGCACTTCATATAACATGCCACAAGTTACCAACCAAGGTCAAAGTAGACAGCGTGCCTCAAGCTGCAGAGTCTCCCCCAGCAGGACGGAAGACACGGTGCAGAGGAATAGAATGCTGGATAGGGAAAGTCAGCAGCGAACCCCCTCTCGTTTCCTTGAGACCCCCAACAGAAACCCTATTCAGGGCAACCCTGGCACAGGTCCCAGTACCTACGACCTTGCCAAATACCTTGCACGCACCCAGCTGGCAACTACAGGGTTAACCAAGTTTGATGACAGGCCGGAGAATTATCGGGCTTGGAAGTCCTGCTTCCACGATGCCATATCGGGCTTAGACCTGTCGGCAGGAGAAGAGCTCGGCCTCCTTATCAAATGGCTCGGCCCAGAGTCCGCCGGACAGGCCTGCAGGATAAAAGCGGCCAATGTGGGACAGCTGCCAGAGGGGTTGAAGAAGGCTTGGGTGAGGCTGGAAGAAAGCTACGGCTCGCCCGAAGCCATTGAAAGGGCTCTCTTTGACAGGTTGGAGAACTTTCCGAGGTTGACGAGTAAGGAACCCCAGAAGCTCCGCGACCTTGGAGATCTGCTGTCGGAACTCGAAGACGCAAAGCAGGACGGCTACCTACCCGGTCTATCGTACTTAGACACTTCCAGAGGGGTAAGTCCCATCGTTGAGAAGCTTCCATCTAACCTGCAGGAGAAGTGGATAACGTTTGGATCAGAGTTCAAGCTAAAGCACAACGTGGCCTTCCCACCATTCTCTGCGTTCGTTAAATTCATCCGTAAAGAAGCCAAAGCCAGGAATGACCCCAGCTTCAACTTCTTCTCCTCCCACCCAGCACTTGCCAGAAGGGACAAGTTCGACAGACATGGAAAGACACCAATATCTGTCCATAAAATGCAAGTGTCCTCAATTGAGCACACAAAGATTCAGAAGAAACCTGAGGATATGAGCAAACAATGCCCTATCCACAACAAGCCCCATCCTTTAAAGAAGTGCAGAGGCTTCAGGGAGATGTCCCTGGAAGATCGGAAACAATATCTTAAAGGGAACTCTCGCCAAGAACAGCAAGGTAGATGCAAAATGCACAGAATGTGAAAGTGATCGGCACATTTCAGCACTCCACCCAGGCCCAGCTCCTTGGAAGTCAGAGTCGCCTCCTCCCACCTCAGAGCACGGCGGGGAGAGAGAGGGAGCTGCCGGTCCGGAGATTACATCCAAGTGCACCGAGGTGTGTGGAGAAGGAGTGAGCGCAAGAGCATGCTCCAAGATATGCCTCGTTAATGTGTACCCTGTAGGATGTCGCCAGGAATCTGAAAAGATGTATGCCATACTAGATGAACAAAGCAATCGTTCTCTAGCAAGATCCAAGTTCTTCAACATCTTCAAGGTCAAAGGAAGTCCGTCGCCTTACACGCTGAAGACGTGTGCTGGACTTTCAGAGACAGCCGGCAGGAGGGCTTGTGGTTATGGTGTTGAGTCAGCCGACGGGACGATTAGCCTCCCCCTTCCTACACTCATCAAGTGTAATCAAGTCCCCGACAACCATTCTGAGATTCCCACTCTGAATGCAGCTCGTCATCACCGTCATCTAAGACGCATTGCAGATGAGATCCCACCTCTTGATCCAGATGCAGGCATACTTCTGTTGTTGGGAAGGGGCATCCTGAGGGTACATAAGATAAGGAAACAGATCAACGGTCCACATGACGCCCCTTTCGCCCAAAGGCTAGACCTCGGCTGGGTCGTTGTTGGAGATGTGTGCCTCAAGGGCGCTCACAAGCCATCTCAGGTGAGCACACTCAAGACTTCCATCTTGGAGAATGGTCGTCCAAGCTACCTTACCCCATGCAGTAGCCAGATCCAAGTGACAGAGAAGTTCAGTCATACGGCTCAGCCTCAGAAAACCCCAGCGCTGATCTCCACAGACAGCACAAAGATGATGCTCACTGGAGAGAACCCGGGTCAGTCAGTCTTCTGTCGCACCGCCAACGACCACAAACTTGCTCCATCGATCGGCGACATGAGGTTCCTCCAGATTATGGACAATGAGGTCTCTCGTGACAGCTCTAACAGCTGGGTTGCACCCTTACCCTTCCGGAACCCCAGACGACGGCTGCCGAACAACAGGGAGTATGCCTATAATCGTCTTAACTCACTCCGTCGCACACTAGAGAAAAAGCCAAAGATGAAAGCACACTTCCTAGAATTTGTCAAGAAAATGCTTGTCAACGATCATGCAGAGATAACTCCCCCACTCCAGGAAGGCCAAGAGTGTTGGTACCTCCCTTCCTTCGGAGTCTAGCACCCCAAAAAGCCGGAACAGATCCGCGCGGTGTTTGACTCCAGTGCACCATATCAGGGAGTCTCTCTCAACGACGTACTCCTCACAGGGCCCGATCTTAACAACAGCCTCTTGGGAGTACTCATGAGATTCAGGAAACAGCCCGTCACCATCACTGCCGATATCCAGCACATGTTTCATTGCTTTGTGGTGAGAGAAGACCACAGAGACTTCCTCCGCTTCCTGTGGTATCGGGACAACGACCCCAATAGAGACATTGTGGACTACAGAATGCGTGTCCATGTCTTTGGGAATAGCCCGTCCCCTGCTGTCGCCATATACGGACTGAGGAGGGCTGCCAAGGAAGACGACGACTTTGGCAGTGATGTGAGAGGGTTCATCGAACGAGAGTTCTATGTCGACGACGCACTGAAGTCATTCCCGACCGAAGCAGAGGCCATCAGTACCCTCGGACGAGCTCAGGAACTACTTGCACTATCCAACCTCAGGCTGCACAAGATAGCCTCTAACGGACCAGCAGTGATAGAGGCATTCCCCCCTGAAGATCGTGCTAAGAACGTCAAGGATCTAGACCTCTTCACTGATGACCTCCCCTTACAGTGTAGCCTAGGAGTGTCTTGGAACGTAGCAACAGACATGTTCACGTTCCAAGTCTTAGATGTCAAGAAACCCTTCACACGTAGAGGAGTGCTCTCTACAGTCAACAACCGATACGACCCTCTCGGCTTCTTAGCCCGTCACCATACAAGGCAGGCTGCTCCTCAGGGAACTCTCCACACGCGCTGAAGAGTGGGATTCACCTCTCCCTGAAGAGATGCAAGCAGAGTGGGACAGATGGAGAGACTCACTCCAAGACTTACAGGAGATCTGAATACCTCGCTGCTATACGTGTTTCTCTCCCTTAAATACCCAATTCAAAGAGCTTTGTGTCTTTGCAGATGCATCCGCTAAGGCCATTGCAAGTGTAGCTTATCTGAAGGCCACCACTCAAGATGGACAAAGCAAAATCGGCTTCGTCTTTGATAGGGGCAAGTTGGCGCCCCAGCCAGACCTCACCATACCCAGATTGGAACTGTGCGTAGCAGAACGCAACCTACCCCCTCACAGCAATCTACGGAAGCTGCATCCTATCATCGACACCGATGGACTGTCTCCAAGGTGGTTCTTCTTTTGTCGCCAGAGGACTCCAGTGACAAGTAGAGTTCGGACTATGTGGAGTCGTTAACGACCCCAGACGGGGAGTGTTCTGGACTTATGGACATTACGGACATTTTACATGCAGATAGCAACCTCTGGTGGTGGTTATTGTGTTAGCAGTGTTTGTATGTAGCAGAGGTCATGTGACCTTTCTACCTTTCTTCCTGTTTGACCCAGGAAGTAGAATTCCAGAAAGAACCTAGCAGAGCAATGGAGAATCTGCCATGAGGGACTCTCAATCCAATGTAATCTGATTTCATATGTTCGGCCAAGCGCAATATCTGTGAGTATCTTTGTTTCTTAGCATAATAGCAATGTTGTCAGAGTAGTATTTTGATAACACTATGTTTATAAAAGGTTAATATTTGATATTTACAGAAGTACAGTCCAAATGTTAGTTAGTTATACAATTAGTCTATTCTACTGTTGTAAATATGTTTATATCTTATGTAATATCAAATGTATAGTACTCAGTTTATGTACAAAACATACTTTGTCTTTGTTTACAGTTTCACAAAATTGTTCAAGTAAAGGCTTCAAACAGCAAACGGCTTCACGAAGAATTATTTTGAATAAGTGTTTAACTTGCTGGATAACTAGATAGGAGCACGTCTAGCACAGCCAGTACATCCAGTCTCTTCCCACCTACGTCCGCGATTCTTCTGACGCCCTCCGCCACTTTAACAGTTTCCAGTTTCCAGTTTCCCGGCCCCAACTGCCTCCTTTTCACTATGGACGTACAATCCCTCTACACCTCCATCCCCCACCAGGATGGCCTGAGGGCGCTCCGCCTCTTCCTTGAACAGAGGCCCAACCAGTCCCCATCCACCACCACCCTCCTCCGCCTGGCTGAACTTGTTCTCACATTGAACAACTTCTCCTTTGACTCCACTCATTTCCTCCAAATCAAAGGTGTTGTCATGGGTACCCGCATGGTCCTAGCTATGCCTGCCTTTTCGTGGGATATGTGGAACACTCTTTGTTCCAGTCCTACTCAGGTCCCCTCCCTCACCTCTTTTTCCGGTACATTGATGACAGTATCGGTGCCGTCTCCTGCTCTCACCCTGAACTAGAAAATTTCATTCATTTTGCTTCCAATTTCCACCCTTCCCTCACCTTCACATGGTCCATCTCCGACTCTTCCCTTCCCTTTCTCTAATTCTCCGTCTCCATCTCTGGGGATAGGTTATTGACAAACATTCACTACAAGCCCACTGACTCACACAGCTACCTGGACTACACTTCCTCCCACCCTGCTTCCTGTAAGGACTCTATTTCATTCTCCCAGTTTCTCCGTCTCCGCCGCATCTGCTCAGATGATGCAAACTTCCGTACCAGTGCTTTGTGCATTGAGTGCTGTTGGAGTTTTGCTAAGTGGGAGAAAAATCATTTAAGTGTATTTTGTGAATTTTAGTGTGTTAAGAAGTCAATTATTTGAAGTAAGTTTAATTTTTTAAGGGTTTTTTAAACTCTTGGGCAGTTTAAACAGGAAGTAGAATCCGGGTATAAAAGGGGAGGGGCTAGTGCAGTGCACGGAGTGCTTTGTGCATTGAGTGCTGTTGGAGTTTTGCTAAGTGGGAGAGTTCGGATAAGTGGGAGGTGAGGGTGTGTTTTTTGCTCTGTTTTATTCCCCACTCCCAGGCTTAGACAGCACTGCGGAGGCGGAGCAGCGAGACGAGTCAACCAAACAGGCTCCACAGACAGTATTCAAGGAGGAGGTTGGTGATCAGCTGGTTGGTTGGTTTTCTTCCTTCTCTTCTCTTTCATACCTTTAAGTTGGTAAGTCCTATTGAATAGTGGTGTGATATTATCATATATATCCGGGCAGGGTCTTCATAACTAATAATAAGAAATTAAATTAATTATATAGAATGGAGCAGGTGATGTGTTACTGTTGCGAGATGTGGGAGCCGTTGAACCCCATTGAGGCTAACGGTGATTACATCTGCGACAAGTGTTTGCTGCTAGAGGAACTCAAGTTCCATGTTATGGAGCTTGAGACCGAGCTTCGGACACTACGACACATCAGGGAGGGGGAGAAGTTCCTGGACTCTATGTTTCAGGAGATGGTCACACCTATGAAGTTAATTACTGCAGATGTAGTCCGTGGTCAGGGACAGGACGGTGTGACTATGAGTGAGGAAGGTACAGGGATCCAGGATGTAGTGTTGAAGGAGACGCAGCCCTTGTTCTTGTCCAGCAGGATCGAGGTTCTTACTCCCTGTGAGGGCGGGAGCGGGGACTGCAGGGAGGATGAGCAACCTGGCCACAGCACCGTGGTACAGGGGGCCATTCAAGTGGAGGGAGTAAAAAGAAATGTTGTAGTGGTAGGGGATAGTATCATTAGGGGGATAGATAGGGTTCTCTGCAGTCAAGAGCGGGAGTCCCGAAGGCTGTGTTGCCTGCCTGGTGCCAGGGTTAAGGACATCTCTTCTGGGCTGGAAAGAAACTTGCAGTGGGAGGGGGAGGATCCAGTTGTCGTGGTCCATGTTGGTACAAACGACGTAGATAGGACAAGGAAGACGGTTCTGTTAAAGGAGTATGAGCAGCTAGGGGTCAAATTAAAAAACAGAACCTCAAGGGTAATAATCTCTGGGTTATTACCTGAGCCACGAGCGAATTTGGCTAGGATAAATAAAATTAAAGAGTTAAATGCGTGGCTCAAAGACTGGTGTGGGAGAAATGGGTTTTGCTTCTTGGGACACTGGCACCAGTACTGGGACAGGAGGGAGCTGTTCTGTTGGGACGGACTCCACTTGGCCAGTGCTGGGACTAGAGTCCTGGCGAATCATATAACTAGGGCTGTAGAGAGGGCTTTAAACTAATTAGTGGGGGGGAGGTTTCTAGAGAGCAAATAATAGAAATGACAACAGAGAAGGTCATAGACTTAGGTAGCAGTGGGGGAATTAAAAAACAGAATGTGTCAGGAAGGGACAGAAGGTATGGAGTAAAAAGTAAAGTACTAAAAAGGGAAAAAACAGGAACTAAGTGTTACAAAACATATTTGAAAGTTCTTTATCTGAATGCACATAGCATTCGTAACAAAATGAATGAGTTAACGGCACAAATAATGACATATGGGTATGATCTTGTGGCCATTACAGAAACATGGCTGCAGGGTGACCATGACTGGGAATTAAACATACCAGGTTATTTAACAATCAGGAAGGACAGGCAGGAAGGGAGAGGAGGTGGGGTGGCTATGTTAATAAAGGAAGGAATCACTATAATACAGAGAAATGATATTGGGTCAAAGGAGCAGGATAGTGAAACAGTTTGGGTGGAGGTAAGGAATAATAAGGGGAAAAAAACACTAGTGGGTGTAGTCTATAGGCCTACGAACAGTTGCAACTCTGTTGGACGGAGTATTAATCAGGAAATAGTTGAGGCTTGTAATAAGGGAACAGCTATAATTATGGGGGATTTTAATTATCATATTAACTGGACAAATCAAATTGGGCAGAGCAGCCTTGAGGAAGAGTTCATTGAGTGTATTAGGGATGGGTTTCTTGAGCAGTATGTAACTGAACCGACCAGGGGGCAAGCAACCTTAGATTTGGTCCTGTGTAATGAGACAGGATTAATTAAAAATGTCCTAGTAAAGGATCCCCTTGGAATGAGTGACCATAACATGGTTGAGTTCCATATTCAATTAGAGGGTGAGAAGGTTGGATCTCAAACAAGCGTGCTGAGCTTGAATAAAGGAGACTATGAAGGTATGAGAGCGGAATTAATTAGAGTGGACTGGGAAAATAGATTAAAGGGTAAGACGGTACATGACCAGTGGTGTACATTTAAGGAGTTATTTTACAACTTCCAAAAAAAATATATTCCACTGAGGAAAAAAGGGTGTATAAGAAAAGATAGCCATCCGTGGCTAAGTAAAGTAATTAAGGATAGTATCCGACTAAAAACAAGGGCATATAAGGTAGCCAAATCTAGTGGGAGGATGGAAGATTGGGAAGTCTTTAAAAGACAGCAAAAAATAACAAAAAGATTGATTAAGAAAGGGAAGATAGATTATGAAAGTTAATTAGCAAAAAATATAAAAACAGACAGTAAAAGTTTCTATAGTTATATAAAAAGAAAAAGGGTGGCTAAAGTAAATGTTGGTCCCTTAGAGGATGAGACCGGGAAATTAATGGTGGGAAACATGGAGATGGCAAAAACACTGAACAATTATTTTGTATCAGTCTTTACAGTAGGGGACACTAAGAATATCCCAACACTGGACAAACAGGGGGCTCTAGGGGGGGAGGAACTAAATACAATTAAAATCACTAAGGAAGTGGTACTTGGTAAAATAATGGGACTCAAGGCGGATAAATCCCCTGGACCTGATGGCTTTCATCCCAGGGTCTTGAGGGAAGTAGCGGTAGGGATTGTGGATGCATTGGTAATAATTTTCCAAAACTCACTGGACTCAGCAAAGGTCCCGGCAGATTGGAAAACTGCTAATGTAACACCCTTATTTAAAAAGGGCAGTAGGCAGAAGGCTGGAAACTATAGACCTGTTAGCCTAACATCTGTGGTTGGTAAAATGTTAGAGTCCATTATAAAGGAGACAGTAACGGGACATTTGGATAAACATAATTTAATAGGGCAAACTCAGCATGGTTTCATGAAGGGGAAGTCATGTTTAACAAATTTGCTTGAGTTTTTTGAGGAAGTAACATACAGGGTGGATAAAGGGGAACCAGTGGACGTAGTGTATTTAGACTTCCAAAAGGCATTTGACAAGGTGCCACACAAAAGATTATTGCTCAAGATAAAAAATCACGGGATTGGGGGTAATATTCTGGCGTGGGTGGAGGATTGGCTCTCTAACAGAAAGCAGAGAGTTGGGATAAATGGTTCGTTCTCAGATTGGCAACCAGTAACTAGTGGTGTTCCGCAGGGGTCAGTGCTGGGTCCCCAACTCTTTACAATCTATATTAACAATTTGGAGGAGGGGACCGAGTGTAACATATCAAAGTTTGCAGATGATACAAAGATGGGACGGAAAGTAGTGAGTGAGGAGGACATAAAAAACCTGCAAAGGGACATAGACAGGCTAAGTAAGTGGGCAGAGATTTGGCAGATGGAATACAATACTGGAAAGTGTGAGGTTATGCACTTTGGCAGGAAAAATCATAGAGCAAGTTATTATCTTAATGGCAAGAAACTGGAAAGTACTGTAGTACAAAGGGATCTGGGGGTCCTGGTGCACGAAACTCAAAAAGTTAGTATGCAGGTGCAGCAAGTGATTAAGAAGGCCAATGGAATGTTGGCTTTTATTGCTAGGGGGTTGGAATATAAAAACAGGGAGGTATTGCTGCAGTTGTACAAGGTATTGGTGAGGCCGCACCTGGAATACTGCATACAGTTTTGGTGTCCATACTTAAGAAAAGACATACTTGCTCTCGAGTCAGTACAAAGAAGGTTCACTCGGTTAATCCCGGGGATGAGGGGGTGGTCATATGAGGAGAGGTTGAGTAGATTGGGACTCTACTCATTGGAGTTCAGAAGAATGAGAGGCGATCTTATTGAAACATATAAGATTGTGAAGGGGCTTGATCGGGTGGATGTGGTGAGGATGTTCCCAATGATGGGTGAAACTAGAACTAGGGGGCATAATCTTAAAATAAGGGGCTGCTCATTCAAAACTGAGATGAGGAGAAACTTCTTCACTCAGAGGGTGGTAGGTTTGTGGAATTTGCTGCCCCAGAAAGCGGTGGAAGCTACATCATTAAATAAATTTAAAACAGAAATAGATAGTTTCCTAGAAGTAAAGGGAATTAAGGGTTACGGGGAGCGGGCAGGAAATTGGACATGAGTCTGGGTTCGGAATGGTCATGGCCCTGTGGGTAGTGGAGCGGGCCCAGGGGCCGTGTAGCCTTGTTCTGCTCCTACTGTGTTCTAATTCTGTTAGATTTCAGGAGATGGTTTTATTCCTGTTCCTGGCTGGGGTGGAGATCGCCTTTACAGAAGGTAAGTACTGTAGAAAATATAGGGACAGAGTGATCTCCTGGAAGAATTTCGATCGCCTAGATGGGTCGGAGAGGAATTTCCCAGATTTTTTTCTCCCAAATTGGCCATTGGGTCTTTATCTGGTTTTTCGCCTCTCCCGGGAGATCACATGGGTTCGGGTGGATGCAGAGTGATAGAGGTTAGGATCAGATCAGCCATGATCTTATTGAATGGTGGAGCAGGCTCGAGGGGCCGATTGGCCTACTCCTGCTCCTATTTCTTATGTTCTTATGTTCCGACATGTCTTCCTTTTTCCTCAACCGAGGATTCCCCTCTACTGTGGTTGACACGGCCCTCGACCGTGTCCATTCTATCTCCCGCACTTCTGCCCTTACCCCTGTCCCTCCCTCCCGAAACCACGATAGAGTTCCCCTTGTCCTCACCTTTCACCCCACCAGCCTCCACATTCAACGGATCATCTACCACCACCTCCAGCATGATCCCACCACCAAACGCATCTTCCCCTCACCTCCCCTTTCGGCATTCTGTAGAGACCGCTCCCTCCACGACACCCTAGTCCACTCCTCTACCACCCCCAGCACCCCTTCCCCTTCGCCCGGCACCTTCCCGTGCAAGCGCAGGAGATGCAACACATGCCCTTATACCTCCCCCCTTCCCCCTGTCCAGGGCTCCAAACACCCCTTCCAGGTGAAACAGTGATTTACTTGTACTTCTTGCAATTTAGTATACTGTATTTGCTGCTCACGATGTGGTCTCCTCTACATTGGGGAGACCAAACGCAGATTGGGTGACCGCTTTGCAGAACACCTCGGTTCAGTCTGTAAGGGTGACCCCGAGCTCCTGGTGGCCTGTCACTTTAATTCTCCGTTCCATTCCCATTCGGACCTCACCGTCCTCGGCCTCTTGCACTGCTCCACGGAAGCTCAGCGTAAGCTCGAGGAACAACACCTCATCTTTCGATTAGGCACTCTACAGCCCTCTGGACTCAACATAGAGTTCAACAATTTCAGATCATAACCTCGGCCCCTATCACATATATATATATATTTTCTTCTTTTTTTAATCCACACTTTTTGTTTAGCCCCTTTTTTTCTTCCCTCCCACATGGCAGCTGTCCTTCATTCTGCCAGCGCAATTCACATCTCATCTAGAGCCATCCTTTATTCCTTAACCTGTCCCATTACCACCTCCTCTTGCCTTGAATATCTCTTAATGTCTCTCATTGGCCCAGAAATTCGTGTCGGGGGCTTCCCGCGGGTGCAAGCCCCCGACCTACACTTACCTAGCGTGCCGGCAGTTGAAGCCTGGGCCTGCGTGGATTTCCTGTCTGTGGCCCGGTTCAGCTCCCGGCGCGCTGTGCTTGCGTGACCCAGCGGCGTACTTAGTGCAATGCGTCGGCTGGGATCACGTGAGCACTGGGCAACCAATCGGAGGATGCAAAAGTTCATTCATGAGTTTGACAGTAAGAACTGTCAAACTCATGAAAACTCCGGGCACCCAAAACAGTACTTAAACTTGAAATAATTTTATTTTTAAATCACACTATTTAAATGAACTATAAATAACTTTAAATAACTATTTTAAACAATAATTTAAATTTTTGAAAAAAATAATTTTATAAAAAATCAGGGCTAAAAATACACTAACCTTACTGTAAAGTCTTTAAAAATAATAAACCTGTGGAAAAAAAATTCTAATTTTAATTAATAGACCACTTACCTTTTAAAATTAAGTCCTAACGTCTGCTTTTTTAAAGTGTAAAAAGTGGAGGCCTTCATGCACGGACAAACTTGGAAAAAAAAAGGAAGTTCAACGCGCACGCGCAGACTCCTGCGCGCACGCGTTCGACCTCTGAACCCCTTGGTTCAGAGGATCGGAAATGCCGGTTTCCCGCGCATGCGCTGTGCATGCAGAAAACCGGCAATTCCATCGGTCCCATGCGTGAGTACACGGTGCTTACTCGCGCATTGGGACACTAATTTCTGGGCCAATGTCTCTTAATCTCTCCTGCTTTCTATCCTATCACTGACCTTCCCTTTTGTTCTTTCATCCCCTCCCCCTTTTCCCAGCCCCTAAACTTGCTTTCCATTTCCTGCTTTTTTCCAGTTCTGACGAAGAGTCATTGACCTGAAACATTGACTCTGTTTCTCTCTCCACGGATGCTGCCTGGCCTGCTGAGTTTTTCCAGCATTTTCTGTTATTTCCAAAAATACCTGTTTTTGTTGAAGATAATGGAATAAATTTGTGTCTTCACTGTGCAGCCTCTAATCTGGTGGAGTGGATGGCCCACCTTTTATAGAAACCATCCAATTTTCATTCCACTGTGATCAGCTAAAAGCTATTGTTTATGCCATGTTCACATTTTTCCAGAAAAATCACTTAGTAGCTCCTATAGAGATGACCCAGATTAAAAGATAACGATTGACGTCATCAGTTTCCATGCTCTCACGGTTATTAATTTTTATATAAAGAAAGGATGGTTCCACACCTTTTTAGCATCCTTGGAAACACAGTTCATACATTGGTATTAAACATCATTTATTGCTAGCTGCATAATCTTTTAATGTTAAAATGTTTTCACTTTAAGGGGGTAATTTTAACCTAATCCCCCCGGTGGGATTGGAGCAAGTTCAGGTGGGACAGCACACGTTTTACATTCCACCCAATTTTACATTCCGTTTGGAGCGTCCATTTGGGGTGGGGCGTAAAATGAGCACTCAGCTCAAACCTGCCGTCGCCCCACTGGACAGGTTAGGTTAAATTTACCTCCTCAATTTTTCAGCCTCTAAATTTCTCAGAATTCGTAAGACATCGAGAGTTATATTATAACAGTGACTACTCTTCAAAAAGTATTGCATCGACTGTAAAGCACTTTGGGATGCCCTGACTCAAGAGGCATAGAAACATAGAAGATAGGAGCAGGAGTAGGCCATTCGGCCCCTCAAGCCTGCTCTGCCATTCAATGCGATCATGGCTGATCATCCAAATTCAGTACCCTGTCCCTGCTTTCTCCCCATATCCCTTGATCCCTTTAGCCTTAAGAAATATATCCAACTCCTTTTTGAATACATTTAATGAATTGGCCTCAACTGCCTTCTGTGGTAGAGAATTCCACAGGTTCACCACTCTCTGGGTGAAGAAATTCCTCCTCATCAGTCCTAAATGGTTTACCCCTTATCCTTAGACTGTGACCCCTGGTTTTGGACTCCCCAACCATCGGGAACATCCTTCCAGCATCTAGTCCTGTTAGAATTTTTTAAGTTTCAATGAGATCCCCTCTCATTCTTCTAAACTCCAGCGAGTACAAGCCCAACCGACCCAATCTCTCCTCATACGTCATTCCTGCCATCCCAGGTATCAGCCTGGTGAATCTTCGCTGCACTCCTTCCATGGCAAGAACATCCTTCCTCAGATAAGGTGACCAAAACTGCACACAATACTCTAGATGTGTGTTAGATCCGTGATTCTGAGAGTATGATGTTTTTCAATAACCACACGGATGCTATAACTTAACAATCAACAGGTATTTACTGGAGTAGGGTAGTCTCAAGACTGGGGGTACAGAGGCATGCTCAAGGCTTATATACAGGTGTGGTCACTGCTGGTACTACAGTATACAGGAGCTGTAAAAGTAGTTCTCTCTTAAAGGTACATACACTACAATTCCTCCCCTTTTAGATTAGCAGTACCCATAATATTCAAATAACAATGAACACTTGAACATGTACATTAAACAACAATAGTCCATTTATAGATTCAGTCTTTGGGGCGGCTTCCTGATCCTTTCGGGATAGAACCTTTCCTGAGGTTCTTGTTCTTGGTGCGGAGGCGATTCTTGCCCCTTTTCGTTGGTTAGTTCATCGGGTTCCACTGCTACTGGTTCGGAGGTAGATGCTACCGGTATGTCGGGTTCATCCCCAGGTACGCACGGTGGCATAGTGGTTAGCACTGTTGCCTCACAGCGCCAGGGACCCGGGTTCGAATCTGGCCTCGGGTGACTGTCTGTGTGGAGTTTGCACATTCTCCCCGTGTTTGCGTGGGTTTCCTCCGGGTGCTCCGGTTTCCTCCCACAGTCCAAAGATGTGCGGGTTAGGTTGATTGGCTATGATAAAATTGACCCTTAGTGTTAGGGGGATTAAATACGTGGGGTTACGGTGATAGGGTGGGATATGTGTCGGTGCAGGCTCGATGGGCCGAAATGGCCTCTATCTGCTCTGTGGGGTTTCTGTGATTTCTGTGATCTGTGATACGCGAGACATGGGGTTGACTCATTCTTGTGACGCTAAGATCTGATCGACGTGGCGTCTCTCAATGTTCTCCCTGACATCCACTGTGTACATTAATGGCCCCTGCCTTGTGCATATCGTTCCGGGTTGCCATTTCTCTGTTCGGTAGTCACGGGCCAAGACTGGTTGTCCTACGTTGAAGCTCCTTGTCGGCTTCTCATTTATGTGCTGGAATTGTATATCCTCAACATTTCTTCGCACATTTGGTCTGAGCAAGTCCAGACGAGATCTCAACCTTCGGTTAAAGAACATCATGGCCGGGGTCTGGTTGGTAACTGCATGTGTCGCGTTTTGGTAGGCTAACAAGAAATTGTCCACCTTATGCTGTAGTGGAATTTCATCGTCGCACATGGCCTTTATTGCCTTCTTAAAGGTTTGTACGAACCTCTCAGCCAATCCATTTGTGGCTGGATGATACGGGGCGGATGTGTAATGCCTTACCCCATTCCTTCTCATAAATTTTCGAAACTCTTCGGACACAAACTGTGGTCCATTATCAGAGCAAATCTGCTCTGGCAAGCCGTTCCTGGCAAATATGGTCCGTAGGACTGCAATCGTTTTCTCTGTAGTGGTTGAGGACATTTTTATCACCTCAGGCCACTTCGAATGAGCATCCACTGCTATTAAGAACATTGAGTCCATGAATGGACCAGCGAAATCAATATGCACCCGTTGCCATGGAGAGGAGGGCCACTCCCATGGGTGTAGAGGGCATGTGGTGGTGCATTTTGGACCTTCTGGCATCCTGAGCAGCTCTTGGTTAGGTCTTCGATTTGTTGATCGATTCCCGGCTACCACACATAAGCCCTAGCAAGGCTTTTCATTTTCACTCCCCCCAGATGACCTTCATGAAGCTCATTTAGCACTCTCTCCCTTAACTTGGGTGGAATCACCACACTGGATCCACACATCACTGTCCCCTGGCATACTGACAGCTGTTTTCTTCTGGATGAGAATGCTGGCAACAGTGAGTCGCCATGTGTTGGCCATCCCCTCACCGTCAAATCCTATACCCGAGACAGTGTCGGATCATTGCGGGTCTCCTTCTCTATATCCGCGTTCGTTACTGGCAATCGTTCAATTATTGACGAATAAAATATCTCGATAGGGTCCACTGCTGGTGCGTCCTCCACAGTAGGCAGTGGCAGGCGCGATAGCCCATCAGCATTTCCATGCTGTTTCGTACTTTTATATTCTATTTCATATTGATTCGCCCCTAGAAACAGGGACCATCTTTGTAACCGTTGTGCAGTCATCACTGGAACGCCCTTCTTGGGATTAAAGATGGAGACAAGTGATAGGTGGTCAGTCAGCAAGGTGAACTTCTGCCCATGCAGAGAGTGGTTGATTTTTTTACTCCCCATACTAGGCTGAGGGCCTCCCTGTCAATCTGGGCGTAGTTGCACTCAGCTGAGTTTAGTGACCGAGATGCAAAGGCTACTGGCCTCTCCAACCCATCTGGGAATTTGTGCGACAGCACCGCTCCAATACCATAGGGTGATGCATCACATGCCAAACGAATTGGTAGTGCTGGGTTGAAATGGGCCAACACCTCTTTTGATGTGATCAATTCTTTACACTTCTGTAAAGCTCATCTACGATCATCATTCCACTTCCATGGTACCCCTATTTGCAGTAGGGTGTTCAGTGGGTGTAATACCGTGGACAAATTTGGTAAGAACTTATGGTAGTAGTTTACCAGCCCGAGGAACGACCTCAGTTGTGACACATTTTCCGGTGCTGGAGCCTTGACTACTGCCTCAATCTTTTCAGGGGACTTATGTAACCTCTCTTCATCGATGACGTGGCCACAATACGAGATCTGCTTCTGGAAAAAGTCGCACTTGTGGCGATTGGCTCGTAGCCCATATTCCTTTAATCTGGTGAGCACCCACTCCAAGTTGGCGAGTTGATCACTGTCATTTTCGCCCGTGACCAGGATGTCGTCCAAAGAACACTGGGTCCCTGGAATTCCTTGCAGGACTTGATCCATCGCCCTTTGACAAATAGCTGGAGCCGATGCTACCCCGAACACCAGCCGGTTGTATTGATAGAGACCTTTATGAGTGTTGATCGTAATGTATTGTTTCGAGGCTTCTTCTACCTCCATTTGCAAGTACGCCTGGGCTAAATCAATTTTGGTGAAGCGTTTACCTCCAGATAGCGAGGCGAAAATATCCTCAATTCGTGGAAGTGGATATTGTACCGTGTGAAGGACTGGGTTCACTGTCACCTTAAAATCCCCACAGATGCGGACCTTCTTTGGTTCCCCAGGCGTATTACTCAACGACCTCTTCATTACAGGAACGATGGGTGTAGCCCACTCGCTCCAGTCTACTTTGGACAGTACTCCTGAACGCTCCAACCCTTCCAGCTCTGCTTCGACAGCTGGTCTGATCGCATAAGGTACTGGTCTGGCCTTGAGAAACTTTGGGCTTGCATTTTCCTCTATTTTAATCGTTGCTGTTATGCCTTTTAGTGTTCCGAGTCCCTCCTGGAACACTTCTTTTGCGTCATTTAGCATTTTTGACAGTCGTCCAGGTGTGACGTCGTCATCCTTTTTGGCCTCAACCTTCAGTGCCTGTATGGAATGCCAATCTAATTGTATCTTCCGGATCCATTCACGTCCTAGCAGTGGTGGTCCTCCATCTGGCAATACATCTATGTCCATTTTAGGCATTTCCTGGCCTTTGTATATCACTTTCAACCTTATTTTTCCTTTGGGGTAGACTTTTTGCCCCGTGTACGTCTTCAAGACAATCTCTGTAGCTTTCAAGGGTATATATGTGAAAATAGCCACTTGTAGTCCCATTGGTTTATGACTGTTAGGGCTGATCCTGTGTCCAATTCCATTTTCACTTGGACTCCGTCTATCTTGAGTGTAACCCAGATAATCTGGTGATGCTCCATTTTGGTTACCTTATGTAGTTTCAGACAACTCAGCTCCTTGCTTCCGGAGTCTGTGTAACTTTTCTGTTCGTCTGAACTACTGTCCATCACCTTGTGTACCTTTTTGTACTTCTCCTGTGGAGATTTCTTGCTGTTGGTTTTCTTCCCAGACCTGCAGACTCTTGCTATGTGTCCTGCTTTTCCACACTGTCTGCACACTTGGTCCTTGAAACAACAATTCTTCTGGTCGTGTGTTCTTTAATTGTTATTTCTCTTTAAATCATTCTTGCTAAGATTACTTAAGCAGTTTAAGTAAAGGGGAAAAGTTAAATATTTGGGATTCTGTTGGTTTAAGAAGAGTAAAACAAGGTTACACTGCAGTAGGAGTAAATTGGCACAGCAGGCAGTGGAAACCAGTTTTCTAACCAATCAGCAGGGGTGACTCATTTGGCTGTAAACAAACAAACAGTATAAAAAGACCAGTCCTAGTGCGAGCAAGCACTGAGTGAAGTCAGCAGAGAGTGCTGTGAGTTTGGGTAAGTGTGAGTTAGGGTAAGTGGGGTGTGAGGTGCTCTTTTCAAACTTTAACTCTGAGTTGTAGTTAATAAGGCCTTTCTGGTGCAGAGTGAATGTTGGTAAACCATTCTGGTATAATTAGAGGGATTGATTTAATTTAAATCCAATTAATTAAAGGGGATACTAGCATCTAAAATCGGGCAGAGGGTGTCCATAACTAACAATAAAAAATTTAATTAATTACATAGAATGGAGCAGGTGATGTGTTACTGTTGCGAGATGTGGGAGCCGGTGGACCCCATTGAGGCTCACGCTGACTACGTCTGTGACAAGTGTCTGCTGCGACAGGAACTCCAGCTCCGTGTTGATGAGCTGGAGTCTGAGCTTCAGACGCTGCAACACATTAGGGAGGGGGAGAAGTACCTGGACTCTGTGTATCAGGAGGTGGTCACACCTATGAAGTTAATTAATTCAGATGTAGCCCATGGTCAGGGACAGGACGGTGTGACTACGAGTGAGGCAGGTACGGGGATCCAGGAGGTAGAGCTGGAGGAGCCGCAGCCCTTGCTCTTGTCCAACAGGTTCGAGGATTCATACTCCCTGTGGGGACAGGAGCAGGGACTGCAGGGAGGATGAGCAACCTGGCCACAGCACCGTGGAATGGGGGGGCCATTCAAGAGGGGGGAGTAACTAGGAATGTTGTAGTGGTAGGGGATAGTATTATTAGGGGGATAGATAGAGTTCTCTGCAGCCGAGAGCGAGAGTCCCAAAGGCTGTGTTGCCTGCCCGGTGCCAGGGCTAAGGACATCTCCTCTGGGCTGGAAAGAAACTTGCAGTGGGAGGGGGTGGATCCAGTTGTCATGGTCCATGTTGGTACAAACGACGTAGATAGGACTAGGAAGCCGGTTCTGTTAACGGAGTATGAGCAGCTAGGGGTCAAATTAAAAAACAGAACCTCAAGGGTAATAATCTCTGGATTATTACCTGAGCCACGAGCGAATTTGGCTAGGACAAATAAAATTAGAGAGTTAAATGCGTGGCTCAAAGACTGGTGTGGGAGAAATGGGTTTTGCTTCCTGGGACACTGGCACCAGTACTGGGGCAGGAGGGAGCTGTTCCATTGGGACGGGCTTCACTTGGCCAGTGCTGGGACAAGAGTCCTGGCGGATCATATAACTAGGGCTGTAGAGAGGGCTTTAAACTAACTAGTGGGGGGCAGGTTCCTAGAGAGCAAATAATAAAAATGACAACAGAGAAGGTCATAGACTTAGGTAGCAGAGGGGAAATTAAAAACCTGAGCATGTCAGGAAGGGGCAGAAGGTATGGAGTAAAAGGTAAAGTAATAAAAAGGGCAAAAGCTGGAACTAAGTGTCACAAGACATATTTGAAAGTTCTCTATCTGAATGCACGTAGCATTCGTAACAAAATAGACGAGTTAATGGCACAAATAACTACATATGGGTATGATCTTGTGGCCATTACAGAAACATGGCTGCAGGGTGACAATGCCTGGGAATTAAACATACCAGGTTATTTAACAATCAGGAAGGACAGGCAGGAAGGAAGGGGAGGTGGGGTGGCTATGTTAATAAAGGAAGGAATCACTGTAATACAGAGAAATGATATTGGGTCAAAAGATCAGGATAATGAAACAGTTTGGGTGGAGATAAGGAATAATAAGGGGAAAAAACACGAGTGGGCGTAGTCTATAGGCCTCCGAACAGTTGCAACTCTGTTGGACGGAGTATCAATCAGGAAATAGTTGAGGCTTGTAATAAGGGAACATCAATAATTATGGGGGATTTTAACTATCATATTAATTGGACAAATCAAATTGGGCAGGGCTGCCTTGAGGATGAGTTCATTGAGTGTATTAGGGATGGGTTTCTTGAGCAGTATGTAACTGAACCGACCAGGGGGCAAGCAACCTTAGATCTGGTCCTGTGTAACGAGACAGGATTAATTAAAAATGTCCTAGTAAAGGATCCCCTTGGAATGAGTGACCATAACATGGTTGAATTTCATATTCAATTAGAGGGTGAGAAGGTTGGATCTCAAACAAGCGTGCTAAGCTTGAATAAAGGAGACTATGAAGGTATGAGAGCGGAATTGAGTAGAGTGGATTGGGAAAATAGATTAAAGGGTAAGACGATGCATGATCAGTGGTGTACATTTAAGGAGTTATTTTACAACTTCCAAAAAATATATATTCCACTGAGAAGAAAAGGGTGTAAAAGAAAAGACAGCCATCCGTGGCTAAGTAAAGAAATTAAGGATAGTATTCGACTAAAAACAAGGGCATATAAGGTAGCCAAATCTAGTGGGAGGATAGAGGATTGGGAAAACTTTAAAAGACAGCAAAAAATAACAAAAAGATTGATTAAGAAAGGGAAGATAGATTATGAAAGTAAATTAGCAAAAAATATAAAAACAGATAGTAAGAGTTTTTATAGTTATATAAAAAGAAAAAGGGTGGCTAAAGTAAATGTTGGTCCCTTAGAGGATGAGACCGGGAAATTAATGGTGGGAAATATGGAGATGGCAAAAACACTGAATGAATATTTTATATCAGTCTTTACAGTAGAAGACACTAAGAATATCCCAACACTGGACAAACAGGGGGCTAAAGGGGGGGGGGGGAGAGGCGCTAAACACTATCAAAATCACTAAGGAAATGGTACTCGATAAAATAATAGGACTCAAGGTGGATAAATCACCTGGACCTGATGGCTTACATCCTAGGGTCTTGAGGGAAGTGGCGGTAGGGATTGTGGATGCATTGGTAATAATTTTCCAAAACTCCCTGGACTCGGCAATGGTCCCGGCAGACTGGAAAACTGCTAATGTAACACCCTTATTTAAAAAGGGCAGTAGACAGAAGACTGGAAACTATAGACCGGTTAGCCTAACATCTGTGGTAGGTAAAATTTTGGAGTCCATTATTAAGGAGACAGGAACAGGACATTTGGATAATCATAATTTAATAGGACAAAGTCAGCATGGTTTTATGAAAGGGAAGACATGTTTGACAAATTTGCTGGAGTTCTTTGAGGAAGTAACATATAGGGTGGATAAAGGGGAACCAGTGGACGTAGTGTATTTAGACTTCCAAAAGGCATTTGACAAGGTGCCACACAAAAGATTATTGCTTAAGATAAAAAATCACGGGATTGGGGGTAATATTCTGGCATGGATAGAGGATTGGCTATCTAACAGAAGGCAGAGAGTTGGGATAAATGGTTCATTCTCAGACTGGCAATCAGTAACTAGTGGTGTTCCACAGGGGTCAGTGCTGGGTCCCCAACTCTTTACAATCTATATTAACGATTTGGAGGAGGGGACCGAGTGTAACATATCAAAGTTTGCAGATGATACTAAGATGGGAGGGAAAGTAGTGAGTGAGGAGGACATAAAAAACCTGCAAGGGGACATAGACAGGCTAAGTAAGTGGGCAGAGATTTGGTAGATGGAATACAATACTGGAAAGTGTGAGGTTATGCACTTTGGCAGGAAAAATCGTAGAGCAAGTTATTATCTTAATGGCAAGAAACTGGAAAGTACTGAAGTACAAAGGGATCTGGGGGGTCCTGGTGCACGAAACTCAAAAGGTTAGTATGCAGGTGCAGCAAGTGATTAAGGGCAATGGAATGTTGGCTTTCATTGCTAGGGGGATAGAATATAAAAATAGGGAGGTATTGCTTCAGTTGGACAAGGTATTGGTGAGACCGCACCTGGAATACTGCATACAGTTTTGGTGTCCATACTTAAGAAAAGACATACTTGCTCTCGAGTCAGTACAAAGAAGGTTCACTCGGTTAATCCCGGGGATGAGGGGATGGACATATGAGGAGAGGTTGAGTAGATTGGGACTCTACTCATTGGAGTTCAGAAGAATGAGAGGCGATCTTATTGAAACATATAAGATTGTGAAGGGGTTGGATCGGGTGGATGCGGGGAGGATGTTCCCGATGATGGGTGAAACTAGAACTAGGGGCCATAGCCTTAGAATAAGGGGCTGCTCTTTCAAAACTGAGATGAGGAGGAGGAACTACTTCTCTCAGAGGGTGGTAGGTCCATGGAATATGCTGCCCCAAAAAGCTGTAGAAGCTACATCATTACATAAATTTAAAACAGAAATAGAGAGTTTCCTAGAAGAAAAGGGAATTAAGGGTTACGGGGAGCAGGCAGGAATTTGGACATGAGTCTAGGTTCGGATCGGACATGGCCCTGTGGGTAGCGGAGCAGGCCCAGGGGCCGTGTAGCCTGATCCTGCTCCTGTTTTGTGTGTCTAATTCTGTTAGATTCAGGAGATGGTTCCGTGATAGTAGATTGGCGGTTAGGATCAGATCAGCCATGATCTTTTAAATGGCGGAGCAGGCTCGAGGGGCTGATTGGCCTACTCCTGCTCCTATTTCTTATGTTCTTATGTTCTTATGTGTTGTTCTGCCGCAGCGATAACACTTCCCTGTTCCATAGGACATTTCATTGGTGCCATATTCTTGCGGTCTCCGTTGTATGTCTGCAGCGCCCCTTGCGTCTGCTTCGTGTGATACTGCCATACTGAAAGCCTTGTCCAGCGTAAGATCCTTTTCTGATAGAAGCCATTTCTGGGTTCCTTCACTTTGCAGCCCACACACAAACTTGTCCCTTAACGTATCTGCTAGTCCCACTCCAAACTGGCAGTGTTTCGATAGCTTGTGCAGTTCCGTTAAGTACTCAGCATTGCTTTCGTCTTTGTGTTGGTTCCTTTTATGGAACTTAAATCGTTCTGCTATCAGCAGCGGTGTGGGGTTTAAGTGGTCCTGTAGGATTTCTACTATGCTTTCGAAATTCTTGTTCACAGGCTTCTCTGGGGTTTTTAGGTTTCGCAGTAACCCATAAGTTTTTGCACCCATGGAATTTAACAAAATCAGTGCTTTCCTAGCATCTGGCACTTCATTCGCCCTGCAGTACACCTCAATACGTTCCACATATGTCGTCCAATCTTCGACTTCATTGTCGAACGTAGAGATACTGCCACTCTTCGGCATCTCTGGGTGTGATTTAACTGTCAAAAATGTCGTCTCCCGCGCTTTCCCTTCTTCTCCGCTGCGGCTTCTAAAAATGGCATCTCCCACGCTCTTCCTTCTTCTCAATGGCGTCTCCCGCGCTCTCCCTTCTTCTCCCCACGGACACTGTTCAGCCATTGAGCCCTGGCTGTGCTCTGCGCATATTTTTTTTCTGTGCGCCTTTCCCGTTTCCGCCGCTCGGTCCTGAACCCGGCTGCTGCTTTACCCTCTCTCTCTCCATTTTGTTTTTCCTCGACGCCGCTCGGTTTTCAACCCCCGGCTGCGCCCTGTGCACTTCACCCTCTATCTTACCCCGTCGTTGCTGCTTGGCTTTTTCTCCGCCGTCGGTCGGCTCCAGCCGCCGCTCTCCGGGAAGGGTCTGCGCTGTACTTGTCGTCAGTCTGTTGCTGATTGTCGTGGCTGGGGATCCAAGCCCGGCTCTCCACAGCCTCCCCTGCGATGTTCACTCTCTGCCGGACGACTGGGCGGTTGCTCATGGTCGACGCCCGTGCTTCTGGCCTCGACTTTCTTCCACCGCCCTCCTGGAGTGAATCCTCGAAGGGAAATGCAGAATTTCAGGTAGATTCGAATCGACACTCGTCGCCACTGTTAGATCCGTGATTCTGAGAGTATGATGTTTTTCAATAACCACATGGATGCTGTAACTTAACAATCAACAGATATTTACTGGAGTAGGGTAGACTCAAGACTGGGGGTACAGAGGCATGCTCAAGGCTTATATACAGGTGTGGTCACTGCCGGTACTACAGTATACAGGAGCTGTAAAAGTAGTTCTCTCTTAAAGGTACATACACTACAATGTGGTCTCACCAAGGCCCTATACAACTGCAGCAAGACATCCTTGTTCCTGTACTCAAACCCTCTCGCTACGAAGGCCAACATACCATTTGCCTTCTTAACCGCCTGCTGCACCTGCATGCTTACCTTCAGCGACTGGTGCACAAGGACACCCAGGTCTCGTTGCACTTCCCCTTCTCCCAATCTATTGCCATTCAGATAATAATCTGCCTTCCTGTTTTTGACACCAAAGTGGATAACCTCGCGTTTATCCACGTTATATTGCATCTGCCATGCTTCTGCCCAATCACCCAACATGTCCAAATCATCCTGGAGTTTCTCAGCATCCTCCTCACAGCACACACACCCACCCAGCTTTGTGTCGTAACAGTGCTACCACTGAGAAAAGTTAACACTTGGTCAGAGGAAAGAAAAGTTGTTTTTTTATCTCTTCAAAGTGAGTGATTACAATTAAAATAGGATATGTTTCACATTGAATCTAATGATTCTGACAAACTTTAGCTGCTTTTATATTTTTTGCATCTTAGTGCTTCCGACTTGTGATGTGCAATCACGCACGGCAACAAACCCAAAATAAACTTACTAGATTTGTTAATGACGGTGCAAGGAGGATCTAGTAAAACAAATTGTGTCGTTCCAGTTGTTGGCCTTAGTGAGTCAAACAAGTTTACTTAGGGGGGAAAGAACAGAATTAGGCTGGAAACACTCAGCAGGTCAAGCAGCATCTGCGGAGAGAACAGATGAGTTAATGTTTCAGGTGCTGCCTGACCAGAGTGTTTGCAGCATTTTCTATTTTTATTTCAGATTTCCAACATCTGTGGCTTTCTGTTTATAAAGTTTGCTTTGGAGTTGTCACCAGCTACGGAAACTGCGTGTTAGGAGCCACCAGCACAAATATAGTAAAAATCTATAAGCAGCTTCTGTTAGCAAGATGGTGGTTTGATTTGAAATGCCTGCTCAGCAAAGTAAAACAGATAAAAACAAAAGATAGGGTAGGTGTGAATACAAACAGCTTAATAATTTATTGCATCATGAAGTCCTCAGCAAGACTTCAAGGACATCACCAAACTATGCTAGTGTCCTAACAAATATCAAGGCATGAGTAGTAGACTTTGTAACTGTACGGATAACCGTAGCTGTCGTAAAGACAGCGGGGTTTGATTGACAGCTGGTTGGCAGCTGACGTCATATCCAGGGGCAGGATCCGACGCCATCTTGGCCATGCTTGAAGTACTGTACTAGGAGACAGAGTCAGGACTGAATAAATGGCACTCCACTACAACTGCTTGGGAGACTCGTAATTACGTTATTAAGATAACATTACATGGTATCAGGATTTATAGAACTCACGATAAGGACATACTACAACAATGGAAGGAATAAAATCTCCAGCTAGCCTGCAACTAGAAGGAAATGTGGATGAAAATTGGCGTGTCTTCAAGCAACGCTTTCTTCTCTACCTCACGGCGATTGACGCTTCGACGAGCTCTGGAACACGTAAAGTAGCTTTGTTGCTAACAGTGGCTGGCTCGCAGGCAATCGAGCTGTTTAATACATTTACATTTGTAGCCAAAGATGATAAAAATGATCTGGACAAGGTGATAGAACGGTTCGACGAATACTGCACTCCAAAAAAGAGATTTGTGTTTTGTTCCCGCGTGCAAAAGCAAGGAGAATCCTTTGATGTTTTTTTGATGGACTTGAAAATAAAAGCACAAACATGCAACTTTAGGGACCTGAAGGAATCGATGATACGCGATCAAGTCGTTTTTGGAATACTTGACAAGAAGTTGAGGGAGAGAATGCTTAGAGACAATGACCTAAATTTAGATGCAGCAGTGAAAATATGTCATGCTAGTGAACTCTCAGCCATGCACATGAAAACTTTCGAAGGGAGCAGCACAGCAGTGGGCGGGAGCGCCCTGGTGCTGAAAAACCTGCCGGTGGATGTGGTACACAAAAGGGACACAAGAGGGCCCACGGAGTTCAAGATGATGACGCCTTATGAATGCAGACGGTGCAGTAATAAACACATAGCCAGACAGTCCTGCTTATGGGAAGAACTGTGCAAAATGTAAAGGCAGGAATCACTTTGCCAAGATGTGTTTTTGGGAAGAGCAAACTGAAGGTAAAAAGACAGTGCATGCTATTGAGACTGAAGAGACAGGAGCAGAGACTTTGTTTGTTGGAATGGTGCAAAATGAGTCAAAACAGGGCAAAAATGCTAATGAAGTGCACTCTGTCGGACCAAAGACTGAAGTTTGGATAGCTCCCTTGCTGGTAAATGGCACCATTGTTCCCTTTAAGCTAGATACAGGTGCTAAGGCAAACCTCATAAGTTGGAGTGATGCACGGAATCTCAAAGTGCGACCTAAAATACTGAACAAGACAGTGTCTTTGAAGGCATACAATGGACAAAGCATTGAAACAAAAGGAACGTGTAGGCTGAATGTTAAGGTAAAAAGTCACATTCACCCTGATGTAAGAAAAAGGAGACTTACCATCAAGTAACTTTAAAGTAAGCTTTAAGTAACTTATAAACACACTATATACACAAGAGAGGTCTTTACCATGCCTCTGGTAGAAGCCTCTTACAATACTGAACAGACCAGTATTTATACCAGTCCAACAGGAAGTGACATATGACAGGGAGTGAGGTATGTACACAGTTCATAGTTCATAGTTCACAGGAAGTGATGACATAACTTCCCGGAAGTTATCATTTTTATCACCTTCTTCCCTCCTGCAGGATTAGGAGGCTGTGGTCTACCTTTTGGTCCGCAGCCACCGAACAAGGAAGAGTCGCACCCGTTTGGATTCCCGTCGTAGAGGGTCGCTGGTCCGCTTACATGCGGTTGGCCATTGGTCAGAGTCTGTGTGGCCTGGATTGCCCTGTGAAGGGTCGGGGAGATCATGGCTTCGAGTACGAGCCCCAATAGGTTCAAAGTCGGACTGCCTCTGTTCAGAGGGAGGTGCAGAGCTGGTCTGTGGCGGATCAGTACTTTCATGCGCGGTACTGGGAGGGTCGCAACCTTGAGCACGGGGTTCTACCGGCACCAAGCTAGTTGGTGTCCGATCAGGATCCTGGAGAGGGGTACCCGATAGGTCCCAAGAGTTTCCTGGTGAAATGCCATCACCCGATGTCCCACTAGGTCCTGGTGGGCAGGGAGCCAGATCCCGTAATGATACGGTAGATTCTCGGCCGTCGGAATATCGTATGTTTGCATAGGTGGGGTTGGCATCGGTTAGTTCGACCTCGTCTACAAGAGGGTCATTTTTAGACCTCCGAACGTATCTTCGGAGTAATACAGGTCCAGGAGTAGTTGGCCATGACGGGAGTGATGTCCCATGAGATGAGCGACGCTGGAATCCAAAGAACCGCTCATGAGGTGTAGTATTTGTGGCTGTAGAAAGCAGGGACCGTATAGAGTGCAATGCATCCGGAAGCACGGTTTCCCATTGCTGGTCTGGTAGGCCCCGAGATCTTAAAGCGAGACGTACGGAATTCCAGATGATACCGTTATACCTCTCTACCTGCCCATTTCCGATGGGATGGTATGGTGTTGTTTTGCTTGTAGCAATTCCCCGTTCTGAGAGGTAGTCCTTGAGTTCCCTTGACATAAAGGATGGACCCCGATCTGAGTGAATATAAGCCGGCATGCCACAGAGAGAAAATACCTGCTCAAGGCAGCAGATTACTGTGGACGCCAGCATATTGGAGCAGGGGAAGGCAAACGGAAAACGTGAATATTCGTCGATCATGGTGAGCAAATATGTGTTCCGAGTTGAAGAGGGCACTGGGCCCTTAAAATCGATGCTAAGTCGTTGCATCGGTTGGGTTGCATGTATGAGTATACCATCTGAGGGGCGGAAGAACTGAGGTTTTAATTCCGCACAAAGCCGGCATTCTGAGCATATTTTCTTTACATCTCCAGTGGAAAAAGGGAGATTCCGTGATCGTACGAAATGTAGCATGCGCGTAACGCCAGGATGACACAAACCATTGTGGACATCCATGAGAGTGGAGGATGACATAGTGGAGCAGAATGCCCGTGTGAGGGTGTCCGGGGCCACATTCTCCTTGCCAGGCCGATAGAGAATGGTATAACCAAAAGAGGCCAGTTCCATCCTCCAAAGTTGTATTTTATTATTCTTAATTTTGGTTCGTTTTCGATTATCGAGCATGAAGGCGACTGATCGTTGGTCCGTGATCAATGTAAAGTGCTGGCGAGCTAGAAAATGGTTTCACTTCCGTACTGCCTCTATGATGGCTGTGGCTTCTTTCTCAACCGGAGGATAATGTAGCTCGGCACCTTGTAAGGTCCTGGACATAAATGCTACAGGACGACCTTCCTGATTCAGAGTAGCCGAGATCGCCACCTCCGAGGCATCACATTCAACCACGAAAGGGAGATTCTCATCAATGGAGTGAAGAGCCGCTTTCTCCAACTGTTTTTTGAGAAGGTTAAAGGCTGCAACAGCCGCTGTTCCCAGTGGAAATGATCTAGCATGCAGCAAGGGTTGGATTTTGTCCGAAAAATGAGGAATCCATTTAGCGTAGTATGCAAACAGACCGAGAGCCCGACGTAAAGAAGCCGGATTCTTAGGTGACGGGAGCTCTTGGAGCGGGCGAAGTCTTTCTGGGTCTGGCTTAATGATACCATTGCCTACGCAGTAGCCAAGGATGTTGATGGTCGGTTGCGACTCAACAGATTTGGATTCATTCAGGGTCAAATTACGGCGATGGAGGGCATCCCGAAACTTTTGGAGGTTGGAGTCGTGTTCCTGTTGATCGTGACCTGCAATGGTAATGTTATCAAGATAGGGAAAAGTGTCCCTTAGGTTTTCCTGCTTAACCAGGCCATCCATTGCCCGTTGAAAGACAGCCACTCCATTAGTAACCCCGAATGGGAGGCGACGAAATTGGTACAGCCGTCCATTAGCCTCAAAGGCTGTGTACTGCTTATCTGAGACCTTCAAGGGTAACTGATGATAGGCACTTTTTAAATCGTAAGTTGAGAACACTTTGTATTCGGCCAGTTTATTAACCATATCATCAATGCGTGGCAATGGGTAGGCATCCAAGTCGCTATATTGATTGATGGTTTGCGAATAATCGATGCATAGTCGCTGTTTGTGAGGTTTTAGAGGGTTCTTGACAATGACGACTTGAGCCCGCCAGGGCGACGAACATGGTTCAATGATATCCTCTGCTAGAAGTCGAGAGATTTCAGCCGCAATAAAAGAGTGGTCTTCCTGATTAAAGCGCCGCGATTTCGTTATTATCGGTTTGCATTGAGGCGGAATACTGGCAAATAATGAGGGTTCATCAAGTGAAGCTGCTGATAATGCACAAAATGGTAATTTAGACGGTATATTAGAAATAGTAAGTCCGGGTTTGGATCCACCAAACTCAATGGTGAGTTTCTTATGCTGTTTTTGGAAGTCCAGCCCTAAGAGGAGATCACTACATAAGTCCTTGAGCACCGAAAGTCGGGTGGAGGGATACATACGACCATGAAGTGTCATATCAACAACACAAAAGCCGGAGATTCTGGTATTAAGTGATGACTGGGCCATCGCAATTGCCTGGTCCGATGGGAAGACATGTAGTTTCAATTTCGCAACAATCTGTTCCTTAATGAAACTATCAGTACTTCCTGAGTCAATTAAGGCATCTAAGGTATGCCCTTTAATTGAAATTTTTGTGGCTGCATGAGACAGGTTCTGTGGGCAAGCAGCTGTAATTGGTGTCGTTGCACAGAGAGTGGCTAAAACTCTCGGTGTGCTTCTTCGGGAGAGAGCTCGAGAGGAAGCTTGATAGGTCCTAGCTGGAGCATCTTGATAGGCCCTAATTGGGGCAGTTCGGTAGGCCTTAGCTGGATTGGCCCTCGTAGAGGCCCTTGATAGGCAAACTTTAGCAAAGTGTCCTTTTTTCCCGCAATAACTGCAGATTGCATTGCGAGCAGGGCAGGTTTTCCTAGGGTGAAAAGCATCTCCACAAAAGAAGCATTCCTTCCTAGATTGCCAAGAGGCTGCTAAAGTGGGGTCGTCCTCCTCTTCTTCATCAGAATTATCAGAATTAGATTCCTCCATGATAGGGTTCACCTGAGACCGCTTGAATTGTCTGGTTGCAGCTACAGCAGCAGATCGAGATCTGGGCAGCTGATAGAGGTCTGCATTTCTCTTTGCCAAATCCAGTGAACAAGCTAGGTCAAAAGCTTTTTGTAGCTCAAGTGTTTTACTTTCTAGTAGACGCTGGCGTATAAATGGAGAGGCAATCCCGCAGATGAAAGCATCACGAATCATTTCTTGGCGGTACAGCTCAGCTGAGGCTGCCTGAAAGTTACAATCTACGCTGAGCCTGCGAAGTTCTTGCAGGAATTCGTCAATTGATTCCCCTGGCCCTTGTCGGGCTGTGGCCAGTAGATGTCTAGCATAGGCCTCATTTGGGGTCTTCGCATACAGTTTCTTAAGTGCCCGAATCACCTCTTCGTAATTATCCCATTCATCAACATATTCGAACACTTTTGGGGTCACATAATTGACAAGTATCTTCAATTTAGCAGGAGCATCCGCTTTACATTCATCCAGAAAATTCTCAAAAGTACGATACCAATGCTTCCATACCCTGCCAGCTGCTGGTGTATTCGGGTCCAAGTCCAGACGAATAGGTCTAAGGATTTTCTCCATGATGGGTGGTTCCCTGGATCCTTAACTTCCGAGTTTGTCTGAAGGTCTAGTATTTGTCAGTGTAAATACTAAGTTACTTAAATTGATGTAAGAAAAAGGAGACTTACCATCAAGTAACTTTAAAGTAAGCTTTAAGTAACTTATAAACACACTATATACACAAGAGAGGTCTTTACCATGCCTCTGGTAGAAGCCTCTTACAATACTGAACAGACCAGTATTTATACCAGTCCAACAGGAAGTGACATATGACAGGAAGTGAGGTATGTACACAGTTCATAGTTCATAGTTCACAGGAAGTGATGACATAACTTCCCGGAAGTTATCATTTTTATCACACACCCTTTGACCTTTGTTATAGCGCCTGAAGGACATGAGTCACTGTTGGGGGATAAGGCCTGTGTGGATTTGGGCTTGGTAAAATGAGTTTATGCTATCAATGAACTGAACTGTGTGCAGAGTGCCCCCCAAGATAGTACAAATCTGACTCATGAGACTATAGCACACAAATATGCAGATGTATTTCAGGGTTTCGGAGCACTGCCCTTTACATACTCCATCAAACTGAGAGAGGATGCACAACCTGTGATTCACACACCCAGGAGAGTTCCAGTGGCTCTCTGTGAAAAACTGAGGAAAGAGCTAAACCGCATGGAGGGACTAGCTGTCATAAAGAAGATTGCGGAACCGACTGACTGGGTAAATTCCATGGTCTGCGTCAATTCAAAGAAAATTGATAAATTGCGTGTCTGCATGGATCCCAAGGACCTTAACGCCAATATCAAAAGAGAGCACTGCCAAATTCCAAAGAGAGAGGAAATAGTCAGCGAAATGGCAGAAGCAAAAGTCTTCCCCAAGATGGACGCCTCGCATGGTTTCTGCCAGTTGAAACTTGATGACGAAAGTGCTAAGCTGTGCACTTTTAACACCCTGTTTGGTCACTACTCCTACCAGCATCTGCCCTTTGGTATTAGCTCCGCCCCAGAAATCTTTCACAAAGCAATGGAGCAAATCATCGAGGGCCTGGAGGGAGTGTGGGTGTACGTGGATGATCTGGTAGTATGGGGCTCCACTCAGGGGGAGCATGACACCAGACTGGAGAAAACACTTCAGAGAATACAGCAGTATGGACTCAAACTAAATAAAGACAAATGTCAGTTCAGTGTCAATGAAATCACATTCCTCAGAGACAAGGGCCTAGAAATTCAGTATAGCCACGTTTGGGGCGCTACAGCCAGGCGGCCGCTAAAGTTTGCGCCCGGTGCAACTTAGCGCCACCTTCGCCGATATTCAGTTGCATCGCCCCAAGAGGTTGCTGCTGCGCTAAAACAGGCGATGCACGACTATCATTAGGCGCTAAGCCGGCGGTCCGGGGCGATACCCCCGCGGGCGGGCGCAGCGCAGCGCAGGTGCGGCGAGTTGCTGATTGAAGGCAGACACTCTGGCGCCGGTCAGCTCTTAAAGGGGGGAGGGTGGATTTGTTTGGCTGCCATGCCCTGAAGCAAGGCCTGACCACTGCTGCTTGATCTGTTCAACGCCCAGGACAATGGAGAAGGCCAGGGAGAGAGCGCAGCGCTTCAGCGAGGGTGACCTGAGGGTGCTGGTTGGCGCAGTGGAGCGCAGGCGCCATGTTCTGTTCCCTGAAGGTGGCAGGAAGCCGCTGCCCAGCGCCTATCGGAAAGCCTGGAGGGAGGTGTCAAACAGGGTGACCTCCATACGGTGTGGTTGCCAGGACTCCTGTACAATGCTGAAAAAAGTTCAACGACCTCACTCGGGTTGTCAGGGTGAGTACCCTTTCCAGTGTCCTCCTCATCCCTGCATGTGCACCTCCGTTTATGGGCAAAGGGACCTGAAAGCCCTAATGCCCAGCCCTCATCCAGCAGCTATGGGACTGTCATGAAAATCACTTGCACATTCAGGACTTTACGCACTGTCAGGGCTATTCCACCATGGGAGGCAGTGCAGACAAGATCAGGGCTTCACACTGTCAGGGCTAGTCCACCATGGGAGGCAGTGCAGACAAGATCAGGGCTTCACACTGTCAGGGCTAGTCCACCATGGGAGGCAGTGCAGACAAGATCAGGTCTTCACACTGTCAGGGCTAGTCCACCATGGGAGGCAGTGCAGACAAGATCAGGGCTTCACACTGTCAGGGCTAGTCCACCATGGGAGGCAGTGCAGACAAGATCAGGGCTTCACACTGTCAGGGCTAGTCCACCATGGGAAGCAGTGCAGACAAGATCAGGGCTTCACACTGTACTTAGAGGCCGTCCTTTCTCTTGCAGGGCAAGCTGGCGCACAACCGAAGGCAGCAGCGTCAGACCGGGGGAGGCCATCCTGACCTCAAACAGCTCTGCGACCTGGAGCAGCGTGTGGAGCGCATTATGTCAGGCCGGCTGATTGGCCCCGTCGCCAGTGGAGATGCCGACCCTGTTGTGGGCCCCAATGGTAAGGGCATCACCTTTTTGACCTCTCTCTTTCCACTTGCGCCTCACACCAGCGTCCTTTGCCACTGTTGGACCAATGCAGTGCATAGCAGCACTCATGCCTCCCTCGCTGCCGCCCTGTCCTCACTCTAAAGCAACTCTTGTGCCTCCCTGCTTTCAGATGGTGACTCGCCAGGTGAGGAGGCGGGCCCTCAAGCTGGCACTGTGTCCGAGTCAGACATAGAGGAGGAGGAAGAGGAAGCCAGACCATCAGGGACACCCTCAGCCGAGGCAGCCCATGGCCATGATGGTGACACGTCTTCCCTGGAGGGGAGCAGGGGGGAAGGTTCGGAGGATAGTGAAGCTCCGGGGACCAGCGGGCTGCAGCAACGCGGGAGGGATGGGGAAGCTCAGCGGCCTTCTCCCCGGAGGGTGAGTGCGGCCTCCAGTCCTGCTACGGTGAGCACAGAGGAGGTGCGGATCCTAGCGGAAATGGGCGCGCAGGCTGAGTGCAGGCACACTGAGCTCATGGCTGCAGTGGCAAGGATGCCTGACTCCATAGAGTCACTGTCAAGGAGTTTGCAGGAATTCGGGGCAGCACAGGCCAGGAGTCTGCAACAATTCAGTGCAGCACAGGCCAGGAGTCTGCAGGATTTCGCGGCAGCACAGGCTAGGAGTCAGCAGGACTTCGCTGCAGCACAGGCGGCTTCTAGCCAAGTGCTCAGTCATGCTGTGCATTCACTGGCTGGTGTCATGCAGACACAGACCAGGGCCACACGGGCACTAACTAACTGCTGCCACCCTCACTGGATCAGCCAGGCATCGCCAGGGCACTCGCCGCGCCGCAGCAGCGCAGCAGTCTGTGCTTCAGCAGATTGCTGCGCATGCTGCAGTGCTGGCCCGTGCGAGTGCCAATGTATCAGCCGACCAGGGAGTACCTGTGATCTGTCAGGTTGGCAGCATTCCTGCAGCCAAAACTGTCACTCCTCCATTGCAGCTGCCACCAGCCACTGGACAGACTGCTGCCGCCCAAGCAGAGTTGGAGCAGTCAGCAGCCGGCCCCTCCAGGCCCAGAGCTGGTCCAGGCCGACCCCCAAGGGCATCTGCCGTCTCACCATCTGACCCTCAACAGCTTTCCCCCAGCCTTGCTGCAGCCACTGGGGTCCCATTGAGGAGGAGCTGCAGGGCGGGTAGGGGCCAGTCACGGATGCGAAACGCATCACCCTCGCAGGGGAAAAGTAGAAGGTGTGGCCAAATGTTTTGTTTTACTTGTAAAGGCCGAGACTGGTCTATTTGTGTTTTTGGAAAGGCCGAGACTGGTCTATTTGTGTTTTTGGAAAGGCCGAGACTGGTCTATTTGTTTTACTTGTAAAGGCCAAGACTGGTCTATTTGTGTTTTTTGGGGGGGGGGGGGGGGGGTTTCTCTCCATTAGTTTGTTATGTGGGAAGGGCACAGAGGTACCATAGTAATAAATTTTCTTAAATCGCACTGTCCATGCTTTCTTTTGGAAGTCCTGGTTGCCCTGCTCGGCTGAGGGATTGTGGAGCGGCTACATTCATCTTCTGCCATTGGCACAAGCCATTCCCTGAGGGGGCCTAGAACCGATGTGCAATAAGCCGCCGACGGGCGGCCCTTGCACTTTCTGCCTCCCTCCTGTGCTGGTCCTCCTCCTCCTCCGGTGGTCCTCCAATGTCTGGTGGCAGTGGCTGAGTCCTGCGGATAGCCAGGTTGTGCAGCATGCAGCACACGACAACGAAATGGGAGACTTGCTCAGGCGAGTACTGTAGGGCTCCTCCGGAACGATCCAGACAGCGGAACCGTTGCTTCAGGACGCCGATTGTTTGCTCAATGATGTTCCTGGTTGCTTGATGGCTGTCATTGTATCTCTCTTCAGCAGGGGTGCTGGGCGCACGAAGCGGGGTCATCAGCCAGGTGCACAAAGGATAGCCTTTGTCCCCGAGAAGCCATCCTCGTGGGTGAGGCTGGGCCTCGAACATGTCTGCCACAGAAGTCTGGCGCAGGATGAAGGCATCGTGGCTGCTGCCTGGAAAGCGGGCATTGACAGCTAGGATGAGCTGCCTGTGGTCACACACCAACTGCACGTTGAGCGAATGGTAGCCCTTCCGGTTGCAGTAATCCTCGGCATTCTCTAGAGGTGCCCGCAAAGCCACATACGTGCAGTCAATGGCGCCCTGCACCATGGGGAAGCCCGCTAATGCTGCAAAGCCCATTGCACGCTGTTGCTGCTTGTCAACGGTCATGGAGAAGGAGATGAACTGATGTCTCCTTCTGAAAAGGGCATTGGTCACCTGGCGGATGCAGCAATGTACCGCAAACTGGGAGATGTTGGAAATGTCCCCAGTAGCAGATTGGAAGGAGGAGGTGGCATAGAAGTTGAGAGACACCGTCACCTTCACTGCCACCGACAGAGACGTCCTGCTCCTCAGATGTGGCTGCAGATCTCCGCAAAGCAGGTGGCAGATCTCAGTGACCACCGCCCTTCTGAATCGCAGCCTCCGAACACACTGCTCCTCAGACATGTTCAGATATGAGAACTGCTGGCGGTATAGCCTGGGTGGGTAAGGCCTCCTTTGCCGACGCCTGTTGCCCCTTCTCCATCTGGCCATGACTGGCACTCTCTCACGGCATCTGAGCCCTTTGAATGCAACGGAGAAGCCCAACGTTTCCACCCATTGCAGCCCCCATTATATGTTTCCAATCAATGCTATGGCTCTGAAGTTAAAGACAAGTGCAAAGCTGTGGCCTGAAGCCACAAGTACCTGTGCGAGTGTTGAGCCAAACCAAAAACCTCTCTACCTTTGTCTCTCTCCAAAGATCCGTCTCTCACAAAGAAGGAGTGTTGCAAAATGGCTGCCATTTATACTGCAGGAGGAGTGCCCTTTAATTAGCGCCCCCCGCGCCCACTGGGAACCGTTCCCCTCTACCAGTCACTAGGGGCGCCAGGCGCACAATAGGCCATCGCCACTGAATTTCCGGTTTGGGGCGCACAAAGGGCGTTGCACCATGAAATGACGTCAGGATATGTGCGCGCAGCTGAGCGCGCGCAAAGGCTTTGCGCCGCTGCTAAATCTTAACTGAAGTTCGCGAGAGGCGCAGATCGTGCTGCGCCCGGGTGCTAGCCGCTTAGCACCCCACATCTCCTCCTCCTAAGGCGCTAGCGGCTGGCGAAAACCACTGAATTTCTAGGCCAAGATCTCGACAGAGGGGATTCAGCCAGACAAGTCAAAGGTAAAGGCTATACATGATATGGAGAAACCAAAGGACAAGAAAGGGGTTCAGCGGGCCCTTGGCATGGTTAACTGCCTAGGAAAATGCATTCCAAATCTAGCATTGAAAACTGTTCATCTGAGAAAACTGCTGCACCAAGAGACAGAGTTCCAATGGGGACATGAACATGAAAGAGAATGGAAGGGGCTGCTACACATTCTAGCAAGTGAACCGCTACTGAAGTTCTTCTGCCCTAAAAAGAGGACGAAAGTGTCCACAGATGCCTCTACGAATGGATTAGGGGCTGTCCTTCTACAGGAAGATGAAGGAGAATGGTGACCAGTGGTGTATGCATCACGCTCCACGACGGCTACAGAGTGCTGGTACGCGCAAATCGAGAAGGAGTGCCTTGGCTTGGCATTTGGGTGTGAAAAATTTCATACCTACATCTATGGTCTTCCCAAGGTTATCCTAGAAACGGACCATAAGCCACTGCTAGGGATCGCAAAGAAGAATCTGTGTGACATGTCACCACGGATACAACGCCTAATGATGAGACTTCAACGTTACGATTTTGAGCTAACATATGTGCCAGGGACACAAATGTTCATTGCAGACACACTATCCAGGGCTGCGCCTTACGCCACACAAAACAGTGAATCAGAAGAGGATGTGGCTCTTCATGTGGATATGGTCTACGCAGCATTGCCCGCCACACAGGAACAACTATCAGTGATAGTCACAGAGACATCAAAGGACCCAGTCCTGAGTAAAGTAATGAGAAATCTTCAAGAGGGCTGGAAGAAAGGGTCATGTAAACAATATTATCACATTCAGTCTGAGCTCTCTGTGGTCAATGGACTACTGCTTAAGTGTGACAGGATAGTAGTGCCCACCTCTATGCGATGAGAAATGCTCAACAGGATACATGAAGGGCACCTGGGTGCAGAAAAGTCAAAAAAGGAGAGCACGTGAGGCACTCTACTGGCCAAACATGAACTCTGATATTGACCAGTTGATCAGCGAGTGTGCTACATGTCAGGAATATCACTACAAGCAAACAAAAGAGCTCCTCATTACCACAGAGCTCCCATCACAACATTGGGAAAAAGTCGGAACTGATATATTTCACTATGAAGGGTGATGCGCCATCAATTACTCAAAAGACTGAGGTTGAGCGAGTAACAACCAGGCTTTTATTAACTAAAGAATGAAGGTCTTGTCTCGAGTGGTCGACCCGTCCAGAATACTAAGGGACTGGGAGGTAGTCACTTATACACCTGGAATAGTGGGAGGAGTCAGCTGAGGCATGTCCAGACCTGTACCTAGTGGAATACACATACACATACAGACAGGTATAACAGTGGTTTACCACATTCACCCCTTGTTTAAAAATGAGTCCGGCGGGGTGAAGTGTATTTAAAAGTTTGTGTATTGGAGTCTCTCCGGAGGTCTTGTCTGCCGCTGTGATCGACGTGGCGACGGCAGGGGTGGTGGAGCTTCCGGCGTCGCATCCCGTGTAGGCTGGGGCCCTGGAGTGTAGTCCTCGTGGGTGACAGTCCAAGGCGAGCCGGCTGCTGGGGTTGGATATCGGGTCGTGGGGGGGGGGGTGGTAATGGGTAGTGGTTACAGCGGTCCCCGAGGGTGCGAGGTCTCGTATGGAGACTGTGTCCTCCCGTCCTACAGCGGTCCCCGAGGGTGCGAGGTCTCGTATGGAGACTGTGTCCTCCCGCCCGTCCGGGTACGCAATGTAAGCGTACTGGGGGTTGGCGTGGAGGAGGTCGACCCTCTCGACCAGGGGGTTCGTTTTATTGGCCCTCACGTGTCTTCTCAGTAGTACCGGCCCTGGGGACGTCAGCCATGGCAGTAACGATGTCCCCGATGTGGACTTCCTTGGGAAGACAAACATTTTCTCGTGAGGGGTGGCATTGGTGGCAGTGCAGAGCAGTGACCGAATCGAGTGGAGCGCATCGGGGAGCACCTCCTGCCAGCGGGAGGTCGGAAGGCCCCTAGACTTTAAGGCTAGTAGGGCGGCCTTCCAAACTGTTGCATTCTCTCTTTCCACCTGTCCGTTCCCCCGGGGGTTGTAACTGGTGGTCCTGCTTGTGGCTATACCCCTAGCGAGCAGGTACTGGCGGAGTTCGTCGCTCATAAACGATGAGCCCCGGTCGCTATGGATATAGCTGGGGAAACCGAACAGGGTGAAGAGGCTGTTCAGAGATTTAATGACCGTGCCACTGGTCATGTCCGAGCAGGGGATAGCGAACGGGAAACGGGAGTACTCGTCAATGATGTTGAGGAAGTACACATTGCGGTCGGAGGAGGGGAGAGGCCCTTTAAAATCGACGCTCAGGCGTTCGAAAGGGCGAGTGGCTTTTATCAGGTGGGCTCTGTCTGGTCTATAAAAGTGCGGTTTGCACTCAGCGCAGACTTGGCAGTTCTTGGTCATGGTCCTGACCTCCTCAATAGAGTAAGGCAGGTTGCGGGCCTTGATGAAGTGGAAGAACCTGGTGACCCCTGGGTGGCAGAGGTCATTGTGGAGGGCCCTCAGCCTATCGATCTGTGTGCTGGCGCAGGTGCCACGCGATAGGGCATCTGGGGGTTCATTGAGCTTCCCAGGCTGGTACAAGATCTCGTAATTGTAGGTGGAAAGTTCGATTCTCCACCTCAAGATCTTGTCATTTTTGATTTTGCCCCTCTGCTTGTTGTTGAACATAAAAGCAACTGAACGCTGGTCAGTGAGCAGGGTAAATCGTTTTCCAGCCAGGTAGTGCCTCCAATGATGCACAGCCTCCACAATAGCCTGGGCCTCCTTCTCGACCGCGGAGTGTCTGGTCTCCGGGCCCTGGAGGGTTCGTGAGAAGAATGCCACAGGTCTCCCCGCCTGATTAAGGGTGGCGGCCAGAGCGAAGTTGGACGCATCGCTTTCCACCTGGAAGGGGATGGATTCGTCCACTGCGTGCATGGTGGCTTTGGCAATGTCCTCCTTGATACGGTGGAAGGCCAAGCGGGCCTCTGCCATCAGGGGAAAAGAGGTGGATTTGATCAGCGGACGGGCTTTGTCTGCATAGTAGGGGACCCACTGAGCGTAGTAGGAAAAAACCCTAGGCACCTCTTCAGGGCTTTTAGGCAGTGGGGCAGTGGGAGTTCCATAAGGGGACGCATCCGGTCCGGGTCGGGACCGATGACCCCGTGTTCTACAACGCAGCCAAGGATGGCGAGGCGGTCTGTGCGGAATATGCACTTCTCCTTGTTATATGTCCGGTTCAGGAGTTGGGCGGTGCGGAGGAATTTCTCGAGGTTTGTGTCATGGTCCTGCAAGTCATGGCCGCAGATGGTCACATTGTCTAGGTAAGGGAAAGTGGCCTGCAGCGCGTTTTGATCGACCATCCGGTCCATCTCCCTTTGGAAGACGGAGACCCCGTTGGTAACGCCGAAGGGAACCCTAAGGAAGTGATAGAGGCAGCCGTTTGCCTCAAAAGCAGTATACTGGCGGTCTTCAGGGCGGATGGGGAGCTGGTGGTACGCTGATTTCAGGTCAATGGTCGAAAAGACGCGGTACTGCGCGATCTGGTTGACCATGTCGGCTATGCGGGGGAGTGGGTAGGCGTCCAGCAGGGTGTAGCGGTTTATTGTTTGGCTGTAGTCGATGACCAGGCGTTGTTTCTCGCCGGTCTTAACGACCACAACCTGGGCTCGCCAGGGGCTGGAGCTGCCCTCAATAATCCCCTCCTTCAGGAGCCGCTCCACTTCGGTTTTGATGAAAACCCTGTCCCTGGCACTGTATCACCTGCTCTTTGTGGCGATGGGCTTACAGTCGGCGGTGAGGTTAGCAAACAGTTGGGGGGGGGGTGGGGGGTGGGACTCTGAGTGTGGAGAGGTTGCATCTGGTGCGCGGCGGGCAATTTGGAGGCTGCTGGCTGCGGACTGAGTGGGGGGAGGGGGCCACCGTACGCCATCGTAACGCTTTTGAGGTGGCACTGGAAATCCAACCCCAGTAGGACGGCAGCGCAGAGGTCGGGCAGGACCAGGAGTTTAAAATTATTGAACACAGTCCCGTCTACTACTAGTGTCACCACGCAGTAGCCGCCAATGTCCGCTGACTGGGACTCGGAGGCCATAGAAATCTGCTGGTGCGCAGGCAGGACTGGGAGAGAGCAACGCCGCACCGTGTCGGGGTGGATAAAGCTCTCTGTGCTCCCGGAGTCAAAAAGGCAGTTTATTGCATGGCCGTTTACCTTAACGTCCATTTTGGACCGAGCTAGTTGGTGCGGTCTCGTTTGGTCCAGCGTAACAGAGGCCAGCGTAGGGGTCGGTGTGTCGCTGCGGGTATCAGATTGGGGGGGGGGTTGGCGGTCTGCTGCGTCCCGGCTGGTGTCCAAGATGGCGGCGTCCATGATTCCCATGTGGCTGGAGTCGTCCAAGATGGCTGCTGCTGCGGTGGTTCGCACATGGCTGGGGAGGCCCAAGATGGCGGCCCACACGGCCCACACGCGGCGCTGTTGGGGGCCCAAGATGGCGGCTCGCCCGGCCCACACGCGGCGCTGCTGGCGTTCGGGGTGGCTTTGGCCTTGCAGACGCTGGCGTAGTGTCCCTTTTTCCCGCAGCCCGAGCAGGTCGCATTCTTCGCCGGGCAGCGCGCTCTGGGGTGTTTGGCCTGGCCACAGAAGTAGCATTTCTGGCCTTGGGATACTGCTGTCTGGCTTTGGGACACTGCTGCAGTAGTTGGGCCGTTGTTGGGCTGGCACGGTGCTATGGGGCTGTCCTACCGTGTCCCAGGTTGTCGTTCCCCGCGGCATCCACGGTGCAGAGGAGTAGGCATCCATGCCCCGGTAGGCTGCGTCCAGCGTTAGTGTGATTTCGGAGGCTTTGTCGAGGGTGAGGCCACACTGCTCCAGCAGTCGCTGTCGGGTGTAGTTGGACCTGTGGCCCGCTACGAAGGCATCCCGGATCAGTTCCTCCGTGTACTTAGCGGGCGTTACCGCCTTACACCCACAGGCCCGGCCAAGCACGGACAGTGCTTGGAGGTATTCCTCAGTCGATTCCCCAGGTTGTTGCTTGTGACTCCCCAGAAGGTGCCTGGCGTATACTTCGTTCACAGGGCGCGTGTACTGGGTCTTGAGGAGCTGGAGGGCGGCTGTGTACGAGGTCACGTCCCGGATGACTGAGTACGCTCGGAGGTTCACCTTGGAGATCAGGACAGACAGTTTGTCCGCATCCGTTACTACCGCAGTGGAGGCAGTCAGGAATGTCTCGAAGCACGTGAGCCAGTGAGCAAACTTGGTGGAAGCGTCCGCTTCCCGACTGTCCAGGTCCAGGCATGCTGGTGTGAGGATCTTCTCCATTATAAAAAATTTAGTTAATAAAATTGATGCGCCATCAATTACTCAAAAGACTGAGGTTAAGCGAGTAACAACCAGGCTTTTATTAACTAAAGAATGAAGGTCTTGTCTCGAGTGGTCGACCCGTCCAGAATACTAAGGGACTGGGAGGTAGTCACTTATATACCTGGAATAGTGGGAGGAGTCAGCCGAGGCATGTCCAGACCTGTACCTAGTGGAATACACATACAGACAGGTATAACAGTGGTTTACCACAAAGGAAAAGACTATTTGTTAGTTATTGATTATTATTCCAATTATCCAGAGATGGCTCTCTTGTCCAGTACCACATCAAGAGCTGTGATAACTCACCTGAAGTCAATCTTTGTCAGGCAGGGCATACCTCTAACCCTGGTCTCTGATAATGGCCCTCCCTATGCCAGTCATGAGTTTCAGTCATTTGCTTCAGAGTATGAGTTTAATCATGTAACCTCCAGTCCGCTCTATCCTCAGGTTAATGGAAAAGCGGAGAAGGGGGTACAGATTGTGAAAAGACTATTAAAGAAAGCAGCACACAGCAACACTGACCCATATCTGGCCCTGATGTCGTACAGGGCGGGCCCGCTAGCAAGTGGCAAGTCTCCAGCTGAGCTCTTACTGGGTCGGAAAATCCGTACATGACTTCCCAGTTATGTCACACCTGACCACAGAGATGAGGTGTGGGCAGACAAGGCTCGGAAACTACAACAGAAACAAAAAACACTTCAGGACCGCACAGCCACTACACTAGTGCCTCTACAGGAGAAGGATATAGTTCGCATTGAAGGGCCTGAGTCATGGCCTAAAAGAGCCACCGTTCTACAACAGGTCGTCCCCAGGTCATACAGTGTCATGACAGAGAACGGCAATGTGTTTCACAGAAACAGGAGGCACCTACTGAAAACCACAGAGACCTTTCAGCCTCAGGAGGACAGAGAGGATGACGAGATGAGGGAAATGCCACAAAGAGACGAGATGAGGGAAATGCCACAAAGTGACGAAGGACACAGTAGTGATAATGTGACAAGGGACCTGTGTGGTACAGACATGAACTTAAGGAATACAACTGGGGTGGTTCAGCAAACACCCGTTCAGCCACGCAGGTCACAGTGCACCAGAAAGCCTGTAGTTAAACTTGACCTGTAGACAGGGATTGATAAGACTGTAAACAGTTAATGGACTCCTGGGTGTGGGTAAGGTTTATACCTACCTGCAATTAGTTCAACGGTGTAGTTACACTGACTGTTTCTATATGATGTTAACAAGTGTTCTATGTGTTATGTTATGTTGTTACTGTGTTATGTCTTCATTGAAGGGGGAAGATGTACGGCTGACTTCATATCCGGGGGCGGGATCCGACGCCATCTTGGCTATGCTTGAAGTACTGTACTAGGGGACACAGAGTCAGGACTGAATAAATGGCATTCCACTACAACTGCTTGGGAGACTCGTAATTACGTTATTAAGATAACATTACAGTAACCAATTAGGTTCTGTCAGAGGGTAATACTGATTTCTTTGTAAGATTGCTAAATTAGCAGGATGTGCTAATGGGACTCTACAGCTTAAGACTTTTTTCTCACTAAGACCATACACCCTAGCTGAGTCACCACCAAGCTGCAATGTGGCCCAGCAAATCGATTCCAAGATCCTCGCCCTCATCTTCAAACCTCTCTATGCCCAACCATAGCACCCAGTCAGCACATTCTTCTGACTCAGGATTACTGCTTGTTCCCAACCTCTCCATTCTGCCATCAGAAGTCGATCTGTCAGTAGGCATGCCCCTCCTGAATTCTCTCTCAAAACTACTTTACCTTGCTATATCTCCCTGCTAAGTCACGCGTCTATTTCTTCAATTTTGCCTTTGGCTTGTTTACACCTTCCCACAAATATTTTTCAGTTCTTGCCTGGCATCTACCTTCTTATAAAGTGCTGTGAGAGGTCCATATACATGAAAAGTGCTAAGTTGTGGTATTTAATTGTGGACTCCAGGAATATTTAGGGTAATACAGGTCTCCTCCATAGCAAAATCCTTTCCAACTTGCCTCACAACATGACACGTATGGCTTTAGCAGCTGTAGTATTCCCATGGTTGTTGATTAAAGCAGAAGTAACACCTGCACCTGAAGGTTAGTTGTAGATAATTACTGGATTCTGTAACAATCTGACAAACCCAGTAATGTAATTATCTGAAATGCCACATCTTACATATAATGAGCAAAAACAATATTGTTGTTTCTCCTCTTCCAAATTTCAGAAAGGAAATCTCTGAAATATCAGATCTGAAAAATCAGATCTCAAGTCACAAACAGAGCCAACTGCAGTTCATCAGCAGAGCTAGACTTTCAACAGTGCCACCTCCAACTTAAATGGTTAAGCTGCAACTGATAGTAAGGCTGAGATTTAAAATCTCCCCGTAAAGTGTCAGGAGTAATCCTAACATTTAAAACCTGTCTGTGCAAAGTTAAAGAAGATTTTAGAACTGAATTCAGAATGTATCTAGGTTCCCTTTTCATAATTAAGATTGTCTGTATACCTATGGCCGGTCATCATTCAGATGGAATAAGTAAGTAGTGGGAATTATGAGAAATAGATTTGAATGTGAATGCATTGTTTGGTAGGAGGTATTTGAATTTTGATTTTCCATCAGATATCATCCATTTCATGTTTACATGTTAATTTAGGTTAGCAGACAGCTGAAGGAACCTCATGAACCCCATCTGATCTGGTGCTAGATGCCAAAACAGAAAGGTACCCAAATTAGTAAGATTCAGCACTGAATTGTACCACATCATACGATTCCCAACTGACTGGCCCTGTCCAGTGGACAATCTAAATGATTGCCTATGAATCTGCTCAGTGATGTCAGCAGAGTGGCTTCCCGCCTTTGTAAAAGAATTAAAATGAAATGAAGGGTGGCTAAGGAGAAGAATTTTACATTTCAAATTTTAAAAAAGATATTTAGTTTAATTATCTCCTACATGTTATACTGAACATACTTCAGTACTATTCACCTCAGAATGATGAAAGCAGTGTATAAAATGGTACAGCTTGAAATGAAAGAATAAAAAGACTGCAAATCCTGGAAATCAAACAAAAACAAAAAATGCTGCAAGTAAGTCCAATATCACACTGGAGCACGACAGTTTGTGCATTCATAGGAACATGAATAAATCAACTGAGCAAAGTTGTAAATGTGAATCATAACATTGGATCGCGATTCAGGAAGTTTGCTTGATTATCCTGGTGTGGAGTAATTCCAGGTTTTTCGAGTTTACCTGCAGTTGGTTGCCTCCCACACAAGATTAACTGGATTAGGTAGACTCCATAATATGACAAATTGTCTGGAAGGGATTTACTTCATAGACTTTTCCTTTCTAAGAATTTTTATGCATTATCACACTATTCTCAAAACAACATGCATTGTGTAAAGATTTAAGACAGGAATTGTTTCTTGTTAAAAAAGAAAAAAAAGATGGCTCCAGGGCTGGCACACCTTAGGAAGCTCCTTTGATTTCCATATTGCCATCCTTTGCCTTTTCTCCCCCAATCTCCTCTCCCATTGTTTAAGTTCCCTTGGCTCTAATAGTGGGTGAATTTTATCCTAACTACTAGTTCTAGCTGCAAATTTAAAGTTACATGGGCCCACTGCCCATCCCCCGACCATGCATGTTCTTTGTTTTCATCAGTGAGCACGAGATCTTTGCTCCAATTTGGCATCCAAATTCCTGGACTTCTCTGCCATCAAGACTACGCTACTTCACTGAACTACAGTGCAAGACTCAGCTGCTGTGACTCTGATCTTCTATTCAGTTGCTTCAGTTTTAAGGTAACATTGTCTAGCCTACAGCCCATCCCCCACCGCTGCGGTTACCTACTGAGCTTATGACTATCCTTCTGGTCCTTCAGCTTTATTTTGCTACATTGTGGTTCCTGGCCAGAAATTCACCCTCCTGGGCCAAAGTCCATTTCTCCATCACTTCTAGATCTTATAGTGACCTCCAATTTCGCCACTGTTTTTCTGCTCCACAACCCATTCTGCACACCTGGCTCTTCATTCCCACGGAAACATCTCCAGCAGTGCGTACTCCGATACTCTACCCTTCAAATAGCTTCTGGACTCACTCGCCCTCCACACCTGTCTCCGAACCTGGACATCAGTTTGTCGATGCTCCAAGCTGACTCCACCTCATCAACGTCAACTTTAACTTTGAACTCCCTCCTATTGTCAGGACATATCTATCTTAATCTGTGTCGATTTGCATGCGTGATTTGGGTGCTGCTGCTCCAGACCCGAGCTCATCACTTCTCGTTCTCCTTTATTCCTTCTTTCCTCTTTATCCCTCCTAGGCCCCTCTCTCCTATCATCATGCCTCCTTTTATTTCTCCCCTCTCGGGTACTCTACCTCCCAAATCCCTACCACAGCCCTTCAGCACTCCTTGACCTGCCTACTCTCCTGCCACTGTTCCAGGCTAGGCTCCTTCTTAGATAAGCCTACAGCTTCTCTCTTTGCCTCTCTTGGCATCCTCCAAATGGCCCATCTAGGCACTAGTCACTACCTAATGAGCAGAAACCCCAACTGCCCCATCCGACACTCTCAAAGACCTTCCCACCCAGCAAGCTCACTGGGGCTAATCTTGCCAATTTCCTTCCCGCCCCAATCATCCCTCCCCGTGCTGACCCTGTCAATCATCTATCACCGCCCCTCTCCATATCGCCGTCCAGATGTCCGTTCACTTGTGAACAAGGCCCTTGTCATCCATGAGCTTATTGCAGATAATTGCAGTGATACCATGGCCTTGACAGAAACTTAGCTGACAGGTGATGACACCTTCCCCTTAATGAAGCCACCCCGCCTATTTATAGAAACATAGAAGATAGAAGCAGGAGTAGGCCATTCGGCCCCTCGAACCTATTCAATGCGATCATGGCTGATCATCCAAATTCAGTACCCTGTCCCTGCTTTCTCCCCATATCCCTTTAGCCTTAAGAAATATATCTAACTCCTTCTTGAATATATTTAATGAATTGGCCTCTACTGCCTTCTGTGGTAGAGAATTCCACAGGTTCACCACTCTCTGGGTGAAGAAATTCCTCCTCATCTCTGTCCTAAATGGCTTACCCCTTATCCTTAGACTGTGACCCCTGGTTCTGGAAACCCTGACCATCGGGAACATCCTTCCTGCATCTAGTCTGTCCAGTCCTGTCAGAATTTTATAAGTTTCAATGAGATCCCCTCTCATTCTTCTAAGCTCCAGCGAGTAGAAGCCCAATCGACCCAATCTCTCCTCATACGTCATTCTTACCATCCCAGGTATCAGCCTGGTGAATCTTCGCTGAACTCCCTCCATGGCAAGAACATCCTTCCTCAGATAAGGTGACCAAAACTGCACACAATACTCAAGATGTGGTCTCACCAAGGCCCTGTACAACTGCAGCAAGACATCCTTGTTCCTGTACTCAAACCCTCTCGCTACGAAGGCCAGCATACCATTTGCCTTCTTAACCGCCTGCTGCACTTGCATGCTTACCTTCAGTGACTGGTGCACAAGGACACCCAGGTCTCGTTGCACTTCCCGTTTTCCCAATCTATTGCCATTCAGATAATAATCTGCCTTCCTGTTTTTGACACCAAAGTGGATAACCTCGCATTTATCCAAGTTATATTGCAGCTGCCATACTTCTGCCCAATCACCCAACCTGTCCAAATCATCCTGGAGTTTCTCGGCATCCTCCTCACAGCACACACGCCCACCCAGCTTTGTGTCGTCTGCAAACTTGGAGATATTACATCTAGTTCCCTTGTCTAGATCATTAATATATATTGTGAATAGCTGGGGTCCAAGGACCAATCCCTGCAGTACCCCACTAGTCACTGCCTGCCACTCGGAAAAAGACCCGTTTATTCTAACTCTTTGCTTTCTGTCTGCCAACCAGTTCTCTATCCACGTCAATACCTTGCCCCCAATCCCATGTGCCTTAACTTTACACACTAATCTCTTATGCGGGACCTTATCGAAAGCCTTTTGAAAGTCCAAATACACCACAGCCACTGGTTCTCCCTTATCTATTTTACCAGTTACATCCTCAAAAAGTTTCAGGAGGTTAGTCAAGCACGATTTACCTTTTGCAAATCCATGTTGACTTTGTCTGATCCTGTCACTGTTTTCCAAGTGCTCTGCTATTACATCTTTTATAATGGACTCTAGCATTTTCCCCACTACCGATGTCAGGCTTACCGGTCTGTAATTCCCCATTTTCTCTCTACCACCCTTTTTTGAATAGTGGGGTAACATTAGCTACCCTCCAATCCATGGGTACTGTTCCAGATTCCATCGAATGTTGGAAGATGATCAGCAATGCATCTACTATTTCTAGGGCCACTTCCTTAAGTACCCTAGGATGTAGATACTTATATGTTTATACTTTCCACTATTAGCCCGGTTCAGACGGCTGCGGTGGTGGTGTGGCCTTTATCACCAAATCACACCTTGGTCTGTCCCCTTACTCCTCTTGCACCCACTCCTCCTTTGAGCATCTCACCATGTTCCACCCCTCTCTCCCCTCCCTTAAAATCCTTGATCTGTACTGCCCCACTCAAGTTGCTATGCCAAGTTTCACACCAAGATAGCTTCACTGCTTTCCTCCCTCAGCCTCTGCACCGAGCGACTTCTTATCCTCGGTGATTTCAACCTTCATCTCAACTCATCATACCCTCTCTCCTGAGTTCACTGCCCTCCTATCCTCTCTTAATCTCTCCCTCCATATAAATTCCCCAACCCATTTTCATGGCCACCCCCACGACCTTGCCATCTCACATGGCCTCTCTACTCCCATCGTTTCAACCACAGAAGAAGCCATCTCTGATCACTTCCTTGTATACCTGTCCATTCACAACTCCCTTCCCCTCCCAACCCCACTTCCTTCTGTGTCCACCCTTGGGAAAAAATCTCCCCCAAGTCACTCCAACTGTCTAGCCTTTGGCCCTCCATTCACCTTGACATTTCTGCAGCTGCCAATCTGCTCAATCACACCCTCACCTTCACCTTTGATGTCCTTGTCCCAACTAAAACCATTACTGTCTCACCCTGATGGTTCCCCCTGGTAGGACCCTCATCTCTACTTCCTTAAATCCAAACACCGTGGACTTGAACCCTTATGGTGGACAACTGGTTTAGCCATTCAATCGCCAGATCTGCCTGGACCACATAAAGCATGATCAGATCCTACTCACCTCTGCCAAAACTGTACACTATTGCAGGATCATTCTGGAATGCAAAGATAACCCCTGGCTTCTCTTCTCCACTACAACCCATCTTCTTAAACCCTGTTCCCCACCTTCTCCACCCACAAACGTGTGGAACTCATGGACTCCTTTGTCACAAAGATTGAGATCATCTGTTCAGCTGCCTTTGCTGCTTTTAGAAATGATATCAGGGACAAAATTAACAGTCACTTGGACAAGTGTGGATTAATTAAGGAAAGCCAGCATGCATTTGTTAAAAGCAAATTATGTTTAACTAACTTAATGGAGTTTTTTGATGAGTTAACAGAGAGGGTTGATGAGGGTAATGTGGTTGATGTGGTGTACATGATCTTCCAAAAGGCGTTTGATAAAGTGCCACATAATATGCCTGCCAGCAAAGTTGAAGCCAATGGAATAAAAGGGACAGTAGCAGCATGGATACGAAATTGTCTAAGTGACAGGAAAGAGAGAGTAGGGGTGAACGGTTGTTTTTCAGACTGGAGGAAGCTATACAGTGGTGTTCCCCACTGCTTTTCTTGATATATATTAATGACTTGGGTGTACAGGGCACAATTTCAAAATTTGCAGATGACACAAAACTTGGAAGTATAGTGAACAGTGAGGAGGCTAGTGATAGACTTCAAGCTAGATAGGCTGGTGAAATGGGCAGATGAAATTTAACGCAGAAAAGTGCGAAGTGATACATTTTGGTAGGAAGAACTAAAGGGTACAATCGTAAAGGGGGTGCATGAACAGAGACGCCTGGGGGATATGCATAAATCGCTGAAAGTGGCAGGGCAGGTTGAGAAAGCACTTAAAAAACATACGGGATCCTGGGATTTCTAAATAGAGGCATAGAGTACAAAAGCCTTTTTCTTCTTCTTAGGCAGTCCCTCGGAACCGAGGATGACTTGCTTCCACATTAAAAATGAGTTCTCAGGTGACTGATGAGTCCAATGCGGGACCTAGTCTCTGTCACAGGTGGGGCAGACGGTGGTTGAAGGGGCGGGTGGGTGGGGTGCTTGGGTTGACGTGCGCTCCTTGCGCTTGGCTTCCGCTTGCTCCCAGCGAAGAGACTCGAGGTGTTCGGCGCCTTCCTGGATGCTTCTCCTCCACTTTGTGCGGTCTTGGGCCAGGGATTCCCAGGTGTCGGTGGGGATGTTA